>NC_134247.1:1260833-1885000 GCF_965152275.1 Natator depressus
ACAGAGCCCAGGGGCCCAAGTCACGGCTGCACCACACCCCCGGGTCACACACTGCCCCAGCCAGCCCCCTGCACCTGCGACAGACTCTCAGCCCTCCCCAGGGTCGTGGGCTGCAGTAGCACCCTCACCCCTCGGGGGCAGCCCTAGACACAGAGTGAGCAAGGAGGGGAACAGGTACAGCCCAACCCCAGGCCTAGTTTACACATTCGGGCCTCCCATAAGCACCAGTCTTGAGGGCTGCCCAGCCCTGCAGCCCAGCACCAAGCCACGGGGCAGGTTCTGGGCACAGGCACCAGCTGCTCATTTCAGGGACCTGGTAGCTGCACTGTCTCCTCCGCCCCCCTGACCATGCCTGGTGCAGGCTGGGTCTGGAGCAGGGCCCTGCTACCTGTGCGGCCAATAGCTAGCGGCATCTCTGCCTTCACCCCTGCATGCTGCATGCCCTCTGCTCCAGCAGCCACCAACCCACGCCCCTCCCACGGCTGCCGTGGCCACAGGACCCGGGGGCAGATGGGAACTGCCAGCCCCATGTCCTGGCTCTGGCAGCAGCCAATCCCTGGCGCCTTAGTCCAGGCCAGCGGTCCCGTCCCATAAGGCACTGAGGGGAGATTCCTCCCTGCCCCCTGCAGTGATCAGCTGGTGCCCTGGGCACAGATTCCACCACCCTGCCCAGCAGCTGGTACCTCTCGCCCAGGTAGTCGCCAATGGCCGTCTTGTTTAGCCCCTCCCCCTTGTAGAGGAACTGGGCGATGTCCTCGCAGGTGTTCTTCAGCAGGTCGTTCTCAATCAGGAACTGGATCCCCTGGGAAGGCGGGAGAAGAGGGCCTGTGACTCCAGCCCTCAGCACTGATGGCCACTGCCTTGAGGGGCACAGCTGTACCCATGCCAGGAGGGGCAGGAGGCTCCTCCGCATCCCCATCCCCAGCCCAGCACAGGGAGCCCTTGCTGCGAGCAACCAGCAGGAGCCCTCTGGGCACAGGAGGCTGCCCCCTGCCAAGGGTCCCATCACCCAGGAACCCACCCTACCAAGAGAGCCTGGGAATCCAGCTGTGCTCCAGACCGATGGGGTGGGGGCCCTAGGTAAGAGCGATGGGAAGGGGACCCTGAAGGCAGAAGCAGTGCAACAGTGAGAAGCCCCCTCTGTGGATGGGGTCCCCGATCCCCAGACCCTTCCATTCTGTCCAGCACATGGTGCTCCCCAAATCCCATCATGGAGCATGGCCTGGAGCGTCTGTCCCAGCGACTTGGGGAGGCTGCGTTTGCAGTGCCTGGACCCCAAGCTGAATGGGGCAGGAACCACCACCCTCCCCCGGTGCTGCGATTGCACTGAGGCACCTCAGCGTCTCTGCCTGAAGCCCAGCCCCTGGGGCATTGCCCTTACCTTTTTGGGGTCCATGTTGAACTTCTTCCTGCCCATTGCCACCTGCTTGTTCCTCTGCATGGTTTTCCTATAACTCACAAAGGCCAGCAATGAACTCCGGGAGCGGCCAGGCTCCCGGCCTGGGGCTCCCACCCTTGGAGAGGCAGGGTTAGACTCCCTGTGCCAGCCTGCGGCCTCTTCTTGACCCAGAGAGACCCATGTGAGCCCCACCTGGGGTGACTAGCAACCCCCTGCTCTCTGCGCCTGGGCCTGGAGGCTGCAGCCCCTGAACGCGGCACGAGCCAGAGCCCAGGCCATTTCCAAGAGCTGTTTTTGGGGGAGGTTCTCAGAGCCCTCAGCTCCTCTTTGTTAAAGGATAACACAGCATGCCAGGAAAACCAGGAGGCAGGCCCTGCCCCCAAGGGCTGGCATGCCTGCCCCGGGGCTGGTGCATGGAGGGGCAGAGGGCCCGGTGCAGGCACAGCCCGGGGGCGAGAAGGGGCTTTGTACAGACAAAGTGCACAGGTGGCTGCCCCTGGCTGGCCCCGCACTCTGCTCTCGGGGATGGACGGGGACTCGGGGGCCTGGGAGCTCTGGCCCAGCAGGCTGCAGCTTCGCCTGGTGAGACTCCAGGGGGAGGGGAACCCTGACGGGAGGGTGATTGGAAGAGATGCTGCAAGTCAGTTTCCATTGGCCATCAGGGCTCCCTAATCCCGCGCTGGCACCGTCTGCACCAGCTCAGAATAACAAAGGCAGACAGTCTCCAAGGCCAGACAGAGGGGCCGGGCCGTGGAAAAACAGGGCCATTTGGAGCAGCGGATCAGGCCGGAGATCCCGTTACCGCATTAAGGAATAAGAGTCAGCCTGGGAATTCCAGCCTGCGCCGGCACTCGTGGGTCTGTGGCCTCATTAGCCAACACCCCTCCCTCAGCCGGCAGCCAGGCTGGGGTTATGCTGGACCGAGAACCTGAGAATGTCCCAGCTCGTCCCCGCACTCCTCGGGCGCAGCTAAGGCTCCTCTGGGGCCTTGCTTCCTCCCCGCAGGGACTGGGCCCCAGGAACAGCCTGCAGCTCAGGGGCAAGCTGCACAGCGCCGGAGGGCTGGGTGTCACTCTGCTCAGCCGAACGTGGCCGCTCCCCCTCTTGCTCAGCCAGCCGGGTCGCGGGCAGGACTCACCTCTCTTCCGTGGATCCCAGGTTCTCAATTTCATTGGTCACCTCTGCTATCTCATCTCTCAGCCGCTACGAGAGACAGAGAGACACACAGTGAGGGGGGGAGCAGGGACTCTCTCACCATGGCACGGGGGCTCACCACCTCCCACAGCCCATCCTGAACCCTCTGCACCTCTCCAGCCCCATCAATCCAGGAGCTCACACCCCATTAACTCACTCACCCTCCCAAACCCCAGGGTGGGGATATTACCCAATTCCAGAGAGGGGAATGACCTGTCCAGGGTCACACAGCCAGCAATAGGATCCAGGAGCCCTGAAGCCAGGGTCCCTGCTCTGAGCCTATGGCCAGCACTCCCTGGGGCGGTGCACCTGGAACCGGGCTCCGCCTTGTTCCGCTAGGACAAGACCAGACAGACAGGCAAGGGACACAGACCGTGCCAGATACAGCCCAAGGTTAACTGTGCCAGCCAGGCTAGAAACCTCCCCCACACCCACAGGCAGGAGGGCAGCCTTGACCCTCCCCAAAGAGGGCCAGCTGGGGCGAGTGCCAAGGACAGAGCTGCCCAGGGACTTTAGCGAGCCCCTCGTCTAACTCCCGCTCCCTGAGATGCAGCACTGCAACCCAGCAAGCTCGTGGCAGCGCTCAGCAAGCGAGCAGGGAGCCGCAGTGCTGTAGGCGCTAATCTCCAAGCAGCATCAAGGCGCTCTGCTCCCACAGGAAGGAAGAGGCCCAGAGGTTAACGTAATTACGCTCTAATCCTTTTAGTTCATGCCCAGCATATGGCGGTAATTAGACTCCACTGCCTTAATCATTGACATGATTGACGCGTGTCCCAGATGGGCCCCAACACCCCACCCAGCAATCGGAAGGCCCTGGGGCAAGGGCCTGGCCTGGCTCAGCAGCCCCCAATCGCCCCCTGGGCTGCACCACAGGACGCAGCCAGCACCTGGGCCCTCAAGAGGGGTCATAGGTCATCAGAAAAGGCACCAATGTGAAATACGGAAAAAGCAAGAAACCCGAGAGCCCAGCATCCCCTAAGAGCGGACAACAGACTGGGAGAGGGGTCCTGCCAGGGAGGGGGCAGCAGCAGCCTCCAATGCCAGGGCCACCCCATGAGATCAGTGCAACCAACCCAAGGACTGGCCCCCATCCTGGCTGCTGAGATGTCACCCAGCCCCCAGCAGGCAGCTGTAGGGAGAAGGGGGCATCGCTGGGAGAGACAGCGCAGTGCACTGCTGATGGGGGGGCACAGCCACGGCAGGCTCCTGGCCTGCTCCACTCTGCCCCAAGCACCCGGCAGGCCGGCTTCAGCCTCCTGGGCTTACTTTCCTTTGGCTCCAGTGCTCTGACCCAGAAATGTCAGGGGAAGAGCTGCTCTGGGCAGCCAAGGTGTGGGGCGGGAAGGGGGATGGTACAGGAGCTGGGAGCTGTTCTCAGGCCACAGGCCCTGCACCGGGCCAGGGCTCTCCAGCACAGGCGGAGGGCTAAGGGGGCATGTACTGAGCTGAACTTGGCCAGCAGCCGGAGGGTGGAGCTGGCCTGGCCCTGAGGGGTCGCCATGACTGCCCGGGAACAGGGCTTCTGGGAGGGCAAGCAGGGGAGGGAGACACCAGGCAGCCAGAGAGCAATCTGTTCCCTGCGCAGCACTGGCTGGGGCCCCTGCGCTGAGGCTGGAGGGGCAGGTGACAGGGCCCTTCTCACAGGTTGGGAGGAGCAAGGGCCAGAGGGGAGAGCACCAGTAACTGCTGCAGTGCCGGGGAGCACGTGCCCAGAGCAGGGCTGCTGTTCTGGAGATGGGGTGGAGGGGACACCGACTCACTTCTTCCGGCCCTCACCGGTTTGTGCTGGGCAACGGGAGGCCGGTGCCGATGAGCTAACAGAGCCCTGCCCCACCGAGCACACAGCATGAGACCTGGGCCTGGGGCACGGCGGGGGTGGGAGGAATGGAGCCAGGAGACCAGTGGACCAATTCCTGTGTCCTCCCCTGTCTTGGGGGCGGGGTCCCCATCGCTGCCACAAGCCACAGTGACTTGACAAGCCCAGGCGAGAACAGGGCAAGGCCACAGCGAGGTGATGCTTACACGGGGAGCTACAATGGCTAATTCAGCAATTTCTCTCCCCTCCTTGTTCCCTGGGCAGCAGCAGCGCCGAGGAACACCCTACACACTGATGTGCCATGACACTCGTCCCTCTCCCGCGGGGACAGGGACGAGGCCAGACGGGCTGCCAAGAACAGAGCATCTAGGGCGGGAAGGGGAGAGGAACAGCAGGCCAGCCGCAGAGCTCAACATGCCGACGGGGAAAGCGTCCCAGGCTCCAGCCAGCCCAGCCCAGGCCAGGCTCGGCCCAGAGCGTGTCTCAGAACGAAGGGCACCTGCGGATAATTCCAGGTCTGAGCGGAGCCGGGCTCCTCTCCAGCACCTCCCACCCCCTCACCTGTATGTCGGCCAGCAGCTCCTGCTTGCGGCGACGGATGTTCTCCAGCTCCTGGCACTCCTCTGGGGTCAGGTCACTGGGGACTGCGGGGGGAGAGGAGAGAGGGTTAGGCCTGGCACCTGCACCCTCCTGAGCCCTGTGCTGCCCAAGCTGGGAGCTCCCCTGGCTATGCTGCCGGGCTATGCTGGGGTGTCCAGACTCTGTCTGTGCCCCCCACGGTCCCTGAGCAGGACAGGACCAGGGGGGCAGTCCTGCCTAGCAAGCAGCACTCCCCATTGGCTACCACCACCCACTCTGCTGCCAGCAGCCTAACTCCTGACTACAGCTTGGGGTCTGCACTGCCTGCCCCACTTTTCTGGGGTTGAATCTGGCTTTTCCGCTGGCCTTCCCAGGGCCCCGCTCCGGCACCCGCAGGCAGAGAACAGCCACGCTAGACCATGGGGAGAGCTGAGTGAGAGCTGCGTGCAAGGTCTGGCCTCAAACCTGCCTTCAGCCACAGAGCACATCTGGGGGCTACTCCCACCTCAGAAGCCCCCCACAACCCGCCCAGAAACTCAACCTCCTCCTCCCAGCCATAGCCCCCTGCACCCAGAAGGCAGTTCCCGGGCAAGCCAGCAAGGGGACCACAGCACCCCTTTCACAGGGGCCTGCAGAGCAGGGGTCCCTCTGGAGGTCAGCTTATCTAAGCCCTCATTCCCGGCTGCAGGGCCCACCTATCTGCGTGCATGGGCCACAGCCCCTTCCCCTGAGAACCCTGCCCTTTCCAGGCCCCAGACAGCGGGGTGGCAGGGCACGCTGGGCGCTCCACCCAAGGAGTGCGATTGTCCTTCACATTCCACGCTCCTCCCCAGCAAGCCAGCGCTGGCAGAGGGGGGCTCCCTCCCGGCTTGACACTGCCACATTCCTGTTGATTCAGCAGCCTGGGACAGAGCAGTGAGCTCTGCCCAGGGCCTGCCACCAGCCAAGTAAACGCAGGGAGAGTGGCTGCAAAGGGCCAGCTGGCTAAACACCCACCCTGTCCCCTCATCAACAGGGCCATGTGAGGCCAAGACGAGGCTCAAACCTTTTTAGCCAGAAAGCAGCCACTGCAGAAGGCCCCTCCCCCTCCACACAGCCACCCCTCTCCAAACACACTCCGACGGGGGACAGGGACCCTGCCTTTGGCAAAGATTAACTGGGAGCCCAGCCCAGGGTCTGTCTCAGAGAGGAGACAGAGCTCCTGACACAACAAGGGCCCATTGTGCCGCCTGAATAGACAAACCAAACAACAAGGGAAGCTGCTTTTTGTTGCTTTGCAGTTTTTAACATGCGGGCAGGAGCCCAAAGCTGCATCTGCTGCATACAAAGGAGACAACTCTTCAAGGGATAGTGCCCCGTCCTGGTGGCCGGGGTCACATGGCAGCCCACCACTACCCCAGGGAGGATGGGCAGAGCAACGACTGCCATGAAGTCAAGTGACTTCCCTTGTGCTGCCCTCCTGCTGCAGGGACATGGGGCCCAGGCCGCTTGTGCCCCCCAGCAGCAGAGCGGGGGGAAGGATTCCTCACACCTCGAATAACGCCGGAGGGCGGTTCAGCGCGCTAGCCATCGGGCTCCCAGCGGCAGCACAGCCCGAGGAGAGCGCTACCACGCACGGTAGAGCAGGGGCCTCACCCTGGGCGCTGCCTGCTCCATCTCCCCTGCCCTCTGCTCCAGAGCTGGTTGCATTTCAGTGCCCCTTGCAGTTAGTGCAGGGCTATGGGACCCCCCGCCCAGATGAGTTCCTCCTCCCCCAGCTTGTGGAGCAGAAGCAGCATGACGGTGCCATCCCAGTCACCACTATCCCTCACACAGTCTGGGAAACTGAGTCACAGACAGGGACGTGACCCGGTCCAAGGCCTCACAAGTCAGTAGCAGCACTGAGAATAGAACCCAGGCGTCCTGGTTCCCGTTCCTGCCCTAGCCAGCAGGTAAGGTTCCCTAGCATTGTCCCTCCGAAGACAGAGCACCAGGCAAGCCCTGCAGGAGGCTACCATTTCAGCCAGCAAATCGCATGCATTAAGACTGGCTTGGCCTCTCCCCACTTGTGGGATGAGTGCGCCAGTGCCCGGCTCATTCAGAGCAGATCCCTCTGCAGAGAGGGGAGGGCTGTGGGAACCCCCCCCCCATGTGTCCTTCCTGCCCAGGCATTCTCCCTGGTGCGTCTCTCACCATCTCTGCACAAGACCCCCACCAGCTGGGCTCAGGAGCCACCCCCCTCCCAGCTCCTCTCCCCCTGCCAGGTAGGCCGTACAGCGCTCAGGGAAAACCACCTGCAGAATCCAAGGACCTGGCGGCAGCAGGAGCTGGATCCCCAGGCGCCGGCTCCGGGCTGTGCCCCTCCCCAGCACGCGGAGCTATTCCAGCCTGGTGGGAGAGGAGCCCCCCCGAGGGCCCCGCTACCATCCCTATGGCCCCCAGCTCTGCCCTCGCCCCCGGCCCCATCCCTGAAGCTCAGCGGGGCTCTGCTGACAGCCTGGGCAGGCGCTGCTGAGTGAGCGGCCCCCCGGCCTGGGGTAGCCCACGGCGCCCTTGCCCCACGGCACGCGCCAGGCCCCCCGGATCAGGGCGCTAGGCGCAGTGAGCAGGCTGGGACCGCCGCCCCCCAGCAGACCCATCCAGGGCCGAGAATCAGAGGGGGCACGCTGCAGGGGGGCTGGCCGGGGGCAGCCCCCCCAAGGACCCGAACTCCGTGTAAACGCCCCCGGCACCAGCCCAGCCCCCGTCAGCGCGCGTCCCGCCCCCGGGCTGTCCCCGGCCAGGGCCCCTAACGGCGGAGCGGCCACGCCGGGGTCCCGGGGCCGGGCCCCCGCCGCGAACCCCCGGTCCCGCCCCGCCCCCGGCGGACGGGCGGGTCCCGGAGCCCCCGCCCCGCTCACCGCCCCGCACCATCGCATCGGCCCCGGGCTCCCGCGGCGGCAGCGGCCCGGCGCCCCGAGCAGCGCGGCTGCACCAATGCGAGCCCGGCCCCCGGCCCCGCATTAACCCCCGGCGAGCCCGGCCCCCGGCCCCACCTCCCCGGGCTGTGCGGGCCATGGGGCGCCATCACCCCGCTCCCCGCCGCTCCGACTGCCCCGGGCGCGTCTCGGGCCAGGGCGAGCCAGCCCCGCCGCCGCCGGAGCTCAGCGGCTTTCGGGGTGTTGCCCCCCGGCCCGTTCCTGCACTGAGCGAGCAGCAGGAACCCCGCTAACGCCTCTGGGCCAGGGATTCATCCGGCGCCCTGCCTGGCCCTGGGGCGCCCTGCCTGGCCCTGGGGCGCCCTGCCTGGCCCTGGGGCGCCCTGCCTGGCCCTGGGGCCCCCACCGTGCCCCGCTACCCTCCCAGCGGATTCAGAGCCACCATGTTCTGAAGCACTGCCACTCTGGTCGAACCGCCGGGCATGCCCCGCCGGGCAGTCTGCTGGCAATCACCAGCCCAAGGGGGTCTCTCAGGACTCCCAGCACCTTGAAAAATACCCAAAACTTTTACAACCGTCCAGTTCTGTAGAGCACAGGGCGGGTGGGACCCTCTGGGTCAAGTCCAGCCCAGCCCAGCCCCTGCAGTCAGCTAGCTCCCTACCTTCCAAGTGCGGATGGGACCCTTGTGACCATCTAGTCTGACCTCCTGTCTAACACGGCCAGAGACCTGCCCCAAACAATGCCGAGAGCAAAGGTGTTAGAGAAACATCCCATCCTGATGTAAAGAACTGCCAGCCAGTGAGGGAGAATCCACCACAACCCTTGTAAACCACTCCAATAGTTAATAACCCTCCATGGTAAAAACGTACACCTTATTCCAGTGCCAAATACAGAGCTAAAATCACCTCTCCGCTCCTACCTGAGATTCCCATTTATGCATCCCACGATCGCATTAGTCCTTTGGCTACGGCTCATGTTCAGTGGATTATCCACCACAGCCCCCGCGGCTTTTTCAGAGTCACTGCTTCCCATCCCTGTAAACATGGCCTACATCCTTTGTTCCAGAGGCATACGTTTACATTTAGCCATATTAAAATGCATACTGTTTACTCCCACCCAGCTTACCAAGTGATCCAGATCGCTCTGAATCAGAGACCTGTCTTCTTCGTTATTTACCACTCCCCCAAGGTTTATGTCATCTGTAAACTATCCATGAGGAGTTTGGGTTCTCTTTCAGGTCAGTGATACAAATGTTAAACAACATGGGGCCATGTACTGATCCCTGTGGTTCCCCACTAGGAACCCACCCACTCGATGGAGATTCCCCATTTAGAGTTACATTTTGAGACTGTGTGCCAGCTAATCATTCTTAAATGTAACCCAGGCCATCTTCCAACTAGTTAGTCTGCTTGCCCCCAGTACTGCTATTAGGAGGCTGTTCCAGAACCTCCCTCCTCTAACAGCTAGAAACTGTCTTCTACTTTTCCAGCCTAAACGCATTCCTGGACAGTTTGTCCCCATTTGTTCTGGCGCCAGCATTGTCCTTTAGCGTCAATAGCTCCTCGCCCTCCCTGGGGTTTACCCCCAACGTGTTTATAGAGAGCAATCCGATCCCCCCGAGCCTTCTAGGCTGAACAAGCCAAGCTCCGTTAGTCTCCTCTGGTCAGCTCAGCTCTCCACTGCCCCGATCATCCTAGCAGCCCTTCTCTGCACCTGCTCCACTCTGAATTCAGCTTTCTGGAAGTGGGGGGGACCAGAAGTGCACACAGTTTTGCAGGTGAGAACTTGCCAGTGCCTTGTACAATGGCATTAGTATTCCCCTGTCTGTACTGGAAATACCGTGCCTCATACATCCTAGGATCGCATTTACCTTTCTCACAGCCGCAGCACATCGGCAGCTCATGGGTCTCCTGTGATCGATCAGCACACCCAGGTCTTTTGCCTCCTGTCATTATCAACTAATGAGCCCCTGGCACAGAGACCAATAAGAACTTCTGCTAAGTACATAGCCATTATATGGACAACATACCCCCATATCTCAGTGTCTGTACTTTGACCCGTTAAACTTTTACCCCCAATCGGGGAGATTGCAGATTATGTATTCCTTACGCCACCCGTTCCTAAACCGAATTTCGCACCCCTTGATAATCTGTACCTTATTCCCTGATAACCAGAAACTTCTCTGCTTAAACTCTGTACCGTTTTCTTTTTACTTCAACATCTTAATAAAACTATTAAATTTCGTCCCATTTCTATTACTTCAGGCCTCAAAGTCATCCAATTCTTTCTGTAGAATAGCTGCTCATTTTAATGACATTGCCTACCTGTTAGTAGCACCTCCTCTTTTGTCATCTCTGTCTTTAACAATGCCTCTTTATTATTATTATTTATACTGTGGTATGCCCAGAGGCACCAGTCACAGACCAGGACCTGTTGTGCTAGGCACAGTACAAACAACACAAAGACAGCCCTGCCCAGATCACCAGAGAAGAGCAAGTCTCTCCCCAGCATCCTCTATGATGAAGACCAATACAAAGAAATCACTAAGCGTGGCAAAGAAATCACTAAGCGTCTCTGCAATGTCCTTCCCCTCCTCCCTTTAGTCCCTGGCAGTCCAGCAGACTCATCAAGCTTCCTGCAGGCTTTCTGCTGCTGACATATTTAAAGAATTTTTTGTTCTTCTGCCTTTTACAGTTTACTCTCAAATCCTTCTTCGCGGTCCTAATTTCTATTGGATGTTCTCCATCATGGCTTAGGGGGCTTTCTAGTGCCCTAGGACTGGACTTCTGCTTTCTGAAGGACCAGCCCCCTTTGGCTACAGTACTCTCCTGTCCCGTGCCACTTAAGCCTGGTGCTTTGCTCTGGATGCACCACGTGGGCAGCTCCAGTCACTTCTCCTCTCCAGGCTCAGCATGGAAATTTTCTCACTTCTGATGATGGGGCCTTTTTGACTAGCTTCCCCTTTCCTGGAACTCCCCCTTCTAAAGGTCAGTGCCAGATGACCTCCAGATTTGACTGGATCGATTCCGAGCATGACCAGCCCCAGACATGTATGCAAAATTCCCCAAGCAGGCCCTCAAAGTTAGGAGTCTGTCTTAAAAAGCATGCGGCATTTTTTAAAAACAGGGGGCAGTTCTCTGCCTCATGGTCTGAGGTTTCTGGGCGCACTCAGGTCATGCTTTCGAGCTTCTCTCCACAACCAGCTAGAAACACTGACCTAAAATAAAGCAGAGGCTCTCTCCTAATCACAGAGCTGGAACTGGAGCTTTGAGACCACCAGACACCATGAGACTTGCAATAACGTCACCTGAGTTGGCATCACCGGACCCCCCCCCCCAGGATGCTGAACGTGATCACAGTGTGGTCACAGTAACTTAGTAGCTCAGCTACAGACCCAGTCGGCCCTTCCCACAGGTTACAGCCACAACTTCCCACCCCACAGTAACACGGACACCCCCTGGCACCCCGAAATCCCAAACAAAGGAAATACCATTCAAAGCAAATGCTCCAAAACAAAGCTCCTCCCCCGAAGGACGAGACAGAATCTGCAGAAAGCACGACTGACTGCGTACCCACTTTATGCGCAAGGCACTCAGATACCATGGTGATGGGTGTCAAAGAATTCCCGAGAACACAGTACACTCGTGCTCCACTGATTTGGCCAGTCCCCCAGGGCTCAGCAATGTCGTTATGTCAAGGGCCAGGCACAGGAGCTTGGCTGTAGCCACACAACCGTCCTGCCTCACCTCAATTCTCAAAGCCGCCCTGCCCAATGCTTAGCACCTTATCGGAAAGTGGGTCTCCCCCGCCCCTTGGCTCCCACCAGCCAGCACTGACAGTCTCCTAGTGCTCACGACTCTTTGTGTCGCTTTGCAGTTCCTCTCACACTTGGAGTGGTGCACAGGGGCGGGGAGGGGAGGGCACGGAGCGCAGCCTAGGACAACTCCAGCTTGCTGCTAGCCCACCGAGCACCCAGGCCCAGCCAGCGGCACGGAGCCTTTGGTGAGGGATGGAAATTCACACCACCCACACATCCGGTACTTGGAGCGCAAGGTGGCTGGGAGAGCAGGCACGGAGGAATCCCCCGCACACCCCAAGCACCGCCAGCACGCTGCTACCCAGGCGCTGCCAGGGAGACCGTCCCTGCCACCCTGAGAAGGCGACAACACACACAGCAGGCCTGCGCAGGGGCACTGCCAGGCGAAA
The DNA here is from genome assembly GCF_965152275.1 of Natator depressus. Classification (NCBI taxonomy): domain Eukaryota; kingdom Metazoa; phylum Chordata; order Testudines; family Cheloniidae; genus Natator; species Natator depressus. The sequence continues at coordinate 1,272,925 of NC_134247.1, forward strand.
GGGGCCCAGGTACAACAGGCGGGAAGGAGTGTTGGGCACCACGAGACCTCTGCTGCCAGCTCGTCCCACCCCATGGGGTTGGAGCAGGTGCCCGCCTGCCCTAGAATGGCTGGGCTCTGGGGCCCCCGTCAGGCTGGGCAGCGGGAGCTGAGCCTGCAGACAGCCGTGCTGCTGCAGATGGTAAACGGGCTTGTGACACAGACCTGCCGGTGTCAGCAACAGGGAAGGTGGAGACAAACACGGACGCAGGATAGAGAAGAGGGGGCTGTCATAAATATAAAGGGAAGGGTAAACACCTTTAAATCCCTCCTGGCCTGAGGAAAAACCCTTTCACCTGTAAAGGTTTAAGAAGCTAAGATAACCTCGCTGGCACCTGACCAAAATGGCCAATGAGGAGACAAGATACTTTCAAGGCTGGGGGCGGGATGGGAGAGAAACAAAGGTTTTCTCTGTCTGTGTGATGCTTTGCCGGGACCAGAGCAGGAATGCAGGTCAGAACTCCTGTAAAGAGTTAGTAAGTAATCTAGCTAGAGATGCGTTAGATTCTGTTCTGTTTAAATGGCTGATAAAATAAGTTGTGCTGAATGGAATGTATATTCCTGTTTTTGTGTCTTTTTGTAACTTAAGGTTTTGCCTAGAGGGATTCTCTATGTTTTGAATCGAATGACCCTGTAAGGTATTTACCATCCTAATTTTACAGAGGTGATTCTTTTTTACTTTTTACTTCTATTAAAATCCTTCTTTTCAGAAACTGAATGCTTTTTCATTGTTCTTAAAATCCAAGGGTTTGGGTCTGTGGTCACCTATGCAAATTGGTGAGGATTTTTACCAAACCTTCCCCAGGAAGTAGGGTGCAAGGGTTGGGAGGATTTTTAGGGGAAAGATGTTTCCAAACAACGTTTTCCTAATAAATAAACCCAGATAAACATTTGGTGGTGGCAGTGGAAGGGCAAAGGGTAAAATAGTTTGTACCTTGGGGAAGTTTTAACCTAAGCTGGTAAAAGTAAGCTTAGAAGGTTTTACATGCAGGTCCCCACATCTGTACCCTAGAGTTCAGAGTGGGGAAGGAACCTTGACATCCTCTGGCCAGGAGGGATTTTAAAGGTGTTTACCTTTCCCTTTATATTTATGACAGGGGCCCAACCCATTCGTGGAATCCTCCCCCGGCCTGGAGTCCCAGGTGTCTGCACAGCGGGGCGGCCTGTTTGCACAGGGCTGGCAGCTCCCCCGTGGTGCCTGCACCCATCGTCCTGTGTCCTGAGTGGAGGCGACTCTCAAGAGTGAGTCAGTTACAGGCTCATCCCGTCTGCGAGTCCAGAGGAAAAGGGAAGCCCGGGGGAGACATGGCCACACCAGCCCTCCTGGGCACTGGGCACAGAGAGATGGAGGGGGCCATTTACCACCATACAGCTGAACGCTCCCCCTTTCCCAGGGCAGACCCACCCCTTCCCAGACAGGACATCAACCTGCCAAGGCTACATGGGACCTTATCCCAACCTGGACAGTATCGACTGCACAAGGACTCCAGAGTCCTAGCTGGGTCCCCCCTCAATTTGCCCAGCCACAACGAGAAGCTCGGGTCTAGAACTCCAGCTCCCAGCAGTCTGTGGGGACAGGTGGGGAAGCCCCACAACAATTGCGGGGGAGGGGCTTCGTTGCCTCAACACCCACCCCTCCCATGGGAGCCGCCATTTGGCCAGGACAGAGCCCACGTTTCAGCGGAGACAGTGACTCAGTCCAGGTGCCACCCACTGGGGCAGCTTGGCCTGGGCCAGGGCCCCATGCCAGGGAAGGGTAGCTGGCCCTGAGTCTCAGGGTAGGCAGCAGCTCGCCATTCCCAGTGGACCCAGCCACAGGCCGCCGAGTCAGGCCAGGCCTGCTGCAGCAACGGCCACTGCTCCCTGCCAGGCCATGGCTCGGGTCAGGACAGACTCCAGCGGCTGCGCTAGGCTAAGGAGCAGGACTTGGCTGGCAGCGGCAGGGTGAGTGTGGAGTAGCTGGGGCGGGGAGGGGGGTATTCGGGGTTGGCCCCTTCCCCATGCAATGCCAAGAGCAAGGGAACACGCCTGTAGTGACGGAGTCAGCCCACTCCTGGGCCTAGAGCAATCCCACTGCCTCCACCAACAGCCCGGCCCTGTTCTCCTCCCACCCTTAGGAGTGGGCCAATCTGTGTGTGTGGGGGGCTTTCTTCCTGGAGAGGATCACTGCTAAAGCCGCCCACCCAAGGAGGCAAGCGAGGCTCGTGCTGGGGAGGAGCCAGGGGCTGGCTCTTCCCTTTGACATTGGCCGAGACACGGACAGGTGCTGCAGCGATTCTGCACAAAGCTGAGCCCAGCTTTGAGCAGAGGGAGCCATCTGAACCAGCCCCACAGGGCTAGTGGGGGCATTTCCCCACGCTGGGCCCCAGGCCAGAGCAGTGCCCCTTCCTCCTGACACACCCAGGCTGAAGGAGACCCCCTCTCCTGCAGAGCTGTGCCAGGCAGTATCACTGCCCCCATACTGCAGGCTCAGGGCGCAGCTGTGTTAGGAACAGGGGCAGTGCAGCAGCCAGTGAGAATCCCTCCCAGAGGGACTGAGCCCACAGTGCCCCAGTCCTGGCACAGTTCCACAGGATTCAGCCTCCAGAAACATGCACAAGATCTCACTGCCCTGCCCAGCTCACGTGCCACCCTATGAAGTGCCAACACACAGCCCTGCTCCCCACCCCCACCCACATATGTTCAACAGGAGAACCCCCACTTTATTCCTTGAGACCAGGGTTCAAGTGTTCAAGGGAGCAGAGTGGAGGCTAAGACTGGAATAGCCAGCGGCTGGGGTCAGAGTTAAGGGGCACGGGCAGAGTGAGAGGTTCAGGGTCGGGATAGCCAGGGCTTGGGGTCAGAGTTAAGGGGCCTGGGGAGAGCTGAGGGGCTCAGGACCGGGACAGCCAGGGCTTGGGGTCAGAGTTAAGGGGCCTGGGGAGAGCTGAGAGGCTCAGGGCCAGGTTAGTCAGGGCTGGGGTCAGAGTTAAGGGGCATTGGCAGAGCTAGGCATTGCTGGTTTGGCACAAGGTCCCGCTATCACTGAACAGGGTTTGCCAGTCTCTCTGCATAACACATCGGGGGGGGTGGCGGCAACTGAACTCAGCAGCAGCCAAGAGCTCTGCTGGAAGCTCGGATTTGTGGCCACCCCACACTCCCACCCTCTGCTCTGCACCCTGGCAGATCCTGATGGGCACTCTTTCAAAGGGACCCATCCCCCCAAGATTCAGGGTGAAGGGGGCCTGGGAGGGGAACTTGCAGAGAGCAGAGGCCAAGCCCCATCCCCTCCCCAACAGCTTGGGAAGGAGGGCCCATGGGACTTGTTTGCTCCACTCGCAGTTCGCCCAGCACCCTCCCAGCGGCCTGGAAGCTTTGGGGCAAGCAGCAGCATGACCTGGAGACGCACTGAAGCCTGCAGCTGGGAGGGACCCAGAGATGCCTTCTCCCAGGGCGCAGCACCCATAACCCTTCGCTGGGCAGGAGAGCAGAGACTCGGCTCCTGACAAGCTGCCCATGTGCTGCCTTGGCCAGCGAACCACGAACAGCCACTGGGATGCCCACGTAGAGCCTCTGTGAGCCCATGGGTCAGAGTGTTTACTACGGGGGCAGGCAGCACCCCATGGAGCTACCCTCTGGGGCAGGGGAGAGCACAGTCCACAGGAGCTGATGTGGTGAGGGGGTTGCGGCAGGGTTTGGATGGCCCAGTCAGGGTCCCTGTGCTCTTCCAATCTCCAACATATGAGAGAGGCGGGACCAATACTTCCTTAGCACCTGGGACTTGGGCGGAGCTGACCTCCTGGGTGCTTTGGGCAGTGCCAGCCAGGCACCGCTACAGCACTGACAAGGGGCATATGGGGAGGGCTGGACTCAGGCCCAGCGTGCGTTTTGGGGCAGGAGCAGAAATCCGTGGAGAGGAGGGACCCAGGAGTGCCCCCCTCACCTCCCCAACAGCCCACCCATTAACACCATTCAGAGAAGTGGGGCCCGGATGTTTCCCAAGCCCCTCTTCGAGTCACAAAGCCACATGGGAGGGCCACAGAGACCCCCCCTCCCAAGAACATAAAGCAAGCCACCCCCACCCTGCCCACTCACCACTCCCCTCCTCTGTCCTGAGGACCATCCTGGCCAGTGCTCCGGCAGGGCCTGTCCTGTCCTCGGCTCCCGCACTAGGTAGCTCCGTCAGGCCAGGCAGGGTGGGACACCTGCCGCTCACTGCACTTCCCGGAGTGACTCACAGCCGCTCTGAGCCAGTGAGTTGTCAGCCGGACGGGCGTCATCCGGAGCTACAGTACCAACACCCTGTTCCTGCCGTCAGCAGCCATTAACCCCTCTGCTCCCAGCCATCCCCAGCTCAGCACGCCGTGCTCCAAGCCAGAATCCCGGCCCAGGCACTGCCCCAAGACATGCCAACCCGCCCCACAGCATCTGCCCCAGACCCTGGGCTGGGCCTGAGCGCACCATTCCTGCCCTGCCATGGCCACCCTGGGCTTTCCTACCCCCAGGGTCTGGGGCAAAGGCTCTGCCCTGCCACATGGGCCCTAGGCAACAGCAGCTTTACTCGCCCCAGACAGCTGGGTCCAGGGCTTCAGCCTGCATCTCTGGAGGATGGGAAATCCAAACCTGCCTGGGGGGCCCAGCAGACCTGAGGGATAGGGAGGGGGACAGTTTTGGACCTAGGGGTGCCAAGGACACTGCTGGGACATGACAGATTTCAAAGTGTCCAACAGCCGTGTCCCCTCAGACGGGCCCTGAGGATACCCGCAGCTCAGACCCTCAGATGCAGAACACTGTGGATAACAGCAGCCAAGCCCCAGGCCTGCGAGAGACCTGGCTTGAGGCCAACCTTGGCACAGATCCCCTCCCCCATGGGCTTCCCCAGCCTGCCCACTGCCTTGGGGTTCCCCCTCCCCCAGTTCAGCTCTTAGCCATAACCCTGGCAGGTCACTGCTGCTCCTCTGGGCACTTGCCAGGCCCTTTCAGAGCCCCTCTCCCTGCATCTCCCGAGCGAGGAGGGGCTCACAGGGGAGTGCAGCATCCCAGCGAGTTGGGTCTGCAGAGGGGACTGATGTCTCCCTGCTCTGGGACATCAGGCCTCTGCACGCGCAGCCGGATCTCCTCCGGGGCCAGGTCTTGCTCGCTGGCCCCAGGCACTGCACTCCATCCCGTGACTGTTCCAACACCTCACCCTACATCTCCTCCTGCTGCTCCCTGGGTGCTGGCAGACCCTCCCATTAGCATTGCTGGCTCTCCTCCCCTTCCCCAGCTCATTAACGGACAAGGCCCAGGCCGATACCTGCAGGACCTGCTAGCCACTAACTGGCTGCATCCCTAGGTAGCATTGCTGGCTCCTGCCCCCGCACAGTCTCCGGCCGAGCCAGGGCCATGCCCCCCGCCCCCAGGGGCACAGAGAGCCACCTGTGCCCAGACCTCAGAGCAAGAGGACAAATCCTGCCCCCCAGCGGGAGGGACACGCCAGTCACAGGGCCCCACCTTGGCCTGTGCTGCCCTCTGCTGGTTACACAGGAACATCGGCGCTGCCAGCCTGGGTCAGCCCAGGGCCCCTCTAGCCCCCAGCAAGCAGAAGCCCTCCAGGAGGCAGGCACGGGGTGACCCGCTCCAGGGACAGTTCTTCCCACGCTCTCTCAGAGGCTGGCCCACGTCCTGAAGCAGGAGGGTTTGTCCTGGTCCACAGGCCTGGTTATTTTAAATGTTATTGATTGTACTGGGGATGTCATCACCCAGCTGTGTCCCCGCTTTCCCGAACCCTGCTGAGCACCAGGGCTTGGCATGTCTCATGGCAGCCAGGTCTGCAGCATGTTGCTGGGTTACAGGGAGCAAACCCATCATAGGGCTGGGCCCGCCAGCACACCAGCAAAACCCACCTATGCTGCGAGTCCCTGCCCATGGCCAGGCGCACGGGCCCTGGGGGGAGCTCACCACCATCCCATCTGTCCCCGGCCATGGACATTATGGGGCTCGGGGCAGCTTGGCAGAATGGTAACACTCCATACACATACTGTAGAAGACGAACCCAGCTCACAGGGCAGGACCCCGGCCAAGCACAGCACTGCCCTGCTTTTTGGTAACTCATGACTGGACTGACCAGGGCCAACAGGGTTTGGGAGAGCCATGTGTTGGGAAAGCAGAACTCAACCTATGACACCCTGTGAGCGGCTGACGGGATGGAGTGCAGCAGGGCTTGGCCCCTCCTTTCCCTGGTAGATATGCTGGAGGGTAGGGACAGGATACAGAGGGACCTAGACAAATTGGAGGATTGGGCCAAAAGAAATCTGATGAGGTTCAACAAGGACAAGTGCAGAGTCCTGCACTTAGGACGGAAGAACCCAATGCACCGCTACAGACTAGGGACCGAATGGCTCAGCAGCAGTTCTGCAGAAAAGGACCTAGGGGTGACAGTGGACGAGAAGCTGGATATGAGTCAACAGTGTGCCCTTGTTGCCAAGAAGGCTGATGGCATTTTGGGATGTATATGTAGGGGCATTGCCAGCAGATCAAGGGACGTGATCATTCCCCTCTATTCGACATTGGTGAGGCCTCATCTGGAGTACTGTGTCCAGTTTTGGGCCCCACGCTACAAGAAGGATGTGGAAAAATTGGAAGGAGCCCAGCGGAGGGCAACAAAAATGATTCGGGGACTGGAACACATGACTTATGAAGAGAGACTGAGGGAACTGGGATTGTTTAGTCTGCGGAAGAGAAGAATGAGGGGGGATTTGATAGCTGCTTTCAAGTACCTGGAAGGGGGTTCCAAAGAGGATGGATCTAGACTGTTCTCAGTGGTAGCAGATGACAGAATGAGGAGTAATGGTCTCAAGTTGCAGTGGGGAAGGTTTAGGTTGGATATCAGGAAAAACTTTTTCACTAGGAGGGTGGTGAAGCACTGGAATGCGTTACCTAGGGAGGTGGTGGAATCTCCTTCCTTAGAAGTTTTTAAGGCCTGGCTTGACAAAGTCCTGGCTGGGATGATTTAATTGGGGATCAGTCCTGCTTTGAGCAGGGGTTTGGACTAGATGATCTCCTGAGGTCTCTTCCAACCCTAATCTTCTATGATTCTATGATCTTCCAGGGCCTTCCCAGTTCCCAGACACCTGAGGAGTCCTGCCTGCATCAGCCTCGGAGTGCCATGGGGCAAGGAGGGTGTGGAGGAACGGGGGGCTTGGTGGCCAAGACCAGACATGGCAAAGGGAGGATTTAGCTGCTGCTCTGCGCCAAGGCCGGGCACTAGACACAGCAGTCCCACTGCCCACTGGCTGCTCCCCAGCTCAGGGGCACTCAGGCCTCCCAGCCACTGCCGAGGAACTTCCTGCCCCGCCTCCCACCCCTGCCTGCTGCCTCAGCACTGCAGGCACAGGGCCACCACATCCTGTTTTCACTGCGCCTTGCACGTCCCAAGGTTACATCAGAGCGAGCTATTCCCACAGGCTGCAGCCAGAGGCCCCCTGCGGATGCAGGCAGCACCAGGGATGCTGCCAGGGTCCCTCCTGCAGCCAGGCTGGCCCAGGCTCCTCAGCTGCCACGCGGAGTAACCCCCGGCCATGGGCAGCCAGGCCCCAGTCACCCTCATGCCTCTTCACCCACAGCCGCTGCACAGCAGCCCGAGCCCTGCCCAGGCCAAGGAGAAGCAGCAGCTCTTTGCCCGCAGCCTCCCGGCTGAGCAGAGGACTTGTTACCATGGACACTGGCTCACGCAGCGCTCTGGCTGCAGGCTCCCCAGCTCCTTCCAAGCAAGAACCCCCTTCTGCCCGCTGGGGCAGAGCAGCAGGCCCAGAGCAGGGGGGCTGTATCTCCCCAAACTGCAGGAATGGCAGTGCAGCCGCGGGATGCCTGCCCTGGGTCCCCTCTGGCCCACCACCTCCAGGGCTCGGTCTGGCCAACGCCTGCACTAAACCACAGTCAGGCCCATTTACAAGCAGGCCTCCCCAGGCAGCAGCCGTCACCTGGAGCCTGGCAGTGACCGATGGGGGAAACAGAGTCACAGGAGCTTCCCCCAAATGCCCGGGCTTAAAACACCAGCCGACTCCCTGGAGACCCCGCACCCACCTGCCAGAAGGGAAGGGGATCTAGCCCGTCATGGCCAGGCACAGCACACATCTGCCTGGCAACACAGGTGAACTTTGGTGATGATTGAGGGGTACCGGCAGAGCTGCGGAAAGCCCAGGGGTGGGATAGCAGAGGGATAGGATAGCAGGGAGCTGCGGGTCCCACCCATCAGCCATGCTCCCCCCAGCAGGTGCTCAGCATGTACCTGCCTCCCTGCTCCTGCCTGACAACCTCTCACCCTGTCCTCTGCAAACTGCAAGACACTGGCGACTGAGCATGCAGCCTCCACCTGCCTGGTTCTGGCACAGGAGAGGGGTGGAGGCAGGGGGCCGAGGGGGTGTGGGGCAGACCCATTGCTCCCAGCTAGTGACAAGCAGCCAGAGCGCCCCTTTCAGGCCAGCCAAATGGTAAATCAGCCTCTGCAGACAACTCTGCGTCAGTAACGCTCCCAGGAGAGCGGGCACCAGAGCAGCCAGTGCTGCCCAGGGAGCAGTCTCTGCCCCTCGGCAGCAGGGCGGTTGGCTCCCTCCTCAGCCCCCTCGGGGAATCACAGACTGATGCCCGGTGTGCCCTTGACTCTTTCTTCCTGCCCTGGACACTGCAGGCACACGGGGACACAGCCATTCCGAGGGGGACAGAGAGCCGGTCCCCTCTTCACAGCCCTCCCCAGCAACTGGTCCCTGCCCCCACCCTCTGAAGGGGGAGCCTAGGGATGGCTCCTCAAACTCATGCCACACTCAGGTCAGTGCCCGACGGGCCCAGGGACTCTCACCAGCTACTGCTATGCCCTAGGGAACCAGCAGAAGGGAATGACGGCCATGGGCCCCTCAGGAGCATGCCCTAGGCACCGAGACACCAGCATGGGGCCCAGGCTGCTTGGCAGGTCTGCCCTGGCACACACGGTCAGTGTCCTGGGATGCACGGACCATCGCAGGCACCATGTCCCCTACACACAGCGCAGAGCTGACCCCAAGATGTTCCATACAGGCCCAGCTGGAAGCGGGTCAGAGCCAGGCTGAGGCGCTTTGCAGGGAGCAGGACCCTGACATGCCTATTTCCTGTACGCCTGGTACTTCAATGCCAGCCTAGAGACCTGAAAGCTGCTTGGTATCAAAAGCACCCAGCAGATGGGAGCTCTGCACACAGTGTCAACTCTTGCAGCCCAGTCCCCACCCCTCATCCATACGGCTGATGCCAGACACTGCCAAATGCCCTCTGGGTCCCTAGGGTGACAACCCTTCCCCACCCCCCGCACTCCGCGACAAGACCAGGAATCCAGAGACATCAGCAACTGGGACCTAGGGTTGCCTGCACTCCCTTCACGTGCTACCCCAGAGGCTTCGTGCGAAGGAGCAATGGAAACAGGCAGTCTCAGTGCTGCACTGCATTTGGTTTCTGTGGTTTAGCCAAGGACACTTCACCCAGCAGCTCCCGACACTCGTGATCACTCCCACGCCTGGCAGCAGAGCAGCCTCACCCCCTGCACAGGGGCTGAGAAGCAGCCTGATCCTTCCTGAGGTGAGGCCGCAGGGTACTGCAGCAAGGAGTGGCCATGCCACCGCTGCACACACATGCCGAGTGCGGCTCAGAAGAAACCCTGGGCCTGTCCAGACCCTCTGAGGGGCTGCAGCAGTCTCAGACTCCTGGCACCCTCCTCACAAGTGAGTCACTGTCCTGGGCACTGCACACAGCACCTGTGTGACAGGGATGGCGCTATGCCAGCCCCCTGGCGACCCCATGCCCTCCTGGCAGGGACAGCTCAGCACCCTAATGGGGCACCCACAGCAGCCCTGCCCGGAGCTCCCAGGGAAAGGTCAGGAGCCGGCAGCACACGAAGGCACGAAGGGCAAGTGAGCACTCTCTGCACTACGGTCAGCGAGAGCCACAAGGGCGCAGAGCAGCAAGCACCATAAGGGCTTCCCGGGAGCCTGGGATCCTGCCTGCTTCCCAGCTGCCTGCACAGGGAGAGGGGGGAGGTAACGCGCATACCTGCCTTGGCGATCGCAGAGGGGCACAGGAAGGCTTGGAAACTCGAGGCACAAAGCTCGCTGACCGTCCCCATGCTGCAGGGGCCGTGGGGACTGAGTGCCGTGTCACTCCAATGCCACTGGGCAGGAACAGCTGGGCCCAGCAGGTGCCCACTTCACGCCAGGCAGAGCACCTGCCAGAAGAGGGAGGACCAGAGCCCGAGGACTCTCCAAGCAGGGAGTAGGAGGGAGACAGACAGACAGAGGGTTCCCCGGTCTGGCTCTAGCAAGAGGAACTGATGATCTAGCAACGGGAAGCTCCCAGCTGACGAAGCCCACGCAGGAGGCCAGCCAATCCCAGCTCCCCTCCCGAAAACTAACCCAGGTGGTGCTCCTGCAGCAGCGGCTGGGGGGGCTCAAAGCCACTTAGAGGACAGTTAGTTGGGGAACTTCCCCTTAGTTGCCCCAGCCTATCCGCTCCAGCCCACCCCTCCTGCCCCCAGGGGAGCGGGGGGATTTCTAGGTCAGTTTTCGCCTTCCGTATTATTAGAGCCTTAAGCATCCAGTGAGCCCGGTGGTTGCATAGCAACCACCACTGCATAAAGGGAAGGTGCATAAAAAACTACAACGCCGACAAGCCGAAGTGGTGGAGGTGGGGAGAGCATGGGGGGGTGGGGGGTGGCTAGCTCCCCGCCAGCCCTGCCGAGGGCGGCCACCAGCATGATGTGCACCAGCTGCAGCAGGAGGAGGAGGATGCTCCCCATGTCTCTGACCCACTGGCTCAGCCTGAGCATCTCGCACGGGCAGAGGGAGGGAGAATGTCTGCCCAGCCTCTCTGAACCCCCGATGCCCCACACGCGCCTCCCCACCAGTGAGACCTGGGCTCTGGCTGGGTGATGCCCCATGTAAATCCTCTGCTCGTGAGCACCTTGCCCTGGGACAGCTGCGCTGAACTGCCCATGCACTGCGTAGCTGGGAGAGTCCTGGGGCAGCTCGGACCCAGCCACAGAGGCCAGGCCTAGGAGCTTCAGCCCACGCTGGAAGGATGGATGCTGCCTGCTTCCCCATCACCTCTTGCCCTAAGCCCTCAGCCCCTTGCGGCCCTGGCCACCTGTCCCCCTCGCCCACATCTGAGCCCCTCAGACCCCTGCAGCTGCTGCTCCACACGTGCCTCAAAGAGACTGAAACAATGAAGCCGGGTGCGTTTCCCCCTCCAGACACGGGAGCTGGGGCGCGTCACAGGGCAGCCTAGGCAGCCCAGAGAGACGCCACCCCACAGAACTAACCAGCTGCTGCAGCAAGAAGGCACTAAGCAACTAGCTCTGAACCAAAGGCCAGGGCCTGGAGCTGCCACTGCACGCAGAATCTGCCAAGCAACCGAGGGGTCTGAGCCCACCGCACAGAAGCGCAGCTAGAAGAGTCAGGAGCAGAAGGGGCAGCCACGAGCTCCCTGGAGGAGACATCGGAGGGAAGGAGGTAGGAGATGCCTGCAGGAAGTGGGGCAGGGGCACCAGCTGTGGGGGAACCTCTGGTAGGAGGTCCCATGGGCACTTGGGGCAGGAGCTTGGCCTGCAGGGCAGCTCTCAGCAAGAGACGAATGGTGCAGATGATTGTGCAGACGTGGGGAAAATGCACAGAGGTTAACGACTGTTCCCAGGAAGTGCAGTGCGGCAGCGAGGTCCACATGCTGCCCCCCGGCTTACACGCCTGACCTTCTGATTTCCCCAGAGGCCAGCGCTGCCATTGCCACAGGCCTGAGCCTCGACCCTGAGCATCACCAGCAACTCCAGGGCAAACGCTCAAGCTGAGGAAGGAGCCAGGCACAGGGGAAGCCATGCTGTGCTCGCGACACTCGGGCCGGTGACAGAGCGCACACAGTCCTCTCAGTATCTTGCCCGAGGCCCAGTGTCAGCTGCCAGAGGAAATCCCGCTGCAGTAGGAACATCCCTGTGTGCCAGGGAAGCTCCCAGCTGATATGAAATCAGGACAGGTTTGTACCTCACAGAGAGACACCCTGAGCTTCCTTCCTTCAGCCAAGGCAAAGAGATGTGTCCTGTGCACTGGGCACCAGCTTGTTTCCCACAACCCACCTGGCCACGTTTCTCTGAGCGAGGGTCCTGGCCTGGGGCATTTGGGAAGAAAACTGGTGTGAACTTCACCCCAGCTCCAGCCTCAGGCACAGCGGGCCTGGCCCAGCAATGTCCTGCATTCCCCCCAACCGTGCTATGAAACCCCACTCCAGAAAGCGAGGAGCACCCACTGTACAAGATACACGCCTGGCCCTGGGATGGGGCCAGACAAACCCTGCTGATGTGACCCAAACACAACCTGTGCTGTGATGCCTGCCTGAGTCTGTAGGCAGCTGGAAAAAATAGATCCCCGAAGCTTGCGCTGGCCGCACTGGGGTCAGCAGGTGGTTAACTCTGAACCCTACAGATAACAGGCTGGATTTATCTCTCAGCTATTTCACTGGTTGATGTTATTAGAAGAAACATCCAGCTAATGGACTTCTCCCACAAACCCAAACAAAACCCCACAAACGACAGCAGCCAAGACCTCCAGCTTCCCCAGTACAGGACCCCATGACACACTGGAAGTGCAAGAAAGCAGAAAACCCTTTAATTCACAGGAAGCAGTAGGAGCCCATATGCACAGCGGGTTTTATTTAAACCAATAAAAATCTCTGTGCTGCTATTCCAGATCCCAGGGGTCTGGCTGTGGCACGCCTGGCTCATAATGTGCTCACAGCCAGCGACAGCCACGGGCCTGGGGAAGGACTTGGCTCCGCAGGGCATTGCTGGGGCACTGGGGGGCTATGGCTGTGTGATCAGGTTTATAAGGGGAGGAGACGCCAGGGTTTCCTGGATTTGGGGTTCCAGAAGCTCAGGGCTAGAAGGGGAGAGAGAAAATGGCAAACTCCCCATGGGCTGGGAACAGCCCCAGGCCCCTGCTGAGACTTCAGTGGGGCTTGGACGATTCAGGGGCTCAACAGCTGGGATTAGAAATGCCTGCAACCCCCGTGAGCCCCTCCCCTTGGGGGAAGGGCGCTCTGCCGGGCAGGGAGGGGGTCGCTGGCCCAGCATTGCAGCAGGCCTGGCACTGACCGGCAGTTCTCCACATGCCCGGAAAGCTGGGCAGGATCTCTAGCAAGCCCACAAACACCGGTGAGGCTCACACAGTACTCTGGCCACCCACCGATGGTGCACCACGGCTTTAACCCACAGGATGCCGAGGTGGCCCAGCCAGCATGACCTCCCATGGGGGTAAAGAGCCGGAGCGGCTCATGGCTCCCTACCCAGAGAAGAAAGTTCGAATGACTCCATGCTAATTAGCAAGAGCCGCCACTGGCCACTTAGTAAGTGGGATGACTGGGCTCCTGGCGCCCGCTATCCCTTCAGTGCTAGGAATGGCCTGTGCAGAGCCCCACAGCGGCACTTGGGTGGATGGGGGGCTGGCACTGCTGAAAGGAGACGCCAGCAGGCCCTGTGGAGGGAACCTGAGTGTGCGCCCTGCCCCAGCTCACCCCCCGTCAGCGGCGGGGAAGGAGCCAGAGTGAGTTTTCCTGTTTCACTAGAACAAGCATAGCCTGAGCTAAGAAGAGATGGAGCTAAGCCAGCTGAAGGAGAACCAAGCTGTACCGATGGGCACGCTCTGGCTCCACCACGTGGCACCTTGGCTGCACGGCCCCTCCCCATGCGCTGCAGCCTTTGCTCACAACCCTGACTCTCCATCACTCCTGTCCCATTCCCCTGGAGTCCTATGTGGTCAGCTCTTTGGGGTAGGGCTGACAGGCTGCACACGGGACCCAAGCTGGCACAGGCCTCTAAGCTCTGCCGCAGGATAATTGCTAAACACACCCGAGATCGCTGGCTATAGAGGATGCTCAGTGGCTTGCTGGGGGCTCGCAGCAGCAAGTGACGGCAGGGGCTTGGGGGTGAGGCCCTAACAGACGCTCATGCTGCTGCTGTATGCCCTGGCACGGAGTTACAGCCACATGGTTGCGGGGGAGAGCCCAGGAGGGATGGGAACATTGCAGCTGCGTGAGGTGTGGGGCTGCTATCCCTGCTGTCCTCCAGCCAAAGGGCTTCCCAGCACAGAAAGTGCCTTTGAATTATTCTCCATCAGCTCCTGCAGCACCACCCTGCTCCCAGGCCTGCACTCCCACCCCCAGAGGGCTGCATCAGCCCCACTTACAGAAATCCCTTCATCCCCACAGCCCAAGCTGCCAGTAACCCCAGAGTGCAGCGGGACTACAGGTCAATCCCCTGCCAGGAGTGTCCACTGCCCTGGCACCCACAGGCCGGAGGGAGGGGCGTGGGCCAGCCCTGGCCAACACGTCAGTGCATCCAGCAGAACAGCCCTTCTGAGTCCCCTCCGCCCACTGTCGGCTACTCTCTGATGCCCCAGCCCAGCAGGGCACAGTGCTCAGCCCTGATTTCCTTCTCCTCCCAATTATTTAGTTAGATTTAAAGCCAGAGAGATGCCACTCCACAGCTCTAGGCTTCCCGATTAACTGCCAACAAAACAACCTTCCTTGTTACTTACACCTGGCACCGCCCGTGGTGTTCACAGCCGGCATGGACCCCCTGCAGACCTTCTCCCGCTGTTAGCCCCATCGCCTAGCTAAACTGCAGGGGTGCAGCTCTGAGCCCTTGAGTGAATGTGATTCACTTCTCTGAGCTCTCTCCAACATGGGCTGGTGCCCTAAGGAGAGCGCTTTCAATGGGGAAGCCCCCTCGGTGCAGCGGAGGAGAAAAGAGCCACATGGTCCCAGAGAGACGCAGCCATGCCACCAGCTGCTGACCCAGGGATTTGCTCTGTGCTGAGGCAGGCAGCTGGGGGAAGGTCACACACCACGTGCGCAGAGAGGCAGAAGTACAGCATCAGCAGAATCACACCATTCGCAAGGGGCCAGGACACAGACCCCTGCCTGGCCAGAGAGGGGCCCTTCACTGTCCCTTAGGAAAAAGAGGGCCCTAGTGACAAGTGTCCCCAGGCAAAGGTGCAGCCTGTCTCCACCACAGCAGAGGGCCCGGGTTAACACAAGGGCCCTGGCACCTAGCCTGCTGTGTTAACTAGCTCCCCGAGCAGCACAAAGGGCTGCTGGCACAGGAGACAGACCATGATGTCCCAGCTTTAGGCTGGGAACCACCTCGCATTTGAGACAGACACAGGCGGCAGAGAAAACTCGAGGGTGCTGGGCTCCTTGGCTAGCTGTGGACTAGAGAGCTAGTGGTGAGCCACTTACCATAGTGGGTGGCTAGTCTAGCAACAGATTTGCAAGCTCTGGTGCAATGAGTAGCCCCTGCTCAGCCTCTGGCCACACAAAACCCAGTCACCTGCCACAAGAAAAATCTGGCTCTGTACTCTCCAGCTACACTGGCTGCTTTGCCGGTGCCCGTGCTGAGGGGGCCCTAGAGAGAACAAAATGTCCCAAGAGATCCAAGTGCTTTCCAAACTAAACCAAAATGTAAACACATGGGGATCTACTCACGCATCACCAAAATGCAGACACTTCTGGGGTGCAACGTGGCAGCTCTGCTACACTGCACAAGGATTTCAAACAGGAAGAGCAGCACCATACTGGCCTGGAACTGCAGGGGCAGTTTAGGAAGGCAGAACAGAATTAGCCCACAGGAGTTTGGCCCAGGTGCTGTGGAAGACAACCCTGGCTCTCAAGAAAAATGGACTCCTACAGATCCCAGGATAGTGGTCTATCATCATCTGGGAGCAGCCGCTTTGGTCAACCAGCAAAGCGTGGCCGTCAGCAACCTGGCTGGATTTTTACAGGTGGTTTTTTGCCAAGTCTGTGGCCCCTGGCAACCTCTCACCACACTGTAAGCACCACAAGGGTCAGAGTCAGGATCTCAGTTTCACATCTCTTGAGACCAGCCCCTGGAGCAGCACAGCACCGCCAGCTCCACAGGGCGAGTACTAACGCCCCAGGAAGATCGCCACCTGCTGACTCACCAGCCCCACTGTCCTCAACACCAAGGTGCACCGTGGAGATTGCCCATTAAGTCCTGGCCTGGACCCCCCTGCCTAGAGACAATAAAGTACAAGGGGTCCAGCTGCAGAGACCGAGGAAGAGCTGGGAATTAAATGTAAAGTGTTCAATGTATTAGAAGTGACAGAGCCTGCAGCCACAGAAGCTGCGTGGCAGAGTCTCAGAGCCACCTCACATGGCTCCGGTAGTTCTGGAGGAGCTGGGCAATTGCACTACCTGGTTTCTCTTCAGCTCGTATAAATCTTTCGCCTTTTACTTAAAAAAAAAAAAAAAGAAAAAAAGAAAAGAAAAAAATTGCACTACCTGGCCCAGGTCTGTATTTGCCTAGAGCGTGATCACATTGTGCATGGCAGGTGGCGGTGATCAGCTGCAAAGGGGTGCTGTCTGGCAGCTGCTGTCTGCAAGAAGTTCAGCTCAACAGACACTATGAAATTCCAGCCCAGCTCCTGCCCTGGAAGGGTCTGAGGAGCACTGGTTGGGAGTTTAAATTCAGCCAGCGTTCAGAAGCATCAGCTGAATGCAAGGCAGGTGGAGCAGCGAGGGAAGATGCAGGCAGTGGAGTCCTGCAGCCCAGGGGTCAGGAAGCTATGGTTGTATCATCTGCGTGACAAGGCAATCCGAAACCTACTGTTCTGCTGTGTCAGACACAGCCAGGCTCAGAGCTAACTTCAGGTGGTGTTGGCTGCATTGGGACAGAGGGGTCATAGCACAAAAGGCAGGTCAGCATGGGAGCCCCTGGAGAAGGACAGCCAGGTGAGCGTGAAGGGAGGTCTAGTTACATCCCTCCAGTCTGAAATCATAGATTCCTGTCGGCAATGGTCAAAACTAGAGATTTTGGCTGGTTTCTTGGTTTATTTTGAGAGCAGCTTGAAAGGAGAAGCCCAGAGAGCCAGTCAGTTTCAGCATCACTGATAGCTTCTGACAGCCACCATAACATGAAGCATCAGTCCCAGCCAGAGCTGCTAGGGCAGAGGGGACAGCCAGTGTCACAACTTTGAGATGGCAGAAAAGGAACTGAGAAGGGCACGCACACGAGCCAGCCGGGCCCACTTGTGGGGTAACAGACCAAAGGGTTGTGAACAGCAGCTGCACAGGATGTGGGCTTGGTTTCATGAACACAAACAGCAGTTTCTCTCTCTCTGTTCCCAGGACATGATGCAGATAATCTAGACATAGCCTGGGTGGGAGCAGGGCACGTGCTGCTGAGACTGCTCCCTGGAGGATGCTGTCTGAAGTGACAGCCAAAAAAAAAAAAAAAAAATGGTCAGAGACAGCTTAATTTTAGCCCCATCTCTCCGGTCGTCTCATCCTTCCCTCCCCGAGGCTCCTGCGAGAACCCAGCACAGCACACAGAGTGCGAATACCAGGAAGTAACCAAACCTGCTGAGATGCACACTCCAAAGCCTCCCTGGATAATTCCTTCCACTGCAGACTGCATGTGGATTGGAGGTTATAACCCTGGGCACGTGGCACCCTTCCACACGCCTTGGCTCACCCCCCAAGCTGGCCTAGCAGATGGATACAGCTCACATGCACAACCTGGAATAGTTAGCTTCCCTGTAAGCAAATAAACAAAGGGAGCATTTTTTAAGCAGTGTCAGCAGCTGGCACAGAACAGCACCCAGCAGTCCCACAAGGGCACCTGTCTGTTGGCAGCAGGCTCACTTTGAATCCACTGGCTACTGAACAAACCCACTGAGCCTCACTTATTATAATGGAGAGAAAGACCAAGAACCCCCTTGCTTGCCACACTATAACAGCAGCAGTGTGTTGGGGACACCTCGCCTGCTGCCCTGCCACGTCCCACGATTGGAACATAGTGTGCATGCCCTAGCCAGGCCATGGACTCTCTGCCCCTTGCTGCAATACACGTCACCCAGACCTGCCTGGCTTAGCATGTTCCCGATAGCTGCTGGGATGGGCAGGACGCTTTGTAGGGTAGATTGAGTTTCTTCTGCCCAGATCTATCGGTAGAAAGAAAAGCTACAGAGCAGTGAACTGGTCCATTACTCAGCCCACAGAGGGCAGGCAGAGCATGCTCCTTTCCACAGCCTGCTGGCACCGCCTAGTCTATGCTCAAAAAGTCATTACATGCCACTGGGGATGGTGCATTGAGGCAGAATTCCTCAGCCTCTAAGCCACCTCTCAGGCACCATAGACTGGGAGGAAGGTCAGTCTCGGAGCAAGAATCCGGAGCTTCTGAACCCGGAACACATCTGATGGGGTCACCTCCACAGTCCCAATGGGGCACTTGGGGTGCGTGAATCCCAGGGGCCAGCAGCTCATCCGGAGGAGTTTTGGGGTGCACAGGTGGCACTGTCCCGCGAACACCGGGCTCTTCCATCAGCTGCCTCCCGAGAGCTACTGACAGTCATCGGCAGCCCAGGTACCTCCCTCTGCATGCAGCTGCACCAGCCAAACAAGAACTCTGGGTCCTTCTCCATGCACATGGCAAGCAGCAACGCTGACCTGGTTGGAATTCACAGATCCTAATAACATTCAGAGCAGGGATGGGCAGCCTGCCACTTGCCTGAAAGAGATTACCACTGCAGCACTAATCCAGCACTTCCAGTGCACTCTGGAGGGAAAGCAGCTGCACTTGGCTTAGGCCAGCACCATTCTGCTTTCACCAGACGAGGCATCCAGGACTACAAGAGAAGCCACATGAGCCTCCAAGCACAGCAACCATTTCCCTGAATGAGTCAGGAACAAAAGCAACACGAGCAGGTGTGTAGACACAGGCGCACACACAGCTGTTTGTTACCTAGCCACTCCCACCAAGAGAGTAATCTACACAGGGAGCTGAGAACAGCTACCCCACCAACACACCCAAGGCGCCAGTGACATCAGCACCAGGCCCCAGTGACTTACCAGGGAAGTCCACGCTACCTGAGATATGAATTTCATAACATTCAGAAACCAAGTGAAGAGAGGTGTCTCGCCATCATCACCACAGAGCACCAGCCAGTTCACTCCAGTCCCCTAAATCTGAAAGGCCAAAGATACTCAAGGGCAATTGCCTCCAAAGGGTTAAGAAATCCTGGTGCAGTCTGTAGGATGAGAGATGTTGCAGCAGTGTAAGAGGATAATTTAAGCAGGTCTGTGTTGGAGCTGCTAGCATGAAGGTTGGGTTCATGCTGATAACTGGGTCATACATACTAATTCACTGACTTGCTGCAAGGATGTCGCAGAGAGATTCCAGCCAAGAGGGAATTTGGATTTAAAAAACAAGCTGTCCTTTAACTAGAAAAGAGCCAGGGGGGTTTAGAGAGAGAACTCTCCCCCCAGCCTCCCCCAGCTGTACTCCAGGAAAACTTTAATTAAAACTGCAAGCTCACAACAGTGCACTCTGTCCGGAAGTGAAGTGATCAGCCAAGTGAAGCAAAGACAAGCTGCTCAGTTAGCCCTGCTGCTCTGTCCTCACCTCACCTACGCACCTCTAGGCATGGTAGCCCACCTACCCGGAGACCGTGCACACGGTCAGCTCCCACAATACACAGGCCTGCTGGGGGGCACAGGGAGAGGGGTCCGCTCAAACCCTGCATTTCACAGCTTTGGAGAGTTCAGGCCCGAACTCCTCTTTGTAGTCCAGGTTACTAGGAACGTGACACTCAAAGCCACAGCAGGCTGAGCACACTGATTAGACCCCCAGCCTCCCTCTCCTCAAGCAAATCAAGGTGTTTTCACGCTCAACCTCCCCCCTTCCAGGCCATCTTGGGGTCTGTTCTCCCCCTGCCTGCAGCTCATTGCAAGCTACACATTCCTCATTTAAACAGCCAAGTCCCCTGGGACCGGTCCTCTCACTCCCCATTTCGTGACCCACCTTTCAGCTTAGCCAGGGTTTAAGCAGCATGTCGTGTCATGCCCGCCAGACACGACTATGTCTGCGACCCGAGCACATGGCCACAGACCTGAGAGCATCTGCTCCGTGCTGCCAGAACTGCAGTTTGGGGTTTCGCACAAGCAGAGCTTGATGACAGGCCTGCCCGGGGGTGACCAGAGAGCAGCCTGAGCAGGGGTGCCCACAGCCCACCCAAGCAGAGCTCTGAGCTCCCCAGACCCCCTTATGCTCCTGCCCCCTGCTTAGAGCTTTGCCAGAGGAAAGCACCCAGGCGATCACTTGCAGCAACAGGAAACAGCAAGGAGTGTCAAATGCAGCCACAGAGAGGCACTAGAGAAAACACACCCGGTTACTGGTGAGAGCCCATGTGCCCAGCTGTTGAGTGGCAGCTGGGGCAGTGCCAGACCTCAGACACAGAGAGCCCTGCCTGGGGGGTGACCCACAGGGAACAGCCTACAGCATCTGCCCCTGCAGCTGTCCTACAGTCCTCCCCACACGCCCCGCCACTCTTCCCAAGCCAAGGAATGCGATCCTCGCCTCACTCCCCACACTGGGGGGGCCCCCTCCCTCTCATTGCCCCCCAGCCCAGCAGCCCCAACCCCTGGCAGTGCCCAGGGGGCAGCTATCCCCCCCCACCCTGCACTGCCCCCCCATTCCACAGCCCTATACCCCCCACCCCCCGACCCTGCACTGCCCCCCACCCCACAGCCCTATACCCCCCAGCCCCCGACCCTGCACTGCCCCCCACTCCACAGCCCTATACCCCCCAGCCCCCGACCCTGCACTGCCCCCCACTCCACAGCCCTATACCCCCCAGCCCCCGACCCTGCACTGCCCCCCACTCCACAGCCCTATACCCCCCAGCCCCCGACCCTGCACTGCCCCCCACTCCACAGCCCTATACCCCCCAGCCCCCCTGCACTGCCCCCCACTCCACAGCCCTATACCCCCCAGCCCCCGACCCTGCACTGCCCCCCATTCCACAGCCCTATACCCCCCAGCCCCCGACAATGCACTGCCCCCCACCCCACAGCCCTATACCCCCCAGCCCCCGACCCTGCACTGCCCCCCACTCCACAGCCCTATACCCCCCAGCCCCCGACCCTGCACTGCCCCCCACTCCACAGCCCTATACCCCCCAGCCCCCGACCCTGCACTGCCCCCCACTCCACAGCCCTATACCCCCCAGCCCCCGACCCTGCACTGCCCCCCACTCCACAGCCCTATACCCCCAGCCCCCGACCCTGCACTGCCCCCCACTCCACAGCCCTATACCCCCCAGCCCCCGACCCTGCACTGCCCCCCACTCCACAGCCCTATACCCCCCAGCCCCCCTGCACTGCCCCCCACTCCACAGCCCTATACCCCCCAGCCCCCCTGCACTGTCCCCCATTCCACAGCCCTATACCCCCCAGCCCCTAGCAGTGCCCAGGGGGCAGCGCTCCCTGCCATAGCCCTGTCCCCCTCCCGCGGGCCCCGCGCTCACCGTAGCCGCTCTCCTCCTCCATGCTGCCCGCCGCGGCCGCCCGCCCGCCTGCCTCTAGCGGCGGCTCCCCGCGCTCGCTCCCGCCCCGGCCCGGCCCGGCCCGGCCCGCCTGGGGGCGGAGCTCACCGGCGGGGAGGGGCGGGGCCTCCGAAGCCGGGCCGCGAGCGGCCATGGGCTGGGACCACGTGATGCCGGGGAAGGGGCGGGGGGAGTGAGAGTGAGCGGGGTCCGGGGGTCCTTCTGGCTCAGGGAGGGGCGGGGCCTGGGAGCCAGGACTCCTGGGTTCTCTCCCCAGCTCGGGGAGGGGGATGGGGAGGAGCCAGGACTCCTGGGTTCTCTCCCCAGCTCGGGGAGGGGGATGGGGTCTGGGGTGGGAGGAAGCCAGGACTCCTGGGTTCTCTCCCCAGCTCGGGGAGGGGGATGGGGAGGAGCCAGGACTCCTGGCTTCCATTCCCAGCTCTGCCTGACTCTTTGTATGACCTCAGGTAAGTCACTTCATCTCTGCCTCTCTTCCCCCAGCCCTATGGTGGGGATAACGTTCAGCCCCAACCTGCCTCCCTGCAGTCCTGCGAGCTGAATTCATTGTGGCCGAAGGCTTTGGGGTGCTGGGGTGGGAAGGCCTGCACCCATATGCCCCAAAGGCTCCCGTTTAAAGTGCCACTTTCCGGTTAAAGGGTTTATCCGCTACCAGACATCGGGTGTGCCACCAGCACTGGCTTCTCTGGGGTCCTCTTCAGCAGCGTGGCCGGAGCTAGGCAGACTCAGCCAGGCAGTTAGGGCACAGGGGCTGGGCCGGGGCCGCCGTGCTCACCCTAGGGCAGACGAAGAGCCGCCCCACGAAGAAATAACGACTCGTCCGCCAGCATAGAGCTGGCCCCGGGCACGGCTCATTTCAAGCTGCAACCCAGCCCCAGATCTTCAGAATGACAGATACTGACGGGCGACATGGCAGAGCCAGGGCCGCGTCTAAAAGAAGCAAGTGAGGGTGCAGCCAGGCCGGCGGTGGGAGCGAGACGAACTCAGAGAGGAGAATACATGGAGACTTGTTGAAGAGAGGAAAGAATTAAAGAAGAGAATTCAGTAAAAGAACGATTCTGCAACAAGACCACGCGGATGAGATATGGAAGTTAAAAGACCAGCCAGCAGAGCTGAGCGAATGGATGGAAAATAAAGCAAGAGGAGCTGAGGTGGTGTATAAGAGAGGGGAGTCTTCTAGTCTCTAAACAACTGACATCACAATTCTCAAATCATTGTGGCAGCATGAAAGCTTGAGATGGTACAATTTGAACAGCAAAGAAAGGACAGAAAGCCCTTAACAGATTTGAGACTGTTGTCAGGTCTCTCTTCTGTTGTCTTTTCTCCAGGCTAAACAGGCCCGGTTTTTTAACCTTTCCACGTAGGTCAGGTTTTCTAAACCCTTTTGTCATTTTTGTTGCTCTTCTGGGGACACTCTCCAATTTGTCCATATAATTCCTTGCCTTGGAAACAGCACTCCATCTGATGCCTCACCAGTGCCGAGCAGATCAGAACAATTACATCCCATGTCTTAGATACAACATGCCTGTTAATACACTCCAGAACGATGTTAGCCTTTTCCCCAACCGCAACACATTGGCTCATACTCAATTTGGGATCTACTATAACCCCCAGATCCTTTTCAGTGGTACAATCCAGTTTCCCCCCATTTTGTAGTTGATTTTTCCTTCCTAAGTGTAGTACTTTGCATTTGTCTTTGTTGAATTTCATTTTGTTGATTTCAGACCAATTCTCCAATTTGTCAAGGTCATTTGAATTCAAACCCTGTCCCCCAACATGCTTGCAACCTCTCCCAGCTTGGTGTCATCTGCAAATTTTATAAACATACTCTCCATGCCATTATCTACATAATTTAATGAAAATATTGAATAGTACCAGACCCAAGGAAGACCCTTGCAGGATCCTGCTAGATATGTCCTCCTAGTTGACACCCATGGTTTGCTGTCAAACTGTAGTAAATCTGAGTGCAAGTTTTCAGCAAGTTGTGCACCTACCTTACAGTAATTTCATGTAGCCCACATTTCCCTAATTTGCTTATGAGAATGTCATAGGGGACTCCGTCAAAAGCCTTACTAAAAATCAAGATATGTCTACAGCTTCCTCTCGCTCCCTTAGACCACTAAGCCTGTCAAAGAAGGAAATTAGGTTGGTTCGACCTGATTTGTTCTTGACAAAACTATTTGAGCTATTACTAATTACACTATAGCTGCTTACAAGATGATTGTTTAATAATTTGTTCCAGTATCTGTCCAGGTATCAAAGTTAGGCTGACTGGTCTATAATTCCCTGGGTCCACTTTGTTCCCCTTTTAAAAGATAGGTACCGTTTGCCCTTCTCCGGTCCTCTAGCATCTCTGGGAGTTCTCAAAGATAATTACTAACAGTTCCAAGATTACTTCAGCTAGTTCTTTAAGTACTCAGGATGACTTGAATAATCTAATTTACCTAAATATTCTTTAACATGTTCTTTCCCCCATCTTAATGTGAATTGCATTGAGTATCTGGTCATAATTAACCTTTTTAGTGAAGATTGAAGCAAAACAGGCATTAGACACCTCAGCCTTCTTGATTTCATGCATTATTAGCTTTCCTTCCCCACTAAAGTAGAGGGCCTACATGTTCCTCTGACTTTCTCTTGCTCCTAATGTATTTATAGACTCTCTTCCTATTGCCTTTTAGTTTGCTTGCTACCTGTAACAGTTTGTGCCTTACCCATTCTGATTTTGTCCTTACCTGCTTGTGCTATTCTATTGTACCTCTCCTTAGCAATGGGTTCACATTTCCACTTTCTGTAGGATTCTCAGGTCAATAAAGAGTTCCTGCTGGAGCCATATTGGCCTCATACTAGTCTTCCTATCTTTCCTTTACACCTTTAATATTGTGTCTCGGATTGCCAGACCTCCTGAACTCCTTTTTTCCTTGGATTTTCTCTCTTACCCACCAGTTCTCAGAGTTTGTTAGTCGGCTTTTTTGAAGTCCACTATCCATATTCTGCAGCTCTCACTCATTCCTTAGAATCATGAAATCTCTCATTTCATATTCACTTTCACCCAAATTGCCTTCAGTCTTCCACTTTGCTACCAATTCCTCCATTAGTCAGACCCAAGTCTGAACCAGCTGTCTGGCTGGGTACTTCCTCCACTTTCTGAAACCAGTTGTCCCCTACACATTCTAACAATTTACAGCAAAATACAAAATTTCTGGATTACTTTTCTAGCAGGTGCCTGGGTAGTTAAAGTCCCTCATAGAATATCAGGGTTGGAAGGGACCTCAGGAGGTCATCTAGTCCAACCCCCTGCTCAAAGCAGGGCCAATCCTCAGTTTCTGCCCCAGATCCTGACATGGCCCCCTCAAGGACTGAGCTCACAATCCTGGGTTTAGCAGGCCACTGCGCTATCCCTCCCCTCATTAGTACCCAGCCTTGGGTTTGGGGTATTTGTCCTTTGTTCTAGAGAGGACTCATCCATTGCCTCTTCCTGATTTGGTGTGCTCTCAGACAGGGGCTCTTAACCTTTTTCTTTCTGAGACCCCCCCACCCCCCCCAAACACGCTATAAAAACTTAACGGCCTACCTGTGCCACAAGTGTTTTTCTGCAAATAAAAACCAGGGCCTGCATCAGGGGGCAGCAAGCAGGGCAGATTTACCCCCCCGTGGTGGGGCTCAGGGCAGCATGGCTTTGACTTTCTGCCCTGGGTCCTAATGCATCTAATGCCAGCCCTGCTTGGTGGACCCCCTGAAACCTGCTCACAGCCCCCCAGGGGGCCTTAGATCCCTGGCTGAGAACTGCTGCTCTAGTAGACCCCGACTAGGTCTATTTTTTCCCCCTTTTATCTTTACGAGAGTTGCAGCTGATCTGCCTCTCACCGCCTTCTGGACCTCCGAGCACATGCATTATACATCGAGAATATATACACCTCTGCCTCTTTTTCCCACCTGTCCTTGCCGCTTTACTCCTGAGAGTTACCCCACCATGTCTCTGTGATGCCAGTTAAGTCTTAATTTAGCTTACGGACTACGATTTCCGGTTCTTCCTGTTTGTTCCCTGTGCCCCTTGTGGGCTGTTCAGCGGGCATAGCTGGTGCTATTTGTACAGGGCCTAGCACAATGGGGCACTACCACAATAAGCATGATTAATAGAGGAGCAATGACACTAGGGTAGCAAGAACAGCCTGCCTGCCCCAGCGAGTAGAAATGAAGACAAAGGAGAGCTCACTCCGCAAAGCAAGGCAGTTTGTGCATTGCTAGGGACAGAGGCGTGCAGAGGAAGTGGGGGAGGGGGTCTGATGAGGCCAGCAGCTGTTTCCAAGGAGGATGGCAGCAAGTCCAGTACTGACAATTCCTCCCCCATACACAACGGGCTGGGGAGGCACCTGCCGACCTTCTGTTTAAGGGCAGTACTGAAGAAGCTGCTGTTTTGTGAAGCCAGTGGGGTTCTCCCCATCTCTGAGCAGACATGGCCATGGACCTGGTTTACTGCAAGTTGCCCCTGCATGCAGAGTGCTCCTGGGCAAGGTGGGCTACTAGCCAACGTTGTGAGAGCCCCTTGGATACAGAGATTAAAGGTGATCAGCTAACACCAACCCCTCCGCCCACGGCCGCTTCCCCTTCTGCGCAGCAGGGATGTGCACGCCCCTGCCCCACAATAGGAAGCTATTTCCCTGAGCCACAACACATTCGCTGGCAGCTGTTCTGGGATCAGAGATGCACAGAAGCCTTCTGAGGTTAGAACACAATCTTTAGCAGAGACAGGTCTCCCCAGGCAGATGCATGAGTCTGCTACTTCCTCGGCTCTTCTCCCTCCCCAGCCAGAGACTGGCCCTTCTCCACCACCACCAGCCAGGCTGCCTCCTTACGTGCACTGCTAAAGACAGCTCAACTCCCCGGGTCCAAGGTATCAAGCTACTTACAGCCTCTGCATCGCCTGCCACAGGCGAGGTGAGGGATGGCTCTTCAGCAGTGACACAAACTGGACACAGCCAGGACTCAAAACTGGTTACTTTATTGCACCATGATCTTGGCAATAACTGAGGTTACTGCATTGTCCCCAGCAGGAGGTGCAAAATACAACCATGTACAGATCAGCTCCCGGTATCTACACACATATACATTGAGATTATGGAACCGTCGATCAGCAAACTGTACAAGATGTCAGAATAATCCCCACTGTAAGAGGGAAATCTCCCCTGGGGAAGGGGACGGAGTCTCACGCTGGCTTTTCTCCCCTTGACTAAGTTGAAAATTTAAATAAATGCAAATCCTAGCTGTAACGGCCATTAAACAGGCTTTGATATATGTACACATCTGAGATAATGAAATGATTTGCAGCCATTAACCCCTTCACCTGGCCTGTCTGGCTGACAGCAGGATGCAAAAGGTTAACAGGTATTTAGAAGATAATGCATGACAGCTCTCAGGCTCCCAGGGAGCAGGGGGGAGAGCAGGGCCCTGCCCGTGGAAGACCTGGAGAACATTCTTTTCCTGGGACTCGCACAGCAGGGAGGTTTGGCAGAGGGGCAGTGGTGCAGGGAATGCAGTTAAGAGGTACTAGGCAGACATGGACATGCAGCAGCAGATGGGTGGAGGCAGCCTCTCCACTGAAGCAGCAGTGCCCCAGGAGATCTTCCCACAGCCCCCACAACAGCCATTAGCCCAGCAGAGACTCCCCCCCCCGCCCCCATCTGCTCCTGGCCCAGCAGCATCCCCTCCCCCGAGAGCAGGGACCACACCCTCAGCGAGACAAACCGGGACACTACCGGGGGAAGCCAGACGGAGTGAAGTCAAGGCAGGCTGGCGTGCTGGGGGCTAGAAGCTCAGGCCAACAGCTGATCTCTGTGCAGGGATGCATACAGCTGGACCAAGCTGTGGCAGGGGATGGCCCCCTTCTCCCACTCTGGCAGCAGCCTGGTTCTGCTGGGGCCATGTCCCCAGCTAGACAGAGGGAACCCAGGACAGGAGGCCAAGCTGGACGGGGGTGATGCTCACCCATGAGAGCAGTTGGTTGAGCTGAAGGAGGCCTGTATGAGCCCATTACTCCCTCTGCCCAGGGACCCAGGCAGGAGCAGCTCAAGGGAGGGCGGGGTGGAGAGGAGATGGGGGGGTACAGAAAACTGCCCTAGGCAGCAGCCTCAGAGCCCCATGAGCAGGGCTGATGTTTGCAAGGCAGAGCAGTGCCAGCTGCCAGCCCCAGCCCAGGAGCCACGTGTGCACCTGGCTGTACAGGCCCCAGCTGAGACCGGGGCGCAGCAGTGACAAAGCGCCATTGACAGGCACTTCCCTGCCCAGAAACACCGGGCTGGACGCAATCCCAGCACCATGCTGCAGTCCTGGGGCCAGTGCAGCAGGGGAATAGCTGCCCCATTAGACAGCGTGTGACAGCAGCATGGTCACAAGGCTCCCCAGGCAAAGGGAGGAGCACGGCTGGGCAGAAGGCAGGCTGCTGGCCAGCCCCAGTGCCAGAAGCAGGGGAGTGGAGGAGTCACCCAGGGGCTGTGGCAATCAGGAGCAGGGTATGCTCTGCATCTCAGCCTTGGCTATGGGACATGTCCTAAGGGGCCCTTCCTCAGCTACCTGCCGGGGGCGAAGGCATCAGCGCCCCCATGATGCTCCTTGGCACTGGCCATGGCGGAACGAGGGGGACTTAAAGCACGTGAACCAGCCAACTTAGCTACACTCCAGCAGCATCAGCTCCGGCGAGTCTCAACCGTCCCCAACATCCAAGAACCAGCCCCTGTTCCATGGAGCCCCACTCCTGTTCCATGGGGCAGGTGCCCCTGCTCCCACCCTGCACAAGAGGCCGAACGCCAGCGGGGCCCAGGCCTGTCGCACACCATGGCCCTCAGCCTGGCTCCGGAGATGATGCAGCAGGGCGAGTCAGCTGGGAGGGGACGAGTCAACACTAGCACCGCAGGGTCCGGCCACTCTGCCCCCGGCCCACAAACGCCAGGACTGAACGGCAAGCTCCAGTGGGGCCCCCCGGCCTCAGAGCCGGTAGCTCAGGCTGGCCACCTTGGCGGGGTGAGTCACAGACCAGAAGTTGCGCCTGCTCTGCAGTTTCTGGAAGGCATTGAGGTGTCTCCTCCGGTCCCGCTTGAACTTTTTACTCTTCTTCACCTGGACGAGAGCAGAGCCCACAGCAGAGTGAAGGGAAGGGCTCCAGGTCAGACCTGGCTGCGCACACCACCCCCATCCGGGCTGGCTCCTAGAGGGAGCATGCCGGGACAGGAGGCAGAAGCCCAAGGAAGGGATCAGGTCCTGAGACCAAGTCCAATCACTCCCTCCCCCAACAGGATCAGGGCCCCGGCCACGAGCCGCACAGTTCCGCTAGGGCCAGTGCCCAGCTCCTCACCTTGCCACTGTCGAAGTCCTCGTCCCAGTCGTCTGTGACTCTCGCACTCCGGGCCCACGCCACGTCCTGAAGGGCGTCCTGGCTAACGGCAGAGATCTCGCCCTCCCACGTCAGCACTGCAAAGCAGAGCTGCCCATCAGCGACCGCAGGCCGCACCAGTGCACAGCGCCAGCCTGCTCGACCCACCAGCGCCTCTTGGCTGAGCTGGGGCCTGTGGACAGGGAGTTCCAGTGACCACCTGGAGGGCTTTGCTGGCCTCAGTGCAAGACACATCCCCTGCCCCGCCTCTGGCTGCATGGACCAGCCTCCAGAGGGTTCTTTGCAGCGCCAAGTGCGAAGGCTCAGGCCCCGTAGCGCAGCGGGGCCATACCGTTCCCCTGCAGTCTTAGCCCGGTGCACTCTGCACCGGGACTCCCCCCTGCGCACGGCCACCAGCCTAGTGCAGGGACATTACCTTGCTTCCCATACGCTTTATCAGAGGAATTCCTGAGCAACTCCTGCACCACGCTGGCCGCCTCCTGGCTCTGCCATGCTGTCCCAGTGCCCCGCCCCTTCTCCGGGCTGCGGGTGGAGCCATCTCTGACCTGGCTGTCCCAGACGCACACTGCCACTGTGGAGACCAGGGAGGGGTGAGCATGCAGACGCAGCTCACCTTGAGCCACACTGTGGGACCCGTGTCCTGAGCCACCTCTTGTTCTGAAAGGGTGAGTCCGTGGCCGGAGCGCTAAGCCGGCCCAGCCAGCCCAGGCTCTGCAGGGCCCTGGCCTCGCACAGCTGGCAGAGAGGAAATCTTCATCTTACGGGCAGAGTCAGGCCCCCTGGAGATCCCCCCCGCCTGACCCACACACACACCCTGTGCCTGGCTGGCTGTATCAGCTTTCCCCTCCCCGAAGTCACCACCCGACAGCCCAGAACTGAGGGGCACGGTCATCTCCCCAGCGACGGGCACAGGATGCAGCCAACAAGAGCCCTAGCAGCTGGAGTTTCTGGGTGTGATCAGTAGCCTAGAACTGGGGCCTGTGGGGCAGGCGGGATGGGCAGAAGCTGAATGGTTTTTCTGGGGGCAGAGGGAGAGCAGCCCAGCGCCCCCCTCCATCTGCCAAAGGCACTGCTATGAGCCAGGCACCGGCTAGGAGAGCACACGCCCAGCCCAGGACACACCTGTGCAGCAGCAGTACCTGGAGTGCTGACTCTGGTGTGGAGCCCATTCACAGCTGCCTGCTCAGAGCTGGGCTTGGAGGCCGGGCTGCTGGGGCTCTCCCTCCGCTTGCACTTCTGATGCTCGATCTCGCCATCGTCCACCTCCAAACCTTGCTGCTGCTTCGCACTGCGGAGCTCTCCTGCCCCAGACGCCAGGGTCGCAGCCTCGCCCTTCCCGGAGCAGCTGCTGTGAATTTAGACCCAGGCTCAGACTGGCGCCAGGGAGGCGGCAGGAGTCGTCATTATGCAACAGCCTCACTCCAGGCCCAAGAGAGGAGCCTGCCCAGGATCTCTGGCTTGCCCTGCACTGGAGCCACACCTGACCCCTCCTGAGGGTCCAGGAGCCCCTAACGTCAGAGCTCCTGCCACAGGCTAGCAGCTGCCCACAGGGCTCTCCTGCCAGGCAGCGCCAAGGGGCAGGGAAGGGGTCAACTGGCTTCAGTGGGCCAGGACCCAGGCTGGGTTCACTGCAGAGAGATAAAGGGCTCAGGGGCACGGTCCCTAGCCCAGCAATACAGCCAGCACAGGCCCACGCTCCACAGCTCCTGCAAGGCCAGGGTCTGCCCCCCACCCCCTCACCTGCCCAAGGGAGATGTGCCGGGGCTGTGATCTTCCTCCAGCTGCCGCAATCTCTTCCTCCTCCTCTTCCGGGGGGTGATGGGCCCAGTGCCCATGTGGCAGCTGGAGCCTACGGCTCGGTGCCTGCGCTCCCACTCCAGGTCCGCACGGCCCAGCCCCTCTCTCTTCCCGCTGCCTGACTTCCTGGCCGCAGCCTCCTCACGCTCACCCTCCTCCAGGTACCGCCTCTTCCGGGGGGGGCTGGCGAGCCCAGCCCCCTCGCCACTAGCACCTGCTGGGCCCAGGCCACGGGGGACGCTCTCCACCTCAAGATGCTGCTTTCGTCTCTTTTTGGAGGAGCTGGGCAGGGCCTGGCTGGCCTCCTTCTCCCTGCCTGGGTGTGAAGGGTGGGTGGGCTGGCTGCTGACCAGGAGCTGAGAGTTTGGGCTGGGGCTGCAGGCAGGCCTCTGAGGAAGTGGTGATTTGGGAGCAGATGAGAGCACCCTAAGGGGAGAGAGACAGACAGACAGACATGCTAACATGGCCTGGGGGCCTGTCCAGAGGGCAACTCCTCCCCCAGCCCGGGAGTCTCAGCTCTCAGCTGTGAGCAGTCGCAAAGAGACCCCTGCCTCAGCAAGCCAGCAGCTCAGCAGACAGGTGGAAGAGGTGGCTAGTACGAGACAGCACAGCCGGGGACCCCAGGAGGGAAGAGGCCATTCAAGGCAGATACGTCAAAGCACGTGAACGTGGGTCCGTGGGGCACAAGCAGAATGCCAGGGCGGCCGGCACCAGCTGACAGCGGATTGAACATTTCACAGGGCCTAGAGCACCCAGCAAAGCAGGTGCAGCACGGCTGGTGTGGCAGGAGGGCCCATGCCTCCAGGGAGCGGGAGCAGCCGCCACGCTGCCCAGCATGCGTGGGATCCCTGTGGCTCTGCCAGAGACACCTAACAGCCCACAGGCCCAGCAGCGCATGGCCCCCAGACACTGACTTCTGCCCAGCCTCTGGACACCGGCTTCCCCAGGCTCCTAGACCAGGGAAAGCCCTGCACTGGCCAGACCCGCTCTGGTCCACGTGCCCATGCCCACGCCTGTCAGAGGAGGGGTTAGGGAGCAGACCCAGCCCTGCAATTCAGAGGCGCTGCACTGCCTTGGGCAGACGCGTTCCCTTGACAGCCACCTTGCAGAGTCCCCCAGTGGAGCAGACGAGGATCCCACTCACCACAGGGGGAGGGAGGCTCTGGGGACGCTGCTGGGGCGTCTGCGTGGCTTACCTGGACTTTCCGAGAGGCCAGGGAGAGGTGGAGGCAGGGTGGGTGATGCTCGTGGGGGAGGTGTGGTCGGCAAAGGCTGGGCGGGGTGGCGCGTGGCGGTCACTTCCGCTCGCCCTCCGCGGGGTGCTGCCCTGCAGTTATCGACATAAATAAAAACTTGGTGGTCTAAAGAGACGTTTCCATGAGCCAAGAGGGGAAAACAAAAAGGGGAGCCCAGAGAAGGGGAGGGGGACGGACACAGACAGGGGGGAGCGGGGGATGGGAGAAGAAGAATCAGAAAAGTGTTCTCAGTTAGAAACACAAAGGAAGCGAGGAAGGAAGGAAATTTAAACCGAAATCCTAACACAAGCTGTGGGCTGAGCCCAGCACTGGCACAGAGCCCTAGCGGGAGCCTGGCCCTGCAGAGCGAAGGGTTCCCAGGAGCCACTGGAGAGCGGGCAGCGCAGCGCATGCTCCCAGCTGCAGCATCCTCCCATGGCACCACCAGCTCCAACCAGCCCAGAAGGCATGATCGGTAGTGGGCCTGGTTGGTCCCTGGGGAGGGCTGAGGAGGCCCCCACCACAGGGCGATGTCATGGCAAGTCACGTGGGACTGACAGCCCACCCAGGAACTGCTCCCTTCCGCTTCTCGCCCAGGGGAAAAGCCCATCACATGTGGATCCGGTAGCCCTGGGGGCAGGTGGGTAAGTGACATTGTGCCCTCCAGGCTGCCCAATAAGCCCGAGGCCCAAACAGGCCCACACCCCAGCAGCAATCCCCCATATGAGCTGGTGGGGAGGGATTTTCCTGCAACCCCTGGGCCCAGACCTCATGCCCACAGGGAGCGGGCATGACTAGCGTGGCTCTCAAATACAACCCCAGACCCACCTTCTTAGCAGAAAGGGCCAGCTTCTTGGCAGGCGGGGGCGACATGGTGCTGCTCACATCCAGGGTGGCACCAGCCAGCAGCAGGGATTTTAATTTCGCCACCTGGGGGTCCTCCGAGCCAGGCAGCTTGGCCTCCTGCTCTGAGGACGCAGCTGGACCGTACTCTGTTTCCTGAGAGGCGCAGAAGCCGTTGGCTCCGCTCTTAGCCTGCGGGGGTCCCTTGGCCAAGCGCGCTGGGCTGGAAGAGCTGCTGCTGCAGGAGTCCTTCCTCCGCGGCTCAGTGCCCTCCCCGCTGCCTCTGGGCTCTTGGCTGGGTGCAGCTGGCTCCACCTGGGGCTTGGGCGAGGTGGGTGATGGAGACTCCTTGCTCTCCCAGGAGCTCTGCTTGGGGACCTCGGCTTTGGCCCTGCTCACTTCACTGGTGTCACAGAAGCCCTGGGACACAGCAAGTGGCTTCTTGGGCCTCCTGGCCAGCTCATCCGAGAACGCAGCTGCCATGTGCATGGCTCTGGCAGCCAGTCTGGGCGAGGGGAACCCAGCAGGGGGCTTAGCCTGAGCGGTCCCATTCTGCAGCTTGGGCCCGGCCCCAAACACACCCCGGGCCACAGGGATCCCGGCCTCTTCCGCTGCCTGGAGCTTCTTCCCGGGCGCCCCGTCTGGTCTCTAGGCAAAGCCAGAGGAGTCAAGTTAGGGGGTGATTCAGGGAGCCGTGAGCTAAGTCCTGCTCCAGAGCATAGTTGGCTGCAGGATACGGCCAGCCCTAGCCCACACCGCAGGCGAGGAGGCGTGTTACACCTTGACACCCCAATATTCACCACTGTCATCTAATTAGGATATGTCTTATACAACGTATGTCTTGTGAGGTATCATTCTAAAAGTCTTCATCTGCTAGACAGTAAGAGCGCACACCACCCAATGAAAGATCGTCGTATGTGACTTATGAAGTTTGGCTAAGTATGTTACACTGAAACATGTCCTGACGTTGAAAACACCCCCAAGAAGCCTTTCAGGTACAACAGTAAAAAGACCAAACAATATTAATGGCTCATTGAGGAAACGCGCACAAGGATCACCCCAGGAACTGCGTGCAACAGAAACCTCTCAGAGGTAGCACTACACAAGGGGAACTGTTTGACTCCGGTCACAGCAAAGGAGCTTTCCAGCAAGTGGGAAGAAGATATAAAAGGGGGACAATGACATCATAAGGGGACCTCACTCTCCCTACAGCAACACACCTGAAAACACCTGAGGGGCCAGGACTGAACTGTGGGAAGTGATGGTCCCAGGCTATAAGGATCTATAGTCTGCGTATGAAAACCTGGAAAAGCCAAGGCAACTTGTGCCTTAAGAATCTGCCAGCCTGTTTATCACTTAGGTAAGATATAAATTAGCAAATTCTCACCTTATCTAGTGTATTAAGCTCAGTTTGCAGTTTTTGTTTATTTACTAAGGTAATCTGCTTTGATCTGTTTGCTATCTCTGATAGGCACTTAAAATTTACCTTTTGTAGGTAAACTTATTTCTTCTTTATAACAAAATCCAGTTTCTGCAATTCATATTGGGGGGTGGAGGGGCAGGGGGGCAAGAAGCTGTGCACATCTCTCTCCACATTGAGGAAGAAGGTGAATTTTTATGAGCTTGTGCTGTGCAGATTTCAATACAGTATTATTTTGGGTTTATCTCCCAAAAGGGGTGTGCCTGTGGGTGCTGGGGGAGTCCTCTCACATAGAGCTGACTTCAGTCTGTGTCTGCAGCTGGGTGTGGCCCTACGTGTGTGTGTGTGTGCGCGCGCGCTGCAAGAGGCCAGAGAGCCTAATTCAGCAAAACAGGGAGAGGGAATCCAGGCTGGTGGAGCAGGAGAGGCTCAGTGAAACCCCAGTACGTCAGGTGGCATCCCGGATGGAGGGGTCCAACCCGTCACAGCATGTTCTGGGCTGTGCAGGCCCCCCCACTGCCCTCTGTCACGTGCCAAGACACATTCCCCTAGGTCGAGCAAGGAACCTCGGAGGAGCATGTGCCGCTCACTCAAGTGGTTTCACCCAGGCAGAGGCCATGAACATCCCTGCATGCCAGCAGCATCCTAGGCCCTATGGCAGCGAGTCAGAGCCCTCTCCCCTGAGCCAGGACCCCTCTCCCACTCAGCAGCAGGGACAGCTGCAGCCCCATGCTTCGGGAGTCTCTGGCACAAGACCTGGACACTTACCTTGCCAGCCAGTGGCGAGGAGAGCAGCCCATTGGCTACGGTTTTCTTGATCTGGTCAGAGACTACGCCGGCTCGGCCAGGCAGGGCAGAGGCAGTCTTGGCAATGGGCCCCTCAGGGCTCTTCCTAGAGCTTGGGATTCTGGCCAAGGAGAGAGAAATACGTGGAGTCAGAGGAGGCAGGGGATTGGTGGCTTGGGACCAGGGGAAATGCTGAGGAAACAGGTGCCATGGGGGAGGGGGCTTGGTGCAGGGCCACGTGTCCATCAGGAGCCATCACAGAACCACAGCCAGAGCCCTCAATCCCAGCCAAGGCCTGAAGGAGCCCTGGGGACAGGCCAGCAGCCACATGCCAGCCCAGCTGGAGCTGCTGAACCATCCCTGCTAGACGCACGTCTTTAGCCCTCCCAGGGAAGCAACTCTTGGAGCGGGAAGCCGGGGATCCCTGGGGCCAGAGGGGGAACAGCTGCCCGCAGCAGACGGCGACTCGCATACCTTAAGTAGAACAGCACATAGGCCTGCTGGTTGAGGACGACCTTGATGTTGCTGGAGTGGACGAGGGAGTCGTTCATCTGGTACCACTGCCCATTACTGGCCTGGGGGAGGGGAGTGCAATAGATAGTGGCAGAGACCCCGCTCAAAGCCAGGAAAGGCTGGAGCGTCTGGGGGTGCCGGGAATCCCTCCCCTTGCCTCTGCTCTGGCAGGTCTGGGGCAGCGCTCCCCAGCACTGCTTCCCAGAAACCCAGAGCAGGGAATGCCCCAGTACCTCAGAGGCCGGGACATGGTTAGGGACAGAGCGCGGCAGGCTGCCCACGGCAGCAGCAGGGAGCTGGAGCGAGACAGCACCCACCATCCAGCAGGGCCACCCAGGTGCCCACTCAGGGCACCACCCCAGGACGGCTCTGGAGTGACTCCCCTGGGAGGGGGCCTCACCTTCACGTAGCAGTAGTAGTGCCCCGCATGGCAGCTGTACCCCGAATGCACCAGCACTGCATACAAGCCATACATGACCGGGTCGCCATTGCTCTGAGACATGTAGGGACGAACGTTCAGGAACTCTGGGTACCCCACATCCTGCAAGGAGAGACCGGCATCAGGGAACCCGCCCGCGGGACTTGTCCAGCTCAGGAGACAGATCTCTGGCCTAGGGTGCCCATGCTGCTTTGGAGTCCCCTTGGTGGGAGGGGGCCACCAGCATCAGCTCCCCAAGACCCATTACAGGAGTCACCCGCCGCCTGCACGGCGCAAGCACCCCACAATGCAACAGGGGGTGCCCCGAAGTGGTCAGGAGGGCCGCAGGCCAGGGTTGAAGTGCAGGGGCAGAGGTCTGGCTAGGAGGCCCGGCACTACGCCCCATGCCAGCCACGCCCTCTCCAGCCCTGCTCCCCGGGACATCCCCGCGCAGGCACCCACCTTGGTGATTTTACCTCCGCTGAAGTTGGCGAAGCGCTTGAGGGACAGCGTGAGGACGTTGGAGGCACGGTGGATGGTGAAGCGCTTTGTGGCAGGCACCTTCCTCTTGCATCTGCACAGAAGAGAGGGGTGAGCTTGCATCGTCATGCCACTCCTGCCCCCAGGCAGGGCATCCCTTTGCTCAGCAAGGAGGGCTGGGACCCCTCCCGTGCACTGGCGGGCAAGGAGTCAAGGAACAGGGGGAGTGAACCGATGCCCCTGGAGCCCTGCTGCTGCACATGGCGCTGCGCAGCCAGGCCTCACACCTGATCTGAGCTCAGTCTGGGCTGGCATCAGGAGCCAAGCCCCCCCAGGCAGAGTGGAGAGGAGAGAGGCCGTCGTACCACGCTGCAGCGCAGCCCCCGGGAGCTCGCTCCCCGCCCGCAGCCAGCAGGCCCCAGCATGGGCAGCAACTCACTTGCCACACATGTAGGCGTTCTCCCCGCTCAGCATGTCTGGTCTCACAAACAGCTCCAGCGCTCGCACTATGTTTGCGGCTTGCTGCAACGACAACGGGGAGTTAGAGGGCAGAGTTCATGCCCCCCGAGGAACGAATGCCCCCCAGCACCACGGGGCCCTGCAGCTAGCAGATTCCTTGGGGCACTAGTCTGGGTCCAAGGCCAGAGAGGGTGAGCGTGTCACCCCGCAGCCACTCAGGCTGACTGCCCCCCAGCACACAAGGGGACCGCTTGCACAGGCGCTAACTGGGAGTCCAGTGGCAACATACCTTCACCCCCCCTGGGAGGAGGTTGGTGGGGGTCGCCATGGGACTGCACCCAGCCAATGGCTCATGGTCAGAATTCAGCGTGACTGGCGTTCTCGGCCCAAGCCCAGAATAGCAGGCAGACTGCCCAGCTACAGGGGGGAGCTACACCCCCGCACTATTCCTCCATGCTGGGCCGACTCGTCCCCCACAAGCAGCCTCACTGAACCCGGCTCCACCTCTACCCAGGCCTTCATGTGCCCCGTTCCCCCCGCCGGCGAGGGCGCCTGTACCCGGATCTCCAAAGCCACGTCCAGGTAGGGGTCGTAGGTATCCGAGACGCTCTTGCACACCGAACACTTCACTGCAAGGAAAGCAGAGAGCAATGATCCAACTGTACCAGAGGGTGGAAGCCAGGAACGGTTGACACCCAGACCTGGCACCACCACACGTCCCTGAGGGCCTTCTCCCCACCCTGGATCTGGGCCCAGGGAGGAAGCAGCAGGACACCAGAGCCAGGCTCTCTGCTAACTCCCTCTGCCCAACCAGAAGCAGGAAGCAGCAGCACTGTCCGTGCAAGTGCTGGAAGCAGAGTGGCTGGAGTTGGGTGGCCTTGAACCAGGCAGTGCTGCGGACACATCTGCACCCTCGCTGGGCGTCAGGGAGCCCTCAGAGCCAGCCTGGCCAGGAGCTTTCTGTGCGGCTCAGGCCCCACACGCACAGGAACCAGCAGCCTGGGGGAGATAATGTGTAATATTTCCCCACTGCAGCACCTTGGGCTGGGGTCCCAAGGAAATCGAACAGGCTCTTGAGAGGAAGCTGCCAGGGAGGCTCAGGTCTCTCTGGGCCCCAAGGACAAGGTGCCCCACAACCTGCACTCACCACGGGACCGCAGGTAACCACCAAAGATCTGATGAACCAGAGTTGTAGCCTGAGTCTGACGATCCAACCTACGAGACAAGCAGCTGGTCTTGCACAGTTCCCTCCACTACGCCCCCTTCCCTCTGAGCCAGGCTTCCCGGGCCGCAGCCCCCACAAGCAGGATCCAGGCTGGGAGGCCTCGCTACCGACGCTGCCGAGTCTGCTGGACTCAGCAACAGCAGGGACAGCTCAGACACCTCTGTGTTAGTGCAACAAGGTGCTGGGGATGCAGGAGCCACATCCAGTCCCCTCAAAACTGCATAGGACAGGCCTACATCACAGCCCTGAGCCACCTGCCCACAGGGCTTCCCCCAAGCATGATGCAGCTTGGTGCACCAGCCCCACTCCAGGCAGATAGCATGGGGACAGGCACCTCGAGAGACTGACGCCGGCCTTGGGTCCTGCAAATGCACCTTTCGCTTTTCCAGGACAATCAGTGTGTGGTGAGGTCAGCTGCGCGGTACTGGTGAAAATGGCCGTGGAGACGTACCTCCAGGAAGGGACTGGAAAGAATGGGCGGTGGGGGCAGGGGAGGGGTCTGAAACCAGGACCCAGCTCAGTGACTGTGCCTGGATTCGCTCGCCACCAACAGGGACTCCACATCCATGACCTGCCCCCAGTGTGCCAAGGGACACCTGCCCGCCGGGCCCACTGAACAAGGAAGGAGGCAGTGGCAGGCAGGCACCCTCCAGCCCAGAGGCCTGAAGGCTGTGGAGCTGCCGAGTTCCAAGGCGCCTGGGGAGGAGCGTCTGGATCCTGGGGCTCCAAGGCACGGCGGGGCTGGCACACCAGAACGCTTCTCCCCAGCGGCCAGGTGCGGCTGCGCCGCGGGCAGCACAGCATGCCCCGTGTTGCACTGTGCTTGCCCCGTACGGTCCCCAGCTGCTCCTGCTCTCTCAGAGCACAGGGATTGGGCTTTCATTGCCTGGCTGAGGGGACAAACCCCCTCCTTCAGTCCAGGGGCAAAGGGGTAAATCTGGGGCTCCGCACAGACACCACCTACTTGGTGTAGCCGTTCAGGCAGGCCTTCTGCATGGCATCGATGGTGTAGCGCAGAAACTCGTGCGCATCCTCCTGGCTGCCAAAGCGGAAGTGCCGAGCGATCTCTGCAAGAGGGGAGAGAAACGAGTCAGCCAGCTGCCTAGCCCTCGGCCCCTGAGCACAGGACAGGGACAGCGAAACGATCCCTCCTTCAAACAGGAATGCTGCCACTTGGAGGCCAGACCATCAGTCCAGTTAAGCTAGCACCTGGCTCTTACTGTCCCCAGGGCTGCAGATGAAGGGGCACCGCGGCCAAGGGCACAGTCACGGGGCTGGGCTAGTGACCCACATGCCCGGTACAGAGCCATGTTGCTTTAGTGAGTCCCTGCAAGGAGACAGCGAGAGATGCAGGCCTTGGGCTCAAGCAGAGAAAGCCTCCCAAGTGCACTCATCACCTCTCCCAGCAGCACCAGGTGAAGGGAGGCCCCTCGCTGCCTGGAGTGGAAGGCAGGGCTCGTGTTCTTACTTTTGAGATCTCTGATGAAGGACACCGGCTTGATTGCATTGCCGCTGTTGGCAAAAGCTTGGATCATGTGATTCTGCATAATGCACATCATGCAAAAGCCTCCTTGGGGACCTGCAGCAGAGTGGGGAGGAGAGAAAGGGGGTCAGGCACAGATATCACTGCAGAAGCCACACGGCTCTCTGCAATTCAAGTGAGCGAAGGCAGAACCTGCATGGCACCCGCTCCTCTAACAGGCAGAGCCCGGGGCACCAAGCCCTAGCTGCAGGTTTCCAGCCTCACCTGCACGGCCACAGAGCGCCCACGGGCAACTGGGCAGCGTTTGGGTGGCCAGCACTCACGACGGAGGCCATTATACCGAAAGCAGGGGCTGCCAGCCTTCTGCTTTCACCGCAGAGTTAACTTAGGTGACTGGCATATGCGCCTAGCCTGGGTGAGCTGCCACACTGCGAAGCCCCACCCAAGTTACTGGCACTGTGCTTGCCTGTGAGAGTCCCTAGAACTTCTGGTGACATAGCCATGAGTTCTGTGCTCCACTATGCAGAACCACGCTAAGAGTCTTCCCTAGTGAGTTGTGGGAGAACTTGTCTATCCTGCCAGGAACATGGGGTAGGCACTGGGGGCCCATCAGCACTCAACTAACTTGGCTTGCATCCTTCCGGCAAAGCGAGCCAGTTATCACGCAGCTCTCCGGCTCTAGCTGATTGCCCCAGACACCCCAGCTAGCCCAGGTGTGAGGTCCTTGGGTCAGGGGCCTGAGGAAGAGCCAGGCTAACTCTGCAGTGAGGACATGCCGTCAGAGCCATCAAGACCCCTCCATCCACATTAACAAGTGACCATAACCATGGCATCTCTTCAGATCAGCTGCTTCTTGCAGGGTCGAGGCTCATGGCAATGGCCACCTCCACCTGGGCAGCATGGTCCCTTCCAAACACTCCACACACAGCACCCCCCAAAAGCCAGCGATACAGAGCACTGTGCTCCAGCCTCAGCGCCCTCCCCGCTTCTGCCAAGGGTGCCTGCAGTCACTCCACAGCCCGCAGAGACGGGAACAGGCACTGCTGCTAAGCACTGCTCTGCGGAACCCCGGCAGGTCACATGGCGCTATCTCTCCTTGTTCCCCACTGCGGCTATCAGCCCACCGGTCTGTCCACCGTAACAAGACAGACTGGCAATGCAGCTGGAACCGAGGAAGAGCCTGGCAGCGAGAGAGGATCTTCCCAGAGAGGAGCAGATGGCAGAACAGCACATGCCAGGCAAGAGGGGGGAACAGACAGAGGGGAAAGGAAAGGAAGGCTCCCAGAAACCATGGCAGTGGGCACAATGTAAGAACGTAGATGGGTAAAGCAGAGACAGGTCAGTTATACACCCCCTCACCCACAAGAAGAGCAGCTCAGTGGTTGGGCTGAATGCAGGAGGGGCTGAGTGATGGTGTTTGGCCTGTGTCATGCAGGAGCTCAGACCAGGTCCCTTCTGGGCTTGGGGAATTCACACACAAGACTCCTTCCCCAATCAGCACTTTCCGACGTAGGTGCCAGAGGCCAATGCGCAGGGAGATTCACCCAGAAAATGCCTGAGAACCCTGTTTCAGCCAGGCTTCTGCTTGCCGCACTACCCACTGAGCACCGCGGGGACACTCAGCTTAGCCGTACAGAGCCCCCGCGCCAGCTGGCCCTTCCCCCACTCACAGCTGCGGCTATGCTCCTTGGACAGCAGGTAGTTTGCCAGCGGCGGCGTGTAAGTCAGACATTGCACAGTGGAGTTCAGGAAGCAGGTGTTGCCCAGGTTGTGGAGTCCTGCTCCAACCCTGTACACCCGCTCCCATTTCATGGACAGGCGCTCCATGGGGAAGAGAACTTTCTGGGGAGCGGGGACGCCGTCCGCAGAGCCTCCCAAAGCATGGTCACTCCCTGCAAGAGAGAGAGGAGTCACTGAGACACAGAAAAGTCAGACTGACCTAGGTACGGCTCTCAGGCATGTGAAAACGTGACACCCTGAGTGCCCCGGCACAGACGGTAGTTAAATCGACAGAAGAATTCTTCCATCGACCTGGCTCCCGCCTCTCGGAAGGGTGGATTAATTTCAGCAATGGAAAAACCACTTCCAGTGCTGCAGGAAGCAGCTACACAATGGTGCTACAATGGCAGAGCTGCAGGGCCCAGCTACATCACTGCAGCCTCTGTAGCGTAGGCAAGGCCAGACATTAAAGGAAAGAGATCTCAACAGATTCAAACACAAACACTGGAACGAGGAGCAGCTCCCAACCCCAGAGCCCTCTACGTACCCTGCTTCCTGATCTGGGCCTCATCAGAGCTCTTCTGGCGACTGGCATTCTCTGTCTTGGGGTTCAGCAGAACGTACTTGCCCTTCAGGGTCTCCAGCTGGTAGGAGAAGCTCTTGCTTGCCGGTTCAAACTCTATCTTCTGCAGCAGGATCTTCTTGGCAGAAGACGCCAGGAGCTTGCCCAGCTCACCATCATCAGTGGAGTCCTTCCGGCCTGGCTTGAGAGCCTCCTTCAGCTTGTCCACTATCGGCATGGCGCATCACTGTGGGGGAGTGGACTCAGCTCACTAGCCAGGGAAGCGTCTCTCTGCAGAGGAGAGTTGGAAGGGAGACTGATGGGCAGGTTGGCCAGTCAGGAACTGCCACAGATCACAGAGACCTTTCCAGGCATGTGGTTTCAGCAGTGCTGTAACCCTGGCCTGCCCACCACCCAAAGCAACCCGAGAGCTCTCAGCACAGCAGTTAGAGCCACCTTCAGAGACTGTCAGAGGGCAGTGTGGCAGTGGGAATTAGTTTCATCTCCTGATCAGGTGCATCCACTGAGCTGGCTATGGGAAGGACCTCCTCAGCCTGCCCAGGAATGGCACATGGGCTCTAGGATGGCAGGGTTTAAATAATCAGGAAGAGCAAACAGATGTGTCATTTGTCCCATAAGCACTATGGCACTCCACACCCTGCTCCCAGACCACACGTGAGGGTCCCCTCCCTTTGTGCCACAAGGCTCATAAGAGCAGCCAGTAGCACCCCTTCACTCAGTGATGCAGGGTACTCCCTCCTCCTCACCCGGGACTAAGCACCCCACTGGTACAGGCTGCACAAGAGGAAACCGAACTTGTGCTCCTGTATGGCAGTGCAGAGCCCCTGCCGTGTGGTCCAAGGTGACCTACCCCCCAGGTCATGGGGCCCAAGGTCCCCACCACCACCACCACCTATCCACCCCCCAAACTGCAGGGCCCAAGGTTCCCTCCTTCCCCCTGCCCCCCCAGCCTCAGGGCCCAAGGTCCCCACCCCCAGGGCCACCCCCCAGCCAGGTGTCTGCTTTGAAAGCATTGGCCATTCTAGTCCCAGCTGGCATTTAATCAGAACCCCTGTCCCTCTGAGCAGCCCCACGCTCACAGCCCTGGCTGGCTGGGGCAGAGGGATGCTGCCGAGGTGGCTCAGCTGGACAATCCCCATAGAGCACGAAGAGCAGCTCCAGGGTCAATCGCTGCAGCGAGGTGTCACACATGGGAATGCGCAGTCCTTACCTGGAGAGTTTGGACTCAGCCAGCCCTCGCGGGAACATCGGCCCTGGCTGTCGAGCGCTCACG
This sequence comes from Natator depressus, assembly GCF_965152275.1. Classification (NCBI taxonomy): domain Eukaryota; kingdom Metazoa; phylum Chordata; order Testudines; family Cheloniidae; genus Natator; species Natator depressus. Next base: position 1,315,961 of record NC_134247.1, read on the forward strand.
CTAGGAATGGGCAGCAGAGAGGAAGCCAGGTGGTGTCTCGTGCCCTTGAATTCAGAAGCCCTTCTCCAGCCGATAAGCCAGCGAGGACGCTGTGCTGGGTGCAGAGAACGCGAGCGACGATCAGCACCGCTGGAGCGGAGGGCTGAGGAGAGCTGTCTCCCTCCAGTACTCCCCCAGCCCCTTCCAGCAGCAAGCCATGCAAAGAGCAGGCGCTGGGGCAATCCCAGCCGGGCGCCTGAGGCAGGACAGGGAAGAGGAGTGAGGGGTGTGACTGGCAGCTCGGGGTGCCCACACATCAGCAGACAACTCCACCACCCACCCAGAGACACCCTGGCTCCATGCCCAGCCAGTCCTTGGGCTCCGCATCGAGGATGCCAGGGGTGACCCCAGACAGTGCGACTGATGGGTCTGCATCCAGGCCAGGCTCGGACTGCAGCCCCGGCGTGCCCCCTTTTTCTCCCCCCCCCACATCCCCGGCCTGCCCCCCTCTTCTTCCCTCCCCCCCCCCCCACAGCCGGCAGCCCCGGCCTGCCCCCCTCTTCTTCCCCCCCCCACAGCCCGCAGAGCCCTGGTCTGCCCCCCTTTTCTCCCCCCCCCACACAGCCCGCAGCCCCGGCCTGCCCCCCTCTTCTTCCCCCCCCCCCCACACACACAGCCCCGGCCTGCCCCCCTCTTCTTCCCCCCCCCCCCACACACACACACAGCCCCGGCCTGCCCCCCTCTTCTCCCCCCCCCCCCCCACACACAGCCCGCAGAGCCCTGGTCTGCCCCCCTTTTCTCCCCCCCCCCACACAGCCCGCAGCCCCGGCCTACCCCCCTCTTCTCCCCCCCCCACACACACAGCCCCGGCCTACCCCCATTTTCTCCCCCCCCCACACACAGCCCGCAGCCCCGGCCTACCCCCCTCTTCTCCCCCCCCCACACACACAGCCCCGGCCTACCCCCATTTTCTCCCCCCCACACACACAGCCCGCAGCCCCGGCCTGCCCCCCTCTTCTCCCCCCCCCCACACACACACACAGCCCCAGCCTGCCCCCCTCTTCTTCCCCCCCCCACACACACACAGCCCCGGCCTGCCCCCCTCTTCTTCCCCCCCCCACACACACACAGCCCCGACCTGCCCCCCTCTTCTTCCCCCCCCCCCACACACACACAGCCCCGGCCTGCCCCCCTCTTCTTCCCCCCCCCCCCCCACACACACACAGCCCCGGCCTGCCCCCCTCTTCTTCCCCCCCCCCCACACACACACAGCCCCGGCCTGCCCCCCTCTTCTTCCCCCCCCCCCCCCCACACACACAGCCCCGGCCTGCCCCCCTCTTCTTCCCCCCCCCCCCCACACACACACAGCCCCGGCCTGCCCCCCTCTTCTTCCCCCCCCCCCCCACACACACAGCCCCGGCCTGCCCCCCTCTTCTTCCCCCCCCCCCCCACACACACACAGCCCCGGCCTGCCCCCCTCTTCTTCCCCCCCCCCCACACACACACAGCCCCGGCCTGCCCCCCTCTTCTTCCCCCCCCCCCACACACACACAGCCCCGGCCTGCCCCCCTCTTCTTCCCCCCCCCCACACACACACAGCCCCGGCCTGCCCCCCTCTTCTTCCCCCCCCCCCACACACAGCCCCGGCCTGCCCCCCTCTTCTCCCCCCCCCCCACACACACAGCCCCGGCCTGCCCCCCTCTTCTTCCCCCCCCCCCCCCACACACACACACAGCCCCGGCCTGCCCCCCTCTTCTTCCCCCCCCCCCCACACACACAGCCCCGGCCTGCCCCCCTCTTCTTCCCCCCCCCCCACACACACACAGCCCCGGCCTGCCCCCCTCTTCTTCCCCCCCCCACACACAGCCCCGGCCTGCCCCCCTTTTCTCCCCCCCCCACACAGCCCGCAGCCCCGGCCTGCCCCCCTCTTCTTCCCCCCCCCACACACAGCCCCGGCCTGCCCCCCTCTTCTTCCCCCCCCCCCACACACACAGCCCCGGCCTGCCCCCCTCTTCTTCCCCCCCCCCACACACACACAGCCCGCCTGCCCCCATTTTCTCCCCCCCCCACACACAGCCCGCAGCCCCGGCCTACCCCCCTCTTCTCCCCCCCCCACACACACAGCCCCGGCCTACCCCCATTTTCTCCCCCCCCCACACACAGCCCGCAGCCCCGGCCTACCCCCCTCTTCTCCCCCCCCCCACACACACAGCCCCGGCCTACCCCCATTTTCTCCCCCCCCCACACACAGCCCGCAGCCCCGGCCTGCCCCCCTCTTCTCCCCCCCCCCACACACACACACAGCCCCAGCCTGCCCCCCTCTTCTTCCCCCCCCCACACACACACAGCCCCGGCCTGCCCCCCTCTTCTTCCCCCCCCCACACACACACAGCCCCGACCTGCCCCCCTCTTCTTCCCCCCCCCCCCACACACACACAGCCCCGGCCTGCCCCCCTCTTCTTCCCCCCCCCCCCCACACACACACAGCCCCGGCCTGCCCCCCTCTTCTTCCCCCCCCCCCACACACACACAGCCCCGGCCTGCCCCCCTCTTCTTCCCCCCCCCCCCCACACACACAGCCCCGGCCTGCCCCCCTCTTCTTCCCCCCCCCCCACACACACACAGCCCCGGCCTGCCCCCCTCTTCTTCCCCCCCCCCCCCACACACACAGCCCCGGCCTGCCCCCCTCTTCTTCCCCCCCCCCCCCCACACACACACAGCCCCGGCCTGCCCCCCTCTTCTTCCCCCCCCCCCACACACACACAGCCCCGGCCTGCCCCCCTCTTCTTCCCCCCCCCCCACACACACACAGCCCCGGCCTGCCCCCCTCTTCTTCCCCCCCCCCACACACACACAGCCCCGGCCTGCCCCCCTCTTCTTCCCCCCCCCCCACACACAGCCCCGGCCTGCCCCCCTCTTCTCCCCCCCCCCCACACACACAGCCCCGGCCTGCCCCCCTCTTCTTCCCCCCCCCCCCCACACACACACAGCCCCGGCCTGCCCCCCTCTTCTTCCCCCCCCCCCACACACACAGCCCCGGCCTGCCCCCCTCTTCTTCCCCCCCCCCCACACACACACAGCCCCGGCCTGCCCCCCTCTTCTTCCCCCCCCCCCCCACACACAGCCCCGGCCTGCCCCCCTTTTCTCCCCCCCCCACACAGCCCGCAGCCCCGGCCTGCCCCCCTCTTCTTCCCCCCCCCACACACAGCCCCGGCCTGCCCCCCTCTTCTTCCCCCCCCCACACACACACAGCCCCGGCCTGCCCCCCTCTTCTTCCCCCCCCACACACACACAGCCCCGGCCTGCCCCCCTCTTCTTCCCCCCCCCCCACACACACACAGCCCCGGCCTGCCCCCCTCTTCTTCCCCCCCCCCACACACACACAGCCCCGGCCTGCCCCCCTCTTCTTCCCCCCCCCCACACACACACAGCCCCGGCCTGCCCCCCTCTTCTTCCCCCCCCCCACACACACAGCCCCGGCCTGCCCCCCTCTTCTTCCCCCCCCCCCCCCACACACACACAGCCCCGGCCTGCCCCCCTCTTCTTCCCCCCCCCCACACACAGCCCCGGCCTGCCCCCTTTTCTCCCCCCCCCACACAGCCCGCAGCCCCGGCCTGCCCCCCTCTTCTTCCCCCCCCCACACACACACAGCCCCGGCCTGCCCCCCTCTTCTTCCCCCCCCCCACACACACAGCCCCGGCCTGCCCCCCTCTTCTTCCCCCCCCCCCACACACACACAGCCCCGGCCTGCCCCCCTCTTCTTCCCCCCCCCCACACACACACAGCCCCGGCCTGCCCCCCTCTTCTTCCCCCCCCCCCACACACACACAGCCCCGGCCTGCCCCCCTCTTCTTCCCCCCCCCCACACACACACAGCCCCGGCCTGCCCCCCTCTTCTTCCCCCCCCACACACACACAGCCCCGGCCTGCCCCCCTCTTCTTCCCCCCCACACACACACAGCCCCGGCCTGCCCCCCTCTTCTCCCCCCCCAGCCCGCAGCCCCGGCCTGCCCCTGCCCCCACCCCACCGAGCCCGCCGCCGCCGGGGCTGCGTCCACACGGCGGGCCCCAAGCCGGGCGCACCCCGCGGGGCAGGGACGCGCGTTGCCGGAGCGTTTCCCCCGCCGGGCCCCCCCGCGCGGCCCCGCGCCCTCCGGGCCCCCCCGCGCGGCCCCGCTACCTGCTCCGGCCTCCCGCACCATCCGGGCCCCTCCGGCCCGCCGCACACGTGTCCGCGCCTTAAAGGGGAGGCGCCTGCGAACGGCCGACACCAGGCCCCGCTCGCGCCCCGCCTCCCCCTTAAGGGGCGGGGACCGCGCAGGCCCCGCCCCGTGACGCGCGGGGCCGTCACCTCCTCCCGCCCCGCCCCGCGCGCCGCCGGCAGCCCCGCCCCGTGCGGGAGGATCCCGCGGCCCGGAGTCCCGCGGCAGGGAGTTCCGCAGGCCGCCCGGCGCGGTGCCCGGCGGAGGGAGCGGGAGTGGACGGGCCCCCGGCGGGCTGCGGCGGCCCTTTACCCTCGGCCCCGGGTCGGCTCTTCTCCCGCTGCTCCGCCCCCAGCCCGGCTCCCGGCACCAGCCCGCAGGCCCCTGCTCGGGCGCACAATTCCCGGGGCCGCGTTCCGGCCACCCCCCCCCCCCTTTTTTTTCTTTTGCTTGGGCAGGTGGCGCTTGGGGCGGGAAAACCCCTGGAGCTGACCCTGTCCGCACCCCGGCTCTGCAGCCTGCCCCGTGTCCTGGCTCCCTTCTGAGAGGGGCCCCCGCAGGCTGCGGCTGGAGCGTGGGCGCACCGTGGGTTTACAGAGAGGCCGTGGGATATGTTCTGTCTTATTCTCCATCCCTTTCTTAATGATCCCCAGCGTGCTCTTCGCTTCTTTGGCGGCCGCTGGCCACTGAGGGGACGTTTCCTGAGAACTATCCGCGGGGACGCCAAGATCTCGTTCTTGAGTGGTGACCACTAATTCAGACCCCACCGCTTTGTAGGGATACTGGGGATGATGTATTGCAATGTGCACTACTTTGCATTGATCAACATTGAATTTCATCCACCTTTTGTCGCCCAGGAACCCAGTTAAAGAGATCCCTTAGCAACTCTTTGCAGTCTGCTTTATGAATATGTTGAATAGCACTGGTCCAAGTAGAGATCCTTGGGAGACACCACTGTTTACCTCTCTCCAGTCTGAAAAATAACCATTTATTCCTACCCTTTGTTTCCTCTTCTTTAACCAGTTACTGATCCATGAGAAGACTTTCCCTCTGATCCCCAACTACTTACTTTGCTTCAGAGCCTTTGGTGAGGGACCTTGTCAAAGGCTTCCTAAAAGTCCACGTGCGCTCTATCCACTGGACCACCCTGGTCCACATGCTTGTCGACACCCTCAAAGAATTCTAATAGCCCTGGAGGTCTGCAGACTATGTCTAAGATTTCCAAAGGGGTCCATACCTCCATTCAAAATTTTGTAGAGGTCCTCAAAAGAAAAAAGGTTTAAAACCACTGCCTTAGGCTATGGGCTGGCACTGCACCCGCCCCCAGCTCTTCTTTTTCCTGCTGCATGGACTTGGCCAGGAAGAGGAAGCTAGCCTGGGAGGTCTGGCCTAGATTAGTCATAGAATCATAGAAGATTAGGGTTGAAAGAGACCTCAGGAGGTCATCTAGTCCAACCCCCAACTAAATCATCCCAGCCAGGGCTTTGTCAAGCCAGGCCTTAAAAACCTCTAAGGAGGGAGATTCCACCACCTCCCTAGGTAACCCATTCCAGTGCTTCACCACCCTCCTAGAAAAGGAGGACTTGTGACACCTTAGAGACTAACCAATTTATTTGAGCATAAGCTTTCGTGAGCTACAGCTCACTTCATCGGATGCATAAGCTTATGCTCAAATAAATTGGTTAGTCTCTAAGGTGTCACAAGTACTCCTTTTCTTTTTGCAAATACAGACTAACACGGCTGTTACTCTGAAACCACCCTCCTAGTGAAACAGTGTTTCCTAATATCCAACCTAAACCTCCCCCACTGCAACTTGAGACCATTGCTCCTTGTTCTGTCATCTGCCACCACTGAGAACAGCCTCACTCCATCCTCTTTGGAACCCCCTTTCAGGTAGTGGAAGGCTGCTATCAAATCCCGCTCACTCTTCTCTTCTGCAGACTAAACAAGCCCAGTTCCCTCAGTCTCTCCTCGTAAGTCATGTGCCTCAGCCCCTTGATCATTTTCATTGACCTCTGCTGGACTCTCCAATTTGTCCAAAACAGTAGCCTGCAAGAGGGGCCTGGCCTGCCTATGAGCCCCTGTTTCTGAATATAAGTAGCTAAAAAAGTGTTTTAAAATGTCAAGCAAACAATCATTGACAATTTCAGAACTTTTCAGCAAACAAAACGCATCAAAAATAAACAAGTACTTGTTGTAGGAGCAGCAGTGATCTGTATGCTATGTATAACCTGTATGTTCAAAAGGTCTGTTACACATTCCCCCCCTTTTGTCTCCTTTCCCTCTTTGAATACCTGTGAAGTGGCTTTCCCCCTCCCCCTTCCTCCTGGAATGCTTGTGGGATGAATGGGCTGCTTGAACAGCTGGAAGATCAGAAAAGCTCCCAGGTAGACAAGATGTCTGGGACTCTAATTAGGCAGCGATCACACGCCCAATGCATGGACACTGCATGGACACTGTCCGAGGTGGAGCTTGACCAACCAGACACAGCCAAGTCCTCTCTAGTTGCAGGCCATGAGGAGCAGGTCTTTAAAAGGGGAAGGGGCCATGTGCTCAGGAGGGCACTCACATGCTTGTACCTCCCGTGAAGGCCCTTCGCCCGAACCGCCTGGCCAATGGTTCGCTGCCTTGCATTCTGTCGTGCCTCGGGAAGACTGACCTCCATCGCCCCGCCCATTGCCGCGCTGTGGGACGCTTCCCTGGAAGGATCCTGACATCTCCAGTGCCGGGCCTGTCCTGGGAGCATGAGTATGCGACTGTGAGCATAACTCCCCCCTCCCCCATCTTTTGACCTTAGCTATCAGTATAATAAACGTGCTGCTTTCTGCCGAACCCTGGTGGGTCATTAGTCCTCCCTAAGCTCACTAGCTGGCCCAATTTTGGGTACCAGTACTCTGAAGTTCAACAAGACCTACCCGCAACTTCTGAAATAGGCCTCATTTTGGAAAGGTCCGCAGGAGAGTGCTCCGCCAGTGTTATGGCTGAACTCTGTACCTGAGACGCTGACAAAGATGGTGTCATAGAAGCCTCAGACATGAAGGATCTGATGCTAGATGTTCCATCAGATGAAGAATATTTTGCTTTAGTGTCAGAGAACAGCACGTATATCAAAGCTGAGGCAGCTATCCTGAGACTCACTGCAGGCCAGGGGATTGCTCAAAGAAGAAAAGATGAGAGTGAAAGATGCTATGCAAGAGCAACTTCTTGAGCACTCGACTCCAATAGCCAAATACAATGATGGGGTAAGAAAGAGAATTGAAAGTGGACCACGCAATGCAAAATACACTGCTCATCACTACAGAATGAAATCGTTCCCATGGTGTCAGAAATGGTACTTGAATGCATTAGTTAAGTGAAAGAGGCTAATGTTTTCTCTCGAACGGTTGACAAAACTAAAGAAATAAGCTAAGTAGAATAAGTGTCAGTTGTGTCGAGATATTGTTTGCATGGCAGTATATAGAAAAGATTTCTTGGTTTCCAGCCTGCTGAGTCACTTGATGCAAAGTCTCTCCTTCAGTACCTGAAGAACACGGCACAGCGTGGCACTGATAGAACTGTGCCGCCCAGAGTTACGGTGTGCAGTCTCTCTCACAGGAAGATGCATTCTGCCTGTTTCCATCACAGGCTCAATGTAGTTATTGTTGAGGTATGCAAAGGAAACCAACATGTGCTGATTTTTTCCCACTACCCTGGAGAAACGATACACTTTTCTCTCTGGATCAGCTACACATGCTACATTCAAAGCATTTCTAAAGAAAGTACAACCCCGAAATAAACTTCTGAAATTAAAGAAGCTCTGTGACACTCACTGGGCATTAAGAAAAGGAGGACTTGTGGCACCTTAGAGACTAACCAATTTATTTGAGCATAAGCATCCGATGAAGTGAGCTGTAGCTCACGAAAGCTCATGCTCAAATAAATTGGTTAGTCTCTAAGGTGCCCCAAGTCCTCCTTTTCTTTTTGCAAATACAGACTAACACGGCTGCTACTCTGAAACCTGTCACTGGGCATTGTAAGTTTCTGCTTGTAGCGCTGTGAGGCTATTGAGGAAAAAGTTGTCAAAGTGTCTTGTTCTGAAGAGAGTTGCTGACAGATTTGCTGCTGCTCACAACAGATGTATCCAGCTTCAATATGGTAAAAAAAAAAGAAAGGGGAGGGGGGTCACCTGTCACCATAGAATGGGGATAAGTGAAGTGTGTTTAGCAAGATTAGTGATGTTACACTGTGAACTTGGGAGACAAGCAACCCTGGGCGACTCACCACATTTCTCTGCGCCTGTTTTCCCTCCCCCTCCTTTGTTGGTCTTGTCTATTTAGACTACACCCCCTTTGTGGCTGGAGTGTCTTTTACTCTGCGTTGGTAGCAAAGGGGGGCCCTAGTCTCAGCTGTCATACAAACAGGTGTGGAAGAATCCGGGTTTTATCGGAAAGCGTGGGTACGTGTTGATTTCACTGCAGACACATAAAGCGATGGGGGGGAAAAAAACTCGCTAACAATTGAAATTTTCAAATAGGCAAACTAAGAAAAATGCTGCTTGAGAACTTACGGGAGTTTGATTGAAGGGTATTGACTGTGTCTGTTTTCACATGTGATGTGTTTTAATGGTTATGACACTAACTTTTTTGCATCTCAGTGGTTTTCAACCTGTGCTCCACGCCCCCCTGGGGGTCTGCAGACTATGTCAGCTCTCCAAAGGGGTCTGCACCTCCATTTTAAATTTTTTAGGGGTCCACAAATGAAGAAACGTTGAAAACCACTGGTCTGCCGGCATTATTGTCTGACCCTCTCCCCCCCATAATTTCCTGCAACTATTTATTTAAATCAATAAAAATGGGGGGGGGCTTAAAAACAAACACTGATATTATCCATTGAAATTACAAAAATAAAAATGGAATTCTGCCAAGGCTAAATCCATACGATTAGTAGCAATGGGGTAGCACGGCTTGCTTTGGGGAGCAGCTTTACCAGGTCAGCCCCTAGCCATGTTTGGAGCAAGCAGGAGCGGAGCACAGGGGTTAGGGATGGTTTTACAGTTGCTGGGGGTTTTCTCAAACACGGTGATTATAACAGCAGCAAGGCGGGGGCCGTTCTCTCCAGTGGATCTCTCCTGTGGCTGCGGTTTCCCAAAATTGCTCTATATGAAGAAGGCTGATGCAGTGGACCAGCTTCTGTCATAAGGAACCTTTCCAGCAGAACTGCAGCGTTGAGGGAAGTGGGGGGAACGTCCGTGCCATACGCCCCCCAAGGATGAGCGGCTTACACACCCACCCCACAGGCTGTCTTCGTATGCACCAGCGGACTGGTGTGCCTGCCTCGTGTCCAGAATTATGCTTATTACTTATTTACACAGCACTATAGATGTACGGTGAATCCAGTAAGAAGAAAATTATCTAATTTTTTAGAATACTGTTTATTGTCCAAAGACTGAACGTCCACATATGAATTATACAAAGCGTCAGAGACATGCACAGTCTGCTTGTCATTATTCAACAACTTTCATGTGTTTCCAGCACAAGAAGGTCTCAGACTTCAGATTCCAGCAAAAACATATTGCTCCAAAAAAACCCAAACAAAAACCCCACCCAAAAGCTTTAAATTATGGCAGCAAGTTAGATACTCCTTATTTTTAATACTTATCAAGCAAAGATTTGAAAATAACTATAATGTAAACTTTTTATTTTTTTAAATATTTTAAATTGCTTGCATGGAGGAGGAGACTGAGCTAGGAAGGAAGGGCAGAGAATGGAACCGAGAACAGAAGACATAAATTAAAAAAGCCAATCAAGCATCCTTCATATACCTGACATATAGAAAGAGATTTTTGCAGTTATTTTTGTGTGAGGCTCACCTATCGTGCTTGCCGACAGTCGTGATATTGTTGTTCAGCAAGGGCCTTGGAGACAAACTAGAAAGAGGCACATGTATGGTACATCCCATCTTCAAATCCAACTTCTGAAGACTTGTGCACTTTGCAGAAGAGGGGGATAGGGAGGAGGAAACTAACAACAGAAAAATCTGGAAGGACTCAACCCTCCACAGACTTTCTCGACACTCTTCCCACTTCATGTTGAATGCTTCCAATGCAGAAATGCGTTTAAAAAAAAATAAGTGCAGTTCTAATAGCTAACAAGGAAATTAAAAAGTTACAGCACAGGAATGATACAGCGGATGCCAAAACGAACTGAAACCTTAAAATCAAAGATAGAGCAGAGACAGGAGTAAATGTCACCTATGATATAACCATACAGTAAGCAAACAGGAGTCTTATATTGAATTGATTAGTTTTTTTCCCCTCTTCATTTTTATATATTGAAGTCACCCAGACTGGTCCAATATGACATCATTAAAATCTTACACCGATGCACAGCATGAAAATGCCCTGAAGCTGGTCTGCAGGGATAATTTCAGGATACGCCCAAACCTGCTCTAGCCAGGAGATCCGGATTCTCTCTCACAAAGGTCTGTGCTGTCTGCGTTCCAGGTGGGCTAGCTCTGCAGTGCTCTCTAGTGCCTCAGCAAAATGGAACGGGCTCCGAAGAAGAATGGGGTTGAGGCTGGCTGAGCGGGTTTCACAGAAGGATGTGGGGCCTTCGGTTGTAGGCAGCCAGAGGCCAGGTTTGTTGTGTGTGCGCGCGCGGGTGCACCCTCACTGCATAGGAGAAGAGGGTCTGAAAAGCTTTACTTTTATTACAGCTCACGGTCAGAAGCCTCACAGCTGAGATCAGCAAACAGCCGTCAGTGGGTATAAAAATACCGCGTCCTGGTGGGGTCTCTCTCACCGCGCTGTGTTTCTCGGCAGAACACTTGGAATAAGCTTCCATTTGCCAGCTCCTGCATTCACACAATTTGCTGGGAATAAAGGCTCTCGGCAAGGGAAGCTGCTCTGGGTCATTGTCGGCATGCCACTGTCTGTGGGGCTAGAGCACTCTCAGTTCATTCTCCTGCTGAGCAATGAATTCACAATAATACCTCTGCTGTCTGCATAGTCCGACAGGCTAAACGGTAACTAAATCCTTCCCCTAACCTGGAACTTGGCATTAGCACTATGCTGACGGCACAAGCATGCTCTAGGACACAAATCCAGCAGCTACACTACAGCAGGGAACACACATACCCACCAGGGGATTGGCTTGCTTTAGTAAACTGCCAGGATGAAGGCACAGGACCAAAGCCTACAGGGGTCTCATACATGCACCACCCCAGAGGTCCAACCTCAGCACCCACTGACTTGGAGGGAAGCATGAAATAACAACAGTGCTTGCAAATGAGTGAGAAGGGGACTCTCTGGTCCCCCTCAAAAGATGGTTCTGCTGATGCTGGGGATCACAGGGACACCGTCAGTGCAAAGGGCCTTTATCTTACTTGACAAAGGGCTAAGGAGACTTCGCTAGAGCCAAATCCTTTCCTGGTGCCTGCAGTCCAGCTGGGACTCTCAGCCAGTGCTACCTTTCATTGACTCTCCCTTCTAGCCCAAGAGGTGGGGGTGCGTGTGACAAGGGGGGCAGTAGGACTAGAGGGCTTACAAAGGAGATTTGGGGAATGCTGGTGTATCCGCTGGCAGTGGAGAAGCCTGTTTGAAAAGAGACGCCAATGTGCTGGGGGATCGAGGGGCAGGAGCTACCCAAAGCAAGGGACACTCCAGCCCCAGGTGAGGGGAACCTGGTAGGCCTGCTACACAGAGTGAGAGACATCAACCCTCCAGCATTCTGGTTTCCTCCAGAACAGCACTGGGATCTTGTGGATCAAAGTCCGGCTTGTTCAGGATTCTCCCCTGAACAGTATGAAGCCATCCCTTGCCCCACTGCACCTGTGAAAGGAAGGAATGGGAAAGCACAGCTGGGGACTAAATACAATGGTGTGGCCCCTCACCCCGCTTTGGAAGCACGTGGCATTTAATCTCCCCGATTGGGACCCACTTGGGATACTGAATTTTCATGCTGTTTCCAGGAAGTGATGTCAGAGGTGGACCAGTCTAATTTCTTGCAGGCCTTTCTATTGGGTACTGGAATGCAGCTATTCAGCTTAGGGGTCCTCGATGTCAAGAAACTCTTGCTTGGGTGGGGCCATGCCACGGTACCATGCGCATGAGCCGTCGCTCCTCTTGATGCAGGCATAATGCTTAGCCTGTCGCCCGTTGATGTTCTTCTCCGTCACCCAGTCTGTCCAGAGACATTCATCCGAAGACGAGACGAAGCACGGAATGGAGGGGCAGCGGGAGATCTAGGGCAGAACAGAGACCATTACTGAGCACACACTGATGCCCTGTCTGGGGGAGAGAGGGACCTGCCATGCCTCTTCCATCTCCCACCTCTGTCACTCTGGGCTGGGGGATGGAGAGAGACCCTGAGCTAAGGAAAGCAACATTCTAAAGTTCTGGGGTTCAAAGATGGGGCAAATGTCCCCCTCCCCCTTCAAAGCCCTCCTTTTCCCACCCACTCTAGAGGCCCTAGTCCCCTCTCCAAGCACTGTTAACACAGCACATGAGGAGAAAGGGCTGGCTCTAAGGCCACGGTCTTATCTGTCCCCAACTGTCACTTGTTTTCACTGCACCCCTTGTCCACCTAGCCTGCAAACTCTTCAGGGCAGCAGCTGTGCCTTGGTCTAAGCATCTGTGAAGGACAGTTCAGTCCTGGTGCAGTTCTACTGGAGTCAGACCTGGGATGGATCCTGCTGAACACCAAGCACCTCATCCAGTCCTTGACAGAAGTTTGTCTAACCTGTTATTGAAAACCTCTAGTGAGGGGGACTCCACAGCCTCTCTAGCCTGTTCCAGGGCTTAGGTCTCCTGACAGTGAGAAAGTTTTGCCTAATATGAATAGAATGGGTCGCTCCTCTCCAGGAGCATCTGCGCTTTTACCCAAAACCCCAGGGAAGGTGACTAAGCCACAGGAAAGTCCGAGCGAGTTTCTCAGGGTCACATAAGTGAGGCAGAGGCCTGTCTGGGATCTGGGCTCAAGATGTTCCAGGCCCTTTGTTCCAGCCACTGGACACATGGCTCCTTTTAAGATGCAGAATTGGGTCTTCACCTTAAATAAGAGGAATTTCCCAGTGCTGAAGCCAAACGTGGGATCTTTGCCTGGACAGAGCTACATGCAGAGCAAAGAAGTCTCTCTAACAGAGGAATCAGGACAGTCTAGCTCTGCAAATCATCCCAATGTTGGCATGTCTGAGGAATGAGGCCAGCAGTTCATCTCCACACCGTATGATGCAAGGTGGGTTTAGATTACATCCTTTAGACAAATACTCCACATCTGACTGCAACCGATACATGCAAATATAAGCCTCCAGACAAGTTACAGACAGCAGGAGATGTGGGGGCTGGGGCGAGGGTGGGTGCGTGGGAGAAGCCTGGCCACGGAGAGTCCAGGGAGAAGAGGGCAGCATTCTGAGCAGATAGCTGACATGAGGGGATAGAGAGAGATGAGGAGAATGGGGAAGAGCCAGGAGGGGAGGCTGGGCTTGTGGGAACAGCTCTGGGATTCCCAAAAACTGGGGTCTGACCCCACCTTCGCCATAGACTCCCTAGTGACCTTCAGCAACTCACTTCCCCTCAACTTCCCGGCTGTGAAATGGGGATGTTAGTGCTTTCATCCCTAGCAGGGTGTTGTGAGGGCATGTGGGATGCTTAGATCCCATGGGGATAAGGGACAGGAAACAGCCCCAGTTATGTAGTAAACTTTTCAAGGCAGGGATAGTATCTCCCTAGGTGGCTGTGGAGGGCCAGATTCTGAGTAGGGGCCTGTGGGCAGTACTTCAATAGGAGAACAACAGGCCAGGTGATCATCACTCCTAGCAGCCCACTGTCTGCCTCTCTGGGATGCCTCGTGTCCTTGCTAGAAGTGCCCCTCATTGGCCATTCCAGACAAAAATCACTGGGTTTATGCTGCCCTCAAGACTCTTACCCATGCTAGGGGAGACAACTGCCCCAGCAATGCACTGATCCCCCTTCAGATGCAAACCCAGGCCTCGATTCAGGAAAGCATCTCTGCCATTCACTTCAGCAAGTGCTTTCCTGAGTTGCAGCACTGAATCCAGCCAAGGTCACTCGACACCAAGCCTTCCAACGGCTGTGAGCAAGGAGCCCAGAAACCTCAGAGCACCACACGGAATGGCAGGCTCCAGGCACGAGCGCTCCCTCTCTGCCTACCTTGCACTCACAGCCCATCTGGTACCGCTGGTTCAGACTCTTCTTCTGGGTGGCACTCAGGGAGTCCCAAGGGACGATGAAGTCGCACAGTGTGATGTGCATCTTGCCATTGCCTTCGGACTTGCCTGCGGAAAGGCCACACAGCGCTTTAACCTTTCTAGAGACACACGTCCCATCAGGGCCTCGAGGGAGTTTGAACAGCACGAGCCCTAGGCGAGCAGCCCGCCCCTCCGGGGGGCTCTAGGGACATACTGTGCCTGGAGCACACATCAATCCCCTCCTTGAGGCACCATCCCTCTTGGCTAACGCAGTTAAACACTGCCATGTCACAAGCAGCAGACTGGAGACGTGAGAAGAGGGGAAGGGGAAGACTGACAAATCAAGGAGCCCCAGAGAAGCAGAACGTTGTTTTGACATAGAGCCACCCAGTGCGGGTGCGAGGCAGCGGATTCCCTCCCAGCCCCCAAGACCACGCCTAGAGAATTTGCTCTAAAAAGCCCCGGGACTTTCCCAAGTACCTGGGGTAATGTTCCACAGCAGGGACAATTCCTGGCACACTTTCCCCAGAGCCTCAAGGCCTCAGTGCCAGGTGGCAATGCCCTGAGTGTTTGCCAGGGAACTGTGATGAAAATCAGGACCCAAGGGCTTTCTGGGCAGGACTAATTCAAACCCCAGGAGTCTCTCTTGAGGAGGGATAACTCAGGGGTTTGAGCATTGGCCTACTAAACCCAGGGTTGTGAGTTCAATCCTTGAGGGGGCCATTTAGGGATTTGGGGTAAAAATAAGGGACAGTACTTGGTCCTGCTGTGAAGGCAGAGTACTGGGACTTGATGACCAGTCCCTTCCAGTTCTATGAGATAGGTATATCTCCATTTTTTATTAATTTATTTTATTAACTGGGTCAGCTCTCCTGCCTCGGATCAGCACCTTCTGTCCGCTTGGTTCTGCTCTGCAAACAAAGCCAGAAGGAAGCTGCCCTGGCCCACGCCCCAGCTGTTTGCTCGGGCCAGGTTTTCCAGGAGGCTCCAAAGGGAAAGATGAGCTGGGCGTCCCTGGAAAGGTAGCCACCCCCACTGGAGAGATCACAATGCTTGTGATGTCACACTCCAAGGGGCCACTCCGCAGCAGCGATGCAGAGGGGATAAAGCAGAGGGGGCTGTCCAGAGTCCTGGCCAGGCAGTCCAACCAGCCTCTAGGCTCAGGGCCTCCCCTGCTGTCTGCATGGATCCGGAGGACTTTATTTAGGGCTTGTTGAGAATTTGCCCCGCTCTAGGGCCTGTGTTCTGAGCGAGCGTATCCCAGGACAAGCAAGAGGCTACAGAGCAGGACACTGTCTGACAGCCCCCATCCGGGGAGAGGAGGAGATGGACGTCACACCTAGAACCAGACACTCCAGCAGCACCAGACACTGGGGCCCACAGGTAGTGGAGTGGCCAGGAGAATGGACCAAGAGATGGATCCAGCAGAGCTCAGAGAGCTCAGGAGAAACACCTGGGTGAAGGCATGTGCGATCGCACTCACACTGCAGCCAGACTCTTCTCTGGCCCCAGGGGCACGGTGCCCTTATCCATTAGTGCCATTGGGCAAGTGCCGGACATGGAAACAGACACAGAGGGAGACTCCCGTGCTCCTGCCACTGGGACCGAGGGCTGCAGCTTCAAATGCTCCTGTGGGTTCGGCAGGACAGGAGTATTATCCCATTGCACAGACAGGGAAGCCGAGGCCGACACAAGCCCCAGGGCGCAGCAGCTGCCAATATCCGAGCTGGGGTGAGTGCTCCTGGCAGCCGACCTTGTGCTCGGAACGTGGTCGTCACCCCCAAGCCAGCACGGCCTAAGCACCAGCTTGCACGCTGGTCAGGAAACGCTACCGGCTTTATTGGCTGTTATTTCCCTAGGAGCCACTAGATGGTGCCAGAAGGGCCCAGATGATCAGGGACCCTGGACGGGCAGGGGCGGAGGGTTTGAATGAGAAGCAGGCCAGGCCAGCCTGCAGTCACGTGGCAGGGCCCTGTGGCCAGGATGGGAGCCCCATGCATGCCCTGCTCACTGCCCCAGTTCTGGCCAGGATCAGAATGGCACTAAGGCCGCTGGGGGTCCAGCGCAGGGCCTTGTGGCCGGAGGAGGGCGGGGGGAACCCTATGGGCAGTGCTGCAATCCTGACCGCTTCGGAGGTCCCATGGCCACAGCAGAGAGCAAGCCCTTTGGCTGGAGCAGAATCCAGTTTCACGGCCTTTCCCTGAGCGATTCCCACAGCTCCAGGAAACCTCCCTACATGGGTCCCTGTCCCTTCGCCTGCCTCCTCCTGCCTGCACTGACTCAGGTCGAGAGAGCCTTTGAAGTGCCCCAGTGTCCTGCTTCGGTTCCAGCCCCAGGGCCCACGCCAGCTCCTCCCGCCCCGGAGACAGCACCGGGGGCCATGCCAGCTCCTCCGGCAACGCACTTCCTACCTGCAATGAGATATTCCTTCTTCCCTCCGGTGTCCAGTGACACCCCGCACACAGCCGAGGAAGGAGCTGTGTAAATTAACTCTATGTCCTTGTCAGGTCCTTTAAACATCTAGCGAGAGAGAGAGACCGCAGTCAGACAGGTGGCCCCGCTCAGCTCCACACACGCTGTGGGAGATGGGGCCGGGAGCACACGCACGGCAAGGGGTGAGGAAGCCGAGCTCTTGCAGTGCTGGGTGGCACGGACTGGTCACGGCTGTGGGAGCTCAGCACTTGCACCCCACGGAGATGGGATCCGAGGGTGGGATTGCTGTGGGGACCCCCTGACCCTGTTCTCATTCCTGCACATGCTGCGATTCCCTAGCACCCTCTTCCCACCTGCTCCCCCAGAGCCAGACTACCCCAGGCTGGGATCCTTACCTTTATCTGCTTGATCTCATACTGGATCCGTTTGATCGGATTCCCATAAACATCATTCCCAGAATCCACCTCTTTTCCGGAGACAGCCTTTGCTCTGATCACTGCAACAAACAGACAGAATGGGCATGAGTGGGAGAGACCCAGGAACAGCCTCCGTTCCCCAGCAGCAAAACAGGCTCGGATGCAAGGCCAGTCCCACAGCCTCAGCCTTGCCAAGCTGGTCACCTGTAGGTTTGATCTCTGCCCATAGCTCCCAGGCAGGGATTGGCTTCTCCTGTTTGTGGAGCATCTAGCTTGTGCTAACAGAGTGATGCTAATGACTGAAATCCCCTTTGCAGCGTCTGATCTCTGGGTGAGCGAGTCTTTCCACTGCAGCCCATTCTAACCATCCTTTGACAACAGCCGCAGCAAAATGCCTGAAGCCTGGTCTGGAGGTAAGAAGCCATTAGCACCAAGGTCAGCCTGGGAAGAAAATGGTCTGGATTTACAGAGAAGCGTGTGAAAAGCGTGTGCTGGGCATGTGCCATGGGACCATCATGGCATGCCAAGGCTTACCCTTACACACAGCTGCTTCCAGTGTGTGCACAGCTGTAAGGCCCCAATCCTGCAAATGGGTCTGGGTGGAGTGACCCTCATGTGCGCACAGATTCCTGCACAGGTAAGGTCCCACTGCAGGGTGAGGGCCCACCCATGGGGGGGAGGGAGGAGGGGAGGTAAAGTCCTTCACAGCAGGGAGCTTAGGTCTGCTGACAACGTTGGCCGAGCCTGCAAACTCTGCAGACTGGAGAGCTCCACATCTTTCTTTTCCTTTCAAAGGCCTTATATTAAATGCAAAAGCCATGTTGAGACTCCACACAGCAGGGGAAACACAATCACGCAGCCCAGAGCAAGAGCAGCTTCCAGGGACTGCTCAGCACAAGCTGCTACCTCTCTAGGGACTCCTGCACACACCTGCGTAGACATTGCTTTGATCGCAGTCTCCTTGCTCCCCATCTCTGCCTGGCTCTAGAAGCTGGGCAAAGAGCTGAATAAGCAGCATCAGACTAGCTGGACAAGCAGCACTGAGGGAATGCTGAGCTCGGAGAAAAGCACCAGGAGCAGCAGGGGAGGATGAGGATAAAGGACAGCAGGCTGGAGACAGAAGGGAAGGCACATGCAGGAGAAGGAGAGGGGCTCTTCTTCATTTGTCAACAGAGGTCCTCAGTTTCTTGCTTCTGGTTCACTAATTTTCTACAAAATCCAGGAGGTTCTGCCCACTGGTGACTAGACCATTCCCTGAAATGTTGGAATCGATCGGATGCCGCGTCATGTTACAGACACACAGCTACTTGCCATCAGGTGGCGTGTACAGCCCGGGATCCCCCACCCAAATGGACCTTGCACAGAGACCGAGGAGCAGAGCTCAGGGGCAGGATGGGGAGGAGACGGGAGGGTAACTCCATGAGGCCACCAGAGGCGGCACGCGGAGTGGGGAGGTTTTTAGGAGCAGCAGCCCTGGTGTGAACAGAGCCCGCTCCGGACTGACCGCCCACCCGAACTGCACAGCCTGGCCCGGCCCCTGGGCTGCTGGTTCTGCTGCCTCGAGCAGCCGCTCTCAAGCCAGCATCTGTGTCTGAGAGCAAGGGGACGCGCTGGCTGAGGAGCCTCCGGCCAGATGTCGGCTGCGGAATGCTGGGCGGCCACGCAGCTCAAAGCGCGAGGAACCGCATCCTCCCTCCAGGCCGAAAGCAGCGCGAACCACATGATGTCACTTCCTCCCCAAGACGCCTGGAAAAACAACCCCTCCAGTCACAGCAGGGCTCATGGGAAACAGGGGCTGGGGCTCTGGAAAAACAGCCAGGTAGGAACGGGCCTGGCCAAACACCACAGACCTGCAGGCTCCAACCCTGGGTCCTCCCCCAGCTCCCTGTGGCATCAGCTGCTCCGCATCCTGGTGCCCCTCCTCCCAATGCAGCCTCATCGCTTTGCAACACGAGTGAGTGTCAGGAACAAGGGCCCATGTGTGGGCACAACTGATGGGGGGAGGCCTCCACCCCAGAGCTGGCAGCTTTCCTGTGGTGATGCCACTCCCCTGCGTACACCGCAAGACCTGCGCTGAGGAGCCCATCCTCCCCTGGCTCTCCCCTGCTGGCACCCACCTCCACCTGCCCAGGAGCCCCAGCCTAACGATCTGCACCCGGAGAGGCTCTTCCTGCAGAGCGGGGAGCAAGTGCTGCGGGCTGTTGTCAAGTGCTGCTTTTGCAGCACGGACAGCGCCGCTTCCATTGCGAGGCAGAAGGCACCGGCCAAGGCCTAACCACCCCCAAGAGAAGGGCTTGTTCTCACAGCAGAGTGAAACGCGGGCAGTGCCCTCCATGCAGGACGGAGAGGGGCAAATGGAGGCAAGGCGCGGCCAGTTTGGAGGGGCAGGGCCACTACTTTCCCAAAGGCGGGTTCAGGAGCCTGGCTTCCCACCGCTGCCTAGAGTGGTTTCCTGCGGTGTCCCCTCCCCAGGGCAGGGTCCTTGCCTCCCGCTGCCCTGGGCAGAACTTGCCCTGAGAGCCGCTCACCTGGCAGCAGGGCTGCCCCGCTGGCCGGGCGAGACCTTTGCAGGTTCAGGTTCCAAGCCTGGATTTAGGCTGATGCCAGCTGCTGACAGCGCAGGGCAGGGCTTGGGGGAGGCGAACAGCCGGAACAGCTGGAGGGCAGAGAGCGGTGGAGGGGCAGGGGTTAAACCCGGTCCATTCTGCTGGTCCGGGGGGATGCGATCCAGTGACAGCTGGAGCCGTGGGGCTCCCTGGTCTGCCCCGCTCCCCGCTGAGGATGCCAGAACCACGCACAGGGCAGGCGCTCATTCCCCGGAGGCCAGTTCTCCCGGTGCAGGATCCAGGGGACGCCCAAGCAGCAAGAGAACCCGGCTGCAGGAAGCCAGGCTCCGCCAGCCAGCCAGGCCCCTCTGCCTCAGACAAGGCCCTGCCCGTGAGGCTGAGCTGACCGGTCTCTTGGTAACGCACAGGGCAGGACAGAATCCGGCTGGTTCCGAGAGCCCAGGCAAGGGCAGCGTGCAGACGGCCTCCCATGGCCCAGAGCAGCACGCGGCTGCACTGCAAGCCCGAGAGGGAACAGGCCACTGGCCACTGCAGGGTATTGGCACGGGACCCCCGATCACGGCAGAGATCACCTGCAGGAGGGTTTGTCTAGCAGGGTTTGTGGCCTGCTGAGAACTCGAGTTAACCAACCGTTATCTCAGGTGAGCTGACACCCATCAAGACGCTCCCCAGCATTCACAGTGTGTCCCGAGCATCCCTGTACGACCCCCTCAGAGCCCTGCTGTTCTGTGACAGCCACGGAGCTAGGGCTGAGCCCTGGGGGGGCCACCAGCAGCTGTGCCCTGGAGCCACTGTGTGTGGGGAGTGCGGCTCACACAGGGCAGCGCAGGCTTTCACCGGCGCCCAATGGGTCAAGTTACAGCCCAGGCTCCCTCTAGGGCCTCTTGGGCTTTACCTCCACCAACCTGGGCCATGCTAACGGCCGGGGGCCTCATCCACACTGGCCTATTCGAACATGGACAAACGTTCCCCTCAAGTCCTAGTGTAGACGAGGCCTGGGGCTGGGATCTGCACAGCACTCCTGGGCCCGGGCCTGGCTGGGACTCCCAGGTGCTAGGGCAGGAGCGGTCCACAGTAATTAACCAGTGCCAGTGTCAGTCCTTCGTCTGGGTCTGTAAAACCCCAGGGGTTAGGACTGGGGGGCAGCATGCGGGCCCCGCTCCAGGGCTAAGGAATTCCTACAGGAGCCCTGGCCAGCACAGACAGCTCTCATTGGGCCTGAGGAGCCACATGGGGCACCAAGTTCAAGATCACAGCTGCTGCCCTGCCCAGGGAATTTAACCCCAAACCTAGCCAGCTCCCAGCCCCAATGCTCCCTCCACACCTAGCACAGACTCTGGCTCTGCCTCCCACCCCATTGCAGATGCCAAGCCCAGCTCCCCTCCATGTACTCTTGACTCCAGCTCCTTGTGCCTCTACTGAGCACAGATCGGGACTCTAACCAGCCCTGAACCCAGCTACAGGCCCCACGGGGCAGACTCCAACTCAGCTCCCCTCCACTGCTGCTCTGGGAAAGGCTGTGCCGAGCCCAGGACACAAGTCATGCAGTCGGGCCTTTGGCAGGAAGAGCAGCTACTGGTCTAGGTTCCTCCCGTCTGCTGTTTGCTCTTCCCCCTTCCCCGGGCAGAACACCTCCCTGACCAGCTCTTGGCACTGCAGCGCTGGGGCCGGGAGCAGCTGATGGTGTGGGCGGCGTGGTCCTAGTTACCAGACAGAAGCATCAAGGCCATGCCCAGTGCAGCGATCAGCAGCCATGCCCAGTGCTCACAGCACAGTTGGCGCCCAAGGAGCGAGGGGTTCACCAGCTGGAGCCGCTCATGACTCCAAGCTGGATGGGACAGGAATTGCTGGTGTAGGGACCAAGGCCTATGCCGGCTGTTTACCCTACTGCCACTCCCTGCCCCCGCTGATCGTCCAGCCCCTCTTGGCACCCCCAAGTCACATCAAGGGGCTCCTGGGGATGGCTCTGAAATAGAGCTGTTCCCGTGAGCCACTGCCCAGCTCCTGCCTGGACCCCCAGCTGCCCCAGGAAGCAAAGCAGGGAGGACAAGCTTCTCCAGTTTTCCTTCGGGTAGGGCAGCAAACAGAGCAGCTGCTGCTGGTGGCTCCTGCCTTTGGCCTGGGAGGGCGGGAAGTGACATTGGCTTAGCGGCTGTGGGCGGGAAAACGGCTCCTGGTTCGGTGGGCTCCGGCCTTTTCCATTCACGTGCTGATGAATCACTTGACAAAAATGCAGCCCTATCTAGGCAGATTTGTTCTGAACAGTGCGGCTTTGTGGAGCGGACTGCATTGCACTTCCCAGCCAAGAGCCCAGCCAAGCTCCACGCTGAAAGCCAGGAGCCAGAGGGGAGGGTGGTGTGGGAAGGAGAGGGAGAGAGAGTCAGCCCAGGGAAATCCAGGCCTGCCCAGTCCCTCAATGGGAGGCAGCTCCGAGCACTCAGACCATGAGTCAGACTCACAAAGTCAGGAGATTTTAATGCTAAGAAACCCTTTGTCTTTTCCATTTCTGCTGAGTGAGCGGCTCAGGTCCCGTTTTCAGGCATCTCTGCAGCCAGGGGGGCTGCAAACATACTGGGGCTTCCCAACAAAAGCTGAGTTCCCCACAGAATTCCTACTCCAGGAGCTGGAGCTTTAATGGAAATCCCAGCTACCCTCCAACTCATGCTAAAGTCACAAGAGCTGGCGAAGGCCAGGGGTGAGTGACGATGGCCCCATATAGGCTCCCCAGGAAGGACAAGGTGCCCTCCCCAGGCAGGGGAATGGGACATGCAGAGCCCAGTACCCTGGAGATAAAACACACCCCTCCTTGGCAAAGATGCCAGCGATGGCCTGGCAAACTGGGGCTGTCTGGGATCCCAACTCACACCTCATTAGCTGCATGGCAGTGAGCACTGGGCATCCAGGGATGTGTCTGCACGCCTGGGCACAAGACCCACTGCCAGGTGGCTACCTGGCTGGGTGAGATGTTAATGGGGGGCCTGTCTGGGGCTCTCTGAAACCATGGCAACAAGAGGGGTGTGGCTCGAGGTCCGCGGCAAGAGTCAGTGGATGGGACCAAGGGACTGTTATAATGCTGGGGGGCGAGGGAGGGGGGCACAAGTCACCTTACAGCATTTCAACCAATAGGATTGCACTATGGAAATTCCCTGATGCCGTGTGGCGATTGGCTGTTACCACTGAGCTCACAACCCCCCCCCACTCCATCCCGGATGAATCCGAGAGTCCCCCAGACCTGCCCCAAAGCAAGGGGGACCTGGGATTGTGAACAGGACACCAGCAAACAGACACTTCTCATCCCCACACTGCCGTCTCCTGGGCTGTCTGAATCGCTAGCCAGCCAAATGCCGCCCCCGTCCCCGTCCCGCTAACAGCGCCTCCGGGAGACAGACACGTGTATTCTGGGCAGCTTTCAAGCGTTTGCCCATTAGCTGCCTCTGCAGCAGCCTCCATGCAGAGAGAGATGGGTGCAGCTGTCCCCCCGCCCTGCCCCCCGCCCCCACGGATTTCCCCGCTGGCTCCTGGAGGCGCTGGGATGTGGACCCTTCCCCCTCTGCTTCTGCTAACCAAACTGACCTCGCGGCAGCTGACCCAGCAAGACTCTGCCAAGGCAGGAGGCTTGTGCCAGGTGCGTGCAATACCTGTGTGTGAACACGTGCTCACGCACATGTACAGAAAACGAGTCTCCGGAGTTATCAGTCTAGCTTTGTCCAGCGCTGCCCGGCTAACATGCCCTTGCTCCAGCTGGTTCTGAGCAGGAAACTCACTCTCTATGGCCCATTCGGTCCTTGACTTCCCTGCAAAAACTTCCCTAAACCCCTGTGTTTTTGACACTGGGGGTGTTCAGGGGGAGCTGAGCAGCCAGCAGTGAGTGGTAACTTTCCATCCCGACTGCCCTGGGCTGGATCTGTACCAGGGACCTCGAGGGAGAGGCATCACAGTGCACCGTCACGCCTGAGCTAGCCACTTCCCAGGCCAACACACGGAGGAGATGGTGCATGTTGATACTGGGGCACAGAGCTGGATGAGAGGCCACGGGGGCATGAGCTCTATATCTGGGCACCACTGACAGCCAGTCCTTGACACCTAGATAACAGGGGCTCCCTCAAAGTAAGTAACCCCCTGACCAACCCAATCTAGCCTAGAGGAAGAAGAGAACAACCTGGAAGAGGCTTTGCAGTTCTGGGTGGGATGTTTGAATTAAAGCAGCCGCACCACCACCACATGGGGGCTGTGGGAATGGGTTTTACCAATATGGGCACAAATCCACATCTGAAATAACCCCCCAGTGAAACAGGAACGCCGGTGTGCTTCTAAATGGAAACTTCCCGCCCCGTGCTAGTGCCTGAAATCAGGGCTAGGAACAAGGGGAAGCCAGCCAGGCTGCATGCAGAGTCTGAATCATCGCTGCTGCTGCGATCTGTAACCTGGGCAAGGGCGAGTCCTGGGTCGCCCTGTCCCTGGCACTGCGCTGCCAAACCCACCTGTCTCCCTGCTACGAGAGAGGCTCCCTTCCAGGTCCCGCCCTGTGTGCGGGGAATCCCACACTGGGATGCTCCACGTCACTGGACACAAGGCCAGATTCATCCTCTTCGGAGGAAAGGGTGATCAAAGTAACAGCACCTAGAAGGGAGTACTCCCGCCCTCCCCTGCCAGGCTCCATTCTACCGGCATAAGCAGAGACACTGCATCCACACTGCACTTAAACTACCCCTTAGCCCAAGTCAGCTGGCATGGGCCAGCCACGGGCGTCTAATGGCAGTGTAGACATACCCCGAGTGACTTTCCCAAGGCCTCCGAGAGAGCTGGCAAGAGAGCGGGGAGCAGAGCTCTGGGCTCCTGTAGGATAACAATAGTCAGCATCCCAAAGCACAATAGCTGCCACGGATCGCATTTACAGGTCAGGAAACGAAGGTTCAAAGACCTGCCCAAGCTCAGTAGCAGAGCCAGTAACAGGACCCAGGAGTCCTGACTCCCAATCGCTCCTCGCTGAAGTTGGCCCGTGGCTCTCCCAACAGAGCGCTGAGGGGCACTGTGCTACTCAGCCTCTGCACCTGTGTTTAGAGCACCCGGTCACTCCGGCCATTTCCGAGGTGCCAACACCATGGGCCCCAACAGCCCCCAAGGCCTACACCGCCATGTGACAGTGTGTGGCCTGGTGACAATCACCCACACACCCCTACATGGCCTCAGGGTGGCCCCGCAC
The DNA here is from genome assembly GCF_965152275.1 of Natator depressus. Classification (NCBI taxonomy): domain Eukaryota; kingdom Metazoa; phylum Chordata; order Testudines; family Cheloniidae; genus Natator; species Natator depressus. The sequence continues at coordinate 1,340,946 of NC_134247.1, forward strand.
GCAGCCCCTGCCTCAGTTTCCCTCCGAGTCCCCAGTAACTCCAGCCAAACTTCCGAGCATCGATAACCCTTGCTGGGTTCATTTATTATAATAAAAGGCCTGTGTATGTAGATCATAACCCAGCCCCACCACCCAAAATCCCCCAGCTCACACCAACAGTCCACCCACACACCCAGTACAGCCCTAGCCCCTCTCGCTGCACCCAGGCTGGGACTCCCCGGCCACCCCCAACCTCTCTCACCACACCTCACCCAGCCTCTCTTGCCACCGCCAGGCTCCCCGGCATGGCTCCGGCCTGCCCCGCCACAGCCAGGCTCTCTGGCCTAGCTCTGGCCTCTCTCACACCCCACGCAGCCCCTCTAGCTGGGCTGCTCCTCTGCCCATTTCATTCTCCGGTCTGGTCCTAGCTCTCACCCAGAGGCATCAGCGCACTCACCTGTCCATCATTCCCCAGCCTTCAGCCCTCTGCAGCCCCAACGAGCCAGCAGGTACCTCCCTCTGCAGCTCTCAGCCTTCAGCCTGCTCGGGCCTGGGCAAGTTTGTGGGTGACCCCCCAACTGCCTTGCTGCCTCCTGCTTTCACCAGCCTCCCCTGACTCCACGGCTCAGCAGGGGCCCTTGCCACTCCCTCCTTCAGGGCAGCCCAGCCCAGCCCTGCTCCGAGCGGTCTTCTGACTCTCTCTCCTCTCCAGAATATCCCTTAACTTTGGGCTGCCTCTCCCTTGTAACTCCCAGGGCCATAGGTGGTGGAACTAGAGGTGCTGGGGGTGTTGCCGCACTCCCTGACTTGAAGTGGTTCCATCCTATCCAGGGTTTACAGTTTGGTTCAATGGCTCTGTCACGGAGAGAGGGCCCTGCACCCCCCTCTTCCTGGGATTCCCGGGGGCACCTCCCTCTTCCTGCGATTCCCCATGACTCGCCAGCCAGTAAAATGGAAGGTTTATTAGATGACAGGATCACAGTCCAAACAGAGCTTGTAGGTACAAACAGGACCCCTCAGTCAGGTCCAGCACTTGTCTAACCTGGGACACATGGGCCTCCCAGGTCTGGCTAAAGACACAGATGTCATCAATATACGCCATGGCAAAACTGTCCATCCCCCTCCATAGCTGATCCACCAGGCGCTGGAAGGTGGCCAGCGCTCCCTTGAGGCCAAAAGGCAGGGTCAGGAAGTCATGGAGCCCCAGAGGGGTGATAAAGGCTGATTTCAGCCTGGCATCTGCATCCAGCGGCACTTGCCAGTAGCCCTTTGTAAGGTCCATGGTGGTAAGGTACCGAGCTCCTCCCAGCTGGTCTAGGAGCTCGTCAGGCCTCGGCATGGGGTAGGTATCAGATACAGTGACGGCACTGAGCTTCCGATAGTCCACACAGAACCGGATCAACCTGTCCTTTTTGGGGACCATCACCACCAGCGAGGCCCAAGGGCTGGCAACTGGCTAGATCACCCCCAAAGCCAGCATGTCACTGACCTCTCTTTCCAGGTCCTGAGCAGTTTTCCCTATGACTCGGAAGGGGGAGCATCTTATCGGCGGGTGTGACCCTGTCTGCACCCGGTGGACAATCAGATTAGTGAGTCCAGGCTGGTTGGAAAACAGCTGTCGGTATGGATGCAGCACCCCCCTGACCTCAGCTTGCTGGGCAGGGGTTAGCTGATCCAAGAGGGGAATTGTTTCCAGGGAGGAAACAGCTCTGGTCCCAGGGAATAGGTCTACTAAAGGGTCATCTCCCTGCTCCTCCTAATGTCCACACACAGCCAACACCACATTCCCCCGTCGTAATATGGCTTCATCATATTCACATGGTACACCCGGCGGTGGTGCGCCCGGTTCAACAGCTCCACCACAGTTTACCTCATTTAGCTGCTTGACCACCTTCCCAAGAGGACTGTAGTTTGTTTTTTCTCACGGGGATGAGAACCATCACCTGATCCCCGGTGGCGTAGGCACGGGCCTGTGCCATGCGGTTATACCAGACCTTCTGCTTCCTCTGGGCTCTGGCCAGATTCTCCTTGGCCAGACCCATGAGTTCAGCAAGTCTCTCTCAGAAGATCAGGACATACTATACCACTGATTCTCCATCGGGAATGGCCTTCCCCTCCCATTCATCTCTCATCAGGTCCAGGGGCCCCCTTACCCTCCTTCCATATAACAGTTCGAAAGGCGAGAACCTGGTAGACTCCTGGGGCACTTCCCTGTACGCGAACAGCAGGTGAGGTAAGTACTTGTCCCAGTCCTGCGGTTTCATAAACGTTTTCAGCATCATCTTTAGCGTTCCGTTGAACCTCTCCACCAGCCCATTGGATTGGGGGTGATATGCTGAGGCCCAGCTGTGCCGGACCCCACATTTCTCCCACAAGCACCGGAGCAGGGCCGACATGAAGTTGGATCCTTGATCTGTCAAGACTTCCTTGGGGAACCCCACTTGGCTGAAAATGATCAGCAGTGCATCTGCCACAGTATCTGCTTCAATAAGGGCACTGCCTCGGGGTAGCGGGTGGCAAAATCTAGCACCACCAGAATGTATTTCTTTCCCGACCGGGTCGTCTTGCTGAGAGGCCCCACTATGTTCATAGCCACCTTCTGGAAAGGCTCCTCTATGATGGGCAAGGGTCTCAAAGCTGTTTTCCCCTTGTCCTGGGCCTTCCCCACCCTCTGACAGGGGTCGCAGGATCGGCAATACTGCCGGACAATGGTAAAGACCCCAGGCCAGTAAAAGTTCTGTAGCAACCTCTGCTGGGTGCGCCGGATTCCCTGGTGCCCTGCGAGGGGGATGTCACGGGCCAGGTACAATAGCTTGTGGCAATACTTCTGGGGGACCACCAGCTGCCTCCTGATCCCACAGGACTCCACTTCCCCTGGGGGAGCCCATTCTCTGTACAGGAACCCCTTCTCCCACAGGAACCTCTCCTGGCACCCTCTCCCCATGGTCTGTACCACACTGAGGTCAGCCAGGTCCCTGAGCTTCCGCAAGGAGGGATCTTTCTGCAACTTGGCCTGGAACTCAGTGGCTGGGGAAGGGATGGGGACCTGCTCCCTCCCGCTGGCTGGGTCTGAAGCCGCAGCCCCTCTCAGCCTTGTCCCTGGGCACCCCCTCCCCACCGGGGTAAGGTCCTGTGCCTCCAGTGAGGTACCCTCCCCGAGGTCAGGATGTAGTGCCCTTCGCCGGCTCTGGCTACAGATCACAACCAGGACATTCTGGGGGTTGCTTGGCCATTTCTCTAGGTCGTTCCCCCCCCCCCCCGCTCAACACCTCAGTGGGCAAATGGTGGTGCACCCCCACGTCCTTGAGGCCCTCCTTGGCCCCCCCATTTCAGATGTACCCTCGCCACGGGCACCTTGAATGGAGTCCCACCCACACCCGTCAGGTACGTGTTGGGCGCCACCCGATCTGGGGCCACCACCTTGGACCAGGCTAGCACCACCTCAGTGCCCATATCCCAGTATCCATTGACCTTCCTTCCATCCACCTCCAGGGGAACAAGGCACTCTCTCCGGAGGGACAGCCCCATGCCACCCTGTAAACCGAGAACCCTGAGTCTGGAGCATCCAGCCCCACCAGAGGAGCTGGCCTGGAGTACTCTTCCCTCCTGAGCAGTTGGTACACTGGCAGCCCCTCTTGCCTGGGAAGCCTGCCCCTTGTCCGGCTGGGTCCCTACCCAGTTAACCCTGTGCGGGTTTGGTCTGCTTAGTCTGTCCTTGAGCCTGGGGCACTGGGTCTGTATGTGGCCTCTTTGGCCACAGTAATAGCAGCTCATGTCTTGTTGGTCCCCTTGAGCCAGTCGGTTGGTCCTGACGCTGGATGTTCCCCTTGGGAGGGGGTTCTCCATGTTCCCCCTTTGGGAGGTCCCACGGTGACTCTCTCTCTGCATCACGGCGGGCCTGTTCCTTTGGGACTGCTCCCTGCCACCCCCTGACTGGCTGTTCACAAACTCTTCGGCCAGCTGCCCTGCACGTCATGGTCCTCTGGCTTTTTGTCCTCCAACCATAGCCTCAGGTCGGATGGGCACTATTCATACAGTTGCTCCAGTACGATCAGGTTAAGCAGGTCCTCCTTAGTTTGGGTCCCATCTGCCCACTTGTGGACGTATCCCTGCATCCAGAGGACCAGTTCTAGATATGTGACCTCAGGGGTTTTATGCTGACTCCAGAACCTTTTCCAGTACATCTGGGGAGTCAGCCCAAACTTGCATAGCAGGGCCTTTTTGAATAGTTTGTAGTCCCCTGCCTCTGCCCCTTCCATTCGGCTGTACATCGCCACAGGTTTGGGGTCCAGTAAGGGGGTGAGAAACTGGAGCCTGTCTTCCGGGGCAACCCTGTGCAGCTTGCAGGCCATCTCAAAGGCATTCAGGAAGTCATCTATGTCCTCCCCTTCCTTATGCCAGGCCAGGACGCACTTGTCAAATCTCCATGCAGCCCTGGGTCCCCCACCACTCACCGCAGACAGGGGCTCGCTGCTCCTCAGCCTTGCCAACTCTAGCTCATGCTGTCTCTGTCTCTCTTCATTCTGTCTCTGTTTCTCTGGCTCTGCTTCTCTTTCTCCGCCAGTTCCTGCTGCTTCAACTCCAGCTCTTTCAGTTTTATCTCCCTCTCCCATTTCAGCTGCCTCAGCTCCAGGGATGGGGAGCTCTGATGGAAGGATCCCCTGCTGGCTCCGGGGGTCACAGTGCCCTCGGTATTCGCTGGGCTCCTCCCAGCCCTTCCCCTAGGTATAGATAGGAGGGGTCCCGGGATGCCCTCGGCAGCTCTCTGACCATTCCCAGCTGGGACAGACACTGGTGCCCACCCTGCATCTGCCGGGCTGCTCCCCTCAGAGACAGGGATCAGTTCATCCAAGCGATCTCCCTCCTCCAGCTGGGCAATCAGCTGTTCCTTGGTGAGCCTCCCAGTGCGCAGCCCTCTCTGCCTGCACAGCTCCACCAGGTCACTCTTAAGGGGCTTATTACACATTTTCCTGCTGCCACTCGCAGGCCTGGGTGCTCTCAGCTCCCCATGGTTTCCACGAGGAACCCCTAGTGTGCCAGCCCTTCTCAAGGTCACCACCTCTCTGAGGGTCAAGCCACAGACTCCTCCACCCGAGCCTGCTCACCGCGTCCCCAGGGGGACCCAGTTACTGAAACAGTCCTTCTCACTGGTCACACACTCCCAGGGGTTAAGTGTAGCTCCTCCGCCGAAACCACTCCTCTCTGAATCTTCAGCACGCCTGGTCCCCGTCAATCCCCCTTCGTTTTACTGCTCCCCAGTCACTTACTGCAGGAAGCGCCGTCCACGGGGTGCAGTACATCCCACCGCTGCCACCAGCTGTCACAGAGTGTGGGGGACTCAGGGCCCTGCACCCCCCTCTTACTGCGATTCCCCATGACTCTCAGCCAGCCAGTAGAACAGAAGGTTTATTAGACGACAGGAACACAGTTCAAACAGAGCTTGTGGGTACAAACAGGACCCCCCCCAGTCAGGTCCCTCTGGGGGGCAAGGAGCTTAGACCCCAGCCTTGGGGCTCCCTCCGTTTCCCCAGACCGCTCCAAACTGAAACCCCCTCCAGCCATCTCACCCAGCCTCCCCCCGGCTCCTCCTCCAGCCTTTGTCCACTTGCCGGGGCAAAGGTGTCACCTGGGTCCAACCCCCCCAGCTCAGGTATCGTCCCTCCAGTGAAGCCACCCCCTGCTCTCCCATCCCCCATGCAGACAGTCCCAGTAAAACTCCCCGGCCACATCACCAGGTCAATCCGCCCCACTCCATCACAGACTCTCAGCACCCCCACCGCAGATGTTCCAGCCCCCCCGGGCCAGGGCTGCCCTGCCCTCCTGACATCAAACTAGTGTGCAGCTGGACTGGAACCAGGCTGCTGGGCCCAAATTCATTTAAGACGCCAGCTCCCCTGAGCAAGGGGCTGATCAGCATGTGTCCATGAGCGAGAAACTCCCCCCACCCTGCGATGCTGCGTCCCCCCCACCTGAAGGCCACTTCCCAGGCGCTGAGCTGGTAGGTCCTGTGTCCCCACTGGTTACCATGGTGAGGCCCTGGAGAGCATTAAAGCTTCAGACACTGCAAGCTCCAAATCTGCAGCTTAATTAGAGCCTGGGGCCCGCAAGGGGAGCGCTCTGCCGGGGCTGAGCTGCCCCCTCCCCCCCCCCGACTCCTCCACCCTGCACCGGGACCAGAGGCAGCAGCACTGGGATCGGACAGCTCTGGCCCAGGGGCCCTTGAGCAGGACCACATGGGGGAAGGGAGCGTCGTGCAGGGAGTGGCCCACCCTCCACTTGCAGCCAGCCGGCGTGAGGGGGGTCTCCGCTGCTCCCTGCCCTGCTGCTTCTCCGTTAGGCTCTGGCTACACAGAGATGCTTGAAGCCGACAGGAGAGAGCTCTCCCATCCGCCGGCCTATCAGTCCACCCCAAGGAGCACCACAGCGATACCAGCAGGGCACAGCGCGGGGCCACCGGCGCTCAGGCCGGCGTAACTTGCGGCGCTCGGGGTGGCCGAGTCAAACTGACCTGAGCTGCAGCGTAGCCATAGCCGGGGCGGGGGGGGTAGCACTGCCGCCGGGGGGAGGGCACAGGCAGCCCCGCAGCGTCACTCTGCAGAGCCCAGTTACCTCCAGGGCAGCCCCGGGACTGGACTGTGGCTCCTGGCTAACGGCTGCTTGTCTGACTGGCCGCTGCTCCAACATCAAACTCCTGAACCACGGGCTGGCTCCACCCGCAGCGCAGCCACACAGAGCTCCCTGCAGGGACTCTGGGACAGAGCCTGGCAGCGTGCGGTGCGGCCTGCCTGGGGCCCTCGCTTTCAGGGTTAATTTCCACCCCCAGACGAGGAATTAGATGGGTAACCGGTCACCTGCACAGGCTGCTACCATGGCAGCAGGAGTCACTACTTGCACAAATCCTGCCTGCAGTCACAGATGTGCAACAACAGGCACAGATACATTGGCAAAGCTGGCCCTGCATGGAGATCCCATGGGCACGCATGGGAGCAGCGGCAGGGTTTGCCCCCACAGTCCTCAGCTAGTGAAGACAAGAACGAACTGAATTACAAGTCATTGACCCAGCTGAGTCAAAGCAGCAAAACAAGTGAGCTTCCTAAGACGGACCACAGGCCCCGCACCACCCGGCGTGGCCCTGCCCGGCCCGGCCCGGCATGGTAGGGCGTGGCCCCGCCCGGCCCGGCATGGTAGGGCGTGGCCCCGCCCGGCAGAACACAAACGGCTTCTAATGGCAGAGACAAGCCAGAAGAAGAAGAACAGCTGCTTGCCAGCCTCCCCGCTCCTCCTGCACTGGGTGTTTCCCTGGGGTCAGCAGGAGGTTCCCTGGCTCCTGCATGCCCCAGTTCGGAGGGGCACTGGGACAGGAAGTGACCTCACTCCATCTCAAGCAGCTGTGACACAGCAAGATTGACTCAGGCAAGAGGGAGAGCCATTCGCGTGGCCAGCATGAGGCATCCCAGCCCCCGGCGTCTCCTCCCAGAGCTGGCAGGCTTGGCGCCGCCAGCAGAGGGTTTGCTGGGAAGCACCCACAGGCATTTCGGATTCCTTCCTTCGGATTCCCACAAAGATCACAGCCACACTCCACCCTAGCAGCTCCTCCTCGACCGACCTGCCAGGACAGACCTGTGCGCGGGGCTTCCCTGGGCATGAGCCGGTGTCGTCAGCCACAGGGAAACGCTCGGATCTGGGCCCTGGGCTGAACCGTTAGCTGCAAGGGAAGCAGAGGCTGCTAAGCTCAGGGATCCTGGCAGGAGGAGGGGTTGCAGGTGGTTATTTTTCATTGCAAGGTCTGCACATTATTTATATGGCTCTGTTGGTGCATGGCAAATCCTGGCAATGGGCTAGACCCTGCTCTAAGGTGTAAATCTGGGGTCACTGGAGTGAGTCTGGATTTACACCAGCACAGGCTAGCCTGAAGGGAGTGAAACCTCTAGGGATCTCTCTTCACAGCCCATTTTATATTAAGAACAGGAGGATTTGTGGCACCTTAGAGACTCACACATTGATTAGAGCATAAGCTTCCGTGGGCTACAGCTCACTTCATCGGATGCATTCAGTGGAAAATACAGTGGGGAGATTTACATACATAGAGAACATGAAACAATGGGTGTTACCATACGCACTGTAACGAGAGTGATCGGGTAAGGTGAGCTATTACCAGCAGGAGAGCAGCAGTCTCTCGTTGGAGTCTGTTTTTGAAGTTTTTTTGTTGAAGAATTGCAACTTTTCGGTCTGTAATCGAGTGACCAAAGAGATCGAAGTGTTCTCCAACTGTTCTTCAACAAAAAAAACTTCAAAAACAGATTCCAACGAGAGACTGCTGAATTGGAATTAATTTGCAAACTGGATACAATTAACTTAGGCTTGAATAGAGACTGGGAGTGGATGGGTAAAACTATTTCCCCATGTTTATTCCCCCCCGCCCCCCCCCGTTCCTCAGATGTTCTTGTCAACTGCTGGAAATGGCCCACCTTGATTTATCACTACAAAAGGTTTCTCTCCCCCAGCCCTGCTCTCCTGCTGGTAATAGCTCAAGTGATCACTCTGGTTACAGTGTGTATGGTAACACCCATTGTTTCATGTTCTCTATGTATATAAATCTCCTCACTGTATTTTCCACTGAATGCATCCGATGAAGTGAGCTGTAGCTCACGAAAGTTTATGCTCAAATAAACGTGTTAGTCTCTAAGGTGCCACAAGTCCTCCTTTTCTTTTTGCAGATACAGACTAACACGGCTGCTACTCTGAAACCTGCCATTTTATATTGTTACTGCTCTGGGGTGCCAACCGGCATCATCAGGAAAAGAGCCCAGCTGCAGAGCAGGAACCCAGAGCCTGCCCTGCAGCTGGGACTCCCTTGCCCTAGCCCACCAGCATCTCTATCCCCAGCCAGAACGGGCCATGTGACAGAGCACGGAAACCACCAGCAGCCCTGCCACCACCCGCCCCCCGGCTCCAGACCAGTGCGCCCCCCCCACCCCCCAGGGCCAGGCCAGCAGCCTGCCGCAGCTCCCGCCCCGGGCCAGTGCCCCACCCCCACTCCGGGTGGAGCGATTTCCTGAAGAAGGCGAGTGAGACAATGCCAACGTGCTGCTGGGGGTGGATCTGAAGGAAGGCTCTCTACAGCTCAGTCAGGGAAAGACAGGACCCGGCAGGTGACAGGGAGTTTCCGGGAAAAGGCCAGGATGGGCCAAGGCCCCAGGCAGTGGGGCAGCTGTCCACCGCAGGCATGGCTGCTGGTACTGGTTTGGGCTGTTCCACTCTTTGCTGGAAATCCCAGCCTTGGCAGCTGCTTCATATAGTGACACAGGGCTTCAGACACACAACTCCCCTGCGGCTCTCTCACTACGGGGCTGTGCATCTGAATCCCCTGGGGGCTCTGTTCTCTCCCCAGCCACGTGCCACGCTCTCCCAGCCCTGCTGCAGTGCAGGCAGACCACTCCAGAGCAAGCTGCAGGCCTCCCGTCCCTCAGTCGAATGCTGGGGGACGAACAGAGCTGGAGTCCCCACTTGCCCAGCCTCCCCCTTTTGCTCCTCCTGTAGGTTGTTTCCATGTGCTGCTGGCCTCGGGCACTTCCCCAGGGCTTGTGACTAACCAGCCAGAGGCCCCAAGGAATCTGCAAGTGGGGCCGGGCCCACGGGGTGAGTCCTTGCACAAAGCCAGGGGCTGCAGCCTGCCCAGAGGCCATGTTGTTCTCTGTAAAAGGAAAAGGAGGACTTGTGGCACCTTAGAGACTAATAAATTTATCTGAGCATAAGCTTTCGTGAGCTACAGCTCACTTCATTGGATGCAACAAGTACTCCTTTTCTTTTTACGGATACAGACTAACACGGCTGCTACTCTGAAAATCTGTTGTTCTCTGTGTAGGGCTGGCTGGGCTGGAGACTAGCCCAGGAGAGCTCCAGCCTGAACAAGGCAGCAGAATCAGGGCCATAGAGGAAAGGTAAGTGGCCCCAGGGCCATGAGGCAAACCCTGGGCTGGCTTCCCCAGAGGGGAGGGGAACAGCACTCCCTGCACTGGTCTCATACCCCGATGAGCCATGGGCCTGAGGTCTCCACCAGGCAACACAGGATGAGGGGGACGTGGGGCAGGGAAAGAGATGCACAGAGAAGCCAAGTGACTTGCCCAAAGTCACCCGCAACCAAGATACGAATTCAAGACCTCCTGGCTCCCAGTCTGGTACCCTTCCCTGCAGCCCCGCTGCCCCCACTACCCAAAGCTCAAAACCTACTCCCCCCTTCCTAAAGCAGGGCCCAGAAATCAGGCTCTCTGTTCACGCCCATTTGCGTCTGTGCCCAGCCCAGGCAGAGCTGGCTCACTGGCCTCTGAGCGATCGCACCCCTCCCAGCGGGCACAGCCCGTGCAGGGAGACACCCAAGCAGCATCACAGAGCCCAAGGCAGAGGGACCACGGTGATCGTCCAGTCCGAGTCTCTTTCTGCAGCCACATTAGGGCAGCAGCAGCCATGAGCTAAGGAGCAGAAAGTCACATCCTCGCATTCCATCTAAATTGCATCACAACCGCGTCACATCAGGCTGTAAGGAGGCTCCTGTCCTAGCACCGCCACCACCAGATAAACAGATCGCAGGACGTCGAACGAAAACACTGTTGGATGCATTCTGTCTGGCAAGGCACCGTTCCAACGGGTGTGACTGTGAAATCTCCCCGTCTCTTGTTTTGCCTTTATGGTCCCTACTTCTCTATTGTTCATCTGTAGGGTCTCTGTCCAGCTCTTTAACTGTTTCTGTCTGTTGCATAACTAATTTTGTAAGATTTAAGTCAACTAAGATGGTGGGATCTGATTGGGTAAAGAATGGTTTCATAATGTGCTAGGATTGGTGAAAAATACTGTCTTGTAGGACTTTAGTTTACAGGGATTGGTTACCGTACAGCTAAGCAGGACCCAAGTTTTAACTACATAAACTAGGGTCCAAAAGGAAGTTCCTTGGAACCAACTCCAGGACATAGCCCAACATCAGAGCTGCCAGACCTCAGCACCCTGCCAACCATATTGTGCAGAAGCTAGAGTCCCCGGACGACCTGATCCTGACTGGCCCCAGGAAAAGTTTGTCTGCTTCATTGGGAGTGGTGACCATTGTATGGTTAGCGTGTGCAGTCTGTTTTGAGGACTGTTAATAAACAGAGATTAAGAATATCACTGCGTAAGGCTCTGTCACTAGTAAAAGACCCTGCAAACCTGCAGAAGAGTATGCCCTGAGCCCGAGGAACTGAGTAAGGATAGGTGCCTTTTGCCCAGAGCCCTAGGAACTGGGTAAGGGTGGGGGTGCCTAAACTAACCAGGTTGCGCCTTGAGCCCACGGAAAGGCAAAGGTGGGGGGCCCTAGAGTGTGCAGGTAACACCCCTATAACATGGGCCAGAGAATTGCCCCTTGGAAGTCTGACATCCTGAGCCTGTACTGCAGCCATGCCCCACCTGCCCTCCATACACCCCTCCCCCAACCGAGATAGACGGAATCAAGCCAGCCGGGCTGAATGCCCAAAGCGTTTCTCCTCCATGTGGGAGAGAAGCTAGGACAGGTCAGAGCCAAGGGCACCAGCTGCCTCTTCCTTGGCAGCGTTCACTGGGCCACAAGCCAGGTCTCTGCCCTGCTGGGGGCTGCTCGCTGGGGAGCTCTCTCCTCACTCACAGGTGGATTTTACTTCGCAGCCAGACGGGAGGTGCGACCATGGCCAGGATCCCAACTAGGGCAGGTGAGTGCCCATCCCCCTAGCCCAATTCCCGGCAGCATTTCCCGCTTTAGTCACTCCCCCAAGGCCCTGTCACCAATGAACCATCCAGAGGGACCACTGAGGCTGGAGCCTGCATGAGGAGTGGGGAGCCTGGGAGGATGAGGGCAGGAAAGCGACACAGGGGCCAGCTGATGTGTGCTGTGAACTGCAGCTATAGCACCCAGCCCAGCTCCCGCTGAAAAACTCAGGGAATCCAGCAGCTTGGATTGACACGGCTTCACTTTGTCTAAAATCTTCCTGTCCCTAAATCAGTTTGCACAGCCCCCCAACAAACAGCGGGGCCCTGAGAGACTCCGAGGGACAGGCAAGGGTGAGACCCCCAAAGCAGGGAGGCCACCCGGGGCACTGGGCACTCAGGAGCGAGGGGAATCTGGGGCAGCGCAGGGTGTGCAGTGATGGAAGGGGGCTGGGCTGTCAGCCAAGTGGAGCTGCCAAAGTATTTCAGAATGCCTCCCTCCAGCCAAGCCTGGGTGCTGTGGCATGGCACTGCCCCTGAGTGCGGCAGGCAGCGGGCTTGGGCTCAGTTTGTTTAATAGGTTAAATGCAATAAGGGTATTATTCATAGAAAGAGGAATCCGGATCCTGGCCCTGCCAAGGCCTCCCTTTCAGCAGCATCCAAACCGAATAAAACTGGGATAGAGGAAAGGAAATGCCTGGAAGTAAGGAACTGACAGAAGGTGACCCAGCCCAACATGGCCCACTCCCCAGGCCGGGCCCGGCTCTCTGCTCAGCATTCCCAGCCTGTTGTAAAGTGCCAGGGACCCTATGGGAACAGCATCCAGTCAGCATCAGGACTAACAAAGCTCTCGCCTTGCCCAGGGTGTCCCTGGCGAGCTTGAGTAAATCAAGATGGCAACGTGCAATGCTAGGTTTTGTCATTAGGGGCTCAGCTGCAGTGAGCCCAACCCACCGGAGCAGACAGCTCCACTTGTGCCTGGTACTCGCCCTCCACAGGCCCAGTGCCCAGGCTGAGCCTGGGGGAGGGGTGCGCGGGGATGCAGGGAACAAAGCTCAGACTTCTCGAGGAGGATCTTCATCCCATCCCTGCTACCTGATTCAGAACCCCAGAGAGCGAGAAAGGCCCGGGGAAGTCCCACCCTACTAGACAGACACACTCCTGGCAGCATGGACTGACACACACTCTCCCACCCAGCACCACTTCAAATTAAACAGACAGAAGCCCTGAGGCCACAAACCCTGAGAAGCTCAAGTTCCGTTTGAGACTGGCGCTGGGTCTGGAGAGAGCTACGAGACGTCACTCTCGGGTGCTTTGCTGTTTAAGCTTCATCTACACAGCCTCCCACACGCCAGCAGGCCAACTCGGCCAGGCCTGGAGGATGACGCAGGGAACCATAAAACGTGCAATAAATTTGATAACTGCAAGGTGGTGAAAGAGGAGATAAGACGGGAGGCTCCACTTTAGGCTGTGTGTCTCTGGTCCTACGGGCTCGAGGGAGCAGGGAGTGAGGGCAGGGCACCGACCGCTAGCTAGGTGGCAGGCGGTGATGGCAACAGCTAAAGCACAAATGATTCTCAGCTGAAAGCCAAATGGCCCGAGCGTCAGAGGCAGATGGCACACGAGGGGGACAGCAGCTCCTCTTCCTGCCTCTCGCCAGAGCCAGCTGGCTGTGATGGAGCAGGCCCAGTCCAGCTCTCATGTGCACAGGTGGGCTCCACACTTGCTGGGCAGAGATGGGACACCAGCAGCTCCTGCCCTGGTGAGGGCGCCATGGGAGCTTGAGGCTGCTGGGGTGGGGAGATGTGTTGAATCAGGGCAGTCCCTGAGAGTCCTGCCATGCCCCTCCCAGCAGCACCACCCTATCCAGTTCCAGGCTCCCCGGCAGGGTGGGGGTTGCAAGTGCCTTGCTCCATCACAAACGCCTCCAGGTCCAGGACTGGGAGTGACTTGCCAAGGACTCCATGGAAATGGCTCTGTTCACAGCAGACTACTCTCTCATGGGTTTTAACTGGGGTGGGAGCAGCCAGGGCTTCTGTTTGCTCACTGTGCTGGGATGAGCCAGCTCCCCAGCAGCTACCAGGGAAGCAGCAAGCCCTTGAACTCAGCTCTCGGCAGGTAACAGCTTCCCAGCTCCGCTCTGCTGATTGGATGCGGTGAAAGTGCTACCCGTGGGTGCAGCTACCAGACGCGGGCGCAGGGCTCTGCCTAAGCTTGAGCCCAAAAATAGATCCCAATGAACCCAGTAGGGCTGGAAAGTGGGGGGCGGGCGCCTATTCCAGGCACACTTAAACTCATCCTGTACTACCCATCCTCCTACTACTTCCCCCGCGGCCTGCCCCGAGGGGGTTTATATGGCTAAGTGCATATAAACGAGTTCCCGGGCCCAGTCTGCAGGTCACAACCCAGCGATCACAGCCTCCCACACTCCGTCCGGTGTCTCGGGCACCCTTGCCCGGCAGTTCGGAGCCAGGGAGCAGCAGAGTGCGGAGACACCCCCCCGCCTCCCTGAGAATAAAAGTTTCACATGTTTGTACAAGCACCGCAACCCAGTCCCAGGTTTACAATGGCTCCCGTGGCTCCATGGAGCCGGCCCATGCTCAGAAGGGGCCCCGGCCTGCTCCACTTGCACTGCGCCCCAAGATCCCGCTGGCTCTCCCCACCCACCACTTGCTCCTCTTGACCTGCCTGCCTGCTGCCTCCTCGGCCCCACCCCCCTGCTCCTCTCTGCCCCCTGGCCGGACCCCAGTGCACCTCCGGCTCCAGGCAGTCTCGGCTTCCCACCACTGGTGGGGCCCCACCTGTCTCCCCAGACCCAAGCCGCCTGGGACTGGTGCAGAAGCCTGGCCAGTGTCAGTGGCGGGGGGGAGGGAAAAACAATGTGGGGAGCTTGGCTGGGCCCCTCCAGGGGAAGTGCGTCTTGGGGGACCCCGGCCGGGGCAGGCTCTGGCCTGGCTGATCACACCACTCCCAAGGGGCCGGAACAATTCCCAGCCCTGGGACCGGTCCTGGCTGCGCTGCCGGCTCGGCCTCACGGGGCTGTGAGGGCAGCCGGGAGGCAGGGCATGGGGGAGAGCGTTTCTTGCGGGGGGGGGGGGTGCTGGGCTGTGAAGGGGCAGGGAAGATGTGTGGGTTGGGGCACTAGGGAGTGCGGGTTCTGTGGGGGGGTGCTGGGCAGGGGTGGTGCAGGGCGCTGTGCATTTGTGTGGGGGGGGCTGGGGGGGGGTCTCTGGCCATAGGGAAGATGTTGGGGGCTGTGTGGTGCAGCATGGCCCCCCCAGCGGAAGGGGCACGCTGGCATCACAGGGCCAGGCGGGCCACTGTGTGTCTGGCAACTGCCGGTTTGTAGAGTGCCCTCGCACTGGGCTGGGCCACCCCTGCCATGCCAGGCCCCACTGCCCTGGCTGCCCCCTTGCTCCGGGGACCGACCGCCCCGCGCCAGGCTCCGCTGCCTCCATGGGGGCCCGCAAAAGGTTAATCCGGCCCTGCCGCAACCCAGCGCGGCCCCCAGCAGCCCAGGCTCCAGCCCCCGCGGCCACCAGCGCCGCGCGGCTCGGCCCGGGCGCACGTCGGAGCCCCCCAGCCCGGCCAACTTTCCAGGGCAGCGCCCGCGGGGCTGTTTGCGGGGCCCGGCCCGAGCCACGGCTCCGCCGCGGGCCCGGGCCCCTCTCGGCCGCCGCAGGCAGCCCGGGCCGGGGAGGGTCACGCCCTGGGGCGGGAGGCGGCGCCGCGGGCGCCTCTTACCTAGGTCCGCGTTGCAGAAGGCCTGCTGCGGGTGCACCGGGGAGCAGCTGCAGGCGTCGGCCGGGCGCGCCGCCCTCCCCAGCAGCAGCAGCGCCAGCCAGGCCAGCAGGCTGGGCACGGGCGCGCTCATCTTGCGGGTCTCGGAGCGCCCGGGGGGGCCCCCGCATCCAGCCAGGCGCGAGCTGCCCGCCGCGCCCCTGCCGCCAGGCTCCCGCCCGAGTGCGGCTCCGCCGGGCCTGGAGAGCCGCGTTCCCCGCGGGCAGGAGATGCAGACGCGGCCGCCTCCCTTGCGCCGAGGGTTTGCGGCGCCGCTCGGCGACAGCTGCTTTTAACGCGCTGGGGGCTGGCGGCTGCTCCGCCCCGTGGCACCGGGCCAGGCCGCTGCGCTCCGCCGCTCGCTCTCGCCCCTTCCTTCCGCCGGCCCTGCGGCGTGTGTCCGCGGCCGGCCGGCCGGCCCCGGCGGCAGCGCCGCTCCCCTGGGAGGGGAGGGCCCCGCCGAGCTGGGGCAAGTTCCAGGCCCCTCTGCCCCGCCCCGCCTGGGGAGTCAGCTCTGCTGGGGGCTGGGGTAGGATCGTCCCCCGGCGGAACCGGCCCCTGGGTCGGAACCGGCCCCTGGCCCTGCCAGCGCCCAGCAATGGCCAGGCCTGGGCCGCAGTCAGCCGGGTGCCCAAGGCGGGGGGAGGGGGCACAGCCAAGCGCCTTTCCCAGCACTGGCCGTGAGAGCAAGGCCACAGCTGCAGGGTGCCCCCTCCTGTGGGGCTCCGCTCCACCCCGGGGGGGCAGAACCTTCCAGAGAGCCCCCCGCTGCTGGCAGGAGTAACCTCACCATCGCCGCGCCAGGTGCCCCTCCCTGGCAGCACAGGGCCATGGCATGCGTCTTGGCAGGTATTTTAGGAAGAGGATCATGGCCAGGGGGTTCTTTGCTTCCCCGGAAATGTGGGCACTGGGGGAAGGGGCAGGGTTCCGGCCATCACATTCCCCTGCGCTCAGGAGCCAAGGGCCCACGGCTGCATCATCAACACCAGCCCAGACACAGCCTCACGTGGAGCTGGCACCTGGCCAGTGCTGAGCGGAGCGGGACATTTCCTCCGAGGGCTGGGATTATGTCTGTGCCCAAGCATTTCCTGGTTTCTCCTGCTAGTCTCTTCCCAGCTCTTGCCCCCCCTTCCCCATCTCTGGTCCCCTGAGCACCACAGCCTGGGACCGAGCACTGCTCACACCCACCAACGTGCCACTTTCCAGACCCTCGTCCTTTACTGTGCACACAAAGCTCAGATCTTCTCTCTGGGCCCTGCAGCCCTCAGCGCAGCCCCCGCCCCCCAGACACAGCCTGGGCCTGGCTGCCCACAGGCCTCCATTTCAGCACTGGAGGAGGCAGGCTTTGTGATCACACCGACGGCCACATGCAGTGGACACAGCTTTCCTGGTCGCTCCACGCGCAGGCTCTCCAGCCGTTCTTGCCTCGGCGTGAGAGTGGGGAGGACACACAGCTCTGTGGCTGTACCTGGCAGGGCTGTGGGGACTCAATGCTGCCCGCTACACCGCAGGGACGGTCTGCTCAGAACTCCAGCTCAACATCACGAACAAGCAGCCACGACCCCGCTCCTTGCCACGGCACTGGGCTCCCATCTCAGCATGCACTGGAGAAAAGGCCACGTTCTCCTGGATGGCAGGAAACAACAAAGATGCGGCCCACATGTGAGCATTGGGCGAACACCTACCTGAGTCTGCCGGCAGTCTGAGACAATCGTTTGGAGGAGGATGAATTGCCCCATTCGCCTCAGTGGGGTATTAACTCTGAAACCCAAAGACAATGCATTATATTATACCAACACTCCTGCTGTTTCACTGCTGGGCACACGATTTTCAAGCGTTCTCTGGAGTCCCAATAACTTAAAACACCCAGAGATGTGGGTTTTCAACAAGGAGAAGTCTGTTCTAGCCAGATGCTTATGCCCGGGTACTAAACATCAGCATGCCTGAGAGCTAGCACAGGGCGGAGCTGGAATCAGCATCATGTTTAGTGAGCTGCACCTTTCCTCTTTCTCCCCACATTGCCAGCGCTGTCCCCTGGGCGGTGGGATGCACAGGAAGCCCTCCCCACTGGGTCCCTGTAACGGGATTCATGAGTCACCCCCGCCACGCCTCCTCATGGCTCATCTGGGGATTAGCTCACCAGGGTCTCATGCTGCCCTCCAGCTCTCTCTCTCCCCCCCCTCCAGGACTCTCATTCAGCCCTCTAGCCAGGTCTCTGTAGTCCTCCCCTTTCAGGGTCCGTCAGCATCTCTCTGCCATTCCAAGCTGTGCCAGCCCAGGGACCCCGTGCTCCGCAGCTATGGGCTACTCACTCCCAGACCTGGTTGCTACTTCCCTGGGTTCCAGCCTACTTTCCCCCCTCTGTCCTCTGTGTTTTCTGCCTGGCCGAGCTTCCTCCGCCCTGTGGCTACTCCACCCTTGGGCTTCTTACCAGAGCCTGTAATTGCTAACACCCCTCTCTCTGGTCAGGGGGTGACTACAGCCTATTGCCCCCTGCATCTGCCCTTCTGTTCTCAGCTTTTCACAAGGGGAGCTTCAGCCCTAATTAAGCATTATTGAGCCCTGGCTCCCCTCAAGGAGCAGCCTATGTGGTTAATTGGCCCATCTAGCCACCTTAACCCCTTCAGGACTGGTGTGGGGTGAAGGCCCCATCACAGTCCCCCTCAACAGCAGCACTGGCCTCTGATACTGAAGGGGGCAGTGAGCATCACGGAAGCACGGGGCATGGCTCTAGAGAGGGGCCGAGCCCTCAAGGCCAGCTGGGGCCACATGGGGGAGGACAGTTGGGAACTTGGCTCTGGAATGGCCATGGGGCTGTCTTGGAATGGGGGTGAGGGGGTTTGGAGCACACATAGCAGGGTGGCACCCCGGTCCGCACCAGAGCCTGGGGTGCTGCCTTATTGTCAATCACAGCAATGCTGGAGGCCAAGGCCCTGTGACAGCTGCAGGAGACAGATGTGGCTAAGGAGCTCAGCAGGGAAACCGAGGTGGTACCTGGGATGTGGGATGGGGTGGGAGTGACAACAGAGGGATTGGCCAACCCAGGTGCTACAGCAGGAGGAAGAGAAGGGCCCCAAGGTGGTGGGGGTGGGAGGCATGGGCCAGGCCCACAGAGAGAAAGCTAGGCTGGGGGTGGCCCAGAGAGAGAGAAGCCGAGACAAAGCCAGAGCTGACTTAGTTAAGCCAGCAGCGAGAGAGGAGCCGCTGGGGGCCCCACAGCACTGTTGGAGCTGGGAGCCGGGTGGCTCTGGGGTCCAGAGTGGGCCGGGATAGGGCTCCCCTGCTCTCGGATGGTTTCGGGGGGCAGCAGGCCCCTGCTGGGAATGTTCCGCTGAGGCGCTGGAGGAAGCTGCCCCCAGCCCCGAGCCCAGCAGTGAGTCACGGCTGTTTGGGATAAATGGAAACACATGTCCAGCGCCATGCTGGCTCATTGCTCCGCTCTCCAGAGGCACTCAGTAAACACGGGCAGGGGGAGGGGAAGGAGCCTGCCTGCCTGGCTCTGCCCTGGGGAGAGGGCCCCGGCCCCGGCACATCAGCACCTCAGGCTGGGGGGAGTTTCACCCCACATCCCAGCAATGGTCATCTCAGAAAGAGCCACCCCCATCCCAGACCAACCTGCCCCACGTCCCGGCTGAGCACACAGGGCGGATTAGGGCAATTCTGGGTGGCTGGGAAGGGCCTGGCAGGGGAGTGGCTGGGCCCTGGCTCCTGAAGGTGGAGCAGGAGAGGGGAAGTTGGCTCTGATGGGAAGAAGGGACACTCCCCAGAGGAGACTGAGTGAGGCAAGTCATGGCTGCCACCAGAGTCCTGGCTCGCAAAAGCCCAGCCCCCTCCTGGCATGCCTGGCCCTGGCTCTCTCTAGATCTGTGCTGTGGTTCAGTGGCTTTGAGCCTGGCCCGAGGCTACAGGTCTGGTCCCCCTGGCTGCCTCTGTCCCCTCCCCAAAATAAGGAGGGTGCTGTAGTCCCAGCTGGCACTTCACCCTCCTGGGCCAGGGAAGGGGAGTGCCCAACAACCTGGCAGAGCCCAGACCCGTCTCACACTCCCGGGAGACCATCTGCACAGTCCCCTAGGCTGCACACCCACAGGGTCCCAGCTGGTGCCACTCGGCCTGCCAGCAGCTCCTTGACCTCAGGCTTCAAATATCATCCCCTGCTCAGGGCTGCTGGATGGAGAATGGATCCAGCGTTTACAGTTACGGCAAGGCATGCCCCCACTGTGCCCATGCCGTGGGCCACTCCCAGCCCTGGCATCTGCCACTCCTGCCCCCGCTGTGCCTGTCCCCGGGCCCTGTTCTTGGCAGGCTGTTCAGAGTAACAAGTGCCGCCTGTCCCAGGGACCAGAGCAGGGAGCGCTGACGCGAAGCTGGCATGAGACGCATCTGCTCTTGTGATGCAGAGGGCGGTGGCAGTGTGGCCCCTACCTCACCCAGCAGCATGCGCTAGCCCTGCAGCTCCTTCCTCAGCTGCCAAAGGAAATACGTTTGTGAGCAGAGCATGAAAATGACACAGGCAGGAGAAGCACGCTGGGCTCTTAGGGCAACGGCTGCACCCCAGCGCAGGCCAGTGTTGCCACCTTTCCACGCAGGGTGCAGAGGGGTATGGGACCTGGTGGAGAGCTCAGGGTACTGCTGGCAGGGGAGTAGGGCGATGGCAAGACAGCAAGTACTGCCCCTTTCAAGCGGCCTCCTTGCACTCCCGACTCGGGGTTCAGCAAGCAAGCTGTGAGTCAATGCAGCGGCCTGCCTGAGTCTGCAGAGAGTCTGAGACAATGGCTCGGAGAGGTGTGAACTGCCCCACTCATCTCAGTGGGGCACTAATGCAGGTGCCCAGGGTCGCTGAGCTAAATACCAACTATCCCTGGTCAGCACAGCATGGACGGAAGGAGACAGAGGAGCATGTTCTGGCTAGAGCGAGGAGTGGGGCAGGTGGCATTTGGGAGATACCATTTATTTCCCCACCCTTCCAAACTAAGGAGCTGAGCCCAGCAGAGCCCACAGGGGTGCAGTGGGGGAACAGAGCCCACAGGAGCACCCAGACCCTGCTGGAGGAGGGCCCCCGCCTGGGGAGCCCAGCAGATCCCTCAGAACATGCATGATCATATTTTGAAAGTCTGCTGAATCTATTGCAAGTAGTGTCTTGCAAAGGGCAAAGCATGGCTTCTGGGCAGAGCTGGCAGAGCACCATTACTTCCCCCTGTCCAGTTCAGCCCCAGGGGGGCAGGCAACAGAGGGACAGGGTGCTGGGTGGGGAAGGGACGCTGGAGTCTTGGGAGAAAGCACTGGGGCCCGGGGGTGCTGGTGTTGGCGCACAGGAGTGTGACCAGCTTCATCTGGAGGCCAAGCACCAAGTGTGCAAATGAGGGTGCCCCTTGGGATGGGGGGTGCATCACAAACCCCTTGCTGTCTCATGGGGTCTCAGCCTTTGCATGGTCATTACTGAACGAGCTGGCAGAGCTAGGATTAAATGAGAAGCTAACTCAGAAGGAGATACCCACCCCACACCCCCAGCTTCTGGACAGGAGCCAGGCACCAATCGTGGGGTCAGGCAGGTAAGGCCGTTAACCCCCATTAGAGGGTTCCTGGTACCTGCTCGGGAGCCGCTGAGACTGGCCTGTCAGAGCCGGGAGCACAGACAAATGGGCCCCTGGCCAGGCCAGCCCCACAAGCGCCCTCTCTATGCCCTGATACAGGCCACCCAGCTAAGGAACGAGGGGCTCCCAAGGTGCCAGCTAAGGGCCAGGCCCAGCAGATTAGTGCAAGGCCGTGCAGTTCCCCAGGTCGCACAAGGCGGCACGGATGGGCCCCGGGAGAAGGGCACGCCAGCCAGCACACCATGGGCCCAGGCAAGGCCTGCACATGGGCTGGAGATCCCAGGGGAGGGTGACTTTAGATACCAGACCTAGGGAGCATCTCCTGGGAGTTGGGCTCCATCGTGTCCCATTAGCTCCACGGTGATGCCCAGAAGGGAACCCGAGTGCCCCTGGGGGGAGGGCAGGAGGGCGAGCTCAGTGTTTCCACTCAAGGCAGCCCAGGAAGGGGGCCGGTTCTGAAGGAGACCAAGCCTTCTCCACGCAAGATGAAGATCACATGTGGCGGCAGCTTGTCTGGTCGCAAAGCATCTCCTTAGCACAGGGGTGGCCAACCTATGGCGCGTGAGATGATTTTGAGTGGCACTCACACTTCCAAGGTCCTGGCCGCCGGCCTCGGGGCTCTGCTGCCGGCGTGGGGTCCTACCACCGGCCCCCTGCCACCCAGGGTCCCGTCCGCCGGCCCCACTCAGCCTGCTGCCGGCCCTGGGTCCCAGCCACTGGTCCCAGGGGCTCTGCTGCCAGCCTGGGGTCCCGGCCGCTGGCCCGGGGCTCTTCAGCCTTCCCCCAACTGTGGCACACTGGCCCCAGCCTGGGGCAGTGAGGGGTGCAGACAGAGGCAAGAGGGGGCGCAGCTCAGCAGCCCCACCTTAAAAATTGTTCCAGCACCACTGTACTGGGATATTTTTAAGTCCTGATTTGCTGCTTATATCCCTATCACGCCACGTGGAACAGCGTGCTGCGTTTGACATTGTGCCTCCCATCTGTCATGATTTTTCCCCATTGTAAGTTGAGGGGTACGTTTGACAAAATGTCAGCTCCTAAGAAAGCAGAGTTCGATGTCTGTTCGTTTCAGCCTTCTTGGACGGACACATTTGGATTTATTCAAAAGAAGGACCGTGCTGTTTGTGCTTTCTGTTGTGAAAGTGTTGTTTGTCACACACCAAGTGTTCAATGGCATTTTCCAACGAAGCACAAGAAAACCTTTCTTGACGAATCAGTCAAGAGTGAATCGATCCAAAAGGCAGTAGGAGAATATGAGAAGCAAAGAGTGTTTTTAAATGCTTAAGTGTAAGTAAAAAATCAAGCCACAGAAGGAAGTTACAAGATTTCACAGTGCATTGCAAAAAACGGAAAGCCGTTTACAGACGGGGACTATATAAAAGAAGTTTTTCTCAGCAGTTCAGAGGTTTTGTTCAATGATTTGCCAAATAAAGATACGATCGTATCTAGAATAAAAGAACTGCTTGTCTCTGCCAGAACAGTTGAGAGACGCGTAAGTGAAATGGCAGAAAACATTAACGAAAAGCAGACGACTGCATTAAAAGACACAGCAGTGTTTGGCGTTGCAGTTGATGAGACTGTGGATTTAAACGACGTTCCACGTTTGGCAGTTATTGCAAGATATTGTGCTTCTGATGAAATCCAAGAGGAACTTTGTTGCCTAAAACCCTTGCATGACACAACAAAGGGGGAAGATATAGTGGAAAGTTTTGTAAACCATTTTGAAGAGCGAGGAGTTGATATCAGAAAAATATTTTGTGTGACAACAGATGGTGCTCCTGCCATGGTCAGAAAACAGAAGGGATTTGTAAAGTTACTTGAAGATCAAATTGGCCGCCCGACAGTCAAATTTCACTGTACCGTCCATCAAGAAAACCTGTGTGCTAAAATTTCTAATTCCGAGCTTAATAATGTGATAAATACAGTGGTGTGAATTGTGGATTTCCTTGTTGCTTGATCTGCTTTGACTCACAGACAGTTTCAAGCACTGCCAGAAGTGATGGACAGTGCTTATAATGCCATTCCACTTCACAGCACCATTTGGTGGCTAAGTCGCAGCAAGGTTTTGGTGCGCTTTGTAAATCGATTTGATGCAATCAAGGCCTTTTTATTGGAAAAAGGACAAAACTACCCCAGACTGGATGATGACAAATGGCTGTGTAAGCTCATGTTTCTAACTGACATCACCGCTCACCTAAACGAACTCAACCTCCGGCTCCAGGGTGCAGGGCAAACGGTTCTGGGGGGGTCGCGAAGGTGCCCGGGTTATTGGGGGGGTGACACCTTTTGGGGTTCCCAAGATGCCTGGAATGAATCACTGTCGCGTGCTGACAGCGGGAGGGAGCCCTGTCTGTGCCCACCAGGGGACGCTCTCCCCAGCCTCCGGCTGCTGGCAGCACGGGTCCTCCGCTCCGGGCTCCGTGACCTCGCTCTTTCCCTCTGCAGGCTACCCAGTGACACCCCCCACGTTGTTACTCTCGAGGCCCCGTCCCCGAGCCATGGGAGCAGTGCACCCCAGGTCACTGGTTATGACTCGGCTTACCTCAGTACCCTCTCCTTAGTACCAGGCATGTAGCCGGGTCTGTAGTAAAACCAAAGTGAAGCTGAGTTAACAGAGCACTGGCAGGGTTTGGAAACACGAGGTTACAGGTAAAAGGAACACACAGGACGCAATCTACAGCCGGCCCTTGTTAACAGGCTCCTGTCCTGTCTATACGGTGTTCCTCCCCCAAAGGGCAGTCCTGGCAGCGCTTGTCCAGGCCAGACAGCTGGGCCCCACCTTTCATCAGACCCTACCGCCGGCAGAGTGTCTCCTTCGTAAGGAACACCTATGTGGGTGCTTTCTTCATCCCGTATAGACCTGCAGCCCTTTGTCTTCTGCCCTGGCGGTCCCCTCTTCGGAGAATTTTGGGGGTTCTTTTGTCTTTGTAAATCCTCAGCCTGCACCTGGTCCAGGCGGTACCCCCAGCACTGGCTCCAGAGGTGTCCGGTGCTCTCAGTGATTGAGCTACCCTGCGACCCACCTCACCCCAAGGGTTTTGAAAGCCAACATCCTACGTCACAGAGCTCTAGTTATCTTCTGTACAAACCTCTCACCCTCACCATGCCCATCGGCTAGTGCTTCGCATCTGGCAGAGACCGCACGTGCCCCCCATCGGGGCAATAGTGAGACGATGGCTGGACACAGGGGTAACATACCTGCCAGAGTATGTCTGGGCAAGTCTGTGTTATAGAAACATGAGTCACGGCACCAGACTGCAGGCGATCAGCTGTCTCCAGCTGGCAGCAGGTGGCACAATCAGGGTGCCTCCAGGGACAGCTAGCTGCAGTGCCGGGACACACTAGCAGGCACCCAGGGAAACTTGAAGGGCTCCAACCCTAAGAAATAGCCATTGAGTGGACCAGAATCTTAGCAGCGGCAACTCCCACTTGACTTCCCTGCGGCTGAAGGTACAAAGCGCACTGCAAAGGGTGTGAGGTGGCCAGCCAGCCAGCAGGGAAAGGCCTTGATCAGCTGGGCTAGCACAAAGTCACCTGCCTGCTATCAGATTAGTGGAGCACGTGGGGTCAGCAGTGGCCTCCGCTCGGGGGTGTAATTGGGGCCTTTGCTTTAAAGCAGGGCCCCAATCCCCTGCGCTGACCGCTGGACTTTGAGGCAGTTTGCAGCTGGATGGAACTTCCCAGGTGGGGCCTGTCCTTACAAAGGCTCCTGAACTGGCCCCTCAGAACCAACCAGCCCCCCATGTACGGAGAGTCCAGATTGCCGACCCCCACAGCTCTGGGGAGGAAGAGCCCCGCATCTAGGGACTTGCAATGCCAGCACCCTGCAGTACAGCGCTGGCTTGTGTCAAACACCTGTCACAAAGCCAAGAGCCCTTTGACCCCAGCCGTGGTGCTGAGACCTGCTGAGATCAGGTCCAGCCTCAGCCTGAGCAGCCCCTGGAGAGATCTGATCTATGCAGCAGCTGCTGGAGGGAGGACATGGGCTGTCAGTGACCAGCAGGATGAGCCCAGGCCTTAGCCCAGCCACTCATTAGCCCAGCTTGGCCGAGCTGGGCTGCCCTGAGCTATGCGACTATAGAGGAGCGATGCTGCGCAACGAGGGCTGATCGTGCCCCGAGAGTCACCTGTCTGGGATGGGGGAGGCTTCGGCACCTCAGGCTGAAATGAGCCTCTACTGGGAGCATGTTCAGCCTGCCTGAAACAGGCTAATGCCCAGCGCCAGGCCCGGGTGCTGGAAGAATGGGGGTGCGGGGGGGCTGCCGCACCCCTTGGCTCGAAGGAGTAATAACCCAAATACACAGATTCCGCCTTCAGCACCCCCACTATAAACCCTGTGCCAGGGGGCCAGTCAGGAACGTAGGGTGCCCTGCAGCGAGCCAAGGCAGCCCAGATCCCTGCACCCCAGGTCCTCAGCAGGGCCTTTGCAGCTATGGTCCGGCAAGGCTCCCTCTGCCTCCCCCAAACTCCCTCGTTTGATCCCTTAGCACCACGCTGGCCATTGCAACATGGCACCAGAGGGGGCCTGAAGGTGCCAATACTGCAGGCCAGGCTCCACAGTGGCACCATCCCAGCTGGGCAATGAGTGCTCTGCCTGCCACGCTCTGTGCCCAGAAGAAGGGATGGGAAACTCAGCAAGCCCCTGAACCAAGCCCAGGCTGCAACCCCCACTGCAGGGTGGGGCCCAGGCTCCCCACTGCTCCATGCCCCTGGCGCAAGGCAGATCTGTGTATATGCACAAAGTGTGTCCTAGCGAGGGCCTGGACCTGGCTGTGGCAGCTGGTTTCCCAAGCTGGCTAGTCCTGCCCTGCTGGGTTAGGCAATTGCCCCTGGCCACTTGACTTCTGCTCTGCAGGCCCCACAATCCCTTATGTCTGTCTGGGCTGTGGCGCTGGCCCAGGCCCGGCCCCGAGCTGGCGCTCCCTTCCCCTGCCAGCTGTTAGTCATTACTGAGAGTACTCGGTTGTTTATGAGCATCTCTTTGTTTTCTCCTCCTGCAAATTGGACTCTTAAAGGGGCACGTTTTCCCTCTCCCCGTCACATGGGGCCAGGTGCTGCCTAGACTCACAGGCCATGTCATGCAGCAGAGGACACAGACATAGGGCGGAGAAGGGATTGTCAGAGATCACCCGGCAGGCTTGTGGCAGTGGGAATGGAAGCCAGGAGTCCTGCCCTAATTCCTGGACCAGGCTGCCCCCTCCCTCGAATTATATCCTGCATGCTGACTCAGAGCTGCCCTGAGCAGTGACCCCTAGATAAATGGGTGAGGTCTCGCTGAGCCAGAGGATCCCAGACCAGGGAGCCACCCACAGCAAGATGCAGCCAGGGGCCAGCTGAACTTCTGCAGAGATGCAGCCCCGGGCCTTGGCACAGCTGGGACTGAGCTATTCGACCAGGTCACCTGTTCCCCCCCATCAGCAGGACTCAGGGATGTGGGGGCACTTTTACATCACTAGGGCCCCATGCTGTGTTGCCATGACAGTCAGCATGCCAGGCATGTCTGTACCTGCGTGGGTCTGAGCCCGCTGGAACTGGAGGCCAGTCACATGAATGCCCTTGGACGGGCTGGGCTGATGGGAGCAGCTGTGGTGCCAGCCCCCAGCTGGGAGTTTCTTCCACACGCTTGCAAGTTGGTTCCAGCACTAAGCAAGACAGGGCTGCACTGGAAGCTCTGTCCGAGGAGTCCGAGGCCTCTGGTCCCCTGGCCCAGCCCCTCCAGCTGCCACTGGACCATCAAGCCCCCAAGGGAAGGCCTGCAAAGCAGTGGGGAGCATCCCAAGGACCCAAACCCACAGCCACACAGTTCAGGCCAGCTCTGCCACACACAAACACCCCAGAGCTCATCCCCTCCAGAAGGGGGCAGCAGACAGACACCCCTGGCTCAGCCCCCCCAGCTAACCCCCACCCTCCCCCATACACACAGGGCAGCAGTGGGGTTAGGGGAAGCACCTTGTAATGGGGGGGGGTGCGGGGGGGGATCACCTAGCGCTCTCCAGTCCCTGTGGTCTCCGCCAGGCCGCGTTCACACTCTGGGCTCCTGGTGCCAGGATGAGCTGCGGCTGGCCCCACGTGTCACCAGCCTGCTCCCTGGGGGCTGTGTGCATGGGCCAGGGCTGCTCCGGTCCCTGGGGGAAGCAGGGGGGAGCACCGCTGGTTGTTTTGAGCGTGCTGTAGCTGCCCCCCGCCAGGGCGTGTAAACTGGCCCAGTGATGGGAGGGTCACAGGCAGCCAGGGGTGGGGGGAGATTTGGCTTGAGCCTCCCAGCCCCGCCCTGCAGAACCCAGCCGTACCCAGGACATGGGTGCTGGCAGGAAGGGAGCGGGGGCCTCTGGCCTAGTCCCTGGGCAAGGCAGGCCAGGGGCTCCCTCCCCTCCAGGCTGTGTCGGGGGCGCGGGCACAGTGGGGGGCTGCCCAGAGTAAGTCATTTACTGCAAAGCCTCCCAGAGTCCTCCCACCGCATTTAGCACTCACTCTCCAAGGCAGCTGCTGCCCTGAGCCAGGGCATGGGAGAGCAGCAGGGTGCAGGCATGGGGGTGCAGCTCCGGCTTCCCAGCCAGCCCGGCTGCCGCAGGGACCGCACGTGCTGCCCTTGTGACTGGACTTCAAACCACAGTCCTCGTCCCGGCGCAGGGTGGCTCCTGCTGCCCACAGCCGGTACGGCAGGGGAGCTCCAGGCACTGGCCTTTGGCCCCCGTTGGTCCCCCCAGCCCTGACTGACTCTGGCCCGGGGGCCTGTGTGCTGGAGCCAGGCTCTGCAGCCAGCGTGGATCCTGCCTGCTGGAAGCTGTGCAGAGCTGCAGCCTCTCATTTCACAACTTCCCTGGCGGGCTCCATCCCTCCCCGGCCGGAAAGGCAGGCGGAGGGGGATGCCGAACTGTGCCACGGCTACGGGACTATCCCCCCGCCCCCCAACTCTGCCACTACCAGTACGCCGGGCTGGTGCCGCTGGGCTCCCCTGTGGCTCTGGGAGCAGATATGGCCATGTCCCATCTCCAATCCCAGCCCTGAGAACAGGCCAGGGTGCTGCAGCGGGGTGGCAGGGGACACCCCTTCCTTGAACAGCCCCTGCGGGGACCCGAACCAGGCTAGCCCCGCAGGCAGATGGGCGGGTGCTAGCTCTGCACAGTGGGGCACTGCCATGGCCGGGGGCTGCACGTGACCCCAGCACCAGCCCCCAGCTGGATCAAACAGGGAGGGCAGCGGGCAGCACGTTGCTCTGGGGCCTGCTCAGAGAACCGGGCAAACAAGAGGCCACACATTGAAAACTAACAAAAGGAAACACTTCCAGAGCCAGTGCATAACCTGGGGAATCCCCTGCCACTGGAGAGCTTGCACCTTCCTCTGGAGCGGCTGCTTCTAGCTGCTCGCAGACACTGGCCGATATGGAGCCCTAAGTGACCCCTTCAGACGGCAGGGCCCCCCCTTGGCCCAACCCAGCCGGGCTCTCTGAAACTGCAAGCCGGCACGCACTCTCTGCGCGTGCCGTTATCGCTGGGTCGGCACCAGAGGAGCAGGAGAATCCAGAGCTGCAGCAGCTGTGCTCAGCGGGAGGTGAATTCAATTCCAGGGCACCAGCTGGGGCATCCAGGGATCAGAACGAGTGAGACTGATCAGATCCGTAGCACCTGGCATTGCCTGGTGCCCTGCTGGAGCAAGGCTCCCGAGCTGCTCCGTGTGCGTGGGCACTGGCTGAAGAGTGATGGGGGTATTGGAGAGTCCCATGAGCTGCCTGGGAGGGTTGAGTCGCCCTGCTACTAGGATGGGGTGAACTGAAGCTCAAACTGCTGCTCTGGGCAGGTTCATGGGGACTTGGATCTTCCCTGCCAGGACTCGTGGGGCCTCCTGTACCAGCCTTCCAGAGCCTGCACGTTGGAGAGCCATGTCTGGAGTGGAGAGCAGGGCCCTGCGGAGCCAGGCTGAGTCTGGTCTTCGGTGGAGAGGGCATGGTTGGATGGGGCCTGCTGGCCTGGGGACGGATGAGAGGGAAGAGCTGCCACCCTGCTCCTGCTGCGAGCGCCGCCCTCCTGGGGTACGTACGCTGTAAGATATGGGAGACAGCTGGGTTCACTCCCCTCACGCCCAGCCCCCCTCTCCCCCCGCACAGAACCGTACACAAGCCCTCACTTGGGGCTGTCTGTGTGACCGGGGGCCTAAAATTAAACCAAGCCCTCTAGTGAACAGAGATTAGATCTGCCACATTCACTTGCTTTTCATCCTCCCCTGGCACCTTCCACAGCAGAGACAGGCACCGACAAGAGCCAGCCACCACGTCTCACATACACTTCACCACCCCCTAGTGAACCCCTCCACTACATGAGAGCTTTTCTCTTGAGCGAGCTCAGGCCACGTGTACTCGCCTGGACACGCCGGCCTGACCCAGGACTCCGTTGTGGCTCCCCGAGGCAGAGCCCTGGGCTTCTCTACACAGGAACTGAACCAACAAGCAATGAACTAAACTCCAGCATGAGGGATGGCTGGTGATTCCACCCCAGAGCCTCGCACAGCAGTTCACGCCATTCACCATCCTGAGGAGGCTAAAACTGGTTCCCTGGGAGACCTCTCCAATGAGCTGGTGGATGCTGATTAGCATGCACGTGGTGTGAGCCTCCAGCTGACCAGTTCCTACCATCGCTGGAATATGCACGAACCAGAGCCAGCAGCCCTGGACCCTGCAGACAAAGTGGACAGAGGAATCCCACGGAGAGCGAAGCAGCAGCTCCAAGCCCCAGGCTGGAGAGGGCCGGGTGCCCCAAGTCTTGGTACCTACAGAGCCTCCTTTTGTCTGGTTCCACGGGGTCTCTGGGAGAGCGCTGCTGAGGGGCCTGTCCTGGTGGCGGCTTGGTTCTCGGGCTGTCATTGCTTGGACGCACAGAGCCACCAGGCCATTACAGGCCTCCACAAGCCTAGAAGGCTGCCCTGAGCCAGGTCTGCTGCCTTACAGGGCAGGACGCCTGTGCGGGACGGGTATCTCGCCGGACCTTCCAGCCATTGTGTTTAGGCCTCCCAGGGGTCTCTTCCAGTCCAGCCTGCTTGGCTGGGTCACCGTGGAAGTCAGGGCTGGCAGGGAAGCCGTAGGCATTCGGAGCAATGACTGTACCATCGGCGGGTGTCGACAGGCACAACGCTGCTGCGGCAGGGCCTCAGTTAGCCAGAGGGGCTCTCCCGCCGCCGGGGTAAATCCACCTCCCCGAGGCGAGGCGGCTTCTGTCAACCTAGCACTGTCTGCACCGGGGTGGCTCAGCAGAACTGTGTCCTGTGGCGCGCAGGGGGGGGATTTTTCACCCGCCCGCCCTGAGCGATGTAGCACGGCCGTGGGCTGTTCAGTGCAGACCGGCCCGGCGAGGGTGCGGGGCCCAGCTGAGAGAGCAGGACCGGCTCAACTGGGAAGCAGATCTCTGCAGTCGACCTGACCTTGAACCGTTTGATAGTTTCATTCATTCAGAGGTGCTTCAGCTGAACAGGTCCAGCTTCTTTTTCATCGCCTGCAAGGGGCCAAGGGGTCACTCCCACAGGTCAGGAAACCACTGAAGCAGCTTCCTCCACGTTGGCTTTCCTTACCGGGGTCCAGAGCCGTTCCAAGACAGCTCCATGCTGCAGCCCAGGGGAGAGCCCACCATGCTCCAGAGAGCATGCAGCAACCAGCCTCCCTGCTCTGCCCTGGCCGGCAGCCCTGGGCATGGGCAGCAGGGACTCGATCAGCTCTGCCCCCAGGGCTCGACCCTGGCATGCCCCACAGCCAGGCCCTCTCAGAGGTCCAGAGAGGCCCAGGCCACTTCCGGCTTCTGAGGCCCCTAGCCATAATAATAGTGAAAAATGAGAACACATGAAAACAAAACAATTACATCTTTTACCAAACCCCATCTCTTATTTGCTTAAATTTGCAGCTCTACACTGAGTGTGTGTCACGTTTCGGTCCGATAGGGATGTGCGCAAAAACAAGTTGCGAAACTTATCAAATGCCAGAAAATTAACAAGTGTCTAAATTTCAGGCCTCCTTTGAGCTCGAGGCCCTGGCCCAGTGGCCCTCCTGGCCCACCTCTGATTGGGCCTGCCCACAGCAGACACCAGTAGCAGGGCTCTCCAGCTGCAGGAAATCCCACCCCTGGGCTGCCACATTTATGAAAGAAGTGACGAGGAGCAAATGTAGGGAGTGTGAGAAAGGGCCGAGGCCCCAGAGCCTTCTGTGCACTCTTGCAGGGACACAGACGGCTCACAGGTCCTCCCACAGTCGAGGGGCCAGTCAAGCAGCATGGGGCAAGCGTGAGCCGGACATGGGGCGAAGGCCTGACGCCACAGCCCGAGCACAGGGCTCCTCTGCCCCTTGCGAGCACCCAGCCTGCTTTGTTCTGTTTGCTGCCAGCCGTTACTAGTCACCATAGGCCCCGTGGTGCTGGGCGCAGTCCCGCGAACGCTGCAGGTGCTCTGGGGTGGTGGTTGGGAGGACAGAGATAATGGGCTCCCGGCTGGCTGGCAGCATTTGGGCGTGCTCGCTCAGGCGCACTCGCTGGCCCTGTTGCCCAGAGCCCTGGAACGAAGGGTGTTAGACAAGAGGCTGGTAAGAGGAGGGGTCTTGTGAACGTGGGCATTAGCAATCCATAGCCCCGTAGGGGAGCGCGAGCCGGGGAGGGGAGCAGCACCAGCGAGCGGAGGACAAGCACCCCACGTCAGTGCACAGCGCCGTACGCCTTCCCCGCCAAGCAGAGAGAGGGGCCAGCTGAGCCCTCAGTGGAGCATGTTTGGGCTGGGCAGCCCCTGCTCCCACCTGAGAGGGGGCTCTGGGCATTCACCTGCTTTGCCGGGGGCCAGGGCTGTACGGATGGACAGTGCAGGCATGCGAGACATGCCGAAGGGAGAGCCACTGGCCCGGCCTCTGGTGACTCCATGAAGCAGCAGTGCAGCCAGCTCTTTCCTGGAGACCTCAAAGCGGTTCCCAAAGGGGGCGGGGGGGCTGGGGAAACTGAGGCACGGAGTGAGTCAGCCGTACAGCTGACTTTCTGCTCCCACTGCCTTGTGCACCCAGCCTGAGCTGGAAAGGAGCCACGATCCTCAGCACCGCTCCAAGGCTGGGAGGGGCACAAACCCTCAGCACAGAGGTCCCCGGCCCCACTGTCCTCAGCAAGAGTTAACACAGCAAATCCCTCCTGCTCTTGCTCTAGGAGGCCGGCGCCCCGCCAGCTCTCCAGCTGACCACAAGGCCTCCCCGGACGCCTAAGGGAAAAATCACCCCCCAAACCAGAGCGCTTCAGGCCTGCAACAGGGGCCCGGGCGCCCGGCCCTGCAGCCAGCGGGTGGATGCTGCCACCTACTGACGCAAGTTGGTTTCCCAGCAGAGCAGGACGTCGGCCCCAGAGACCCCCGGGGAACCCGCTCTGGGTTCAGCACCGACACCCCACTGGGGCCTCAGGGCAGGGACTCAACCATGTGTCCTGCTCCAAGCTTGCTAGGAATGGGGCCTCAGGAGAGCAAGAGGGCCAGGCCACGAGGAAAGGCAGGCCCACCAGACCCTGCAGCGAAGAGATCGGCAAACCCTTCCCACAGAGAGGAGACAAGCTGCAGGACCTAGAGCAGGACTAGTCAATAGACATAGCACGGGCCACATCTGGACCACCTGACGCTTCTGAACAGACGGCAAAATCTGTTTATTTCCTTGTTATTGTTCGAGCTAGTGTGGTGTGGAAAGCGTTTCTCTCAAGTCTGGACCTTGACAAAAAATAATTGACTACCCCCGACCTAGAGCCTCTGCAGCCCCCACCAGGGAACAGAGCCAAGGCCCGAGTCAGGTCAGCCCGGCCTGCCACAGGAAAGGGGAGCTGGTCTCTGCCTGAGGAACTGGCCAGGCACTCCCCCAACCCCAGTCAGGGCCTGAGCACCCCCGGGCACGGGGCAAGACAAGGGACGGGACAGCGGAGCTCTCCCGCCCCCAGGACGGCGCACCCCCAGCTGCTGCTCTGTACCGGGCAGCCACGGGCTCTGCTAGGTCTCCTGACCGAGGCCACCCTGCCCCAGGCCCTCGGACGCTCACATGGGCGTGGGACGCTCTCCTGCTGCCAGTGGAGGCCCTGCGTGTGCTGGTCTGAAAGAGACACATAGGGTGGGTTCCCCTTTCCCTGCACTGTAGCACTGAGGTGTGTGAAGGGGGCTCACCAGGCCCTGGCTCACGGGGCAGGACATCGGGGCTCCAGCCAGGGGAAGGCTGCCTACAGAACGGACCTGCTGCCTGGGTGAAGGAACCCTGCTGGAGACGTGCCAGCGAGCCCATTTCAGCAATAGTGCCAGCAAGGATTCATAAAGAGACATATGCCTAGCTCCTGCAGAGCCAGGGCCCCACCAGGACGGCGGAGGACTCAGGGGGAGGCCACTCCCATTCTGCCAGGCGTTGCTCACCTGTGCACATGCCTGGCGCTGCAGCCACTTCCAGGGGGCAGGCCACGCTGCACTGTTGGCTGGAAAGCTGTGTGCCTCTGTGGGTGGGACTGTCCCGTTCCGCTGCCCCCCTACCCAGCGCTGGAGGACGCCCTGCCCACACAGAGCTGGAGGCCGACACACCCACCCCAGAACCGTCTGGTTTATCAAACAGATGCCGCAGCCCAGCAGCACAGCCAGGTCATGGGGAGGGGCCGGAAAGTCACTAACCAGGTGCAAATGTTGCCTCCATCAGCCGGCAGGGCAGGGACCAGGCAGGGGCCTGGGCCAGAGCTTGTGTGGATGGATTCCTGCCTGACTTGGCCTGTTCTCTGTGTGTACAGCACAGTCGGGCAGGCTTTGGTGAGGGACCCTCTGCTACAGGCATAAGGGGCCAGGGCAGAGGGACTCCTGGCCTGCGGGGCAAACACAGGGACAAGGCTCCGGTCAAAGACACTTTGCCATTCCCTTACCCTGCCCAACCAGAGAGTGGGGCCGGGTCCTCCCCAACCAGAGAGTGGGGCCGGGTCCTCCCCAGGGGCACAACGGAGGCCAGGACCCCAGGGAAATCTGAAGAGGAAAGGGCCTTTGCTCAGGCCCCGCAAGGCCAGAGTGCCTAGAGATGGCTCCCTGGGCCAGAGGTGAGGCATATGGGGGAAGCAGCTTGTGTCAGGAGGGCCAGGCCACTGTCCCGGCCCCTTCCCAGGGCAAAGGAGCATGGAGATGAGAATGGCAGGGCTCTCAGGGCTCATCGCAGAGTCAGGTGCTGGACTGCTCCCATCCCACGGAGAGCTGCAAGTCAGAGCCCTAACCTGCCAAGCTCAGCGCCTGCCCCAGCCAGTGCGGAGGGAACAAGGCCCAGGCTGGGCAGGCGGATTCAGAGGGGATGCCTGGTCACTGGCCGTAAGGGAGGGAATTGGACTTCCTGGCAGGGATCCCCACCTCTTGAGCACAGCGGTTCCCAGCAGGAGGCCCCATGCCACAGAGCAGAGTGAAACCCTCACACGGAGTTCGGGAGCATTTCACTTTGGTTAATTTAATCTGTTAAACGACCCGGGCTGCAGCATGGCTTCCTTCCAACCCAGCCGGGCCCCATGCACCTGCCCCGGCTGTTCCAGGCCGCGCTGCAGCCATACAGGCAGAAGAGCGGCGCCTGGGGGCTGGTTGCTACACACCAGCCTACTGGGCTCGGCCCTGTTGGCACGAGCTGCTGCAACTCTGTGCTGCAGGGAAACTCCAGGGTAACGTAGCAGTGGGAGCACCAGGCTGCGGTGCAGGCCCTGCCTGTGGGAGGGGCAGACACCCATGGGCCAGGCTCAGACGCTGAGCAATGCCACTGACCTGGCTGGGCAGGAAAGGAAACGCTCCCCAAGCAGCCACCTCACAGCTTCGCGAAGCTCCCTGGGGACCTCCCCTGCCAGCGCCCAGCGGGGCAGCCCAGGAAGGGCTCTGGGGTGCAGGACAAGGGCTTGCAGCCCTGCAGAGGGCCACGTGGAAGCTTGCAGCGGTGGCCTTTCACCACCAGGTGCCGGGGCGCAGCCATTCAAGCCACGTGTGCTGCAGCAACTCGCCAGCATGGTAACTGCAGGAGCCTGGGACCCCTCCCCGGAGCTGATCCAAGCCGGCTGCCCTGCCCAGCTCAGGAGCAGTGCGCCCCCCAGTGGTGACAACGCTCAGGCAAAGCCCCGTGCCTGACCCCGGGGCGTCCCTGCCCCTGTCTCTCGAGCCCAGGACAGAGTCCCTGTTAAATAAATTCAATCCCTTCGTATTTCATGGCCCCGATCCTGGTCTCCGGCAGCAGGAAGCGCCCGTCCAGCGTGAAGGCCATGATGTAGGTGGCAATCTTGCCATCGTCCTCCTCCGATTTCAGGGCCACGATGAGCTGGTCGTCAGTGTCGGGGATGAATTTGAAGGAGGAGAAGCCGTGGGTCGGGACGGCGGCCCCCACGTGGCTGACGGCGATGTCGCTGAAGTCCTGCGTGGCCCGCAGCAGCAGGTTGGTACCCCGGTGCTCATCGGCCTTCTCGTCGTAGCGCTCCTGGCTGGCCCGGCGCGGCAGGAAGAACCAGCGCTGCAGCGTCTCGCTCCAGGCGGCCGACTCATGGATCAGGTAACCTGGGGAGGGCAGGGCCAGGGTGAGAGCGACTCCTAGGCAGGCAGAGCACAGGGCTGGGACCCAGGAGCTGCCAGTGCTCGGTCTGAATGTGACGAATGCCCTGGGCCACAGCCCCTCTCTGTGCATCACCTGGGTGCTGATTTCCCCTTTCCTGGGGCAGGGGAGCGGGTGTCAGCAGAGCCCTCCTCGCTGGGATTCCCGCTATGCTGCATAGATGGTGCAGAGCCGGCAGCCAGCAGATCTGGGCAGGGTGGGGGGCCAGCCTGGCTGAAGTCGCCTGCCTGCGAGGAGCAGATTCCCCCTCCCAGTTCCCCTAACACAGAGGGCAGCACACACCACGGCCCTGCCTCCAACAGCTCCGTGGGGCGACAGGCTGCCAGCGCGCCCAGGGACGGCATGCTGCGCACGGCTCTCCACACCACTGCGAGCGCAAGACTGGTCGCAGCACGATGGGCAGGAGGGGTCTAGCCCCTGGCACCCAGCCCCACCCATATCCACTCCCCATGGGTGAGGGGAGGGGAGGTTCAAACCCCCAGTTCCTTTAGCACTCGCATTGCCCGCCCGCAGCCTGGAGGGTGCAGTATCAGGAATTCCTTCCAGCCCCTCCCTGCAAGCGCAGATGGGACTGCCCAGGGCTGTGGGGCAGTTGGGGGCAAGCCCCACCTCTTACCTGGGAGCCTGATGCCAGCCGCTGACCTCAGTGCATTGTAGTTGGACACCCAGTTCTCATGGCCCACGTCCCCCTTGGAGCCGACCACCTTCACCCACTCGGGGTTCTCATTCATCACCTCCCCGGTGGTCGTGGTCCACTCCTTCCCCAGGCCACCCACGTACAGGTGTTCATCCTTCACTGCCAGCCACTCTGCTTTGAAGCCTAGGCAGAAAGACCCAGCGTTAGCTTGAACAGGGGACCTCAGCCCTGCAGTCAGAGGAAAGGGGTGCATGCACCCACAGGGGGCAGGGGCCGACTGGGGCAGCGGTGTGTCCCCGCTATCCTTCCCGCACCAGTCAGGAAAGCCTCTCCCAGCCGCCCCTTGGGGGGATTCCCATGGCCATGATCTAGATGCCCAGGAGGGCACGAAGGCAGGGGCTGGGCTAGTGATCACCGGGCAGCTTTGCTCTGGCGGCAGCGCTTGCCCTGGATCAGGGCTGCGGCAGGGAAGACGAGAGGAGAGGCAGAGCTCACCTTTGCCCACGGTGCCATCCCCATCCGATAGGATCACCCAGGGGACCACTGTGGTGCCCTCGATCAGATAGACCACTCCCGTCCGGTCGTCCACTGCATACAGCTTCCCATTGAAGACGACCAGCTCCGAGAGCTCCATGCCTCTCCCCTTCTCGGCCAGATGGGACTCCAGCACGCTGTCGGCCCGGTCCCACTCCACCGTCACTCTGTCCCCGCTGGCCGACAGGGTCAGGTAGCCCTTCTTCAGGTAACTGAACCAGGTGTGCTCCTGTGGCCCCTTGGAGCCGGTGTCCAGGTCGGCAATGACCCCGATCCTGTAGCGCACCCCTTCCGAGTTCCTCTGGGGCGGGGACAGCGGGTAGGTGTCATTGTACCTGTCCCCGGGCAGCGGGCTGAGCCGCCAGTTGTGGGCGTTGGCTGGGGCCGGCCTCCCCGTGGCCGAGCGGTGAAAGCAGAGCAGGAGCAGCCCCAAGGCAACGCTGAGCGAGGACACCAGGATGGCCTTCCAGCGCAGTCGGAAGCGGGGGTCAGCAGCCTTAGTCATGGACGCTAGGACGGGAAGGCCACCAACGCTGATCCGGAGAGGGCTCATAGACTCACTCCATTCCAGGCGCTGGCTGGGCGGGACGGGCATCAGCCTGGGGCCAGCAGAACCTGGCACCAAGCAAGAAAAGCGACAGGGTGAGACAGGGCCAGAGCTGGGGTCTCGCAGTGCACCCTTCGGTGGGGCTGCGCTCCTGCCCCAGGGTAGTTAGTGGGACCCCAGGCTCCGCCCTGCCACCAGCTCCCCACCAGCAGCACCCATGGGGTGGGCCTTTCTGCTGACATCCCTGCCCCTGACACGTGCTCAGAGAGCCGCTGGTGCGCCCTGTCTGCTGGCAGATCTGGGTTCAACTGACAGGGTAAGTGGGAAGCCCGCGAGAGGGCCCAGCAGATGGGGTGCCCCATCCAGGGAGCTCCTGTAGCTCGCTGAGGGGGAAGCGGGGCCAAGGCTGGCTGGGAACGAGCATCCCCTCCCCCCGACTCCCCAGCAGCTCCACTGCTCAAGCTGGGAGGGATGGAAAGCGCGGGAGCATCCAGAACAAAGGAGAATCGACCCTGGGCAGGATGGCCAGGGCCCTGCCGAGGGATCGCCCCATCTGTAGCAGGCCTGGCCTCCCTGGCCACGGGTACTGCCCTGCGGGCTGTAAACACCAAACCCGGCAGCTCTGCAGGAGAGATCCCCGTGCACCGCAGCCTACGATGGGGAGACGCCCGGTGAAGTTCACACAGCCAGCCTGCGGCAGAGCCGGGACCCAGGAGCCCCGACTCCCAGCCACAGCTCCTCCGCAGCATTCCCACCTGACTTAAATACCGCCTGGCGCACACCCAGCCAGCTACCGGTGCCCACCCATCGGGAGCGAGAGCTGTGGGTGACCAGCCCTGGCAGCATCCCTGCCAGGCACTAGAAGCCCCAGAACCCATACCTGCCGCCTGGCACCATGCCCTGCGCACGGCCCGTCACACACTGCCCTGCAGCTGGGTCCCAGGGTCCCCTGGCACAAGAGGAAGCAGCTGCAGAGTCACCAGTTCTGCCCTGACAACGCTGCAGGTACAGAGAGCCGGGGGAGGGGGATCGGGGTTCCCTGGGTAGGGAGGGGTGGAGGGAGAGGGCCTGACGCCCCCTGCCCTATGGCTGTCTGTACCAGACAAGGAAAGCAGAAGACAGACTAGAGCCCCAGGCCCCACTCCCCTTGCAGCCTCTGCAGCTCACCACATGGCAGAGCCCAAGCACCAGCCGCTCTCCCCCGGCCCAATCCTGCACGAGCCCCGCAGCAGTCTAGCGAAGCCCAGCAGGGCTGTGGTGGGGGCTGGGCCCAGCCCCCCGGCTCTGCCTAGGGTCCCGAAAGGGCCCCTCTATTGGCTCCCAGGGTGAATGCCAGAGACCACAGAGCCGCACACAGCATGCCCAGAAATCCCAGCTCCTTTCCCAGGCACATGGCTGGGGAAGGGGCCCCACTGCCCCAGAGTTACAGGTATGTGGGGCAAGAAGAGGGGGAAACAGTGGGAACAGCACAGGAGAGCCCCTCAAGGGGGTGTGGGAAGGAGTGCAGCAGCCAGCCAGCTGTATGCACAGCCCTTCCCCTGAACCCACCTCGGGGGCTCCCAGCCCTGGCCTAACAGTGCAGAGAAAGGCCAAGTTCTCTGGTTAAGGGCATAAAGCAAATTCGTAACAGCCGGGAACGGGCCCCAGGAGCCCTGGTCCACCCCCCCCCCCCCGAGCCAGGAATGGGCCCCAGGAGCCCTGGTCATCCATCCCCCCCCTTCCAGAGTCCGGGACGGGCCCCAGGAGCCCTGGTCCACCCCCCCCCAGAGCCAGGAATGGGCCCCAGGAGCCCTGGTCGTCCCCTCCACCACCCTTCCAGAGCCCGGGACGGGCCCCAGGAGCCCTGGTCCCCCGCCCCTCACCCTTCCACAGCCGGGGATGGGCCCCAGGAGCCCTGGTCCCCCGCCCCCCACCCTTCCAGAGCCCGGGACGGGCCCCAGGAGCCCTGACTCCAAGTCACCTGCTCTGAACAGTCAGATCACACACACCCCAGATGAGGATGAAGATTCCCAGGCCGCTCGGACAGCCCAGGGGACCCTGCCCCAGAGCCAGCAGGAATGGCCTCTGTCTCAGGAGCCACTTGCCTTCCTGGAGCCTGGCCACCCTTCCTGTGGGGCAAGCAGCCGGCTGGGCAGGGTCCAGGGAGCAGGCCCAGCCCCCTGCTCTGCCGCGGCCCCACTGCTGAGCTGTGCAACAGGTGCCAGAACAAGCGGCTACGGGTGCTCAGCCCCTCCCTGAGCAGGATCCAGGAAATGCAGACGGCTCCGGGGATCCAGCCCTAGCCAACCACGTCCTCTTAAAGACGCAGCAGCCCGTTCCCGCCTCTCCCCGGCCTAGCCAAGAGGCCATTCTCAGCCCAGCCTGCTCACCCGTGTGCCTGAGGGGTGCTCCGGGAACACTGCCCGTGGCAGCATGGCCCCGTGAGGCCTTGGGGAAGGCACTTTGCCTGCCTCCCAGCTAGGGGGGCAGGGACTCACTAGTTAATGACAAGGGCAGAGCCCCTGCTTGACAAGCCAGACGCGCCAAACCTGCTCTGGGGCCTTGGTGCCTTTGCCTCCCAGCCCATTCTTAGCTGCTCTAGGGCTCCAGAGGCAGAAACAGCCTTTATTTGGGGGGTGGGGGCCTGCAGCTCTCACAGGGACCAATGGGAGGGTGGGGCCCAGCCACCTGTCTTCCCTAACCAGCTGTGCCCCAAGGAGGCCGCTCCTTCAGCCAGGCCCAGCTCGCAGAACCAGGCCCCAGTCACCCAGGGTCTGAGTTCAGCTTGCCCGGAAACAGGGAGACTCCCTTGTAACGGAGCAGCCCGCTGACCCCCAAGTGTAGTAACAGCAACTACAACCAGGACACCGGGGCACCCCATGGCTCGGAGCGACAGCTGAGTGCCTGCGTCCAGCATGTGGCCCTGCAGGCCCCAGGCCAGTGATGCCCTGTGAGGGGCACACCCCTAGCAGGCTGGCACGAGAACCTGGCAATCAATATGCCTTAACAGAAGCTCTCCGGAGAGGGGGTGGATCCGGTGCCATCCCCCGACTCTCCAGCTCCCCTGGGCTGACAGCCTAGCTGATCTCCTGGGAAGCTCCCCCAGACGGCCCTGCTGCCTGGGGAGGGAATGCTGGCCAAGTTCCCAGACCAGCCACGACTCCTGCATGCCTTCAGCAGGCTGCCCAGGGCATGAAGAGAGGCCTCTTTGAGCAGCGGGATGGAGGACTGGGGGAGGCCTTGTCTGCTCACTCTGGAGCCCAGTCAGCGCTGGGGCAGAGACCTCAGGGCACAAGCATGGACACTGCGGCTCCCCCACGAGACTCCCCCAGTAGATCGTGTGGGGCTGGCCAGCAACTAGGGAGCGGCCAGCGGGAGGAAGAGGGGGAGATTTTAACACCCATGAAAGCCAGGGACAGAACCAAAGACAGTGAGACCACAAACCACAGGGACGCACAGACCCACCTCCCCCGTACAACTCCACCTCCAACCTGCCCCCAGTTCCTCCCCATGTGTACACAGCTCTGCCCATGCCCCTCAGTCCTGACCCACAGCCCCTGCTAGCCCAGCCCTGGGCTCCCTCCCCAGCCCTGCCAGTGCCCCTCAGTCTTGACCCACAGCCCCCTGTTACCCCAGGCCTGGGCTCCCCCCCAGCCCTGCCAGTGCCCCTCAGTCTTGACCCACAGCCCCCTGTTACCCCAGGCCTGGGCTCCCCCCCAGCCCTGCCAGTGCCCCTCAGTCCCCGCTACACACGCTGCAAGCAGGTGCAATGGACACAGAAGGGAGGCTCAGGCTTGGTGCAGCCTGGGGCAGGACTCCGGGGACAGACCCCAACTTCAGCAGCAAAAGGGTCTGGGCATTTGGTGGCCAGGCAAACGGGGGAGGAAGAACATTCCTGGAGACAATGACCCCGCGTAGGCCAAGGAGACCCCGCAGGGCGCTCTCACCTCCACCCTGCAGCGCATCGCTGGGTCAGGCAGGCCACAGGGACCAGGTGCAACGGGGCACCCGAGTCTCCCAGCGCCGAACACCCCCACGAAAGAAACCAGAGCAAGCACGAGAAAGGGGAGGGCGTAGGGCCGGGGGGCCAGGACGCCTGGGTTCCATCCCCAGCTCTGCACACGGGGGAGGGGGAAGGGGAGCCCAGGACGCCTGGGTTCCAACCCCAGCTCTGCACACGGGGGAGGGGGAAGGGGAGCCCAGGACGCCTGGGTTCCATCCCCAGCTCTGCACACGGGGGAGGGGAGCCCAGGACGCCTGGGTTCCAACCCCAGCTCTGCACACGGGGGAGGGGGAAGGGGAGCCCAGGACGCCTGGGTTCCATCCCCAGCTCTGCACGCGGGGGAGGGGAGCCCACCCCCCATATCACGCAGGGGCGGGGCGAAGAGCCCCCCAGCCCCCCACTCACCCGGGCTCCTCCCCGCGCGCCGGCGACTCGGCCTCTCGCGACGCGCCGCTCCGGCCGGGAGGGGGAGGGGGAGGGGAAGGGGGGAACGCGTCGCAGCGCGCAGGCGCGGGCCGGGGACTCCAGCTCCCGGCCTTCCCCGCGCGCCGCACTACAGCTCCCGGCACCCCCTGCGCAGGCACCCCGGAGGCCGCTGGGGGATGTAGTCCGGGCGGTTCAGGCTCCGCCCCCTGCAGGGCCCTGCCCGTGGGGCTGTTTGCGGAGGCCACTGTCCCCCCGTGTGACAGTCCCGCCCTGCGCGCACTGCCCCTGGGACCCCGGCCCTCCCCAGGGCATGGCCCCCTCGGGCGCCCGCTGTGCCCCCAGCTCCTCCAGCCCATC
The DNA here is from genome assembly GCF_965152275.1 of Natator depressus. NCBI lineage: Eukaryota > Metazoa > Chordata > Testudines > Cheloniidae > Natator > Natator depressus. Next base: position 1,383,057 of record NC_134247.1, read on the forward strand.
AGCACCGCAGGGGGATCCCCTCCAGAGTGTGAGCCCGGCGCCCCGAGGCCGCGGTGATGGTCGGCACACGCTGCTCAGACATCGGGCGCTGCAGGCCTCGGCACACGATAATCCCCGGGCCCCAGCCCTGCACGGCCCTAGGCCTTGGCGTAGGGTCGCCTCTGCCCCAGGATCACGGGGTCCTGGCCCAGGAGGCTGGCAGGGCGCTCAGCCCGTGGCTCCGCTGTGCCGTGTGATGGGCTCAGGATCCGCCCACTTGCTTGGCCCTCAGAGGTGGCCACCCTGAGCCGAGGCGCGACCGATGCCGGGGTGGCAGTTCCACTCAGCGCCCTGCTGTGCCAGCCTGCTCCAGCCCAGCCTCACACGCACAGAGCCTGAGCACCCTCTGCCCTGCACACCCCGAGAGAGCACATCCCACTGGGCTCTCACTCAGTAACCAAGAACGAGGGAAGAGAGCCAGGAACACATCGAGGTCCCATTCAGTCCTGTGCCCTGTCTCTGGCAGCAGCTGGCACCCAGTGCTTCTGAGGAAGGTGGAGAAAATCTGTCGGGGGCCCGGTGTGGCAGGCCAGGGCAGGGCAGGCTGTGCAGGGCACTGTGTAGACACAGCTTTAAACAGGGTGAAATGCCAGCATGGGGAGGGGGAAGGTAGCGCTGGGGTTGTGAGGGGGGGAAGGGGTGGGAGTGGGGCAGGTAGGGAACTCACCCTCGACAGGGATGGGCTCCAGGATCCACTTCTCTTCTCCACAAGGCAAATCATGTGGGAATGAAACCCAGGGTGTGTCCAGAGCTGCCTTTGGGGGGTGGGGGGGTCCAGGATCCTGAACTGCTAGGAGGAGCCTCTCCTTTGGCAGAGCCTCGAGTCTCCCATGTGATGTTCTGATCCCATGAAGCCCAGCGAGCTGGGGTCCTTAGCTCAGCAGAGGGCAAGGAGGGGACACTTGCCGGGCTGGTATCAGCAGAGATGAGGGGTGGGAGCTTGTGTGTCCCAAGTAGCCTCTTGCAGGAATGTGCTGGCTGCGTTTCTCCCTGCAGGACATTCGGCTCCCCAGCGCTTGCAGACTGGCCTCAGGCCCATTGCCCCCATGCAGCCTGCTCTGCCAGCACAGGGATGAGCGAGCAAGAGAAGCCAGTTTGCCCTCTGCCCTGGCTAGCTGGGATACTTCTCCCGCTCCACAGCGGAGCAGCCCCTGATCCTGCTGCGGGCCTGGGCTGCAGCTGGCTGCTCAGACCGCGGTAGCTCCCAGACAGGCCCCTGCCAACGCCCCAGCTTGCAGGTGGGACCAGCGGGACAAGACCACACGTGTGGGACAGAATCCCAGCCTGCTGGCTCCTCCCCACTCCCAGCTGCTTTTTCTTGGCATTCGCAGGGGTTAAGGAATTACCCAGGCAAGGGTGTGAGCACAGCCCAGCATTCCCGGCTGCTCCCCCTGCACTCGCCCAGCAGCTGGAGGACAGGGAGGACCAGAGAGTGCAGCCAGGTACAGATACAATGAGGGACAGACGCTGCTCCCAGGCCAGGGCTTGGGCCCAAGCAGCTGCTGCTCTCATTAAACCAACCCTAGAGAACAGACGCTAGGGGACGGGCCTGCCCTGGGCCCAGGGATGGACTGGAGAACGTGGGCCAACCCTGCTTCTGGGCCTGGAGCCTTCCTCTCCTGGGGAGAACCCAGAGTCCCAGCTGGTGGGTGGAATAGGGATGGCTCTGGGGTTAGATCAGTAAAGCATAGGCCCCCTGCCCTGGCACTCACTCCCCATAGGGAGCCGAGAGCTGTGGTGGCTGCTCCCCAAAGTGCCACACACCCATGGGGATTGGGGAGCCCTGCTGCCAAATGCCCTGGAGAAGCCCAGCCCTCTCCTCACATACCGAGGGGCACAGGCTGTGCTCCCTGTAGGTGAGCAGCCTGCAGCCCCCCCTCCCGCACGCAGCCGTGCAGCTGTCTCAGCTGCAGTCTGCAGCCAGCCCAACCCGGCTCTGGCACAGCACCCTAGGAGCTGGCCCTGGATTTCTGTGCCCAGCTGGCACAGGCTCTGGCTGTACCTGTGAAAATAACCTCCCCAGCTCCTGGGCTGCCCGGCACCGTTCCGGTTTTGGACACGCCTGGGGGCCTGGCCAAGAGCCTTGTGACATTCCAGCGGATTTGGACTTGTCACTCTGCTGAGCTGAACCACTTAGAGGATGGTGCCCGCCAGGGTCCTTCCCCCTTGGCTCCAGCCTCAGACATCTGGAGTTATGTCCTGGCACATTAAACCTACCATCATTGTCCTGGGCAGAGCGGGCGGCAGTGCTGGGCCTGGCAGGGGCTGGGCGCACACATGGTTAACACAGGCCCTGCTCTCTGCCGCAGCTCACATCTGGCAGGGGGAGGGCTGCTTTGCCGGGTTTGTCCCTTTTCTTCCCTCTCCTCCTTTACGCTGGAGAGAGTGCGTTTCCGCTCGGGCCGTCGGAGGCGCAGAGGCTGCGATAGAGGGGCAGAGAGAAGAGCTGCCTTGGGCCAGGCCCCCCACTTCCCTCCTCCCTGCACCCCAGTGTGGGGTAGAAGTGGGAGCTCAAAGGGGATGCTCTAGGGAGACGAAACGCACTGAGAGAGGGCGAGAGAAACGATTCCAGCACAGCCAGCACCTTGGGCTCCAGCCACTGAGGCGTCAAACCTGCCACAAGTACGTGTGAGGACGGGTGGGTGGGCTGGCAAGGCCCTGGGTGTTTGTGCTGTGGGCATCAGGGATGGTTAGCAGCTTGCCAGATGCCAGGGGCTGCCCCTGTTCAAATAGCCAAACAAAGGCAGCGCCCAGGGCATCAGCTGGAGCTCACCTGGGATCAAGGTACACGGCTTCCCCACTGCGTGAGCTCGCCAGCAGCAGGGCACACATGCAGCCCTCAGTTTGGGCCAAAGCCCACACTTCCAGGGGAGCGGCCCGCTCCGGAGGGCTGAGGTCTGGGGCCCTGGAGCCTAGGCTGGGAAATGACTGTTCAGAGTTTGGCAATGCTTGTTCAGATCTCCTGCTGTCCCGTGCCGCTCCGTCTGGGCTGACAGAGGCAGGGGCAGTAGCGCTGGGCACACACCTCCGCGTTCCCTAGCATGGCTCGGAGCAGCTCTGCTCAGCCCTGCGCTCCCACAGCAGTCGCTGGCGGTGCCTGGCCTGCACCCTTCCCCGGGCAGGGCTGGCGTCAACAACCAAGGTGCCCCGGCCCTACTCAGTCCTTACACCAGACACCTGGGGCAAAGTCCCTTAAGGAGAGGCAGTGCCACTTCCCGGGCACACTCTGGCACGTCTGGGGGGGGCGGGGGAGTGATTCGCTTGCTTGATCCCATGCCCATTGCAGTGTTTCTCTCCAGTGTTTGCTGGGTAAGAGGATCTCGTTGCCTGGCTGTGTCACAAGAGGCCAGGGAAGGCCTGTGTCTGCATCATGTCCTTGCACCCTAGAAACCTGATGTCTCCCCCCACCCAAGGACAGGGGAAGCAGGGTGGGCACACAGTCCAGTTGCCCTTCTCCAGCTCCCCTTCCCCATGCCTATCAGGCCTTGCCTGGGCCTCTCCTCCTCTCACTCACTGGGATCTGTGCTCGTTTCAGCACGGTCCTTAATGCTGCCTAGAATTTATGTCAGGATGTTTTGACTTACAGGCTTGATGCTTTATCAGGAAGTAAATTTATATATCCCAGGCTCCTCCTGGAGAGTTTCCAGCCTGGGCAGGAAAAAACAAAGTCCCGGTAGTAAGAGTGTAAGCGTGTGTGTGTGTAGCTGTGCAAGGTGGTGAGTGTGAGCTCTGCCAGCTCTGTGCACAACATGCGAGGGGTGTGTACACGTGCTTGCCTCCTTTTCCTGCCCCAGGATGGCCTGGGAAACGAACAGCTTTGTCTCAGTGGGAATTTCCTGGTGAAGGATTGTCAGCCCAGCTGAACAGACCCCCAGGAAACGCCTAACTTAACTGGAAGCCTCTTTGCCCTGGCTTATTATACAGCAGAGAAAGAGACAGACTTCCACAGTCACAGCGTGTGTGTCTCTGCACACACTCAGGCACCCTTGCACACTCATCCATGTGCATGCACACTTACACAAAAACTGTCATGCATGCACGAGTACACTGGCACATGCTCCCAAGCACACAGCTAAAGGGCAGCATAGGGTTAAGGAAACCAGGCCTGTCAGGGCATCACTGCTTCCCAGGGGGCTGACAGGTTCTCCTCTGGAATTCTGTCTCTGTGAAATTCTCCAGCTGATTTGCTCTGTGTCTCTATTCCTGAGAGAGGGGAAGGAGGGGGCACAGCGGGGGAGTGATGGACAGTCAAGGTGGGGAGAGGCTGGGGAGCAGGGAAGAGAGCACGAGGCACCCCAGCTCCAACCCCCCTGTGCATCCTGCGAGGGTGATGGGAGGGCACAGGCATTGCCCACGGAGTGTGTGCACTCAGGTCACTCTCTGCAGCGGCTAAGCTGCACCGGGAAGGCTCCTAGGCAGGGCGAGGGGGGTTGGTGCCTGGCTGAGCTCAGGTCACGGGGCCTCCCTGAGAGTCTCAGTCTGTGCCCTCTGCCCTTGCTCAGCAGCTGAGAGTGCTGGAGAGGACACTGTGTCCCTGCTGTGCTGGAGCCGGGGGCACCCAGCCTCCCCCACACCCTCCTTTAGAAGGTGGGGCAGGCACCTGGGGGAATGAGTGAGGGGATGGAACCTTTGCCAAGAGTACATGTGAGCTGGGATTTCCCTTCAGTGACTCTCGCGCCATCCCCAGCCCTTCCCTCTGCTCCTCTGTTCCCCTTTCCCTCTGGGCTGCTCTCAGCTGTAATTAACATGACTCAGAAACCAAATATTCTGCCCTTGAGCTCCCTCCACAAACCAGAGAGCTGAGGAATTTGCAGATGCCCTGATGTGTCTGAATGCTCATGCGGCCCATGTGTCCCGTGCATCCAAGTGTCCCTATTCTGAGCCTGGCTTTAAAAGCAAAAGCAAATTCTGCCGTAACCACCTGACTCCAATGCCTCTGCCTTAACCTGTCCCAGCAGGGCCTGGTTTCCAGAGGCACCAGGCCAAGGGGAGCTGTGGGCACTCAGCACCTCTCTGGATCAGGCCGTGGGGGGAAAGGTGCTGCAGCACCCTGGACTGGAGCAGCTTTAGCTAGCAATGCCTAGGCAGTGCCTGTGCCACCTCTTCCCCCCCCGTCCCCGGGCTGTCCAGCACGAGGCCTGTAGCTGCGGCAGTGCTCTCCACGCCAGCGGCCGGCTTCTCCGGCACGTCCCCCTGAAAAGCCTTGGATCCTGCTACCCCCATCTGTGCCTGCGTGTCTGCAGAGGGCCCTGTCCATGCCCCTCGTCACCCACTCCAGAGGCCCCAGGGGTCCCTGTGTGCCAGCCGAGCTGCTGCAGGCCAGGAGATGCCGAGGGCTCTGCCCCTCTCCCTGGCGTCGGCTGGACTCTGCCGTGACCCAAAAGGGGCCAAGCAGGATAAGCGCGAGGGAGAGCATCTGCCCAGCATGGAGCATGGTGCCATGGGTGAATGCAAATATTGTCCTTGGCCCCAGGCTGAGCACACGGTCCCAAGCTGCCAAGAGCCGCTCTCCTTCGGCTGCTGGCTCGCAGCTGGGCTCCTGGTTGCCAGAAGACTTCAATGTCTCTGGAAAAACAGGCTTTGTTTCCTTAAACCTCTTTCTGAAAAGAGACCCTGGGCAGGCTCCCGCTGAATGCTGGCAGCCAGCTGAGCCACTGGCTTCTGATCCCAGGGTGGCAGCTGGCCCCTTCGCTGCTGCCCCTTTTGTGTTCTGTGGGGAGAGGGCCTGGCACTGACAGTGCAATGTGCCCCTTCTCGCCCACGCTGCCAGGCGTAAGCGATGACACTGGGTGCCAGATTGGGGGGTGGAGGGATAGCTGAGTGCACAGATCTGGGCTGCTTGTGGGTGCTGCTTGCGTAGGGGGCCACCCCACTCTGTGGGGAGGGCTGAAGTGCCCCCCAGCTAGGGGACAGGGCACATCCGCAGGCAGAGGTGCATACCTCTCAGAGAGGGAGAGCCCCTTTCCCCATCCATTAATGCCAGACACTCCACTCCAGACACTCCGGACTCCCACTCCAGACACCCTCCCACTGAACTCCCCCTTGGCCCTCCCTTTTCCCCTTTCCCATTCGGGGGGTTTCTTCCCTTGCAGGGGATTCCTTGCTGGGGCCTGTCCTCTGGGGCTGGAAGGGGACAAGCAGTCCTGTGTGCCTCTGCAGGGCTTGGTGGCAGCAGAGAGGCAGGTGCTAGCAAAAAGCCTCCTCTCCGAGCCCAGTACTGGGGGGCTGGGAGGAGAACAAGGGGGCTGAGCTGGGGAGATGCTGCTCCTGAGCGCCCAGCCCGCCCTGCGGCACCATGGTGCTGCTGCCCACATGGCCACTGTCCAGGGGAGGGGCATGGGGGGAGGGATGCGCCCCAATGAGAGACGCGCCCACACCCCCAGCTCTGCCCTCTCCTGGGCCCTTGGAGCTGCTCAGCCAGGCGGCTGGTGGGACCCGGGTCTGAGGAGGGCTCTGGTGCTCGTGCGTCCCTGGGGCAGTCAGGCAAGGGCCTCGTTACGCAGGGAAGGCCTGGCCTTACCGGAGAGGGTCACTGGGGGAAGCGTGCTGAGCCCATGGCGCCCTGCAGACACCTGGCTCTGCTGGACAGCCAGGGCTAGTGACCCACCACCTCTGCCCCGTCGTTCGGTTGCCTCTGCAGGCTACAGATCTTCACAGTCATCCCCAGAGATGCCATTATCCGCTTATTATTTTTCCAGTCAGCAGGCGAAGCTCGAGCGCCGTGGCCAGGGGTTCTGCAGTCATCACTCACGATGCCAATGGCAGCAGCCTGAGGAAGGCTTGACTCAGTGTTAGACCAGTTAGCGTGCGAGCCGTGCCCCACCTTCTCCCAACCCAGGTAACTCCCTGCCCAGCGCTCAGTGCGAAGGCCCCGGGGGGACAAGCTGACACAGCATCTGCCCTCCCTGCTCCGGATTTCCCCTCGGCTTGCAGGCGAGCGGCGCTGTCCCAGGGAGCCTTATGCTTAGCTCTGCCGGAGCAGCCCCCGGCCAGCGCAGGACTCCAGCTTGTGTGAAGCTGTAGCAGGCCCGCCCGGGTCAGCGAGTGGCGTTTGGCCCAGGGTGCTGGGCCCGATGACTCACTAGTCCTCCTAGTGCAGCTCCTTTGGGGCTGGGGGCGAGCAGGGTTGAGGCTGTTTGAGGGGAGAGGGAGGTTTGTGGCCAGGCCTCTGGCACCTGTGGGGAAGGGCTGGCTTGAGGGAAGGAACAGCTGGAGCAGCCTGCTGTGGCCAGAAGCGTTTTGTGCAAGGCCGGCACAGTGACCATGTCCTGGGCTTGCCGAGGCCCCGGCCAGCACTGGGGAAGGGGAGACAGAGCCTAGAGCTGCTCCTGAAAGGGTGATGTGGATTTTAATTCATTGGAGAAGCAGGAGCTAGGGCTGCTGGGTGGGGCTGGCAGGGTCTCTCTTCCTGCCTGCCCCCTATGCAGAGGGCAGCAGCTCAGGATGTGATGCCTGGCTCTGACCTGCTAGAAGCTCTGAGGAGCCAGAGGTGGGAGCGGCCGACCAGACCCCTTGCCCGGTGCCCTGGTGCAATGCTTCCCTAATGCCCAGTCCCCGTGATGGAGCTTCCACCATCTCCCCTGCCTGGTGCAGCTCACTGCCAGGCTGCTTCTCCGCTCAGGGTCTGGCTTGCCCCCAGGTGACATGCTCCTGGCGCCTCTCCTTCCAGGTGGGCACGCTGCCACTCCCTTACTGCCCCACCCCATGCCAGCTGTCGGCCCCTCCTGGGCCAGGCTCTTGCTCCCCATTGCAACTGGGAGGTGCCTTAAGGACACAGAACAGCAGCTTCTTCCCCACATCGTGGCTCCAACTCCAGTTCTCGGAGCCCGGCGGCAGCATTCCCATAAACAGCCACTGCAAACAGCAGCAATGCCGGCAGCCCAGCCCGGGGCCCCACGCACTCCTGCACTGGACCCGGGGGCTGGGCCTGGGCCTGGGGGGGCATGTGCACCTGGCAACGGTTTCCTCACCGGGAAGGAGAGGCCAGGATGCCCCCAGCTGTGGCTCAGCAGAGCCTGCTCACTGCTCCTGGTGCAGTGATGGGGTGGGGTGAAGGGAGGCTGCGCCCCGCCATGGGACTCTGGCCCAGTCCAAACCCACTGCAGGAAGGACAAGCTGCAGCCAGGAGACCAGCAATTACACCAACCCTGCCCGCCGTGCCTGCACTGCCAGGGCATGTACCAGGCTTGCGGGCCCTGGCAACGTGCCCACCCCAGCCTAGGGCACCCCTTAGGCCCTCAGGGTGGGGGGCTCTGGGGCCAGGAAGGGCCCTGCAGCCTCTCCAAGCTGGGCCTACCCAGGGCACCCACAGACCTTGTGACCCAGTTCTCAGCAGCTCCTTGGTGCTGCAGGGGTGGGGTTGCCAACCCTCAGGATTGACCTGGAGTCTCCAGGGATTAAAGATGAATCTTTAATTAAAGATTATGTCATGTGATTAACTCTCCAGGAATACGTCCAACCAAAATTGGCAACCCTAGGTGGGGCCAAGGCAGTCCAGACCCCCATGCCCTTCCCCACAGCTCTGCAGGCTGCCTCTCCCCACACCCAGCCCAGGGCCCCGTGGGGGTGCACTGCGTTTCCATCTCCCCCACCCAGAAAGGCTCCGGGACAAACCCACCACTGTTCTGGGGCCTGTCCAGAGCGCCTGGCAGCTGCGGCTGGCAGGGGCTGACCACCCCGCTGGCCTTTCCCCAGTAGGATGGAGGGGCCCTGGACACTGAGCTGCCTGCTGCTGGCCTGCCTGCTGCTGCCCGACTCCATGCTGAGCCAGCCCAGCCGCCCCGAGGAGGAGCAGGGAGAGGCAACGCGGGCACTGTCCCACCGCCACGCTGCCAGGTTAGGGGGCAAGGGCGCCAACTCTGACGGGGCTTCCACTGGGCTCTTTTGGCTCACAGAACAGCCAGCACATGGCCTGAGCTGGAGCAGGCCCTGCCCCACGTGGGGCAGTAGGCATCCTCCAGGCCTGCAGGCACCGGGGGAGGAGGCTGAGCATGCCGCTTGGAAACGCCTGCTCCTGGGGGAGGGGCAGTAAAAGGGCGGTGGGGTACTCCCCAGCTGGGGCGCATGCGGGGAGGGCAGCAGCTCACCTCTCCACTGCTCAGTGGAGTGGGCTTGGGCAGGACCCTGGGGTGGCCGGCTTCCTCCACACACAGCAGATCCCGAGAGCAGCAGCTCCCCTTGCATCCACAGTGCATCCCGGGGCAGTGCCCTCATCCCAGGGTCGCTGAGCCTGCTTCCCAGCTCCTGCCCTGAGAGCTGCTCTTTGATTGGTACCTCCCAGGGCCGAACGGGACCCCGAGAAATATCATCGCAACCCGGACGAGCAGCCTCCCCACTCCCAGTGTGTGCGCTGCTGCGACCCCCCCACGCACTCCTCTGCCCTGCCCCACATCAACATCACCATCCTGAAAGGTAAGAGGACCCAGCCACTTCACTGGCTGGACCGCGCAGGGGGGGCTGGGACAGAATCCTGGATCCACGAGGACAGGTGAAATCCTGCTCCCCATAGCAGTGTCTGGACTGGAGGGCAGTGTGAGGCCAGAGGCTGGGGCAGAACGGAGCTCTGCGTCTCCACCTCCCCTCATAGCCTCGTCCACAAGGCGGCCAGTGCTGCCCTGCGATGCAGAGTGGGTGTCAGATGCTCTCAGCTCATCCTGGGGCCCCTGGCACCCCTGAGTGCTGGGCAGGGGGAAATTGGCTTTTAGGGAGGGCCTGAAGCCTGAAACACCACCTGGCCTCCAAGTTACCAGGGCACCGAGCAGCATTGCACATCTGGAGCGTCTTCCCAGGACCACATGTAGGGCTGGGCTCCAGCTGCTGCCGTCACTTGTCTCCCTGGGCCACCACTTTGGTCACTGGGGCTGCTGCTCTTGGACAAACCTCATGGTTCAGTTTCTTTAGCACCGCCCCCCCCACAAAGGGCCAGATTTGGAAACGCTCCTTGTGCTAAAGCCAGGGGCCAGAGGCTAGAACCCCCAATCCAAGTCACTGCACAGAGCAGAGCTGGGGGTGCAGGCATCGACCAGGGAGTACTGGGGTAGCGGAGGACGTGGGTCTGGGCATGGTCAGGGGACTTGGGAGCACAGGGAGCATTTTGTTCAGGCCTGGGCCCTCTCGGTATCAATGGGCAGAACTGGACTCAGCCCCAGGGCTCAGGGAAGGGGACTGTGGCACCGGCACTGTCCTACAGCCTAGAGGGTACAGGTGGGAATCAGCCCAGAATCTGAGCAAAGACACTGGGCATTAAAACCACTGGGCGCCTAGCATGGCTGCAAGGATGCGCTGGGCCTGCAGGGCAGCCAGAGCTGGCAGCCTGTGCGTGGAGCTGCAGGAATGCCCAGGGCGAGAGCTAGGGAAGCTCGGTGGCTGAGAAAGCTGGAGTCCCTGCAGAGTGGGGCTGGCAGGGCACCGAGTCTTGGGGGTGGCAACGCAGTCCAAGCAAAGCCCTGGGGGGCGGGTGGCCTCTGGGGAGAGAGCTATAACACGTGGGGTGCTGCAGTGAGGCTGAGCAGGCACTCGGCTCTGCTTGGGAGCCCATTTTGCTGGGCCCAGCTCACGCCCTGGGCCCGGCGCTATGGCTGTCTGCTTCATCCAGCCCCGGCCGGCTGGTCTGAGTGGGCAAGGATGGTGCTGGCCTCTCCAGTGCAAACAATGTCCATCTTGCCTTGCCCAGGTGAGAAGGGGGACAGGGGCGAGCGAGGCCTGCAGGGGAAGTTTGGCAAAGCCGGATCGGCAGGCAGCAGGGGCCACATGGGGCCCAAGGGACAGAAGGGGAGCATCGGGGCCATGGGGGAGCCATGCAAAAGTCACTACGCTGCGTTCTCCGTGGGCCGCAAGAAGCCCCTGCACAGCAACGACTACTACCAGACGCTGATCTTCGACACCGAGTTTGTCAACCTCTACGGCCACTTCAACATGTTCACGGGCAGGTTCTACTGCTACGTGCCCGGGATCTACTACTTTGCGCTCAATGTGCACACCTGGAACCAGAAGGAGACCTACCTGCACATCGTGAAGAACGGGGCGGAGGTCGTGATCCTCTATGCCCAGATGAGCGACCGGAGCATCATGCAGAGCCAGAGCGTCATGCTGGAGCTGCAGGAGCAGGACGAGGTCTGGGTGCGGCTCTTCAAAGGCGAGCGGGAGAACGCCGTCTTCAGCGATGAGTACGACACCTACGTCACCTTCAGCGGCTACCTGATCAAGCACAGCGGGGAGCCCTGACCCCAGGCCTGGGCTGTCCGGCTAGTCCTCCCCCAAGGCTGACCTCGGAGCTCACCTCTCCTGCCATAACCCACTCTCCTGCTCCTCTCCTCTTCCTGATAGCAGACCCCGTCGCAGACCACCAAGCCCTGTCATGCCTGTGCCCACTCCCTGCTCCCCTTCCTCAGCTGGGGCACAGCCCTCTCCAGGGCCAGGTGCTCTAATGGCCTCAGTGGCTGTATAAATATGGAAGTGTCCCTTCCCCCCCACGTGCCGTGCTCAGGTAACCGGGATGAGATGTATGGGGCCGGGGCAGGGGGGGGGATTCCCCAGCCTCCCTGCTGGTGTGATTTGTGATAGGAAGAGCTATTCCAGCGAGGGAAACAGGCCGATGGCACGGGCTGGTATTCATTGGGATGGGCGGGGTCTCAGCACAGCCACCGCAGAAGCCAGTGCTGGGGCGAGGAGCCTCCCACAGGTGTGTGCTTTGGACACATTTGCCTAGTGGCTAACAAATCCAAGTCCTGGCACACACTTTTACAGCAGTTTCATGGTGCCCCATTCTGGTACAGTTACGTGGGTGCCGACATGGCCTCACGGCAGGGGCCAGCATCCCTGGTTGAGCAGTGCTTCCTGTGTCCTTGCCCAGGAGCACCAAGCAGGCGCAGGGCTCCCTGCTGGGAAGGGACAGGGAAAGGGCAGCTCCCTGGAGGCCTCTGCTTCATTCACAGGGACCCTAGGATTTACAGGGTGCAGAGATGCCATCTAGCAGCAGCAGGTGCTCTAGGGACCTGCCTTGCTGGCTGTGAGTGGGGCCTGGGAGCAGCGTGTATCCCCGTGCGTGCAGAGTTACACGGCTCCCAATAAACCCTCCTTCAGTGAGAAGCTGGTAGATTGACCTGCTGCAGCTTCCCCTTCCCGCTCTGCTCTGCACCCCACCCACCCTCACACCGTGGCCAGGGTCCTGCCAGGGCGTTCCTCCGTGCAGGCTCTCGGGATGCACGCCAGGGGTGGGTGCTGACAGCAGTGCTCTGCACTGGAGTCCAGCAGGCCACGAGACCCCAGCAGCTCCCTCCACTCAGGGCACAGTGTGGAATAGCCCTCACCCTGGCCCCGCGCTCCCCAGTGGCTGACGATCACCACCCTCCCCCGCAGCTGGGGAGCTGCTTTCCAGCTGGCAGCACTGGTTGCAATGGGCTTGGGCTTAGTCCCTCCTCCCTTGGTTAGTTCTGCTGGTCAGGCTTTTCGTTTTTGTCGGTACTACACAGAGCAGGGCCCGGACCAGCGTGCTGCTCCCCCCGGCTCTCTGCACTGCTCTGTAACCACATTAAACGCTGACAGGGCTGGATTTCTAGCTGGGTCTTGGCTTCAGCTCCTTTCTCTACGTCACCCACACTCAGAGTCCCTGCGAGGGGACCCTTGGGCCTGGCTGGCTGAGCTGGGACTCTCCCTTTCCTCCATGGGAACCCTGCGAACGGCCTGAACTGGGCCAGCTGGTCTCTGGAGTAGCGGCAGGACTCCAGCCCCACAGCCTCTCTACTCCGGGGGCAGCGCACACGCACACACACACGCCGTTGTGCCTTCCCACTGCACACCTTTGCTTAGATTTTTGCACATCCCTCCTTAGGTACATGTCCCTTGGCATCCCATGTGTGGGGGCAGGGACCCAGTGCTAGGAGCTGGGCATCGCCTGAGAGGGCACATAGCACATGCTCTTCCCTCCCCACCTGGCTGGAGACAGGGATAAGGTCCCTCCCTCCCCCCTCCAAGGGGCTTCAGGCCTGCAGCCCTCCTGAAGTGACAGCTAAGCCAGGTACCAGACTGCCATGGGGAGGAAGCACAGGGTGGGAGAGGGCAGCTTGGGAGCATGGCTGGTCCTCAGAGGAGAAGGCATCATGGGGAAGCAGGTGGGATCTGGGCTCAGCCAGAAGCCGTCCCGCAGGGCGACAGATGGCCAGGGAGGTGAACCCTGTAGCGGCACAGGGCCACTCCAGATACAAGTGGGAGTAAGGATACGTGGTGCTGGGGGAGGCCCGGACACATGCAGGGACAGGATGATGCCAAGGAGATGGGGGACAGGCACACGCAGTGGCAGGGCGAGGGGCACTGCACAACCACTGGGCAGAGCTAGGGAGGGGGTGTGCATTGGCATTGAAAGTTTGTAGCCACAATATGGAGAGTGGCAGCTAAGCTCTGCGTGCTCAGCCTGGACCCCTGGAGCTCCTTTGCTGATCTGAGAACCAGGTCCTGGTGCCTGCAGCTGGGCTGAGCACAGGACTCCCTGCTGCCAGTGCTTGGCCTTGGCAGTTGAGCAGAGTGCAGGGGCCAGCCCTGCTGTCCTGGGCTGGGTGGGTCCTTGGAAGCCGGGGGATGGGCCAGACAGCTGGCCGGGGGCGGCCTTCCAAGAATAATATTGGGAGAGGCGTTCTGGATCAGAGCAGGGATGAGGTCACGCACACCAGCGTCTGCCTCATGGGGCCAGGGAAAACATGCCAGGAGCAGCCTCTGGAGTCACGTGTGGTCACAACGTCATTCTCCCTAGCACACACACTTAGGAACCTGCCCTTCCTGGGCCTTAGTTGTATCCAGAACCAACTCTGGGCCAACTGACCAATTCTTCAGTAGCGTAAACTTAGAAGCCCTTTCTGTCTGCTCCACAGACAAAAGCCTCCTTCATTGGGCACATTGCTATTTGCAACAGACAAACAACTGGAAACAGTTTTTCCTTCAACAGATAAACTGATGCTTTCCACAAATAGTGTCTCACTACACTGATTACAGAGGGGCTGCCGGGTTAGTCTGTATCAGCAAAAACGAGGAGTCCTTGTGGCACCTCAGAGACTGCCACATTTATTTGGGCAGGAGCTTTCGTGGGCTAGAACCCACTTCATCGGATGCATGGAGAGGAAAATACAGGAGCAGGTATAAATACACAGCACAGGAAAAGATGGGAGTTGCCCTACCGAGTGGGGGGTCAGTGCTAAGGAGGCCAATTCAGTTAGGGTGGATGTGGCCCATTCTCAACAGCTGACAAGATGGGGTGAGTATCAACAGAGGGAAAATTACTTTTTGTTGTGACCAAGCCACTCCCAGTCTCTATTCAGGCCTAATTTCCCTGAGCCCTAGCCAATGCCAGATTCACTTCTGAGATACCAGACAGACACTCAGCAATTTCTTCCACATATGCACTGGCTTTTTGCACAGATAAACGGCCACCTTTCTCAGACAAGCATTCGGAGAAACCCTCCATAGGTAAATCCTTGCCCCTAGCAGACACAGGTTCAAGATTATTTCTTTCCTGTGACTGATTTATGACAACCTGACGGAACAAAGCTTTAATATCATCCCCAATCAAAAGATCCTTAGGCAATAACTTCCTTACACCAGCTATAACTTCATGTTTAACACCATTGCATTCAAGATGGATTCTGGCTAAAGGCACACTTACAGTGAACTCATAATGACAAGTTTCAGAGTAGCAGCCGTGTTAGTCTGTATCCGCAAAAAGAAAAGGAGGACTTGTGGCAAATACATTTGTTAGTCTCTAAGGTGCCACAAGTCCTCCTTTTCTTTTTGAGTAAACTCATAGTGGATTACAATATTCACACTCTGATTTGGTAAATAATCTTCCTTTTTGACAAGATCTGCTTTAACAAGAGTGATGTTAGAAGCTGTAATTTGCCCTGTACAGCTTTTACCATTGACTTTTACATTCTCTGCACAAGTTATGGGGTTACCTTCACCTGCGCTCACAGTAAAAGCATTTCCATAAGAGGTGGCCGTGTTGGGAGATATTTGGTTACACACAGACAACTGCTCAGAGTCAAACAACATACCAACATCGTCACAAACTGGATAGATTCAATCCCCATCTTTGTTGCTGAGAGGAGCTGGCTTTTCAGGATGCAACATTTCCTGTTGCTCCTTTATTCTCTTGAGTTGGAGCTTAAGTCTGTCCACTATTGCCTCAGTGTCTAGTTCCTACAATCAAATACAGGCCATTCTTTGCTCACGTTCAGAACACCGGCGTTCTCTTTCAGCAGCTTCTCCTTCCGTATCAGCAAGTTTTTGCTTTTGTTCGAGTTCTAGCAGCTGGTTTCTCACGGCGAGCATTTTCGCTGGGTCTGCTCCCTTATCACGGGCAATTGACAGATTTTTTCAATTCCTGCTCTGGGGCCTTTTTCTTAAAAGACAACCCCTGCTGTCAGCACAATTCTTCCAGGCTTTTTCTGTCAGGATCTTGATCAGGGGTCACTCACTGTGTCACGGAGTCCCCGGGCGATGCTCTGGAACTGCTCCCCATGAAGCCAGGCAGGACTCTGGGGAAGTCTCCTCTCTGGGAGCAGCCTGTCTGCAGGACACACAGCTCACCCGGCTTCCACCTTCCTGGGTCTGACCTCGGAGCATTCAGCCTCCTCTGCCCCTCCGTGCGCTTCCCACAGCGAGTCCGCCCAAGCGGGGTCCTGGGGAAGCCAGAGGGTCCTGCCCCCCAACTCCGCAGTCAGACGGGACTCTCAGCAGGCCAGTAAAACAGATTTATTAGATGACAGGAACACGGTTTAACACAGAGCTTGCAGGTACCGAGAACAGGACCCCTCAGCTGGGTCCATTTTGGGGGGCAGTGAGCCAGACAACCCCGTCTGCACTTCACTCCACTCCACGTCCCCAGCCAGCCCCAAACTGACTCACCCTCCAGCCCCTCCTCCTCTGGCCTTTCCCCTTTCCCGGGCCAGGAGGTCACCTGATCCCTTTGTTCTCCAACCCTTTAGCTCTCACCTGGCAGGGGGGAAGGGCCCAGGCCATCATTTGCCAGGAAACAGGGTGTCCGCCTTTCTCTGTGTCCAGACCCCTGAACACCCCTGCCCTCTAGGGATCTGCAATGATCATACACCCTTACCCCACCACCTAGATACTTAAGAACTGCATAGGGGAAACTGAGGCACCCCCACAATATTCAGAGGAAACATTAAGAACAGTCCCACTTCGTCACACACTGTTACTGATCTTTAACTCTTAAACTCTCCAATATCAAAATTAATTTTTGACAAGTGTGTGGTTCTGATCCAAAAACCCAATTAACCTGTGGTAATGTGTATCCAAGCACGACTACACCACTGTGACCGGGGTCCTAGTGGGGAGCCAGCTGTGGTCACTCAATTAGGGTGACCTGCAAAGAAAGAATGGGGCAGACAATCCCCATAAAGCTGGTGGATATTCCAATACTTAGATTTACCAAGCCAGCTAAAACAGCTTCTTTATTATCTTACTGGTTACTCAAAAGTTCAAACAACACAGTTCCCTTAAAGTGATCCAGCCTCAGGCCTCCATCCAGGTACCCACGTCAAATATGAAAATTTCTGTAAATCTTATTTCATCATATAAAAGAAAAGGTTCTACCAATTCCAAAGGATCGGACACGTTACCTAGAATCATAGAATATCAGGGTTGGAAGGGACCTCAGGAGGTCATCTAGTCCAACCCCCTGCTCAAAGCAGGACAGATCCCCAACTAAATCATCCCAGCCAGGGCTTTGTCAAGCCTGACCTTAAAAATATCTAAGGAAGGAGATTCCACCACCTCCCTAGGTAACGCATTCCAGTGTTTCACCACCCTCCTAGTGAACAAGTTTTTCCTAATATCCAATCTAAACCTCCCCCACTGCAACTTGAGACCATTACTCCTTGTCCTGTCCTCTTCTACCACTGAGAACAGTCTAGATCCATCCTCTTTGGAACCCCCTTTCAGGTAGTTGAAAGCAGCTATCAAATCCCCCCTCATTCTTCTCTTCTGCAGACTAAACAATCCCAGTTCCCGCAGCCTCTCCTCATAAATCATGTGTTCCAGTCCCCTAATCATTTTTGTTGCCCTCCGCTGGATGCTTTCCAATTTTTCCACATCCTTCTTGTAGTGTGGGGCCCAAAACTGGACACAATACTCCAAATGAGTCCTCACCAATGTCGAATAGAGGGGAACGATCACGTCCCTCGATCTGCTGGCAATGCCCCTACGTATACATCCCAAAATGCCATTGGCCTTCTTGGCAACAAAGGCACACTGCTGACTCATATCCAGCTTCTTGTCCACTGCACCCTAGGTCCTTTTCTGCAGAACTGCTGCCGAGCCATTTGGTCCCTAGTCTGTAGCGGTGCATGGGGTTCTTCCGTCCGAAGTGCAGGACTCTGCACTTGTCCTTGTTGAACCTCAGATTTCTTTTGGCCCAATCCTCCAATTTGTCTAGGTCCCTCTGTATCCTATCCCTACCCTCCAGCGTATCTACCAGTCCTCCCAGTTTAGTGTCATCTGCAAACTTGCTGAGGGTGCAATCCACACCATCCTCCAGATCATTTATGAAGATATTGAACAAAACCGGCCCGAGGACCAACCCTTGGGGCACTCCACTTGATACCGGCTGCCAACTAGACATGGAGCCATTGATCACTACCCGTTGAGCCCGACAATCTAGCCAACTTTCTATCCACCTTATAGTCCATTCATCCAGCCCATACTTCTTTAACTTGCTGGCAAGAATACTGTGGGAGACCGTGTCAAAAGCTTTGCTAAAGTCAAGGAACAACACGTCCACTGCTTTCCTCTCATCCACAGAGCCAGTTATCTCGTCATAGAAGGCAATTAGATTAGTCAGGCATGACTTTCCCTTGGTGAATCCATGCTGACTGTTCCTGATCACTTTCCTCTCCTCTAAGTGCTTCAAAATTGATTCCTTGAGGACCTGCTCCATGATTTTTCCAGGGACTGAGGTGAGGCTGACTGGCCTGTAGTTCCCAGGATCCTCCTTCTTCCCTTTTTTAAAGGTGGGCACTACATTAGCCTTTTTCCAGTCGACCGGGACTTCCCCGGATCGCCATGAGTTTTCAAAGATAATGGCCAATGGCTCTGCAATCGCATCTGCCAACTCCTTTAGCACTCTCGGATGCAGCGCATCCGGCCCCATGGACTTGTGCTCGTCCAGCTTTTCTAAATAGTCCCGAACCACTTCTTTCTTCACAGAGAGCTGGTCACCTCCTCCCCATACTGTGCTGCCCAGTGCAGTAGTCTGGGAGCTGACCTTGTTCGTGAAGACAGAGGCAAAAAAAAGCATTGAGTACATTAGCTTTTTCCACATCCTCTGTCACTAGGTTGCCTCCCTCATTCAGTAAGGGGCCCACACTTTCCTTGACTTTCTTCTTGTTGCTAACATACCTGAAGAAACCCTTCTTGTTACTCTTAACATCTCTTGCTAGCTGCAACTCCAGGTGTGATTTGGCCTTCCTGATTTCACTCCTGCATCCCCAAGCAATATTTTTATACTCATCCCTGGTCATTTGTCCAATCTTCCACTTCTTGTAAGCTTCTTTTTTGTGTTCAAGATCAGCAAGCATTTCACTGTTAAGCCAAGCTGGTCGCCTGCCATATTTACTATTCTTTCTACACATCGGGATGGTTTGTCCCTGTAACCTCAATAAAGATTCTTTAAAATACAGCCAGCTCTCCTGGACTCCTTTCCCCCTCATGTTATTCTCCCAGGGGATCCTGCCCATCAGTTCCTGGAGGGAGTCAAAGTCTGCTTTTCTGAAGTCCAGGGTCCGTATTCTGCTGCTCTCCTTTCTTCCTTGTGTTAGGATCCTGAACTCGACCATCTCATGGTCACTGCCTCCCAGGTTCCCATCCACTTTTGCTTCCCCTACTAATTCTTCCCGGTTTGTGAGCAGCAGGTCAAGAAGAGCTCTGCCCCTAGTTGGTTCCTCCAGCACTTGCACCAGGAAATTGTCCCCTACACTTTCCAAAAACTTCCTGGATTGCCTGTGCACCGCTGTATTGCTCTCCCAGCAGATATCAGGATGATTGAAGTCGCCCATGAGAACCAGGGCGTGCGATCTAGTAGCTTCTGCGAGTTGCCGGAAGAAAGCCTCGTCCACCTCATCCCCCTGGTCCGTTGGTCTATAGCGGACTCCAACCATGACATCACCCTTGGTGCTCACACTTCTAAACTTAATCCAGAGACTCTCAGGTTTTTCTGCAGTTTCATACTTTAGCTCTGAGCAGTCATACGGCTCCCTTACATACAGTGCAACTCCCCCACCTTTTCTGCCCTGCCTGTCCTTCCTGAACAGTTTATAACCATCCATGACAGTACTCCAGTCATGTGAGTTATCCCACCAAGTCTCTGTTATTCCAATCACATCATAATTCCTTGACTGTGCCAGGACTTCCAGTTCTCCCTGCTTGTTTCCCAGGCCTCCCAGGTTATTGAATATTCCAGATCTTACCCAAATACATGCTACAGCCAATTCTTATCAACTAAACTAAACTTTTGTTTCTTAATAAAGAGAGAGTATGATTAAAAGATCAATATACATACAGGTTTCAGAGTAGCAGCCGTGTTAGTCTGTATCTGCAAAAAGAAGAGGAGGACTTGTGACACCTTGGAGACGAACAAATTTATTTGAGCATAAGCTTTCGTGGGCTACAGCTCACTTCATCGGATGCATAGGATGGAACATATAGTAAGAAGATATATATACATACAGAGAACATGAAAAGATGGAAGTAGCCATGCCAACGGTAAGAGGCTAATTAATTAAGATGAGCTATTATCAGCATGAGAAAAAAAAACTTTTGTCGTGATAATCAAGATGGCCCATTTAGACCGTTGACAAGAAGGTGTGAGGATACTTAACATGGGGAAATAGATTCAATATGTGGAATGACCCAGCCACTCCCAGTCTCTATTCAAACCCAAGTTAATGGTATCTAGTTTGCATAGTAATTCAAGCTCAGCAGTTTCTCGCTGGAGTCTGTTTCCGAAGCTTTTCTGTTGCAAAATTGCCACCTTTAAGTCTGTTACTGAGTGGTCAGAGAGGTTGAAGTGTTCTCCTACCGGTTTTTGAATGTTATGATTCCTGATGTCAGATTTGTGTCCATTTATTCTTTTGCGTAGAGACTGTCCAGTTTGGCCAATGTACATGGCAGAGGGGCATTGCTGGCACATGATGGCATATATCACATTGGTAGATGTGCAGGTGAATGAGCCTGATGGCGTGGCTAATGTGATTAGGTCCTCTGATGGTGTCACTTGAATAAATATGTGGACACAGTTGGCAACGGGGTTTGTTGCAGGATAGGTTCCTGGGTTAGTGTTTTTGTTGTCTAGTGTGTGGTTGCTGGAGAGTATTTACTTCAGGTTGGGGGGCTGTCTGTAAGCGAGGACTGGTCTGTCCTGTCTCCCAAGATCTGTGAGAGTGAGGGATCATTTTTCAGGATAGGTTGTAGATCTCCTGCTTTTTTTGTTTTTTCTCTCCTGATGATAATAGCTCATCTTAATTAATTAGCCTCTTACCGTTGGCATGGCTACTTCCACCTTTTCATGTTCTCTGTATGTATATATATATCTTCTTACTACATGTTCCATCCTATGCATTAGATGAAGTGAGCTGTAGCCCATGAAAGCTTATGCTCAAATAAATGTGTTCGTCTCTAAGGTGCCACAAGTCCTCCTGTTCTTTTTGAATATACAGACAGACATGAGTTCAATTAATTGAGGTGCAGATTCATAGCAGAGATGGTGAGCTTTGTAGTTGCACAGAGTTCTTTCAGAAATAGTTCACAGGTTATAGTCCAATGTCCAAATCTCATATTCAGGGCATACCAGCATAGCTTGGACCTCAGTCTTGTGACTCAAACTTCCCCTGACGAAGCCTAAGCAGATCTGAGATGACAGAATCAGGACCCAAGGATCTTTTATACCATTTCATGTCCTCTTTGAGAAGTTGGAATTTCCTTGGGGAACAAAAGGTAATTAGGATGCCTTTGAAGGAGGTCCATCACCAGTAACATAAGGCCCTTTGCTTGTTCCTCCACCATTCACAGTACATTTCAAAGAGAGATGAACATGAGATATCCCGTGTTTACAATTCATTTAAATGCTAGGGTGTTCTTTTGATCTCTGAACTATCAGAATACAGCATAGAGAGGGACTGTTGATTACATTGTATGATTTGTACATTGTATGATTTACATTGTACATTGATTATATATGTATGACTCTGCTCATACATATGTAAATACACAAAAACACAAACATTATCTCCCCACATGTCTTTTGAGGGTTATCTATTTTGCAGGATGTTTAACCCTTTCTGGCTATGCATCACGGACCTGTTCCCAGGAACATTAAAAAGAAATAAACACGACTTCCGTGGGCAAAGCTGTGTCTTTAAAGGGCCATTGCCAGCGAAAGCCAGGCTGCAAACACTGGCTTTGACAAACCAAGCAACTGTCTCTCCAGTGTTACCTAAAATAGCCCCAAGAAGAGCTGTTTTAAAGCAAACGTGTTTCCTGGCAGCATATGAGCCAACCCTGCTGCACCGAGGACCCGCAATGCTGACTTCAGGGGTGCCCACTGGCCGAGCTGAGAGAGCCTCTCAAGCCCCAGGCCCTGCTCTGCCAGACACCCCGAGTGATTCTGGACAAGTCCTCAGTTACCAGATGGACCCCAGGGATCACAGCCCTGCCCTACTGCACGGGGGCAGGGGAACATGAAATACCGCAAAATGCCCAGACTCTACGGTGATGGGGGTCGGGTGGGGGCAGATAATTACCCGAGAAGACAGAGGGATTTTTAAAAAATCTCATGCACTGTCTATTCCTGGAGAAGGCTAGGAGCTCCCATAGGGTCCTACCAACCCCGGCCACTGTGCTGAGCCTGCAGCCAGAGAGGGCAGGAGGGACAAGGCTGAGAAACAGACTCGCCAACCCCCAACAAATGGCTGCTCCTGGTTCACTGTCCGTGGGGAGCCTGGTGCAGAAAAGGGGATGCTGTCCTGAGCCAGGAGCCTGTCTGTGGCACCGCGCTGGCTAGTGCCAAGGCCTGACGGCAGCTCTCAGGGGGAGGGCTTGCCTCTCCCCCGGCTGTCTCACCTGCCTGTCCCCCAACTTTCCCCTGCCTGTCTCACCTGCCTCTCCCCGGCCTGTCCCACCTGTCTCTCCCCCCCGCCTTTCCCCCGCCTGTCCCACCTGCCTCTCCCCCCCGCCTTTCCCCCGCCTGTCCCACCTGCCTCTCCCCCCCGCCTGTCCCACCTGCCTCTCCCCCCCGCCTGTCCCCCCTGCCTCTCCCCCCTGCCTGTCCCACCTGCCTGTCCCCAGCCTTTCCCTAGCCTGTCTCACCTGTCTCTCCCCCGCCTTTCTCATCTCCCTGTCTCCCGCCTGTCTCACTTTTAGTCTGTCAGAGCAGGGCGGTGGCCACCTGTTCCCCTTCAGGCAGCTGAGGTGGGGAGAGGGGGGCAGAGGGGCAGGGAGGGGGGAGGTAAGAAGGGGTGTCACGGAGTCCCCGGGCGATGCTCTGGAACTGCTCCCCATGAAGCCAGTCAGGACTCTGGGGAAGTCTCCTCTCTGGGAGCAGCCTGTCTGCAGGACACACAGCTCACCCAGCTTCCACCTTCCTGGGTCTGACCTTGGAGCATTCAGCCTCCTCTGCCCCTCCGTGCGCTTCCCACAGCCAGTCCGCTCAGGCGGGGCTCCTGGGGAAGCCAGAGGGTCCTGCCCCCAACTCCGCAGTCAGACGGGACTCTCAGCCAGCCAGTAAAACAGAAGGTTTATTAGATGACAGGAACATGGTCTAACACAGAGCTTGCAGGTGCAGAGAACAGGACCCCTCAGCTGGGTCCATTTTGGGGGGCAGTGAGCCAGACAACCACGTCTGCACTTCACTCCATGTCCCGGCCAGCCCCAAACTGAAACTCTCTCCAGCCCCTCCTCCTCTGGGCTTTGTCCCTTTCCCGGGCCAGGAGGTCACCGGATTCCTTGTTCTCCAACCCTTTAGCTCTCACCTTGCAGGGGGGAAGGGCCCAGGCCATCAGTTGCCAGGAAACAGGGTGTTGGCCATTCTCTGTGTCCAGACCCCTGCACACCCCTGCCCTCTAGGGCTCTGCAATGATCATACACCCTTATCCCACCACCTAGATACTTAAGAACTGCCTAGGGGAAACTGAGGCACCCCCACACTATTCAGAGGAAACATTAAGAACAGTCCCACTTCGTCACATCTCTCCCCCCTTCGAGATCAAACTGAGCCGGGTCACTTTAGCCAGTGACCTGGGGAAGTTCGAAGCCACCAGCGTTCCCATGGATGCCCCAGCATCTCTCCCATTCCTTGGTAGGAGTTACACCAGGCCCTTCCAGTTTCACGCCCTCCCTTACGTCGGGGGTGGTCGATAGCACTCGCAGGCCGCATGTGGGAAGGTTTCTGCGGCCCATGCCCTTTGGCCACCCCCAAAACCCTAGGGGGTCAAACTGGGATTGGGTCTTCTCCCCAACAAGCTGGCCAAACACAGCCACTTGGTTATAGGACTGTTTAACTTTCTTAACAGCTTTCACTCCATCTGAGACCTTGTCAAAGCTATCCACACTGGATCTTTCAACAGGAAAGTCAGTGGATCCATTCACAACAGAAAATTTCTGGCTGTTAGGAACTGAAACTTTCTTGATTAAATCACTTTCACACCCTTCAGTTGCAGTAAACTGCTTGCAAAGACTCCATGAGGATTCCTTTCCCTTGGGCTTTTCTGTGCAACCATTCACCCCTCACAGAAATTCTGCTCTTACCCTCTTCACCGAGGGCTTGCTCTAGAGAAACACTTTCCTGAGCAACAACAGACTCTTTCTGGGTCTCCCTTACATCCAGAATCACCTCTGGCCCATCCGGCGGATTCCTACACAATCCCCTTTCAGGCAAACTTACAGACTTCCTAGATAAAAGGTCAGAAGCATTCTCCTTCCCTTTGCCACACACAAGTTCAGGAATCTTTTCCTTCTTTCTACAGGTTTCCACACCCTCAGTAGGTAACACAATCACATCACCTTCATACTCTCCTTGTGCCCTGGCTAGGATCTCACCCTGATTAGACAGAGTTGCTGCACCCTTTCCCAACAACACACTAGCAACAGGCAAAATACAAGCACCAGAATTGTCTGGTCTCTGGGATTTTACATAGACCCTAACTGGATGCGACCTAGTTACAGGGCCATTCTCCTGAGCAGACACAAACTTAGGACCATTCCCTTCCTGGGCTTTAGCTGAATCCAGAACCAGCTCTGAGACAACTGCATGACCCTCAGCCACCACAGGCTGAAAGGCCCCTTCTGTCTGCTCCACAGACAAAGAAGAGCCGGACACACTTTCTCCTTTACCAGACACACAGTTTGGGATCTCATCCCCCTTGTCCCAGCACACAAGGCTGGTCACAGACAACTGCTTGGAGATCAGGGTAGCTCCCTCCATAGGCAAGTCAATAGCCCTGACAGACACAGGCACATTTCCTTCCCTGTCACAATTCTCCACCCAGCTAACAGGTAAGGTCCAGGGACACTCATCTTCCACTCTCCTCGCCTTCCCACCCTGCTGACTAGACACAGCCATCAGCTCACAAGGCTGCCTAGGCTCATCCAAACTTTCCTTACCCAGCACCTTGCCACTCCCAACAGATCCCCTGCCCTGCCTGCGTCTCCCGCCACTCAGCTGGGGTCTCAGCTCCCCCTGTGCTCAGCGCTGCCCTTGCTGTCCCAGTGCGGGTAGGCAGCGAGCTTGCTGCTTTCCTCATTGCATCAGAGCCAGCCTGAGCCCCATCTCCGGTGTGCAAGGGGGCGGGGAGCATCTCTCTGTCCCACCCAGCCCCAGCGGTCTGGTTACAGGCAGGCAGGTAACCTGAGCCTAGCCGCTCCTCCCTGCTGCCAGCCAGGTCATCTGCATTTTCACTGACCATTTCCCTCTCCACCAATTGGTTCCCTGGATTCAAATTCAAACCCTTGGCAGTTACCGGAGCAGGGCCTGGATCCTGTCCCAAAGAGACACAGTCACCCCACAACAGGGTCTCACAGCTGGTGTCCTGGAGAACCCCAACAACCAGCCAGCCCGACCCCTCCTGTGTCTGCACAGGGATCTGGGCCATAGGGAGGGCAAGGGGCTTCATATCTGGGACCTTCACACAGCCCCTCAGCATCTGAGGCTGCACCACCTGGGGCCTGACAACAGTTCCCTCTGTCCCAGGATCTCGCCACCCCAGGAATGTCTCCCCATTGACCATCACCTTCCGTTCCCACTGGAGGTCCGAGGGGCCTGACCCCAGGAAACTCCACACAGACATATAGGTTGGGGTCAGGAGTGGGAGCCTGTCCACCTCCCCACCCATCTGGCTGACAGAGTCTGTGGCCTTGGGACCCAGCAAGGGAGCTAGACACCGGGGCTTTTCCGCAGGGTCCCCCTAGTTCAAATCGCCAGCCTGCTCAAAGGCAGTGAGGTGGGCATCCACATCCCCGCATCCTTAACCAGGGGCAGCAATTTAGTCTCGAGGTTCCCTGCGGAACTGGCCCCCTGGGGTCTATCCCCACTCACCCCTGGGAGGTCCCCTATGCCTCTCCGCTCCCCCACCGCCAGTTCATGCTGCTGCTGCTTCTGCAGCTCTTTCTTGGGCTCTCGCTGTCTCTCACAGTCCTCTTGCTCTCTCGGACTCAGCTCCAATCCCGTCCGTCTCCGATCCCCGGATGGGGATCCCGGTCCTGAAGACCCTCATCTGGTCGGGGACAGGAGTCTTGGCGCTGCCTGGCTCCCACTCCAGCTGCTCCCAGATCCTGCTATAGCCCCATTTGGGGTCAGGAATCTGTTTCTTAGAGCGGTCATCCTCCTCCAGCTGCACGATTAACTGTGCTTTGGTGAACTTTCCAATGCTCAACCCTCTCTTTCTCCACAGGGTTACAATGTCCTTCTTAAGGAGACGGTGACAGGCCATCACTCCGCTCTTCCTAAGTTGTTGTGGACTCACAGGCCTGTGTGCTCTCAGCTCCCCACTGTTTCCAGGGAGAACCCCTAGTGTGCCAGCCCTTCTCGAGGTCACCACCTCTTTGCCAGGGTCGAGCTGCAGACTCCTCCGCCCCTGGGACCGCATGCTGCAATCCCCCGGGGGACCCTGTTACTGCAAAAGTCCTTCTTTCTGGTCACACACTCCTAGGGGTTAACCGCCCCCTGAAACCGTCTCTTTCTGAATCTTCAGCACGCCTGGTCCCCATCAATCCCCCTTCGTTTTACTGCTCCCCAGTCACTTACTGCAGGAAGCGCCATCCACGGGGTGCAGTAGATCCCACCGCTCCCACCAGTTGTCATGGAGTCCCCGGGCAATGCTCTGGAACTGCTCCCCATGAAGCCAGTCAGGACTCTGGGGAAGTCTCCTTTCTGGGAGCAGCCTGTCTGCAGGACACACAGCTCACGCAGCTTCCACCTTCCTGGGTCTGACCTCGGAGCATTCAGCATCCTCTGCCCCTCCGTGCGCTTCCCACAGCCAGTCCGCTCAGGTGGGGCTCCTGGGGAAGCCAGAGGGTCCTGCCCCCCAACTCCGCAGTCAGACGTGACTCTCAGCCAGCCAGTAAAACAGAGGTTTATTAGAGGACAGGAACATGGTCTAAAACAGAGCTTGCAGGTTGAGAGAACAGGATCCCTCAGCTGGGTCCATTTTGGGGGGCAGTGAGACAGACAACCACATCTGCCCTTCACTCCATGTCCCAGCCAGCCCCAAACTGAAACTCCCTCCAGCCCCTCCTCCTCTGGGCTTTGTCCCTGTCCCGGGCCAGGAGGTCACCTGATCCCTTTGTTCTCCAACCCTTTAGCTCTCACCTTGCAGGGGGAAGGGCCCAGGCCATCAGTGGCCAGGAAACAGGGTGTCGGCCATTCTCTGTGTCCAGACCCCTGCACACATCTGTCCTCCAGGGCTCTGCAATGATCATACACCCTTACCCCACCACCTAGATACTTCAGAACTGCATAGGGGAAACTGAGGCACCCCCACACTATTCAGAGGAAACATTAAGAACAGTCCCGCTTCGTCACAGGGGGGCAGAGGGAAAGTCCCCCCCGCCCCCCAGGGCTCCTGTCAGGGACCTTACACGAGATGATCCGGAGCCCGAACCAGCCCCTGGAGCCCGCGGGCCATGGGCTGGGCGGGGAGCAGGGCCCCGGGCTCGGGCACAGCCCGATGCAGCCACCGCCCGGCCCGGCCCCGCCGCCGGGATTGGCTGGAGCCGGAGCCGGGGCGAGCAGGGGCCGGGCCAGCGCCATGTGACGGGGCGGGAGCGGAGCCGGGCCGGGCCGGGAGATGGACGGAGCGCGGCGGGACGGAGCCAAGAGCGGGGAGAAGAGGGAGAGGGAGCCGGAGCCGGAGCGGGGGCAGCAGAGGAGGTGAGCCGCGCCGCGCCGCGCCGGTCCCTGGGGTCGGTGGCGCTGCCTGTGCCCCATGGCACGGGGGCGGGATCTGCGCCGGGGGAGTGTGTGTGGGTGTCCATGGGGCGCGCATTGCCCGTGCCCGGGCGGAGGGGGGAGGGGTGGGGCGCGCGCATTGCCCGTGCCCGGGGGGACGGGGGTGGGGCGCGCGCATTGCCCGTGCCCGGGGGGACGGGGGTGGGGCGCGCGCATTGCCCGTGCCCGGGGGGACGGGGGAGGGGTGGGGCGCGCATTGCCCGTGCCCGGGGGGACGGGGGAGGGGTGGGGCGCGCATTGCCCGTGCCCGGGGGGACGGGGGAGGGGGGGCGCGCATTGCCCGTGCCCGGGGGGACGGGGGAGGGGGGGCGCGCATTGCCCGTGCCCGGGGGGACGGGGGAGGGGGGCGCGCATTGCCCGTGCCCGGGGGGACGGGGGAGGGGGGCGCGCATTGCCCGTGCCCGGGGGGACGGGGGAGGGGGGCGTGCATTGCCCGTGCCCGGGGGCTCTCTGGCACCGTGTTCTTCTCTAATTTCTCAGCGCCCTGCTGCTGCTTCCCACCGTGGTTTCACTTTCTCTTTCACTCCCCTCCCTGCCGAGCGGCATCTTGGTTTGGCTTTTGTCCCCCTCTGCCTCCTAGCCCGAACTGTGTCCCTGGGCCCCTGGCCCAGCAGCAGCCTCTCTGCAGGGCCTGCTGCCCGGAGCACCCCTTCCTTTACCCCTCTCCATGCTGGAGCTACCGCCCTGAAATGAAAATAACCCAGCACTGTCCCCTTTCCCTCCAGGGCACCCCCCCAGGCAACTCCACCCCCAGCTCTCAACAGCCTCTCTCGGTGTGGGACAGAGCATACTGGGCCACTCAAACCTGCTCTCACCCGTGCCCTGCGCTTGCACGGAGGTGGGCAGACAGCTCCTGTATTTTCAACGGCTTGATCTGTCATTGCCAAAGCTGCGGAAGTGGGACTGCTGCAGCGTCTTTGGCTGGATCCAGAAACTCTTACCATTAGCGAGCCCCGTGTGCTGTGAGAAAAATGCAAATCTGAAGTCCCACACACCACCTCCCAGCAGATTACATTAGTTTCCTGGCGAAGCCATAAAATAATCCAGCCAGGCCAGTCAAAGACCAGCTGGGTGGTAACCTCGCGCTGGCCTGGCTCTGCTGGGCATGTCTCCAGGCCCAGGGTCCTGTGCAAGGAGTTCGCTGCGTCTCTCTCCCTCCTCCCGCTGGGTCCCGCTGCTAGGGCCCAGGTTGAATGGGGAAGCAGGAGTTTTGCTGGTGCCAGCCCTCGCCCAGCGTGCAGCCTCCTCTCATGTCCTACCCATCCTGGTGTTCCCACTGCAGTCCCATCGCTCCTGCCCAGCCCCCAGCCGAGAGCCTCCGGCGCGAACGCCGCATCAGAGGGGAACAGAAGGTCCCCGTGTGAGCAAGGGGCATTCGCTGGGCGGCTGGGGGTGTGTGGATGGGGCGGGCAGGACGTCACGCCTGGCTCCTGGGGCCCTGGGAGTTCCTTTGCAGTCTCCCAGCCATCCCCACGCTGCCTCGCCCCGACGCTGCTTGGCTGGCGAGATCAGAGGAGGCAGCAGGCCAGCGTGCTCGCTCCTGTTCCCAGCTGAGCGGGTGATGTTAGACGCAGAGCCCAGCAGGCAAGAGCCCATTAGCCGAGGCAAGAACTTTCCACCACCCGGAACAGACACGAGGCACCAGGCAGGGCTCCCCCCTGCTCAGGAATGGCTTCTGCCCAGTCTGCTCTCCGCCCAGGCTGCCCGAGGGGGAAACACAGCAGGCTGGGCAGCCACTGCCTCAGTTTCCCTTGCCCTAGCAAGGTACCTCATCCCTCCCACTCACCAGTCCAGTCTGTCCAGCTTTCCCAGGCTTGGCTCAGGAGCCTGTCCCCCAGCACAGAGACCTCCTCCAGCCAGGCTCCCTGGGAGCCGGCGTGTTCCGAGGGAAGGCTACTTATGAATGACCATCCTGGTAACCTTCCCAGCATGCTTTGCTTGCATTTCCCAGGGTCCTGCTGGAACTAGCTGTCCCAGAATGCTTTGTTTCTGAGCTGAATCTGGGCCTTGACTCCCGCTTAAAGGGCCAGCTCACACTGCAGTGGGCTCCTGCTGGTGGTGCGTGCGTGTCCCAGCCCTGGTGAGCTGTGCTGGGTCCCCCCGAAATGCCGGGTCTTCCTTCCTTCCTTCCATGGAGTGTGGGGCTCGAGTGAGGTGTGAGCCACAGGCTCTTGGCCCCAGGCCCCCTAGTCTCTGCAAGGGTGTCCTTGATTCTCTTCTGCAGTTTCCTGCCTGCCTTGGAGAGCCAAGGAACCACCGTCCTCCACAAGACAGTCAGCTTCGCCCCCCACCCCCTGCCAGGTAAGAGCCCAGCCAGATGTGCAACGCGCCCAGCCTCATCTGCCACGGATGCTGGTGCAGCCGCGGTGCCATGGTGCCGCGAGTGAGGGCTATGCTGAGTGTTAACGACCATCAATCTTTGGGCTTCTCTCCTCCTCCCAGCGAGGCAGTTTGATCAGAACACCACGGAGCCGATCAGCTTCTACCTGTCCAGCCTGGAGGAGCTGCTGGCATGGAAACCCACCAGTGATGATGACTTCAACATTGCCACAATGCCACTGGCTAACCGGGAACCTCCACTCCACAGCAAGAGACCTCGGACGCTGGTGTGCCACGACATGAAGAATGGCTACCTGGAGGACAGGTAGGATCCTCTTCACGGCTCTCAGAACGGAGCACTGCATGCTGGGCACGTGGGCCTCTGCTGATGGGACTCGGCATTTACCCAGCACTTCACGCTTCCAGAACTTTAATTGCAGCGGCCTTGGGCGGCGGGTCAGGAACAGCCTTCCCCTTGTCCAGAGCGAGGAAGGGACTCGCCCCTGGTGCGGCAGAGCTGGAAGAGAACCCAGGAGCCTGGCTTGCTGTCCCACGGGGACCCACGCTGGTCTCTGGCGAGTCTGCTGAGTGTCATGGCTGCGGGTTTGGCAGGCAGCATGTAGCGATGCTGAGCACCGAGGCCAGCGTGACGTGTGTTGTTTGCTGCCGAGGGATATCTTGGGTTTGCTTTCTGTCCCCTGCTTCTGTAATGCTGACAGACCCTTCTCCTCCTCTCTCGCCTCAGTGCCACGAGATGGGACAGAACACCACACCCAGCAGGTGTGTGGGTTACCGTCCGAGCTGCTTGTGGGATCTGGGCAGAGACACGCTTGGGGCTAGCCTTGGCCTCCCCCAGGCTGCCTGCCTGCAGACAGCTCAGCGCCGAGGAGATGTTCTCAGTGTGCCAGGGTAGTGGAATATGTTTGTTCTGGAGCCAAGCAGAGGAGGAACCCCAGGAGCAAGTCACAGGGAGACTGAATGCTCCTTGCCCCCAGGAAGAACGGGCTGTCTCCCAATCAGGTTGGAGCCTGTTTGCTCCCTGTTAATCTGCAGTGCAACTCCAGCTTCATGCTGGGGGCTCTGGCCAGTTCCTCCCGTCAGCTGGGCTGTGGGGTGTGTCTCCTCATCGGATCCAGAGACCCAGGGTGCAGCCTATTGAGAAACCATTTGGGCTACCGCCATTTGGATTGCTGTATCTGAGTGACCCAGCACCTTGGAACCGTGACCCTCGGAGATTGGGCATGAGCACAGGAGCCTGGTGTCCATCTTGCAGGCTTCCCCAGGCATGTTTGCACCCCTGCAGGTTTGGTGGGCGAGGCTGGAATGTCTCCACCTGCTACTGAGTGGCTCCTGAGATGGGGAGAAACTCTCCGGCTTGGCCTGGAAGCTCTTTGGAGTAGGGGCTGGCTGTGCCATGCCCAGGGCAGACCCTGATTGGAGCCCTGGGCACCACTGCAATCGAGATAACTGATAATGTCCCACTTGAAAACTCCCCCAGAAAGTCAGGCAATGTTTCCAGCCTCGGAGAGAAGGGGCAAACCCCTCCGCTGCAAGAGGAGGATGAACGATTCTCCGCCACGTCTGCACCTGCTGACACAGCACCAGCCAGCTCTCTCCCTGCTCTAGGGGAGTCTCCTGGGGGAAGAGCAGAGCCTGGCACCTGGGGAATGGATTGTGGGGGCCGCGCCTGCCCTGGCCCCGGGCGCATGTAGCTCTCACACGCGCGCACTCTGCGGGCATCGTTGGCCACACGTGCTCCGTCCCTGCCCTGTCGGGGCGGGAGCACTGAGCCACCCCCTTCCTCTGCCTGCAGGTTCATCCAGGGCTCAGCTTCGCGGGACCCCTACGTGTTTTACCACTGGCAGTACGTCGACATCTTTGTGTACTTCAGCCACCACCCCGTGACCGTCCCCCCCGTCGCCTGGACCAACGCTGCCCACAGGAACGGCGTCTCCGTGCTGGGTGAGGGGTGCCGGCAGAGACCGGGCGCCGCGGTGGGGCAGGCGGGAGAACTCTGGCTTTAGCGCTGCCTGCAGGGAGAGGCTGGGAGCTCTTCTGCTGCTGGCACCTCCCGCAGGGCCCGCAGTGCCTGGGCACGGGCTGTGGCCAGCCCGGCCCCTTCCCCAGGGACAGGCCGGGCTTGGCAAGGGCCCACGCCTCTTGCTCACACGCCTGCAGGTATGTTGGGGACCCTGCACAGGGACCTACCCGCGCCCCCTTCTGCGGCTGGGGCCCCGGCGCGCGGAGCAGAGAGACTGACGCTGCCATCTGTGCCCTGGCTCTAGGGACGTTCATCACCGAGTGGACTTGCGGGGCCAAGCTGTGTGAGTCGTTCCTGGCCGGGGAGGCAGCCGCGTACCACGCCGTGGCTGTGCAGCTGGGCCGCATCGCCCATTTCTACCGCTTTGACGGCTGGCTGGTCAACATCGAGAACGCTCTGAGCGTGAGCAGAGCCGCCCTCGCTGCCCACCCTTATTGCCCCTCCCCTCCCCCCACGGATTGTCCTGCCTCCCCCAGCCCCTGGGGTGCAGGGACCCCTGACAAGGTGCCCCCGGGCGACGCCTGCTCTCTCCCTCCCCCGTGCAGGAGGCAGCTGTGCGGAACCTGCCCCTCTTCCTGCGTGACCTGCGGGAGCAGCTGCGTCGGGACGTGCCAGGCGGGCTGGTGCTCTGGTATGACAGCGTCTTGCAGAGCGGGGAGCTGCACTGGCAGAACGAGCTGAACGAGAAGAATAGGTGAGAGGGGGGTGCCCCCGTCCGCTGGACAGAGCAGGAGCCCCGGGCATGCAGCTGGCAGCGCAGCCCCCTCCCCTTCCCCTGGGCAGCCGGCAAAGACAGTGCAATCGGGGTGGCATCTACCAGCCGCGTAGCCTGCGGTCACGGCCACTCCCCCGTGCCTGGCCCGGCCCAGCCTGTGGGCTCTGGGCATCAGCCCCACACGTAGCAAGGCACCCTTCCCTTCTGGCTCTCTGGCAGGGGGATGGCTACCAGCCCCACCCCCAGCAGCCGCTGCTCTGCCCAGGCCTGGCAGCTCTGATTTTCCTGCCCAAGTGCCCCCGACAGAGCTGGGCTTGCGGCAGCGTGCCTGGGGGCTGCAGCTGGGGGGCCGTCCCGTGGGGTGGGGCCCCTCCCCGGAGGGCCCGTTCTCAGGGAGGAGGGGGTGGTGCTGGGTGCGGGTGCAGTGCCCCAGCACTGTGGCTCTCCCTTTCCTAGGGTGTTTTTTGACGCCTGCGACGGCTTGTTCACGAACTACAACTGGAAGGAGGAGCACCTGGAGCGCATGGGGGCGCAGGCCGGGGAGCGCCTGGCTGACATCTACGTGGGCATCGACGTCTTTGCCCGTGGGGAGGTCGTAGGCGGCGGCTTTGAGACAGACAAGGTGCCTGAGCCTGGCTTAAGGGCACCTTGGGGGCAGGGCCTCGCCCAGGGCGGGATCCTCCGGCAGGCCCCGGGCCCCGGCTGGGCTGAGCCTGGGCAGCCCCGTGCAGTGAGCTGGGCTCCGGGGCAGGTGTCCCTGGAGCGTGGCTTGTGCTGGGCATCCAAGGGCTGAGTGAGGCCATTGGTGCTTCCCCCC
The DNA here is from genome assembly GCF_965152275.1 of Natator depressus. Classification (NCBI taxonomy): domain Eukaryota; kingdom Metazoa; phylum Chordata; order Testudines; family Cheloniidae; genus Natator; species Natator depressus. The sequence goes on from NC_134247.1 coordinate 1,416,487, forward strand.
CACCCCACACTCTGCCCCCTCCCCCCGGGATCCATCCCCGTCTCCCAGGGGCACGGTGCCCTGGGGGCAGGGCAGAGCACCCCTCCCCTGTGGGTGGCACCAGGCTGGCTTGCTGTGGTGCTGGCAGCCAAGGGGGCCCAGCCCCTCTCTGAGCCTCCTGCTGGCAGAGTCTGAGGAGCCACCAGCCCCTGGGGCTTATGGCTCAGCCCGTCTGGGCTCGGAGTGGGGCAGGAGGGAGGGAGCGTCTCACCCCCGCGTTTCCGCAGGCTCTGCGCCTGATCCGCAAACACGGCTTTTCCGCTGCCATCTTCGCACCCGGCTGGGTCTATGAGCACCTGGGGAAGGAGAACTTCCTGCAGAATGAGAACAGGTGAGCTTGGTGGTGCTGGGGTGGGAGCACTGGATGGGTGCCCAGGGTGGAGAGGGGGTGGAATGCATGGATGGGTACGTGGGGTATGTGGGGGGAGGTGCCCACGCAGGGAGGATGGGTGCATGTGGGGATGCCTGTGTTGGGCCCGCAAGGAAGGGGGGGGTGCCTGTTCTAGGGGGATGGGTATGTGGGGAAAGGGGGTGCCCATGCTGGGGGGATGGGTGTGTGGGGAATAGGGGGTGCCTGTGCTGAGGGGGTGGGGGCTCAGGGAAGGGGGGTGCCCATGCTGGGGGGGTGGGTGCGCGGGGAAGGGGGGTGCCCGGGCTTGGGGGATGTGTGTGTGTGTGTGGGGGGGGGATGGGAACGCTGAGAAGGCCATGGAGTGGGGCTGCCCAGGTTAGCTGCTGCCCTATAGTGCTGGGGTGCTGGCGCCAGGCTCTGTGAAGGGCTGAGCTGTAGGGATCCCAGTGGGGTGCAGAGTTGCTGAGAGACCTGCGGGAAGGATGCTACGCCCTGGTTGGCTGCACCTTGGGCTGTGCTTCGTGCCCCCTGTGCCAGGGGCATGCTGACTGGGGGATGTCCTTGGTGCCTGGGGCTGGGGAGATGGCAGTGCTGAGCTGTGCCAGGAGGGGGCATGGCTACAACCATAGAATCCTAGAATATCCGGGTTGGGAGGGACCTCAAGAGGTCGTCTTATCCCACCCCCTGCTCAAAGCAGGACCAATCCCCAATTTTTGCCCCAGATCCCAAATGGCCCCTCAAGGATTGAACTCACAACCCTGGGTTTAGCAGGCCACTGCTCAAACCACTGAGCTCTCCCTCCCCCCAGCCAGCCTCTCCTCTCCTCTCCATGCAGGTTCTGGGGTTTGCTGGCGGAGCTGCTGCCCACTCACAGAATCAGCACTCTGCCCTTCAGCACCTGCTTCTGTCTGGGCATGGGCACGGGGAGATTCTCGGCTGGGCAGGTGAGTGCGGGGGCGGGGAGGGCAGGTCCCAGGCCCTGGCGTGTGGGGAGATGGGCTCATGAGCAACCACCAGCGTGACTCGGGGTGCCGTGTGCGACAGGGCCCAGCCAGCGCCTGCCCCATGTCCTGGCTCATCGGGGCTGCTCTCTCCTGCAGGAGGAAGAAGTCAGGCCCTGGTACAACTTGAGTGCCCAGGAGATCCAGCCCCTCTTCATGGACCAGCAAGCAACGGGAGGGGCAGGCAGCTGGCTGCACACACGCTGCTCCCTGCAGGATGCCTGGAACGGGGGCAGCTGCCTGCTGATCGAGGGGATCATCCCGCCTGATGCGGGCCATGTGGCTGTCCGGTGAGTGCGGGTTGGGGCGTTGGGTTGGGGGCACTTGGGCAGCTGGGGTGGCAAAGATCCATTTCTCTCTCACTAAAGGCTGGGGAGCCAGGGCATGGCACTGCATCAGGGGAACAAGGGGGTGCGTCAGAGTGCGCCCCATGCGCACCGTCTCCTGGGCACTGGGCCAGGAGTGGGCAGCCACAGACCTAGTTTGTGGTTCTTGTGCACAGCGTGTTGCACACGCGCCGTGTGTGAGCTCACGGCGTGTGTACGCAGCCCACGGGCCAGGGTTGTGGCTCTCGTGCAGCCTGTGGCATGCATGCACGCTCAGCGGGCCAGCTGCGTGCCGTGTGTGTTGCAACCTGCCTTGTACCCCATGTAACTCCCCCCCCCCCGCCCCCCGTCTCTCGGGGTGGATTGGGGGACACCAGCCTTTTCTCGTTCCAGATGCCAGCTCCCCCCAAACTCTTCCTGTCTCTGCTGTACAAACTGGAGGAGAAGCTGCCCGAGGTGGCGGTCGCGCTGGAACTCACCACATTGAACTCCGGCTCCTGCCGTGTTGGCAACATCGTTGGTGAGGAGCCCGGCCCCTCCGCGGGGATCTCACGCTGGTGGGCAGGCTGGGAATCGGTCCGTCATGCGGCTGGAGGGTGGGATGCCTGTGACATTTCTGCTCCTCCCCAACCCCATGTGTCCTGCGCCCTCTTCCCCTGCCCTAACTTCTCTGTTCCCCCCCGCAGGGGCGGCCACCCGACATCAGCCCCAGCCCCTCCCCACCCCGCCCCCTCACCTCTCCGGGCTGCTCACTGGCTGTGGACAGCAGAGCATGGCAGGTTGGATAAGGCGGTGAGTGTCCCCAGCCAGGGAGCCGTCCTGCCTCAGGCCTGAGCGGGGCCGTGGGGCTGGTCTCTCCAGCGGCCCTGCCAGTTCTCCCCTCTCTGCCCTCACCCAGGTGCTATGAATTGGAGCTGCGGGACTGCGCCCTGCACGACCTGTCGCTGATCCTGTCACGCCACCAGCCAGGCCTGCAAGAAAGGCGCTTCTCCTGCTGCCTTGGGGAGATCCAGGTGAGGGGGCCACACGGCACAGTGCCCCGGCACTGCCCACCTGCCATCCCTTGTAGCAACATCTGCCTATGGAGCCTGGGGGAGGGGAGGGGAGGGGAAAGGAGTGTCTCCAGGGAGCCCTGCCCCCTGCAGATGGTTGCAGCTGCTGCTGCCCTTCTGGGGCGGTCTGGCTGGGGGTGGGGGCAGTGCTGAGGTGAGGTGCTCTCCCTGCATGGATCCCTCCTCATGGGTGCTGCCCTGGAGAGCCCATCTCTGTCTAAGCACCTGTCTCCCCTGCAGGTGCTGGATGCCGACAACCTGCGCTCCTCGCTGCCCCGAGTGCCCAGCCTCGAGGCCTCCCAGGTGCTGTGGCACAAGGGGCCTGGCACAAACCAGCTCTCCCTCAGCCTCACCTTGCGCTGGTCCTACCCCCCCAGCCAAGCCCGCTGCTTCCGGATCCACTGCCAGGGCATGGCATGCCCTACGGGCCAGGTGCTGCCCCTGCCAGAGCAGCTCCTCGGGGTGGCACACAACACCCTCTACCGTGTGGTGGGCCTGGCAGTGCCAGAGGCGCCCCCCAAGGAGTCCTGCCGTGTGGAGTTCTTCGTGGAGCCGGTTCTGAACGAAGGGGCTGCCGTGGAGCGTTCCAGATGGGGGCGGCTGGTTCTGGTCTATTCCGACCCAGCCAGCATGAGCACCTATTAAATGTGACCTTTGGCACAGTGCCACGGCTCTCGGCCTTCGAGTTGGGCATTCGTGGGGGAGCGCAGGGCTGGCCTGGGGGCATGATGGAGGGGCAATGGCAGAGCTGGGGGGTGCTCTGGACGGGAATAGCAGAGATCTTGGGTAGCCCCGACCAGGCCAGGACCCTGGCTCCTCTCCAGTCTTGTCCCATTGGAAGGGCTCCTGGCCAGCCGCTGGCACCACCGCTCGGGCAGCTGCCCCGCCCAGCCTGGGGCTGGGACTGAACCCTGCACTGCTGGGGTGAGCCACGGGGGGGCAGCAGAGTCCCACGTTGGCTGCAAGGGGCCGCTGGGGAGCCCAGGGCTGCTCAACCCCCCTTTCCCTGGAGCTGCTGGGCAGCGAGGTGGGGACCCTGGGCAGAGCCCGGCTGGAGCCAGGCCCTGCCCTGCTCCATTCACGCTGCCTAATCCCGGCATCGCCGCTCGACGGCGGGAGCCCCCGCGGCTGGAGCCAGGCCCTGCCCTGCTCCGTTCACGCTGCCTGCTCCCGGCATCGCCGCTCGACGGCGGGAGCCCCCGCGGCTGGAGCCAGGCCCTGCCCTGCTCTGTTCACGCTGCCTGCTCCCGGCCTCGCCTGGCCCGGCCGGGTGCTGCAGCCTGACCGCGCCGCCTGCGGCTTTTCACACCAGGCCTGGGTGCTCTTCCTGCGTGGGGAGGGGGAGGGAGACTGCCCCCAGCTGGTCAGGTGGCTGCTGGGGCATGGCCCTGCGTGTAGCACACGCGTGGCAGCCAGCTGCTGGCCACCTTCCTGCTCCTTTGCACCCCCGCGTCTGGTGGCGCTGGGCAGCGGGTCCTGGAAGAGCCCAGAGCCAGCAGTGGCTCTGGGTCCCTCAGCCCCCAAAGGCCCAGGCAGCCCCACTCTTCAGTTCTCTGCGCTGCTGGCGGCTGGGCTCCAGGAAGGACATGGCTGAGCCTGCCTGGGATAGCCATGGCTGCTGGCTGCATGGGGCGGGCGCGGTGAATGGTTGTGGGCCGGCAGGGCTGCTCCTGGTCCTGAGCTGCTGTACGCCACATGCTGGGTCCGGTGCGGGGAGACAGCCAGCGCCCGTCCCCGGCTGGGGTCTAGCCCAGAGAACGTGCAAGCTCCATGGAACAGCTGAGTGAGTGCAGAGGTGGCTGCAGCTGCTTGTTGCAGGGCAGGGGTTCTCTAATGCTGGCTCCCTGGATGCTTTGAGGAGAGGAAATTGACAGTGGCGATTATTTCCTCACAGGCACGTGAACGAGCGATTAGCAGGCAGGGGGGAAGCGGTGCTGCAGCGCCAGGTTCACCAGCCCGGCTCCCTGCGCCGGTGGGCCCCAAGCTTACGGCCAGGAACATTAATACGGTGGCACTGGAACTGCTGCTGGGCCGAGTGGAATCGCCCTGAACTAAACCAGCGGACCGGGTGAACAATGAAGGGCTCGGTGTGGCGGGGCGCGCCTGCCAGGCTGGGGGTTTATGTGGAAGGGAGCAATTCGCCGGCTCTTACCCTGGGGGGCTTTTAGTTCTTTATGGCGCTTCGCTCTGCTTTACCCACCCCGTGCAGCCTGGGCTGTGCTGAGGGGCCTCCCTCCCCTGGTGCCTGAGCCCCACGACCTGCGGGGGGGCCAGCTTGTGCCCCACAGGCCTGCCTTGAGTGCGTTCTTGCTGAAGCAGGAAGCCCTGTGGCTAGGAAGAGGCCGGCAGAGGCAATGGCTTGGAGCCCTGCTAGGCTGCCTGTTGTGGGGGTCCCACAGCCCAGCCCCGCCGGCAGGCAGGGATAAGAGGCAGAACCTGGTGCTTACCCAGCTGTACAGTGCGACCCGCAGAGGTGCTGCAGGAGCTCGAGCCTGGTGCACGGAGGTGCCTGTGGGCAGAGTGGCTGGGTGGTAGAGTTCCCCCCTTGGGCACCAGCCCGCTCTGCGCATTTAGGCTGTGCGCTAGACGTCCCAGGAACACCCATTTGCCAGTCACAGGTCAGCCTGGCCCTGAGCAGCGAGGGCAGCCTTCCTAGTACCCCAAGCAGGGGTCACACAAATGCTGGGGGGGGAGCACCGCTGGGGCTATGGCAGCAGGGCTGGATGGCAGCAGGGCTGGCTGGGTAGGTGGCTCCTGGGGCTTAGGTTCAAAGCAAATTCAACATAAACCCGAGGAGGGTCTGCCCCACGCTCCTTCGGAACAACACCCGGATGAACAAGGCCGGAGGAATGCCAGGCCTTGCCTGCTGGAGCAATGCCAGAGTAGCTAGCTACAAACTGAGTGCAAGTGCCTAGCTCTGGCAAATTTAAAAGGGCAGCCCCCAGAAAAGCCTCCTGGGAAAATTCCTGTCAGAGGGTGGGCAAGCGAGGCGTGGGTGCTGTCTGGGGCACAGTACCATGCCAGAGTCCAAGAGGGGCTCCAGGGAAGAAGCTGGCATTGGGTGCCTGCTGTGGGCAAATACACACTGGCCACCAGCAGCAGGCTGCCAGGGTGCCTGACACCAGAAGCATGATTTGTCCACTCCGCCCCTTCCTGCAAGGCTCGTCCTGCACTCCAGCTCCAGGCCAATGCCAGGCCGCCAGGGCAGGGACACATCTGCAGAGCAGGCCCGGGCTCCCCTTGCTGGGATGGTGGGGGGCAGATGGCTGGGCCCTGCCTCCCACTTCCAGCAGCCTTCACTCTGGGCCGTGCCCCGTCTATGCTCCCATTCAAAACCTGAGTCATCCTGGTTGAAGAAAGAAATCTTTATTAATAATCTTAATAATAATAATAATCCTCATACTAATACTGTTCAGTCGGCTGATCACACCTTTGAAGCACACAGAATGGGTGGGCGCCAGCCTGCGCTCTGGGGCCGGGGGCCACCAGGGAGGTGACAGCACGGCAAATGGAAGGAGCTTTGTACAGCGGAGTGGGGTGGTGGGGAAGGGGCTATGTACAACGGGAATAGAAAAGGAGGATCTCATGGCTGGAGCCTCAGGAGAGTATGCTGAATATAAAGTGAAGTTTCATGAGATGACAGAGCCATGTTGGGAGACCTGCTGGATCCATCTGGCTCAGCCAGCTGCCTGCCGTCCCAGCAGCCTCGCAAACAGCTCCATGACCCACCCTGACGCCGCGAGGCTGCTGGGGGGAAGCGCCTCTCTGGCCTTTGGCACAACTGGACTGTGCCAGCTGTGGCATGGGGCAGGCTGTGGGTGAGTAGTTGAAAGAAGCTGGCAAGGGCCTGGATGCATCTGGTGTCCTGGCTAGCAGCGCACCCAGCCTTAGAGCCCAGCTGCCCCCACCTGTCTCTGGTTCAGAGCTGGGCTATGCCAGGCAGGGACCTCCTGGCCAGAGCCAGCACTGTCCTCCCCTCACTGCCCAACCGTGCCCAGTGCTTCCCATTCACTGCCCATAGTGACCCTCACGCCGCTGGGCCTCTCCAGCGCCTAGCCAGCTTGGGACTGGGGCTCGAGGCAGGCCTGGCTCTGAGCAGGGACCCTGCAGCCCCACTAAGGGGTGTGCGTGCCCCAGGGATGGCTGGGGCGTGCGGTTGGCTCCCTGCCCCTCAGTGGTGATGGGGTGGCTGAGCCAGCCACTGTGGGATCACATGGCCTCCTCTGGCTCCATGCTGGGGGGCAGGGGCTGAGATGATCCCTGGCATGCCATGTTGTGGCCTAGAGATGCACCCAAGCAGCCCCTTCCCCACTCTGTCTGCCCTGGGTAGGAGAAGGAGCAGGAAGCAGCTCCCGCTTGGCTTTAGCCCCATGGGCTTGTGGGAAGCCGGGAGCGCAGGGCACCGGGGTGATGAAAATGCAAGGGAGCTTCAACCTCCACTTAGCAAACATCCCTGTTAAACCCAGCGGTTCTTCCCCTGCAACACCCAGCAGCCCAGGCAAAGCTGCTGCTGCATCAACGATCCCACCTCTGCTCAGAGAGCCGAGGCCTCACACACTCAACACACCGATGGCCGGCAAGCGCAAAAGCACTGGAGCTCTGAAAACAAAAAGCAAGAATCCTACCCCTGAGGCCAAGTCCCCCAAACCTGCAGGAGGGCGTGGGCTGCTGCGGGGCTGTGCCGCTGGCCCTGGCCTCCACAGCACAGGCGTGGGAGGGCGGAAGGGAAGACACGGTGCCCAGGCCCGGAGCCTTGGGCCTGCAGAGTCCTCGCTCGAGGCTGTCCCAGCACGCCGCACTGCTCTCTCCCTCCCTGCCCTAGGCTGGAAGTGCGAGCAGGCTGTGGAGGGGGAGGGGACCCAAGTCTCCCAACATGGCTGCTGGCCGGGGCAGGGTTGGAGAGGGGCCGCTCTCTGCCCAGCTGGCCCATGGCGCTGTCCGCTTGGTGTGTACTCTCCGTGACGCAGGCGGGTGCAGCGCCTCCTGCTGGACTTGCTTGCTCAGTGCATGTGTGTGGACAGTATGGGACTCGGTTGGTTGGTTGCCTCTTTGTTTTGTTTTTTGTTGCCTTGTTTTTAATTTGTTTTGCCCTTCCTGGTCCCAGAAGGAAACAGCTGTGGTTTCACTACAACACAAACAGAAAGGCAGAACTTTCACTGGAGCCACCTGCAGCCACCCGGGAGCTGAGAGCAGCGCCCAGGGTCAGCCCCACAGCAGGGCCACGGGGCGCAGCCAGGCAGGCGGGGCCGCTGGACACCAGCCCCCCCCCCGACCCCATGGCCATTCTCAGCCCTGGGGCCCCGCTCAGCCACATAGTGTCCCATGTGCCCTGTGCGCATGGCCTGCCCATGCTGGAGCAGCTCAGCAAACACCAGGGGCAGGTGGGGTGGGGCTGGCCCATTAGTGCCTTCCGAAGTGGCTCCAGGATTGTGTAGTGGGTTCTGTTGTCCCCCCAGAAAGGCCCAGGCAGACGGCCGAGCTCACCCCCTGGCTGGGCCTGCACCCCAAGCAGCTCTTCTCTCATTAGGCGGTTTTTGTCCTTTACCCTAGCCTGGCCCACAGAGCAGTCTGGCTCTTGACTCCAGTCTCTCCCCTCTCCCCCCCGTAGTGACTTAAGGGGGTGGATGTGGCTGGGCCAGGGACGACAAGCTAACCCCAGCTGGCCTGTGGCACTAGGGCATCCCATGGCCTGAAACACAGGCTGCCCCCCCAGATGTGACAATGATGATGTGCAGCTCCCCAGAGCCAGGCGCGCATGGGAGGTTCCAAGTCTTGGCCAAAGGCTGTGCAGAGGGATGCAGGTGTTATTCCCCAGTGTAATCTTGGGGTGGGGCCATGCTCATTGCCCCCCGGTCTCAGCTATCCCTGCTAGTGCTAGCTATCCTGCACCCTCCGCCTTGCCCACAGCTCCCGGCCCATTTTGCCAGACAGCCTGTTATCCTAAGGGACAAACCCTCCACTCCTTTCCCTTGTGTGAGCAGTGCCCCGCCCAGGGGCCGTGGCTGTGGTCAGGCGCCTGCACAAGAAGAACAAGCCTGGCCTAGCAGGAGCAGGCTTGCCTGCCAGAGGGTGTGCTGGAGGGAGCTGGGGCAATGAAGAGGCCCAGAGAATGGAAGACTGTGCCAGGCCCAGGTGCGGCTCTGCGCAGGAAGGCAGCTCTCTTGGAATGCCATGGCCTTTGGACTTCACGTGTTCCTGGCAGCGGGGGCAGAGGAGGGGGCTCAGCCCGGGCTCTCTCCCATGGTTTGCTGCTGGTTGTATGTCTAGGGAGAGCAGGACCCGCCCCAGCCCCGCAGCAGGGCAGTGGCCAGGCAACACAGTCAGTTCAGCCAGGGCAGGTCACAGACAGACACAGGTGGGTGAGCAAAGAGACATGAGACACGGGATGAGAGCAGCTTGAGGTAAAAACCTATGGTTCTAGGTAGCGGGCAGAGCCCTGGCCCCTGGCAGGGGTACCGTGTTCTTCCGGGAGGCTCTGCCTTTGCTTAGTTTGGTTTGTTTGGTTTCTAGTGAGCAGTCAGTGTTAGTGTGGTGAGGGGCTGGGTGTCTTGCTAGTAGGGAGTGAAGCGGCTGTACCCTCCTCGGTATAGACTAGCCTGCAACATCAAAGATGAAAGAAAAGCCAATCAGTATTCGAGAGAGGCAAGGCCCATTTTCTTCCCTTTTTTAATGACATCCCACGGGCCTGTCCCTGGAGGACAGGTGGGGCGGAGGCGCCGAGGGGTCCCAGGAGCGGCGCACGCTGCTCCCAGCACTGCCTGGGCTCTGGCTGTTCCCATCAGCTCCGTTTGGGACACTGCGCTCTTTGGGCGCCAGCATGCAGGGCTCCTTCTGGCTGGGGTGGGAAGGGCTGAGTGTGAGAGAGGCTGCAGCCTCCCGTACTCCTGGAGCAGGGCAGGCAGCCCCAGGGCCGCCGATACCTCCTGAGCCCACCGCTGCCTGGGTCGTCCAAGGGGCTGGCGTTAGGCCCCTGCTCTAAGTGCTGCCTGGCTTCCCTCCCCTCTGCTCCACGGAGCGGGGGGACACTTCCTGCAGCCCTATCAGGGCCCCTCCATTCTCCACCGAGCTCCCCGCCCAGGACTGCTGGCAGCGCTGCTCCGACTCTGCACAGGTGCTGCTGCGCGCCCGGCTCTCGGCCCGGGGGCCGCCTGAGTTCCACACTCCTGTCCGGCCAAGCCCCACGCCTTGGGTGTGCAGAGGGGCACTGGCAGGACCCGCCCTGACATGCTGCAGCTCAGGCCTTGGCCAGGGCATTAGGGAGGGTTAAAAAAAGGAAGAAAACGCCTGGTTGGCTTGGAGACCCTGCCCACAAACGGGACTTTTCATCTTTGATGCTGGTTGCAAAGCTAGCTAAACCGCCCCTGCACTGCGCTGTGTGGGACGGTGTATCGTGCCAGGGAGCCGCAGCGGGTGCCAGGCTGCACAGACACATGTGCGCACACGCTCCCTGGCAGGTCGGCTCTCTGCATGCTGGATGTGAGTGTGTGGTGGGCACCAGGGCAAGAGGGGGGCCACAGACCTCCAGCTTCACCCCCCATACAGCGTAGGTAGAAAGGAGTTACTGATCTCTGTGCCACTGTAAGGTAGGTTGGGGGCTCCTGCAGGCTGGGGGGGGGTGTAATGGGTCTCTGTGTGTTGGGGGCTCCCTTGAGGGGGTGGGTGGGGGGACAGGCTGTGTGGGGTCAGACAGAGTCAAGTTTCTCCTGGGCTTTCCCACCAGTGAAATGCTCCCCTGCTGGTCCCCGACAGTCAGACCGTGGCAGGGATGTCCTGCTCCCCGGGCCCATGCAAACTCATTCCAGTCAAGCCGTCCCACTGGGTGTGGTGCCCCCCCCCTCCCCCCGCTGCAGCCAGTGTCAGGGGAATGCAGGGGGCGGGGCAGCTCTTACCATGGTGCCGATGCTGTACGTGGCAGCAGGGCCGATGGTGTGGTGGTATGGGTCCGCAGCTGCGTACACTCTGCCGTAGCTAGGAGCAAACACAGCGGGTGTTAGAAACCAGAGGTTCCCCCTCCCACCCATACAGGTACCTCCCTGCTGAACCCCATGTGAAGGCCATGCCCAGGGGGGTGGGGGAGGCTGGCCCTCCTCTGGGCCATCTGAGGGGCCTATCCCATGGGGAGGGGGTTCTCCCCTCCTCTGGGCCTAGGGATTTGGCTGTAGGAGTGCTGCATTTATCTGATGCTTCTGCCAGCAATGCAGGAGCAGGAAGCAGGTGCTCCGCACTGCAGGGGGCGGCCTGTAGGCGTGATCAGAGGTCTGTCAGTGAGTCACTCCCTCAACCCCTCGGTGTTTCACCAGCCGTCCCGTGGGGTGGCTGGTGCTGTACAGCATGGAGAAACACAGCTGGAGAATGCCTGGCAGCAGGCAGGGAAAAAGGGGGCTGTGGTCTAGTCCCTAGGCCAGCTCTGCTCGCTGCACACTCAGGGCACCTTGTCCCCATTCCCCCCCCCCGCCCCCCCCCCCCAGGGAAGGGACCAGCTGGAGCGCTGCCTCAGGGCCGTGATAGCCGTGATAGGGAGATGCCCAGCTCCTGGCTGAGGGGCCTGTGGGCACGGAGCAGGTTGGTGAGGGCCAGGAAAATGGGTGACCAGGAGCCGCTTTCTGGACGTGGAGGGGGCGCTGGCTGCAATGAGATCAGTTCTGAGCATGTCCCTTCCTCGCCGTGTGCCCTCTCTGGGAGCAGAGGTGACAAGAGTCCCAGGCTCTGTCCCCAGGCCTCTCTCTCCAGGGATGCATGAAAGCTGCTGACACAAGCTCAATGGGCTGGCGGGGAGCCAGGCCACAGGTGCCTCTGGCTGGGCAAGGGTGGCAGAGGAGCGCCTTACCTGTCGCTGTATGCTGCCGCTGCTGGCGGCTGGGCGTATCTGTAGGCTGCGTAACCCCCCTGTGCCAGCAAGAAGAGACATGTCGTCAGGCAGGGAGTGGCAGCCCCAGAGGGCTCCGGGCAGGCCTGGTGGAGCAGCTCCCTTTGAAAGGAGCCCAACCTTCTAGCAGACCCCTGAGGAGGGAGCCTGGCTCCCCTTGGCTGTGCCCAGCAGCTGGTGAGTGGTAGGAGCTTTGGGACCCTGCTAGGAGCCAGGTGTCTGCACCATGAGGCAAATGCCAGGCTCATTAGCATTCCCAGGGGGCTTGCAAACATGTTAACCGGAAACAATTAAATGTCACTTCCCTGATCGCTTTAATGAGGTGTCACATGAGATAAATCCTTCAGCTGCCCGCCTGAGCCAGGGCCAAGGGCTTTTAAATATGGAGGTTAAATGCTGGTGTGATGCACTGTGCTGACACTGTCCGAGAGCATAAATCCAGCGCAGCGCTTGCCTGGCGAGGGGCCCTTGCTCAGGGCCCAGCAGTCAGCACTGTGCCCCCTTCGCCTGCCCTGCACACTGCAGCCCCTGCCCTGTGCCTCTTTCAGCCCGTTCCCCAGCCCTGCTCCTTCCACAGCCCCTGCCCCCTGCAGCCCCCACCCCCTGCAGCGCTTCTTCCGCAGCCCCTGCTCTGCTCTGCTCCTAGAAGCCTGGCCTCCATCCAGGCACCTCTTTTATCCCCTACATCTCTTCTCACTCCGGAAACCTTCTTCTAATGGCTGGGAATTCAACTCTGGCAACACCAGCTTGTCTGGCATGTATTGTCTAGAGTAGCGAGATCACAGTTCTCAGTTGGATCATGGCTCATGAGACAGTCTATAACATTCTGCACGTTTTCTGTAAAGTTCCTCACTTTGCAGAATACAGGACAATAGAGAGAAATGAAAACCACCATCAGAACCACAGCTTCATTCAGCGCCAAGCGGCGGGGAATGCCCAGCTGTGTACTCCCAGCTGCGACCAGCAGGGCACAGTGCAGGCCCCAGGGCCATCCCTACGTCTTCTCAGCCCCACCCCGCGTTGTGGCGGGATTCAATCCAATCCGCCTCTGCTTCCTTTGGCATCAGCAAGGAAACGTGAAACACAACATCCAGGAGGAGTGAGCAGCACTTACGTAAATTTCAGCGCCATAGAATCCATCCTGATAAACGACCCTGCAAACAGTCCAAAGAGACAGGCTGTACGTCAGAGGGCAAGCCTGGAAGCTGCCAGCGCCATGGTGGGTGGGGAGTGGCCAGGCTATTTGAAGGTGGGTTTATTGTTTGGTTGTGGGCCAGACCCGTCTCCCCATCCTGGCTTGCAGTTGGGTGTCAGATGACGCTCTGGAGTTCCTGGGTGGCAGTCTGGTCCCAGCCATGCTGAGATTAGTCTGGGTTGCTCCAGGCTGGCCTGCGTGTACCTGCACTTAAACTGCAGCCACATCTGCCCGTGTGGATGCTCAGGTGCCAACAGGGCTGAAAGCAGGGAGAAGCTGGGGGAGGAGAGTGACACCTCACAAAAGCTGAGGAGGAACAAGTGCTCTTGAGGAAATGAGATTGCAGCCACTTCCTCTGGGGGCTGCTCTGTGCTGTCCCAGCTGAAAGTATGCAGGAGCCCATGGCATCAGAGGGTTGGTACCCAACTACAGAGAGAGGGTATAAAGCCTGCATGGAACTTGGAGGGAGAAGACAAGAGTGTGGCGTAGGCACAGGAAGTCAGTCTGTGTGCACATGGCTGGAATGCTTGCCGCAGTTACAGCATATCTGCACATAGCTCTCTTAATGTAGAGCCAGTTCAGTTTTAGAAACCTGGAGTCTGTGACGCTGGCAGGCCAGATGCCAGCTCTTGCCCAAGCTACAGGCATTAACGAAGAACTGACAACCTTGTTGCTGGAGACCAGACCAGGTCACCTGGATGTTAGCTTTGCTCAAAGTAGGTATTACTCTTTTAAGAATGTATTTAGTGTTTAGACCCCAACTGATTTGGGCTAAGTGACCGGTCTCTTGGGATTGGAAGCAACCTGAATGTCGGGTGATTTGTGGTGTAGGTGACCATTTATCACTAAGTCCAGTTTATCTGGGTGGCAAGGTGGACTGGAGAATCTGAGGGGACTGTCTGTGATTACACGGTGAGACGGTTACAGTGACCCAGGAGCTCATGTTTGTTACTGGCTTGGTGAAATCTAGTGACAGAACACACCTCCAGCCTGGGGTGTCTGTCCTGAGGCCGGCACTTACGGCTGTGAGCTGCTCCAGACAGCGGGACAAAGTCCTCTCCTGTGATTACCCCGCACCTGGGGCATGAAACCGGGGGAGGGCTATTTCTAGGGATAAACCCTGCCTCCCCAGGAGACACCAAGAGATGGAAGGAGTCAAGGAACCTTCAAAGAGCTCGACTCAGAACAGTGCCACCTCCGCTGAGCTGTACCCCACATGCCGGGTCTGCTCTCCCACCCCAGGCTGCACATGTGGGGTACATAAATCTGAACACAGAGACCCCAGTTCCATGGAAGGGTGTTGGGCCTCCCCAGCCGCGCAGGGACAACAGGCCTACAGCCTCCCAATTTTCAGCTGAGTTGCACGAAGTGCTGGGAAAAGCAGCCCCTCTCCTTCAAGTCCATCTCCCAAGAAAGGGGGAAAGCTGCTGCCTGCCCCAGACCCCAGGGCCCCACTGGTTCCAGGAAGCTTGGCTCCCTGGGATACTCACGCGCCATAGGTGGGGATAGGTGGAGGTGGGGGTGCGGCACGGAACGTGTTGTACACAGCACGCCCCCGGCCCCGTAGGTGCGCCCCTCGGTATGCCACAGCTGTCCCCGTGGCTGGGTAAGGGAACCCTGTTACTGAAGGCAAGAGAGAGAGACATGAGCATCCCAGAGCAGCTCTCCGGCTAGCGCCTGCCCATGAACCATCCTGAGAGAGATGGAAGGGCCCCTCCTGCGCGGCACTCGCCCACCTCAGCAGCACTTCTTGCTCCGAAGTAGGGACTTGCTGCCTGCTGCCATGGGGCACTACCATTGGGAGAACCCACTGTCACCAAGCACAGAGCCCTGCTTACTGCCATGAGGCACGTGGGTACTCCCAGGGGGTTTATGAGCCCTGTCCACTGCCACAGGGTGTTACTCACTGTGACGCTGTACTTTATATGATTTTATAAAAATATGCTAATGAGTGTGAATATAATGTAATTGGAATATGCTTCATGCAAAAGGTCTCTTGTAAGGTATCATTACAAAGCTTATAATCTACTGAGTGTGATCATCCTATTTGTATAAATGTATCACTCTTGTATCTGAAACTAGAAATATGAAATATAACTCTGAGGTCCTATTGTAATTATGCAAAGTGTGGGACATTAATGGTGGTTTGGAATCTTAATGGCTCCCATTAACCAGGACAATTACCTGTAGATGGCTCTGTTTACTTGTAAGTCTTTCTGTATACCTGTAGGCTGGCAAGTGGTTAATGAAGTCTTACAGTGACATGTGATCATGTCACCTGAACTGGAATCCAGCTTTAACCTGGTACTTTTCCATTGAGAAGGAGGGGGTGGGAACCCAGAGGGACAAAGGATTCCGGCCTTATGCAAAAGATATATAAGGGGGTGGCACAGAACAAAGGGGGGGCATCATGACAAATCCCCTAGCTACCACCTGAGCTGGAACAAGGGCTGCACCAGGGGAAAGGATTGTGCCCAGACTAGGAAGGCATCCAGTCTGTGAAAGAAACTTATTGAAACATCTCTGAGGGTGCGATTTAATCTGTATTCAGTTTTATTACTGTACTAGACTTAGACTTGCGTGTTTTATTTTATTTTGCTTGGTAATTCACTTTGTTCTGTCTGTTATTACTTGGAACCACTTAAATCCTGCTTTCTGTATTTAATAAAATCACTTTTTACTTATTAATTAACCCAGAGTATGTATTAATACCTGGGGGGGGGGGGGCAAACAGCTGTGCATACCTCTCTATCAGTGTTATAGAGGGCGAACAATTTATGAGTTTACCCTGTATAAGCTTTACAGAGGGTAAAATGGATTTATTTAGGGTTTAGACCCCATTGGGAGTTGAGCATCTGAGTGTTAAAGACAGGAACACTTCTTAAGTTGCTTTCAGTTAAGTCTGCAGCTTTGGGGTACGTGGTTCAGACCCTGGGTCTGTGTTGGAGCAGACTGGTGTGTCTGGCTCAGCAAGACAGGGTGCTGGAGTCCAAAGCTGGCAGGGAAAGCAGGGGCAGAGGTAGTCTTGGCACATGAGTTGGCAGCCCCAAGGGGGTTTCTGTGATCCAACCCATCGCACTCACCACCACAAGGCACATGGACATTGGCATGGAAACCTACCTACCTATCACCATGGGGCACATGGGCACTGCCCAGCATCAGGGCTGGGGCCTGGCTTCAGCATTATTGATGGCTGGTGCTAACTGCGGTTGTAACCCGCCACCTGAGAGAGAGGCTGGCATGAGAGCAGGCCCAAGGGCAATCAGAGTCATGCGGGCTCCTTCTGTGGCAAGTGGGACGTGAAGCAACCCTTCTGCCAAAGGGACTGACCTGATCCAGACTTTACCTGCATAGAATTCAGGACTGTAGACAGCTCCCACCACCGGGTTCAGCTTCCAGCCTGCCACACAAACAGCGAGCCAGTGAGACCCCCCGCAGGGGGAATCCAGAGAGCAACAAGCCGAGATTTCTCCGCCGTCCCTGCCACAGCACCCCCACCCTCCTCCATGGGGAGACAGCCTGCAGGAGGCCTGTGGGACCGGCTGCCTCCGAGCCCACCCCAGGGAGGCCCAGCTGCTGGGAAACACTCTCCATGTTTCCCAGTGCAAACTGCGGCCATGGCAGGGGACCCCTACTGCAAGGGGGGGAGCTGGACATAATGTAGCAAATGTCTCAGGAAAGCACGGAGAGGAGTCGCTGAGCCTTTTACCCCTAGAGGCCAGGGTCCCACTCCACTCCTACCATGGAGCGCAGCGCTTGCCCCAGATGCTCAGTGCAGCCCTTTACCCTGGGACTAACACCCTCCTTCCTGGGGTCCTCTGGGCAGAGATGCTGACGGGACTGGGGGGCTGGCCTGAGCCAGAGGAGCTGGGACTTGTGGGCCTGGCTCTTGCTTGTTGCCGGGAATTTCAGAGGGGCCATCTGACCCACACGGCCTCAGGCCCTAGGAGCAGGAAGAATAAAAGCCCCAAACCCCACACCATGCTCCCAATGCTTGTGCTCCCAGGCCCCAAGGGAAGCTCCCCACAGCTGCTCACACTGCTGAGCCCACCCCTGCTGCCCCACATCCTCCAGCCCTTACCATTGATGTAGGGATTTGCAGTCTTTTTGTTCGTCATGACTCGGGCTGTGGCGTTATTCACCTGCAGAAGAGAGGGCACAGGACAGATCGCTGTCTGCACCCAGAGACGCTGCAGCCCCAGGGGCCTGCTCCGCTGCATTTATGTGGAGTTCTTCCAGCCTGGGGCTGGGGGCAATGTCAGTGACATGATCACCAGGCCAGACAGTGTCGGGGGACACAGGGCTGGAGTCCCGTAGCACTGCCACACTGCCTGGTACCCCAGGGACCTGCACACAGCTCTACTCTGCCCTGCAATTCTGACTCCCCCTGGGCTCCCGCTGCACCATGATCTGGACCCACAGCTCCTGCACCTGCTGTTCCAGTCCAGGGCTCCCATCCTGCAGTGCCCCTGCTACTCCAGCCCTGGCTCCCCAACCCCAGCTCTGCTGGTGATCCTCAGTCCTGACCTGCAGCCCCTGGGGTAACCGATACCTGGTCCTGAGGCCTCGAGAGCTTACACTGCAGATAGCAGCCAGCTCCCTTCGGACCCACATCCAGAGCCGAGCCCCAGCTTGCAGAAGCTGAGTTTGACAAGGTGCTGTGTGCTGAGCAGGCTGCCTTGGCACTTCCTTGGCCTGCTACAAGCTCATTTCAGCATTGGGGGCTGTACAGGGGACACGGGCATGAGGCAGTGGGAGGAGAGGCCTGTGCTAGGCTCACTGCCTGGCCAGTGCGAGTGGCAAAGCCTGGAAGGATTGCTGAACTGCACGTGTGGAGAGGAGGAAGCCTCCTGTTTTACACCACTCAGAGGGGCCTTGGGAAGGGACAGGTCTGCACTGGAGCGGGGCAGGGGACAATTTTGGTGCCCATGAATGGGAGGGTCCAACAGTCCTTGTCAGAGCCAGGCAACATGCAGTAGCAGACTGTGCACATTGACCACCCAGCTGTCGGTGCCCCTCAGTCCCGACCCACAGATCCCCAGTTACACCGGTCCTGGCCCCCCCCAGCTGTCGGTGCCCCTCAGTCCCGACCCGCAGATCCCCAGTTACACCGGTCCTGGCCCTCCCCAGCTGTCGGTGCCCCTCAGTCCCGACCCGCAGATCCCCAGTTACACCGGTCCTGCCCCCATCCAGCTGTCGGTGCCCCTCAGTCCCGACCCGCAGATCCCCAGTTACACCGGTCCTGGCCCCCCCCAGCTGTCGGTGCCCCTCAGTCCCGACCCGCAGATCCCCAGTTACACCGGTCCTGCCCCCCCCAGCTGTCGGTGCCCCTCAGTCCCGACCTGCAGATCCCCAGTTACACCGGTCCTGCCCCCCCCAGCTGTCGGTGCCCCTCAGTCCCGACCTGCAGATCCCCAGTTACACCGGTCCTGGCCCCCCCAGCTGTCGGTGCCCCTCAGTCCCGACTCGCAGATCCCCAGTTACACCAGTCCTGGGCCCCCCCAGCTCTGCTGATGCTGTTCAGTTTTCACCCATGGCAGCTCCCACTCTGCCATTTTTGTAGTGTTGACTCCTCACTGCTGACCTGTGGCATCTCTTGGTATCTCAGACCTACCCCCTGCTTCCCCAGCGCTGACCGTGTCCCTCTGTCCTGTCCTGCAGACCCCAGAGCTAATGCAGCCGACTGGCTGCTCTTTGGTGCCGACCAACAATCCCTGGGAGGGGAGCATGAAAGGGACCCTCACGCTCAGTTCACTGGTGAACTTCAGTCAAGTTGGAGCTGTGCTCCCCAGAGCTGAGGCTTGGCATGCTGGCCTTCAGTGCTCCCTCCAACTCCCCCCAGAACTCCCTGGGGTCCAGCCCTCACCTGCCCTCCTGCTCCTGTGCCATTTGCTTCAGGCGATAAGCTCTCCTCCTAGCCCCAGTGCAAGGCACCACTAGCCAAGGACATGCGCTGGCACTCAGCAAACATTCCACCATCAGCACCACAAGGAGGAGAACATGCATGATGGGGACTCCGCTCTGGGCCAGACTCTGGCATGGCCAGGGGCCAGGTGGCAGGGACCTGGGCCAGTTAATGCTGGGCGGAGCAGGCACTGAGAGGGAAGGAAGCCAGCAAAGCCCACTCCCCTGCTGAACCGCTCCACGGTCCCTGGGCAGGGCCTGGATTTCCCTCTGTGCCAGCTGGCTCAAAGGAACAGGACAGGTGAAAGCAGGGCTGAACGCACAAGGCATGCGATATGACTGGGACCCCCGCAGTCCCCGGGAAGGGCGTGTGCAAGGCAAGCAGCCTGGGGGCAGGGGAGGCCCAGGCACCCGCGTGGGTGACACACAGCAGGC
This sequence comes from Natator depressus, assembly GCF_965152275.1. NCBI lineage: Eukaryota > Metazoa > Chordata > Testudines > Cheloniidae > Natator > Natator depressus. Next base: position 1,435,657 of record NC_134247.1, read on the forward strand.
AATGGCAGTCACACTTATCTGAGCACCTCAATTTTCCGTCCCTCTACGATTGTGCCATTCAGCTTCTCTCGTGCCCGGTCGGCATCTGTGCTAGTTTCAAAAGTTACAAACCCAAAACCCTGTGAGCAGAGGAGAAACGGGGAGGGAGAGAGCGAGAGCGAGAGAGAAGGGGAATGGGGACAGAGAGAGCAGGTGAATCAGGAGAGCTGGCACAGGAGGCTCAGGCAGTGTGTTCAGGGCCAGATCCTGCGTGGAGAGAGCGAGAGGGATCCTGTCCGGGGCCACCCCCAAGTCACCCCAGTAATGGGGAGAGGGGAACAGAGAAGCAGTGAAGATCCAAAAGAAACATCCACACACACAGGGACATGGGCTGCCCTGTACTAGTGTGGGACGGAGGGACTGAGCTGCCCATCCCCTCAGTGTGGGACGGAGGGACTGAGCTGCCCACCCCCTCAGTGTGGGACGGAGGGACCGAGCCACCCCCCTCAGTGTGGGACGGAGGGACTGAACTGCCCACCCCATGCTGTCCACTCTCCATCATGGGACAGAAGGACCAAGCCGTGGTTCCCCTCCTGCCTGGCATGGGACAGAGAGACCAAGCTGTTCCCCCCCGTGTTTTCCCTATTACAGGATAAAGGGACCGAGCCATCGTGTCCCGCCGGCACGGGACAGAGGGACCGAGCCACCCCCCAGTGAAATCCCTTCTGCTCAGATGAGGGTGAACAGTGGCTGCTCCCCTCTGGTAAGGGGCTGGCATTAGGCCAGTGCCCTTTGTCCCCATGGCTGTGGTCTGAGCTGCGGCCAGTTGGGAGGCACCTGAGTGCAGGTGAGAGGCAGGGGACTGGAGTGTGGGGCAGGCCCCTGGCCGCAGAGAGGGAGGGAGCGGGAGAGAGAAGCAGCAGCACACAGACAGCTGGGCAGGACAGGAGTGAGTCAGGAAGAGCAGGGAAGACGAGCCCCTGAGTCCCTCCCTGAGTGGAGCCTTCGCCAGGAGAAACGCACATGTCACAGGTCAGCCTGGCCTGCTCCCGGGGCTGCTGTAATGACGCCGGCCTCAGGCAGCACCCACCTTGGAGCCCCGCTCATTGAAAATAATCTCCACATCGAGGATCTTCCCGAATTGCTGCAATCAGAGAGAGCAGAGGGGTGAGAAGAGTGCCCGGGCTCTGCAGAGGGGCCTGCCTCGTCCCCAACCCCCAGGCGCACGGGGCACAGGTCTGCTGCAAATCTCCCGCCCGCGGAGCAGCCAAGGGGCCCACCCTGCACAGCGCTACCCATGTTCACACAGGCTGAGCTGAGCCCCAAGCGATGGGACTGCCAACTTAATGCTCTGCTGTGCAGCCCTTCAAGGAGAGCCCTGGGGGCCCAGCTAACCTGCCAGGCCAGAGCTCCAGAGCCTTGGGAGCCCAGCTAACCTGTCTGGCCGGGCCGGAGCTCCAGAGCCCTGGGGGCTCCAGCTAACCTGCCAGGCCGGAGCTCCAGAGCCCTGGGGGCCCCAGCTAAGCTGCCGGGCCGGAGCTCCAGAGCCCTGGGGGCCCCAGCTAAGCTGCCGGGCCAGAGCTCCAGAGCCCTGGGGGCCCCAGCTAACCTGCCGGGCCGGAGCTCCAGAGCCCTGGGGGCCCCAGTTAACCTGCCAGGCCAGGCCAGGAATGAGAGGCTCCCAGTCAGTCTGCCGGGAGGTAGCAGCCTGGGATATGCCCTGGGGAAAGGGGGAGAGCCTGGCATACGAACAAGAGATGAGATAAGGTGAGCACTTGGACACTGTTAGGATCCATTAGTTCTATGTTTGCAATGTCAAGTCCCCTGCCCTGCCTCTTCCTGGGCCCACTGGGGACGACGGGGCTGGTGCACACACTGGCCATACACACCCCGAACATTTGCCGCAGATCTGGATCCCGGAACCGGAAGGGGATGTTGGAGACGTGTAACCTCTTGGGCTGCTGCTTGTCTGAGTTCTCTGAGGAATGGAGCTGTTGGCTCTCTGTCTGTGCGGCTTCATCTGTCTGCTGGAAAAAAGGACCCCAAAACCATCAGCCCACTGCAGCACTCGTGCTGGGAAGGGGACATGCCGCCAAGGGCCAGTGCCCCCAAGGAGCCCCATGCAGCATCACTAACCCCCTACCTGGCATTATGGTCTGAGCCAGGCCCTTCCTGCTGCAGTGTCTGATCCCCAGACAGGGCGTGCGAGGGAGAGGGGGTGAACGAGCTCCTCCCACTGCGGGGGTGGAGACCTCTCGTGAAAAGTGCAGGGCGAAGCTGTGCCTGACCCCAGGGAGAAGAGCTGGCCTGGCGCTGCAGAGAGGCCTGCCAGAGGGTCCGCACTGGCACTACTGTAAAATGGACCCAGGGATCAAAGCCCTAACAGTCTGTGGCCCCCTCCCACAGCCCCCCGGGCTCCATCTCCTTTTACACTTTGGCAGCACATGTCTAGCTTGTCGCCAACACAGCCCCACTAGACTGAATTAAGTGAGGGTGTGCAAGTTTGTGCATGTGTATGTGCAAGAGAGTTATGTGAGAGGGTGAGTGTGCAAGTGTGAGTGCGTGCAAGGTGAATGGGGATGTGTATGTGCAGTGTGTGTGGGGATGAGTGTGCACATGTGCAGTGTGGATAAGTGTGCACGCATGTGTGCAGAATGCAGATGAGTGTGCATGTGTGCAGCATAAGTTTAAATGAGTGTGTGCAATGTGCGTGTGGATGAGTGCATGCGTGCAGCGTGAGTGTGGACAAGTGTGTGTGTACGCAGCGTGCATGTGGATGAGCGTTTGCATGTGCAGCGTGCACGTGCAGTGTGCACATGGACATGCGTGTGTGCATGCAGTGCGTGTGGATGAGTGTGCGTGCACAGTGTGCATGGACGAGCATGCGTGCAGTGTGCATGTGGACGAGTGTGCGTGTGTGCAGCGTGAGCATGGATGAGCGTGCATGCCTGTGCAGTGAGAGTGTGGACAAGCGTGCGTGCGTGTGGAGGGAAGGCCAGGGAGCGGGCCCAGCTGTGCTGTGTGGTGCGACGGGTGCGGGCTGGCACTCGCTGACGGGGGCTGGCTGGGAAGTGAGAGCTCAGCACTTTCCGCTTGGAGCTGCATTACAACCACCTAATTGAAGCTATCTGATTGGACAGGAGCCAAGCAGGTACATTACAAGTGATTAGAAATGACAGGGGAGCCCGTAAACTGGGAGAGGAACTGGCAACCGCAAACTGCCGCTGCCCGTGCTGTGGGCACAGCAGCCCCCAGGGGTGCTGGAGCTGCAGGCTCAGCCTATGGCTCTCCCTTTGTAGCCACAGGTTGCTCAGCTCTGGGGCAGAGGCCTAGACTTGGGACTGAGAGCCTAGGCTAACGCTGGGAACGGTGGGGGGCAGGGGCTGCGTGACCCACCTGCCTCCTGGTGGGCAAGGCTGTTCTTCCAGCCTGGGACCTTACTGACAACTCTACCAGGCCCCTCAGTCCTGACCCACAGCCCCTGCTGCCAAGCAGGTGACTCCAGGATTCCCCAGGTCACTGTTTCATACACACATTCTCAGGGCACTTGCTACCATCTCGCCCCCTCCCCCACGCTGGCGTATCGCCCTGCCTCCCAAGAGACACCGACGGCACTGGCCCCAAGCGCCAGCCTGTGGCCAAAGGACCCTGAATCCCTTCGTGGCTCATCACTGCTCCTCTCACCTGAAAAGCCCCGCTGCCCACCCGGGGCTCCATGGGGGCTCTTACCGATACCGTCTGCGTCCCTGCTATGGACTGCGTGCCGGCGTCGGTGCCCGGCTGCTCCGCGTGGCTCTGTGCTGGTGTGTAGAGGGTCATGGCGTGCTCCGGTACCGTGCTCTGCCCTGAGTAATCCTGTGTGGGGTGAGGGTGCGGGTGCGGGGGTGCGTACTCTGCAGGGATTCCATTCTGGGGAGGCGGAGGATACTGGGCTGGGGGGTAGGGCTGAGCCATCGCTTCAGGAGGAGCCGTGGCGTCCTGATTACCCTGCAGAGACAGAAGAAGGCTGCTGACTGTCCAGCCCCATGCAGAGCCTGAGAAGTCCTCGGAGCAAGCAAGTGGGGCCCCCCCAGGTGGTGAGACCAGGAGACCCAAGGGTTGGAGGCCATACCGTCCACAGGCCAAAGCAGGGACCCCACTGGAGACAGGTGTTTGCAGGGGTTTGTAACTCTATTGACAGGACCCTAGGAATGGGCAGAGAGGTCAGACCTGTATGCACGCATGTCCAGTCCCTTGGGGTGAGCTCCCCACAGGGAAATGGCTGGCTCACGCCCTGCAGCAGGAGGGCTCATGGCCCGTTGTCCTCTCATAGGGAACCCTGGCTGTAGAAATGTCTGAGTGGAACAGCCATCCTGATCTCAGGCTGGCAAAGGTACCAGATGGATGGCTGCCAACTATTGCCAGGACAGATGCAGCCTGAACCAGTCCGTGTGCCTCAGGCCTGATGGACAGGGACCAGCCAACATACTGCCCTCCCAGATTCCACCTGCCACGCACTTTGGGCCACACCAAACCACATCCAAACACACCAGGGAAGATACAGCTACTTGATGCACAAGTGGAAACTCAAAGACTCCCCTTCATGTGACTGTGGTGAGAACAGCCAAGCCACTGAACACAGCAGAACTAGGGCTGGCTCTAGGTTTTTTGCCGCCCCAAGCAAAAAAATCCCTCCCCCCGCCTTTTTTTTTTGCCTTTTACACGTTTGCACTTTGCAATGTTTTTTTGTTTTGTTTTGGGTTTTTTTTAACTGTTTAAAATTTAAAAAAAATGAAAACAGAATCTGTAGTTAGTGAAATAAAACAATTTCCTACTAGTGTACTCATTTAATTTTAGCAAAATCACAATTACAAACAATTTGGGTTCAACTATGCACTGTAATAACCTTAGTGTCTTCCGGTGCGCCCAGTTTCTCATAAATTAAAAGAATTTATATGAATTGAATGTTTCTGGGTTTATACGTGCGTCCTCTTTTAATAATTCAGTGACATCTACATTTTTCGCAATGGTCCTTTCAACTGAAATTAATCCGAGTCCTGACAGACGATTTTGAGACATGGTGGACTCAAATAATTTTTTAGTAATTTCAGTTTTGAGACACTGCGCTCACCAGAAGCCCCTGTTTAAAGAATGTGTAATGCTATAGCAGCGTTTGGAGTGAGGTGCTCGGGGCTGTACATCCCGCCCGTGGGCCCCCAGCCTCACCCCAGCAGAGGGGACAGTAACCGACAGAGCGGCTGGGGGGCGGGTCAGCCGCAGGGAGGGGGCAGACCAGGGGCACCCACCCAGCACCGAGCCGCGCGGGGCAGCGGGTCCCTTATCGGCCAAGGGTCTTGCCCCGATCCTGGGCTCCCCTCCACTCGACTCCAGCTCCTCCGTTGCTTGTGACACGTGCGGCAGGGACGGGCAGGAGGGAGAAGCCGCATCGCCCCGCTCCCATGGTGGCGGGGGGCCAGGGCAGGAGCGCCCCTGGGCCAGGACCCCGCACTGAGCCCGCCGCCCCACCCCACGCAGGGGCTCACTGGTTGTCTGAGCGGGGCCGGGGGAAAAAAAGGATGGCTGGAAGGCCGCCCCTGGAAATGTGCCACCCCAAGCCCGTGCTTGCTGTGCTGGTGCCTAGAGCGGATTCAGAGGTGAACTGGACAATGTTCACAGTGTCACAGAAGAGGCCTTGAAATGGCTTGTGAACCTACTGCTGCATCTATAGAGCATTGCTCTGCAGAGCTCTGGTCTGTGTCTCCTTTGCTCCATCAGCCCTCAGGCCCCTGCTTTCCTGAGCCAGCAGTGGGGCAGCACTGGGAACTGGACTCACCAGGGGCCACTGAATAGGGGGCGAGTGGTGACCCCCGAGCTTTGGTGCAACTCTGAATCTGGCAAGGTCAGCAGCCCCTGCTCCTACTGTGCAGGGATCCTCAGAGAAGAACGTCTGGACATTCCGGAAAGAGAAACTAGGGCAGGCTTCAACTTGGAGAACAGCAAGGGAGCAAGCCCAGCCGCTCTGGCATCATTGTTCCAAAGAGGATTGCAGAGCATCATTATTCATGATTAGCAAACACACTGCCAGGTGAGTCAGGCCCACGGGGGTGGGGAGAAAAGGGTGGAAAAGAGGAGAGGAGAGCCAGTGTAATGGAGCAGAGCAGGGAGGGGAGGAAAGGGGAAAGAGGCCTAGGTAGAGGTGTGAAATGTCAAATGGCATCTATCACCGAGTCCCCGGGCAATGCTCCGGAGCTGCTCCCTACGAAGCCAGTCAGGACTCTGGGGAAGTCTCCTCTCTGGGAGCAGCCTGTCTGCAGGACACACAGCTCACCCGGCTTCCATCTTCCTGGGTCTGACCTCGGAGCATTCAGCCTCCTCTGCCCCTCCGTGCGCTTCCTGCAGTGAGTCCGCCCAGGCGGGGTCCTGAGGAAGCCAGAAGGTCCTGCCCCCCAGCTTTGCAGTCAGACGGGACTCTCAGCCAGCCAGTAAAACAGAAGGTTTATTAGACGACAGGAACATGATCTAACACAGAGCTTGTAGGTGCAGAGAACAGGACCCCTCAGCTGGGTCCATTTTGGGGGGCGGTGAGCCAGACAACCATGTCTGCACTTCACTCCATGTCCCCAGCTAGCCCCAAACTGAAAACTCTCTCCAGCCCCTCCTCCTCTGGGCTTTGTCCCTTTCCCGGGCCGGGAGGTCACCGGATTCCTTTGTTCTCCAAACCTTTAGCTCTCACCTTGCAGGGGGGATGGGCCCAGGCCATCAGTTGCCAAGAAACAGGGTGTCGGCCATTCTCTGTGTCCAGACCCCTGCACACCCCTGCCCTCTAGGGCTCTGCAACGATCATACACCCTTATCCCACCCCCTAGATACTTAAGAACTGCCTAGGGGAAACTGAGGCACCCCCCCAATATTCAGAGAAAACATTAAGAACAGTCCCACTTCGTCACAGCATCTTAGCACGCAAGGCAGATATCAAAGAACTGATTAACCCCTTTGCTTTAACTTACCCAATTTACCCTCTTTCCTGGGGCAGGCAGGGGAAATTCCCCCTGTCCTGTGGGGTCAGGGCTGAAAGCCAGAGACGGGGCCAAGCCTAGCCCCAAAACACTCAGTCACTGACCATGAGGGGATGTGAGGCTGGAGGAGGGCGTGGGAGAAGGCGTGCTGAGAGTGATAGGCAGGGGGCACCAGGCTGACCCCAGGGAGAGCGAATGGAGGAGGACCCAGTGCTAAGTGCCAGCCCTGGGGGTGCGCTTCCCTTGCTGCTCTTGGAGGGTGGGTGTGTCTGTCATTGGGGAATCCTCTACCTGGGGTGGAGTCCTCCCAGGGCAGGGGGCTCTGTTGAAGTAGCCCTCCCTGCACCCAGGGCCAGCTGGGGCCCTCCTGTGCAGGCTGCACTGGGGCAGGGCTCCACAGCTCTCCCTGCCTGGGCTCGTCCTGGGCCCTAGGATAGGGTGCGGGTCCTGTGGTGCCTGCCTAGCTGTAACATATCGGGAAACATAAATAAATGCAGCAGTGTGACGAAGCGGGACTGTTCTTAATGTTTCCGCTGAATAGTGTGGGGGTGCCTCAGTTTCCCCTAGGCACTTCTGAAGTATCTAGGTGGTGGGATAAGGGTGTATGATCATTGCAGAGCCCTAGAGAGCAGGTGTGTGCAGGGGTCTGGACAAAGAGGATGGCCAATACCCTGTTTCCTGGCAACTGATGGCCTGGGCCCTTCCTCCCTGCAAGGTGAGAGCTAAAGGGTTGGAGAACAAAGGAATCCGGTGACCTCCTGGCCTGGCACAGGGACAAAGCCCAGAGGAGGAGGGGCTGGAGGGAGTTTCAATTTAGGGCTAGCTGGGGACATGGAGTGAAGGGCAGACGTGGTTGTCTGGCTCATTGCCCCTCAAAATGGACCCAGCTGAGGGGTCCTGTTCTCTGCACCTACAAGCTCTGCGTTAGATCGTGTTCCTGTCATCTAATAAACCTTCTGTTTTACTGGCTGGCTGAGAGTCCTGTCTGACTGCGGAGTTGGGGGGCAGGACCCTCTGGCTTCCCCAGGACCCCACCTGGGCGGACTCGCTGCGGGAAGCGCACGGAGGGGCAGAGGATGCTGAATGCTCCGAGGTCAGACCCAGGAAGGGGGAAGCTGTGTGAGCTTCTTGCCCTGCAGACAGGCTGCTCCCAGAGAGGAGACTTCCCCAGAGTCCTGACTGGCTTCGTGGGGAGCAGTTCCAGAGCATCGCCCAGGGACTCCGTGACAAGCAGTCACTGAGAGAGAGAGAGAGAGAGAGAGAGAGAGAGAGAGAGAGAGAGAGAGAGAGAGAGAGAGAGAGAGAGAGTGTGTGTGTGTGTGTGTGTGTGTGTGTGTGTGTGTGTGTGTGTGTGTGTGTGTGTGTGTGTGTGTGTGTGTGTGTGTGTGTGTGTGTGTGTGTGTGTGTGTGTGTGTGTGTGTGTGTGTGTGTGTGTGTGTGTACACTCTATTATCCAAAGGAGGAGCAGCACAGTGGCAGAGCAGGGGCTGTAATGCAGGTGGTGGGAGAGAAAGTTCGGGCTGGGGAGAAAGGAGCACACTCCTAGGAAGGTTTCAGAGTAGCAGCCGTGTTAGTCTGAATTCGCAAAAAGAAAAGGAGGACTTGTGACACCTTAGAGACTAACACATTTATTTGAGCATAAGCTTTCATGAGCCACAGCTCACTTCATCGGATGCTTATCATCAGTCCCTGTTGGAGTGGAAAGATCCCTTCGCAGCAGGCGCCGTGCAGTGCTCCTCACTAAGGGCTGCCCAGGTGAGGGGTGCTCCCCAGACCCCAACCCATGCTTGGGGGCTGTAAGTTAACACACCTGCCTCTCCAGCCCTTCTGTCCCAGCTCCCAGCCATGGGACCCAGCAGGTTCCTTGTAGAGTGGGACCTGGGATGGGAAGGGGAGGTCTGGACTCCAGGCCACTCTTACTATTGATTCCTGGTCAACGAGACTACTTGACCAGCGGTGAAAGTGCACCCAGAACCCAAGGCCCACCTTCACCCAGGGGCTCTGAGTCATGGTCCAACACCCGCCCCCCTGCTCCTCCCCCCCCCCGTGTCAGTAACCCCATGCTGACAGACAAACAGCTGCAAACCCTTTAGCCAGCATACAGGAGCCAGCTTTGACACCCCCTCTGGATAGGGTCTCTCCTGTTGTGTGCGTGGCTTGGACTGCGGAGACAAGCTCCTTCATTGCGGGTGTGAACAATTTATGATGCAGACAAGATGTTGGGGGGGGGGGGTGACGGTGGGTGGGTGGGCAGGGGAAACTCTAGCTTCGGCCGTCCCCATTACTGGGACCTTGCACTGGCAACTGAATTGTTAATGGAGGAAGTTGAGACCTATAACCCAGGGCATTGTGGGTAATTATATACAAATCCAGTCTGACTAAAGATCTGCAAGTCATTCAAAGGCTTACGGGCTTCTTCCTCCGCTGACTCAGCCACTCGCAGCTTCCTAGGGCTGCAGCAGCCAGACGCTCGCCAGAGTGATCTGAGCTTCAGGCTGGCAGCACCAATGCACCTTGGAACCAGCCAGCAACAGCCCTAACACCAAGCTCCAGGCTACACTGTGACCCTCCGGTGCATCTCCATAGGTGTCATTGGCAAAGACTGGCACTGCGGTGCTGCTGTACACAGGGTACATGCCAGGCTTGGGGAGAGATGGATCTGTGCAAGGGTAGGCTATTACCAGTGGGCTGGGACAAAGTGCCACCACCGAACATGGCAGATTCTGCTCACCATTTCAGAGAAGTGAGCTCCCGCAGCAGGAGGCAGAGCAGGAAGTGGAGGGAGGCACTGCAGACACTTTGCTCTAAGGACACCCTGCCCTGGAGGGCTGGGACTAGCCTGTGGAGTCTTTCAGCTTGGGGTTAGGCAGCCAGTTACCACACTCAGCTGATGCCAGATCCTCCCACAAGCCTGTCTCGGCTGGCACGGACCACATTTGGGATCTAGTCAGATTCCAAATACCAACTAGCGTGTCCGTCAAAAGAAGCAACAGCCATGTACTTAGTTAGGACTGAAAGTCCAGACCTGGCCCTCACTTGTGCCCCTACACAGCTGGTCAGCAGGGAGGCCAGTGAGTTAAGTGCACTGCTGAATACCCTTCCAACACAAGGAGCTAGCCAAGAGCTGCATAGTTTTCAGGACACAACCAACATAATCACAAAGTCCTTTGCCATCACCAGATTCAAGAGTAAATCAGATCCCAGCAGGGTTTCCTCACCTTCCTCCTGAGTCCCATGCAGAGAAAATTGCCATAGTCCAAGCCCAGGGCTTCTAGGTCATTGCTCCAAACCTCCCTTTTGCAGATGGAAATGGGATGCCCCTGACTGGGGCAGGGCTCTGTCTCACTGGGAAGTCTGTCCTGCCCTATCAGCTAGGAGCCTTGTACCAAGTGAGGAAGAGCTTTGAACAGTGTCTGGAGGAACACCACCACTACCAGGGAGGGAGCAGGGCTCTTAGAAGGGGCACTGGTGAATCTGGCACAGTCCCATGGGCCCCAACAATGCGGCCCAGGCCAGCAGCACAGTGCACGGCCCTGGGGGGTGAAGCAGACTCCAGAGCCTGCCCCCAGCTGGGGGCGCAGCAGATTCTGTGAGCTCCAGTGCTCGGGAACACTGCCAAGCGTTTGAGACAGCTGGCAGGGGCCAGTGAAAAGAAAAAACAGTCTCTGGCTTCCAGAGCGGAGCGGGGCTCATGCTAACGTGGACCCATGGCCCTGTCTGACAGTGCCTGGGTCCCGCATCACCATCTCAGACACAGCAGAACAAATCCAGCACCACTCTGCACTAAGCCCCATCCCCCAGTAACCAGACACATTACCAAAACCAGCAGCTGGGACAGAACCCAGTGACGTGAGCTGCTAAACCCACCAATGAGGCGGTGTAGGCCTGGCCAGATTGCCAGGCAGGTGCCCCAAACATATCGACCCGAGCAGCTTTCAGTCACCTTCCCCGTGGGACAAGCAACACACACATCACAGCCTCCGCACACAAGAAGGGGAGCAGGCTCAGCAAACCCTACAGCCCTGCTGACTCCTGACGTGCCTTGGGCCTTTGAGGATGGAGCCCAGGCAGCCGGCCCCTTCCTACCTTGTTTACCACCTCCTTGCAGTGGCTGGACCAGCCAGAGGCCCCATGCCCCGGCTCAGCAGCAGTTCTGTGGCCTGCTTTCCTTTCCCCATCCCAGCATCGCTCCCCAGCATGCATCACCTGCTAGGCCAAGCCATCGGTCAGGCTGCTCCTCACCACAGCTCCCATGAAAGGCCACCTCAGCCCACAATAGCTGGGAGGGTCTGCCAGACACTTGGCCAGGCTTGGCTCTCCCAGGGCTTTCAAGGAGGTAGACTCACCCAGCGCAGAGCGCCCTGTTCAGCGGGGATGATCCCGCTGGCATAGCTCAGAACGGGGTCTGGGCCATGGCAGTTCTACACGCAAAGCCCCTAAGGTGAGGAACCTTCCGGTCCCTGAAGGGCACTGGGGAGCATGCCGAATTCTCTGCCAGGGACATGGCAAGGGCAGGGCAAGCTGAGGGACGAGGGGCAGAGGGTGAGCTGGGATGCACGGACCAGGAGGAAGCACAGGAGCGTGCAGAGCACAGGTTGGGGAGCGGCCCCACCTCAGCAGGTCCCCACGGCTGGCGCCCAGCCAGCTTGCCCACTGACAGCCGCATTCGTATCGGTTATTAATTAGGGCTGTCGCAGTGCTTGTCATCCCAAGTATTATTTCATTCAGGGTCCATTAGGTTCCCCTGTTTTGCTGCTTGCTGTCTCTGGTGCTGCAGCGGCACTGATCTATGGCTCGCTCTGCGATCCCTCCCACCAGGCGCTGCCCATCCATCCCCAGGCACCTGCCAGGGAGAAGGATGGGGAGCCACTCACCTGCTCAGCGAGCTCTGAACAGAGGAAGGGGCTCCCTCGCTCAAGGACAGGAACAGAGGGGCCTGCAGGAAGAGGGAGGCTAGGGGATCCCAGCGGGGAGAGACTTGCAGGAGGATGGGTGGGGGGACCCAGGTGGGAGGGGAGGGCGCCCAGGGGGAAGGGGAGGGACTCACAGGGGATGGGTGGGGGGTCCCAGGTGGGAGGGGTGGACTCACAGGGGATGGGTGGGGGGGTCCCAGAAGGGAAGGGAGACAGGTAACAGTTTAGCTGAGCGACGCCCATTCACATCACTGGGAACCTGGCTGCTGCTCTGCTCCCCGTGGGCTGCACTAAATGTTTCCCTCGACACACGCTGCTTTGCACAGGCCGTGCTCCAGGAAAGGCCCCGACCCACAGGAACCCCAGAGCAGTCCCCCTGCTTCATCCATGCCTCCCATCCAGAGCACTGCAGCCCCCTCCCGCTCCTCAGCACCCTCAGTGTCTCCTCCAGACCCCCCAAAGCACTACACTTAGTACACTTAGATCACCTTCCTGAGCTGGCACTCTGAGCAAGGCACCGCTCTCTGCCTATGCTGCCATGGACACCCTGTAACTACTTCCCCCAGGGCACAGAGCTGGTTCATATGGCCCTAGCTCTTCTCTCCTCTGCTTGCCTGGAAGAACCCAACAGGCTGCTTGTGGCCAGGGCATGGGGCTGGGAGATCAAGCCATTAGCATTGGATTAGTCAAAGGTCCATATGCAGTGCCCTGGGTGTTAGAGCAGGGCTGGCCCTTCTCAGCCCCTCGCACCGAGCAGTGATAGCGGTGCCCTGGTCTGCATGCTGCATACGGGCACTCTCTGTGCCAGCCCCTCGCACCGACAGCAGTGCCCTGTCTGCATGCTGCATACGGGCACTCTCTGTGCCAGCCCCTCGCACCGACAGCGGTGCCCTAGTCTGCATGCTGCATACGGGCACTCTCTGTGCCAGCCCCTCGCACCGACAGCAGTGCCCTGGTCTGCATGCTGCATACGGGCACTCTCTGTGCCAGCCCCTCGCACTGACAGCAGTGCCCTGGTCTGCATGTTGCATATGGGCACTCTCTGTGCCAGCCTCTCACACCGAGCAGGCAGTCCTAGCACCACAAACACATTTTAAGATGAAAACACTTCTGGAAAACAAAGGGTTCACAAGCCCAATTTCACATCTGCCTGGGGCAGAGCTGAGGTCCTGACTTGCCAAGAGGGGCAAGTATGTGTGGGGTTGTGTGGGTTCAGGTAGAAATGGAGGAGGGCACTGCATTCCAGGCACTGAGCCCACAGGATCTGAGCCAGGAAAAGAAGGAGGTGGGGTGGGGAGAGACAAGTGAGGGCAACAGGTAGGGTGAGCTGGGAGTTTGACAGGGATGAAGTAGGGAGGGGCGTGACGGACAGTGAGCCAGCTATGACAGCCCAGGGGCTGGGCCTGACTTCTGTACTGTATGGTTTGCAGAGAACCTGCTGTACCATAAACCGACCACTCCTGCAAGGAGCAACTTCACAGACCAAAGAGAGACAGATGGTGATCCAGGCGAGGAAAGAGAAGCCAGAGAGAGCAGGAAATGCATAAGGCACTAGGACAGCAGCAGGCCCATGTGACAGGGGCTAATGCTAACAGAGCAGAACCCAGCTCTAGTGGGAAAGTCTGGGAAATGGACACCCAGAGAGGCCTGAGATCTGGAGCTGGAGTGATAACACAGCCCCAGCCATCCCTGCCCTTCAGCTCCCAGCCCAGGGCCATGCAGTGCTCTGAGCTCAACGTCAGCTTTGTGAGCTGTGCCTGAGGGCTTTGCTGAGCCACGAGACAGACAGACACACCAAGAGACTGCCCCAGGCAGTGAGGAGCTGGACCCCTGGCATCACAGGGCACTGGGCCTCTCTAATAAGCAGGTTGGACTGCACCCAGCATGTCCCTCCCCCGGTGTGAGCGCAGGGGATGCTCCCGGATGGCAGCTTGGATGGTGATTTTCTGCATTTTCATTAAAAGATATTCTAATTATTAATGGCCCATGGCCCTCATTTAATAAATGAGACAGGAGATTAAGCATATTGCCTGAGACAGAGCTCAGAGAAAGGAAGCCAGTATTTAAAACTGAACAGAGACCCAGCTGGAACTGAGAGCCAACAGCTATCAATTAATCTTACCACTCAGCCAAGAGCAGGGCTCCCGGAGGGGCTGGGGGTCATGCCAGGGACAGCAGAGCGATAGAGCCCTGGAGTGCTGGGCAGGTCTGGGCAACACGTGGCTGTCAAGAGGATGCCCACTGGCATGCCCAAGAGCCCACAAGCTCTTGTGCACACTGGCTTTGCCACAGTGGGCATTCACCCACTGCCGGGACTCGAGCTCAGCACTCAAAGCGAGCAGCTGTGTTTGGAAAAGCTGGCTGGGGTGGCTGGAGCAGTCATGCTGGGGCTGAGATGTCCTCACAAGGGGACAAGAAGCCCCTGCAAGACACAGCCCTTTGGGCCCTGCTCAGCCTCCCCGGGATCCTCACTTGGCATCACATAGCACCAGGGCTGCGACAGGAGAGCCATGGGCACAAGAACCCCTCCTGAGGTGCAGCCTGGTGGTTGGGAAGCCAGCAGCACCTCCGAGGCACTGCTGTGGCTGGTGGGGTGAGACAGCACCCAGCTCGGGGGAAGCCCCCAGCGCCACAGAGGGGAATAGCTCCTTGCCCATCCTCCGCTTCTCCTGGCAGATGGGCGATCTGGCAAGGCCCTTCTGCAGCAAGCCGGTGGCCAGGCGAGCACAGCTATCAGCAGGCACCATGGAGCATTCACCTGAGAACAACAGGGCCCTGGGCTGGGGGCACAAGGCCAGCCGGGAACAGGGGCCCCGTTCCAAGGAGCAGGCCAATGAGAGGGTGGGGCAGCCTGGGTGAACCCTTGCAGGCACTGAGGGGAGCTGGGGCAGGGGGAAAGTTCCACCCACACTGCTGCTTATTGACCAGCCCTCCAGGCTCAGGACAAGTCTCTGCACTTCCGCCCCACCACCTGAACAAAGACAACATGCCCTCCGCTCCCACGCCTGGCCCTGCGCCAGCCCCACCCACAGTGGGCTACCTTCCCCCACCGAGACTGCGACCCCGCTACTGTGGGCAGAGGAGTGCCAGGTGTGGTGTCTCACCCTCTGGAGCTGGGTGTGCAGGGAGGGGAGGAAGGTGAGAACCCCAGTGGCTGGCTAGGAGCACAGCTGGTGGGGTGAGAGGCTGCCATGCACGATCCACACGCTGGCACGAGGATGCCCCTTATGGGTAGGGCAGCAATGCTTTTATCTGTAGTGCCCATGGCAGCGGTAACGGTGGGCAGGCTGGCAGCACGCTGGGTGTCAAGCTCTGGGAAACACTCTGCCCTGTGTTGGAGGGGAGTACTTTGGGGGCTGGCGAAAGGTCTGCGATGCCCCATGGTGGTATTGGCACTCCCACGCGCAGGCAGGCCCTGTGTAACCCGGCCTGGCTGGCAGGTGGGTGGAATAATAGGAAAAATAAAGAGATCAGTCTTGTTCCGGCGGCTCCCTGAGCCCACTCTCCATTTAGATCCAGGAACAGACCCAGGAGAATGACGAGAGGGCAGCTTCTCCCAAGCACAGCCCCCTGCGCTCACCCCCTGCCAGCTCTCCACTTCCCCCGGAGCACCTTGCTGGGCGGCACTGGGGAGCCTGCGGAGCAGAAGCTGTGCTGCCCTGGAGCTCACAGTCCCACCACCACCGACTACCCGTTGTCTTCCCTGCATTACGTCTGGAGCTGCATGCAGCCCCTGCCCAGACTGCTGCGCGCCAAGGCTGTCTCCCTGCCTCACTCACCGCAAGGCCGGAAGTGGATCTAATCTTTAGCTGATTAAATGTCCCTCATTAACGAGTTTCTTTAATTAATGAAGTTTTTGTGTTTGCTCCACTTGCTTTATCCCTGCCACACTCTGCCTCCTCAGCACAATCCAGGGCCACTGCCTTTCCAGGAATGTGGCGCGTGGGGCCGGTTCCTGCCGATTCCTGTCAGCTTGGGGCTGACAATTCCATTTTAAACCTTTTCTTGTTTTTCAGAAAACATCCTCCACAAGTGGAGAAAGGGCCTGTGCCATTAGCTACATGGCAATGCACAGAGGAACAAGCGGGCAGCCCACACGGCTGGGTACCTTCGGCGGCTGCTCAGGGCTCATCCCCAGGGATGCAGATTTGGGCCCTTTGAATGGTGCCTCCCATGCATGTCAGCACCTGGTGCTAGGCAGCTCTGCAGATGCTGCCGGGACCTGAAGGGATGAGCAGCCCAATGGGGTGCTGCTCCCTAGCCAGCAGGTGGCACTGAATTAGCCCATCACAGCCCTGTTCCCTGGCTGCTGCAGCCCTCTGACCCAGAGAGACTGTGCTGTGCTCCCCAGTGACTGAGGCCCATTTCCAGCTCCGCAGCTAATGAATGGCATCGTGCTTTGGGCTCGGCCCAGTGAAATGCCAACATTGGGCAGTTTTGCTTCCCGGGCAGCGTGCAAATGCCCTCCTCTCCTTTCTGCCATGCTGACTTAGGGGTGGGGCTTTATGGCTCCCTGGGGCAGGGCACCGCTCTGTAAATGAGCCGCTCATTGGAGCGGTGTCCCAGCATTTGGGATCAGACCCCTGCCAGGTCTATCGATTGCTCTAACCTGTCCCATTTCCCCCAGTGAGACCAGAAATGTCATCACCCTCTGTACAGCCTGCTGGGCAAGGCTGGGACTGCCCTGGCTATGAGGACCCACAGCAGCCTGCGTTCCCTCCCCGCCCTAGAGCTGCTCCTTCTGGGCTATGCCCTGTGCTGTTTCCTTTTAGGCTCAGGAGCAGAAATGAGATAGGAGGTTTGGAGAAGGCTATTCTGATGGCTAGGAGCATGATGGATAAAATCTGATTTAAAAAAAACTGCATTTTTTTATTTAAATTAAATACAGGTTTATTATTTAAAAATAAATCTATTTAAAATTAAATTTGAAATCGACAACCTATGTTGAGTCCTAAACTTATTATAATCTAGTCAAAGGTACCTTGTACACAAAGCAGTATTACGCAGTCCATGCTTGCTGCTGACGTTTTAAAGAAAGTCCACCGGTGCTGAACTGGTGGAAGCCACTGGCTAAGAACCTGGAACCTGAGTTTGCTAAAGGGCTAAACCAGTTTTTAACAGCAGTAGCCTCTTCTGCAGGTGCTGAGGCAATATTTTCTTCATTTCAGTTTATTTAACTAGATTAGTACAATGAGTAGTTCATTCAAAGTTAAGAAACCAGTTGGGAGTTGAAAGAGCAGGGAGGCTTGTGTTCCTTGTCCAAGCTGTGAATGAAAACTACTGTAGGTGTGAGAGGATGAGCTCTACTAGTGCTTTAAGGACATGGTGACTGGAAACAGTCAGTTCAGTGCACTAACTACAGATGATACTGCCTCTGTTTAATACATCAGCTAGTTTTAGATGCAAAACATGTGTTGATAAACTTTTTTCTTATGTATCCAACACATTTAAGGTAGTTTTATTTAACAAAAATATAAAATACTGTTTTTGTGAATTTCTAATTGAATTTGCATTTCCATCTGTGATAGGACATGCCCCCACACCGCTGACAGACAGGCTAACAAGCCTTCCTGCACCAGGAAGCGCAATTAGGCGCACCTGCAGAACATGTGCCACTGGAGAGGGGAGCTTAAAAAGGTGATGCTCGCTACTGCAAAAAGAGGCTGCCAGTGAGTTCTAGTAGCCCAGTCTGGGATAGTGGCTGGCCTTTCCTCCCCTGTGCCCTTGTTGTGGGGAAGACTGGCACTACAAGCCAGGTATGGGCAAGGGGCCCTGGCAGGCTGCTCCCCGGGACTAGAGGTAATTGGTCTCAAAAGAGACTCCAGGAATTAACTGAACTTCTGCTAGGAATGCCCAGGTGTGGGGAGGCTCCTGTACAAGACTCAGTGGCAAGCAACCGAAAGAGACTCTGATCAAGCCCAGGATGAGGGTCGGCTGACTACGCTAGCCACACAGAGCTCAACACAAATTGGAAGTAAAAAATTAATCATCCACTAGTAAAAAGTTAAGCTACATAATTCCATAAATAGATGTTATAGAAACATTGTATCCTCTGGTTAACAACAAGCACCACGTTCAGTGCAAAGGCTGTGTAATTAACTGCAAATCAACGTGTTTGAATAGTTCCAACCTTTCTTTAGGACAGCGGTTCTCAAACTTCCGTGACCCCCTTCTGACAGCAAAAATTATTGGGCGGGCAGGCAGGCAGGCAGGCAGGCAGGCAGGCAGGCGGGCGGGCGGGCGGGGTGGGGGTCAAAGCCAAAGCCCAAGGGCTTCAGCCCCAGGCAGAGGGCCTATAACCTGAGCCCCGCTGCCCAGAGCTAAAGCCCTCAGGCTTCGGGCCCCAGCAAGTCTAACGCCAGCCCTGGCAACCCCATTAAAAAGGGGTTGGGACGCACTTTGGGATCCCGTCCCACATTTTGAGAACTGCTGCTTCAGGAAAATAACTAAAAAGTACAAATGCAAAACAGGATTAAAATCGATCATTTAAATCCAGATTTCCTCCTTAATGACTTACATCATGATTAAAATCAGTGATTTAATGTGCTTTGATTTAGACCTATCTGCTGCGCTCAGGATGAATCTAGAGTGGCTTTACCGGGGTCTCCACTGACCTAGCCCATGGAGCTCCTGCTTGTAAAGGTATGAGTCCTTTACATTAAACCTTAGCACTGTTCTTATCTGATGAGCATTTGAAATACTCTTTGGATCCAGGAGAACTGACTATTGCAGCTTTTCACCAGAGCTTCACAGAAAACACAACCACGCAGTAAATAAAAACACGATTTAGCCTGTGACACTTCCATTTAACAACCCCCTCTGCTTCTAGGTAATGATTCCCCCCAGTTCCTGTGCCGGGGAGGGGTAGGGGAATGGGCAGTTTGGGAAGGGGCATGCAGGAGACAGACGGAAGAGTCGCACCGTGGTACATCATGACTGAGACTAAAGTGAAAAATCAATGTTTAATTGAATGTGTTCTGTGAGCAGCTCCTGCTGCCCCTCATTGCTCACTAATAGAATCTCCTGCCGTGCTCCCCGTCCCCGCACTGATGGAGGTGGATCATCACAAATGTGAAATCACCTCCCATCCCCAGGTTCAGGGCAGAAATTAACCTGTTCCTACTCCTCCCCTGGGGTGCTTCCCAGGAGAAGGGCTGCCCTCCCTAGCGCTCATGGGAGCTATTTGGAGGTGGGATGGGTTGGTGTCCTCGAGGGTGAGGTGCCACGGGGTGTTTAGAAGGTCATTGGCAGCAGCACCCAGAGCCACTCCGATCTGTATGTCTCCAGTTAAACGGGATCACACATTCACTGAGGCAGAGAAAACAGCCCCCATTGCTCAGGTCCCTTCCTTGCAAAGAGGGCTAACCGATGGCAAAGCAAACGGTAAAGGTGTCTCCGTCTGCCTCGAGCCAGCCCTGCCAGCAGCAATTGGTCCTGCAAGGTGGCTTTGTGGTGTGCAGAGCAGGACCCCTTCCCAGGTACTGACTGTGCACAGCAGCTCCCAGTGCAGGAGCCAGAGCAACAGGACAGGAGGCCTCTGCCCAAGCCAGCCATGGGGTGTGACAAACAGAGTCGCTGTGCGCAGGTCTGAAGCCCATGAAACCAGGCAAGAGTTGCCTGCTCTAGCCTATAAATGCCCCAGTCCACAAGTGCTCGGGGTTCCTGGCTCCCAGGTCTGTGCTCAGGCACCACACTGCACCGCCTCCCTCCCAGCAGAGTATCACAAACGCCAGCTCTGAACGGAGACGAGGGGGCGGGCAGGGGACCTCAGGAAATCAGCCCTACAGCTGAGTGTGGGAGAGAGAGGGAGTGGATGGGGTGAATGTGCAGGGAGTCCAAACCCACCACAGCTAAGCCACACACCACAATGACAGGATTATTTGTGATTCATTTCTACTGGTTTCGCTGTGCCCAGGACCTGTTCGCTGCACTGCGATCACATGCCAAACAACGACTGACAGCAAAGCAGGAGCACCCAGCGGCTCCCAGCGCGTGGCCTGCCAAGGAGATGCAGAGACCTGGGCCAGGGGCACCAGAAGTGCATTAAATGGTGAACCAAGCAATGCCAAAACCGGCCACCACAGGCTCAACTGCTTGGGCAGTGAAACCTAAAAATATACAACCCAGCCAGGGGCAACCACAGGCACCAGTGGAGTAGATCGACCCCCACACCTACACCTACACGCACACACTCAGAGCCACGGCTGTAGGTACACCACAGACTGCATAGACACACACAACATTACTATCAATAACCCCTACACAGCAACAGCAACAGCACACCCCCGCCCCCGTAGCAGCAGCGATACGGGTGATAGGAAGAGCGGTGGTGTGACTCTGGAGACCTGGGTTCAATTCCTGGCTCCTCCACAAGCTCCCGATATGTGGCTTAACAAGTTCCAGATCCCCGCGTGTCTCGGCCCTGCACGTTTACAGAGCTGACCAGCTCCTCCAAGTCCCAGGAGACAAGCTCAGTGTCTGGGAGGTCATCAGATGCTGTGGGGATGGTTCCTAGGTAGATGCACACCACACACACATACCCTGCATGGCTATGGGACAGTGCAGGAGAACCTGCTGCAGCCCTTACACAACCAGACACACCAGAGTGCCCACAGGAGACTTCCCATCACCCAGCTCTGAGAGACGCAGGCAAGCATCCAGGGGGAATGTGCTGCTCAAGCCTAGCTCTCCTGTGTACTGATATTTTCCTGTGGATAAACACAGGGCACAATGATGAGCACCAAGAGACCCCACTCCAGCTCAGAGGGAAGACAGGTGGCACCACCAGGCACTGATTGTCTCCAAAAGGCTCTAGGGAACATCCCCCCAGAAGAAAGGCATCACTGGTCCTGTGCTCTCCTGCTTCTCACTCCCAGGATCTGAGTGACCCAGGAGTGAGAAAAGTCATGCTGGCACAGTGGAGGGATACATTATACTGTAGAGTCCAGGAGGCCAAATGCCATCGGTTGAATTAGTCAGAGTCTTGGCTAATGAGATCTTCTATTTATTACAGGGGGAAATGAGAGAACGAGAGAATGCAGAGCTCTGAGAACCAGGCCCCTGAGCCCGCAGAGCAGTCACTGAATGTTCCCACAGAATTCCTGACATCTCCTGGACAAAACACCTTCAGCATTTCCACCCTCATCACACATTCCCTAAACATCTGCTACTGCAGCTAGGCTCCTCTCTGCACTGGCCTCCACTCCAGACAGCTTTGTAATAAACATCCTATGCTGGCGCACCCAGTGTAACCAAGCCCTCAGCAACCATCTCTGACAGCATGGCTCAGGGGCTCTCCCTTGAACATCCCTCTCTGCCCACCCAGGCTACACCACACGCCGTTCTGATTTCCTACAACCAGTCACTTGGCAGCTGCTCTTGGCACCTGCTCTTGTTGGCTTTTATTCACACATGTGGCCAAAACATCTGTAAGGACGAGACTTTAGCCACGCATCTGCCAAGGAAGGATTCATTCTTGAACCAGATGAGGTAAAGTAACAAATCCAGTGAGCTATTCACAACATCATTCTCATTCAAGCCCCAGGGCCCCCTTTCATCCTGGAATCTGGGGTTAAATGTCATACCCCAAGGCGGGGTCTTTCGGGGCTGTCTGCACCATGGATATGCTCAGTGCTTTGCTCAGCACTCAAGGGTTCATACTGCAGGAGCAGGGAAAGTTCTCCTGTGACCACTCAGGGCACATCTGCACTGCAAAAACCCTGTGGCAGTGAGTCTCAGAGCCCAGGTGAAGTGAGTCCGGCCTGTGCTATGGGGCTCAGAATAGAAGTGTAGATGTTACTGCTCTGGCTGGAGTCTGGGCTCTGAACCTGGCGTGGGGATGTGTGTGTGTGTCTCAGAGCCCAGGCTCCAGCCCGAGCAAGAGTGTCTACATTGCTATTTTTAGCCCCGTCATGCGAGTCTGACTCAATTATCCCAGGCTCTGAAACGCGTTGCCACGGGTCTGTTTTGCAGCCTAGGTGCACCCTCAGGGGCCTGACAAAAGCCAGCTGCTTAGTGGAGCTGGTCTTCCAGCATGGGGCAGCGCTGTGGGCTAGCTGACTGCCATTTTCCTGGTGGGTTCTATTACCAGTGTCATCCCCCAGGCCTTAGGATGGGAAGTGGGGAGACGGTCAGGACGCAGTGGCACCCTCCTTCCCAGCCCCAGGTGCTGCAGGGCTGTGGGCAGAAGTTCTCCCTATTCTTTGCTGACATACTTGGGCACATGCTGGACAGAGGGGCAGGACACTGCCATTGGCCTGGCTGGCTGTACAGGCACAGGTGGTGTCCATGCTCTGCATGCTCTGACTCTAGCCTGCCCCAGACACGTCTATGTTTCCTGCTATGCTGCACCCACCAGATGAAGCCACGTGTGAGGTTTATGTGCCCAACACAAAATCAATTAACCACAGAACTTGGTCCAAAATGTCAGGGACAATTTAAAGTGGGGGGGGGGTTTGCTTCCCCCACCTGACCCTCCTCGTCCCCACTCAGGTGTCCCACCCAGCAGCTGAACCCCCTGGCTCATGAGCCCCTCCAGGCACCCTCTCCAAATCTGAGTGAGTGGCATTGAAAGCTGGTGCATGGGGCCGCAGTGCCACTCAGATCTGGGCCATACCTGACTGGCACTGTGACCCCACATGCTAGGTCGCAATGCTACTCACTCAAATTTGGCCCAGCTTCCCCTCTATCGTAATAGAAGGGAGGGTGGGCCAAACCTGAATGGCATTACAGCCTCATGCTCTGGGTGGCAACACCACTCACTCAAACTTGGGGCCACTCCTCTGTCAGCGGCTGAGCCAAATCTGAGTGGTGTTGTTGCCATCTGGCGCATGGGGTGGTGGCACCACTCAGGTCTGGCCTGGCCTAAAAGTGGTTGGGCCCCAGCCTGGGTGGCTCCCTGGCTCTGCCACCGATGCAAAAGGTCAATTTTCATCCTGACAGGCAGACCGTGCTCAGTTCTCTGCCCTTCTTAGGAAGACGTGAGTTGGTATGTGCTGCCTCCCCGGCAAACCTGGGACAAACCAGGAATCTGGAAGCTGCCAGTGGGAATGCAATGAGAGCAATGCCATGCGAGGCAATGGGCTTCTCTGGGCTCAGCAGGGCAGCCAGCTCAGGAGAGGAGAGAACTACTCCAGCCTTGCCCTTGCCAGAGGGAAGCTGCCTCTTAGCTATAGACAACAGCACCCCCCACAGAAGAGGCCAAGCCGTCTGCTGCCAGGCAACAGCGTGCTGTGACATCGCGAGTATTACGCGACAGGAACTGACCAGGCTCCTCAGCTGGGGATGGGCAGAAAATAGCAGAGAGCAACTAGATCCCCAGGGAGGCAGGACCGGAGTGTGCCTGATGGTGAGGCCAAGCAGAGACGAAAGCAAGGGTGAGCCAGGAGACAGAGAGACCTGGGAGTGGCACAGAGACACTCATATTATCAAGGCTAAAATCTAGCACTGGGTCCTAAGCCCCAAGCAGCACAGGAGACAAGAGCATAGAAAATTCCTACACAAGCTGCAAAAGCAGGTGTTGTGCAGGAGGCCCAGGCAGCCAGACACAGGTCACATGTGTGATGAGCACTGTGCACACACCCTGGTGCTGGTTAATTTCTGCTTGCTTGTCAGATGTTGCACTGTGCCCCCATCTCCTGCAGCCAGGTGCTGCTGCATGGACTAGTCGGCCTGGCACCAGCTTCCAGCTAGGAGAAGTGATTCCAAGAGGCTGGTTTGAGCCCAAGTCTCCTCTCCTGGCACCAGGGCAGCCTCTCTTTACTGCAACAGGTTTGCAGTGAGTCAAGGAGGGCAGAGCACAGCACTGCCCCACAGGGAACCAGGGAGCGGGCCTGGGGAGGAAATGCCTAGTCTCCCTCAGGGATACCCGTGTTGCCCAGGGTCCTTTGTGGAGAGTCCGGCTGTCAGCGTGACGGCGTGGTTGGGATGGACTCGGAGCTGCCGTATGTACACTGCTGGCCCTCATGTGCGGCTCCTCAGATTCAGCTACAGGGAGGGCTACATTCAGTTCTCGGGAGCATGGGTGTAGCTATGAACGGAGCAAAGCCTGTGTGTGTCAGTGAACTCACACCAACCCTCTCCTACCTGCCAGGCACTCCCACATGGGCAGGCCGGCTTGCCCCAGGCTATGCACCCCACGTCCTGTGGGTGAGGGCTGTGACAAGTCTCTGCGTGACAAGTGCAATGCCTCCCATTCAACCCAGCCTCTCTCTCATGCTAATGACTGTCAAAGAGAAACAGAGGCCATGAAGGAGAAGAAAATTACTCCCTGCAAAGGAATTGATGGATCCCCACCATTTCTCAAGGAATCACTGACCTGTGACTATTCCATTACCCACAATGCTGTGCTCCAAGGCCACTGGGAACTTGTGCGAACCACAACCCTGGGCTGGGGAGGGGGAGCGTGGCCTCAGGTGGTGGCCATGCCACAGACTTGCTCATGGGTTGGTGAGCGCCTGGGAAGGACTCTCCAAAATGAGCCGACCCTCACCCCTACCTGTGAGAAAGGGCAGGAGCGGATTGGAGCTGGGGCACTCACCTGACAAACACACTGCAGAAGGGTTGTCAAAGCAGTTACTGCCAGCCTCGTCTGCCCCAATCCCAGTGGCCAATACCATCAGCCAGGGCCATACAGCACCTGCTGTGAGATCTGTCTGCTCTCCTCTCCTCAACTCTCAATGGCCCCATTGTGCCCAGCTCCTGGACATCTAGGCCCCGTGAGGAGCACATTCTCTGCCCCTATCCTGGGATAATTTATCCCCAGGGGAGCATGATGGCCCCGATCTGCCAG
Source organism: Natator depressus (assembly GCF_965152275.1). NCBI lineage: Eukaryota > Metazoa > Chordata > Testudines > Cheloniidae > Natator > Natator depressus. The sequence continues at coordinate 1,460,334 of NC_134247.1, forward strand.
GGCAGTCCCATCCTGCATTCCAGCTCTGGGGCAGAGGCCCTGTCAGGCCTGGGCTACTGGAGACAGGAGAGGGGGCAGGCAGCCAGCCTCAGAGTGCTCCCTTGCCCAGGTTCGCTGGACAGCATGGAAGTGTGGCTGCATGGGACTAGTTGAACACTGAGCAGTGATAGCAAAGCTAGAGAGAAAATCCTGCCAGGGGAGCAGGCTGGGCTGCCCAACGGAGCTGGGATCTCTCTGGGCTGCGGAGACTTGCTTAGCCCTGCAGGCAGCAAAGGCTGAAGCTGGTGAGCTACAGGGGCTGGAGCTGGGTGTGGATGTATTAACATCTTCTCTAAGGATCTGGAAGGGGCAGAGCAGCCCTGCAGAGGATGCTCGACTGGCAGGTACTCCAGAGAGCAGTACCAAGGGGCAGCTGAGAGAAAGGGACCTGGAGGGGCAGGAACAGCAGCAGGAGACTCCGCCTGGACAAGTGCAGCTCCCCCAGCCCGGGGAGCCAAATCCAAACCCCACTGTCTGCGGGGAGAGGCCTGGAGAACCAGGATAGGCCAGGGGAAGGAAGCAATGTGGATGGGAGTTTGCCATGGGCAACGGACAAAAAGGCCAGTGCTTTCGGTGGGGTCTCTCCTGTCTCTACCCAGCCCTGGGGAGAGGCTCCACTGGGCCCAGCTCTGGGCAGGGTGGGGAGTGTCCAGCTCCACAGGGCCCTGGGAGAGAGACCCCTCCTTGACTCTCATGCAAACATTGGGCCCCACCTTCCTCTGCAGACTCTGGAAAGGAGGCCGCCCAGGGAAGAGCCTCGGGAGAGCTGGGGGCTTGAGGGAGAGGTCTGTTGGGGCTGGTGCAGTAATCAAGATGGCAACAACTCACCCCCCACAGCTCCTCCTGGAGAGCAGGGCCACAGATGGGGCCAACAGGCAGAAGGAGGCGCGGGGGGGGGGTGCAGTGAGGAAAGAAAGGCAGCTTTAGCCTGACCCTCAGGAAGGCTGTCCTGAGAGGTGCATCGGGGGGGGGGGGGGGGGGAGGGGAGGGAGGGAATTGGTCCCTCCAGGGGACAGGCTGGGAACCCCACCGCTTCCCACCAGGGGACGGATCTGACCAGGGCTCATCCCAAGGGGAGAGGGTGGGTGGGGGCTGCAGTGCTTGAACCCAGAGGGATAAGACACAACTTTTAATGACCCCTATAAGCCCTGCATGGCCTGATACCCCCCACGGCCCTCTGCGCTGCCCCCCACAGACACAGCCCTCTGTGCCGCCCCCCCATCATGACCCTCTGTGCCACCCCCCCGTAGATACGGCACTCCTCCAGACACAGTCCTCTGTGCCGCCCCCCCATCATGGCCCTCTATGCAGCGCCCCTTTAGACACAGCCCTCTGCACCCCCCGCAGACACGGCCCTCCGCGCCACCACCCCAAGGACAGAGCCCTCTGTGACACCCCCCATCGTGGCCCTCTGCGCCGCCCCCCCCAGATACGACCTGCTGAGCCACCCCTGCAGACACGGCCCTCTGTGCTGCCTTCCTGTTTATGAACTCCACAGCCTGTGAGCAAGTGACCCTTGGAAATCTCACCCTCTGCTGGTGGCTGTGTCCTGCACAGCCCCGAGAATCCCCATCTCGCTCCAGTTACATGGCATTCTCATTTCACAATTCTCTGCAAGATACATGAAGTTGGCTGAATGCAGATGACATTGCACCGTTTACTGCATGAATATTTCATGCTGCCTCAGCTCCTAGGTTTCCAGCTGATGGAGCCACAAGCCCTGTGCTGGACCCCCTGTTCCCTTCCTGCCCAGAGAACCGACACTGCCAGGTCCCATCCCCTTCGCATCGGGAGCACATGCCCCCGAGTGCAGGCAAGACAGGAGCTCTGCCCAGGGGCCAGGCCAGGGCCTGACCCACCCCTGCTGAGGGAGCTCTGCAGCCTGGGAAATGCCTGTGGGCCAGGATTTTCAGAGGATCTCACCTCCAGTTAGCCACAAACGAGCGGGCAGATTTTCAGAAAAGCCGGCACGTTGGCTGCAGAGCTCTGTCGAAAATCTCTCCTTCGTGGCAGGTGCTGAGCCCCTGAGTCCTGGATCTTTGTGATCAGCTAGAAAAGGGCTTGTCCTCACTGCAGGGCTTGGTGCTCTCTAGTCAGCCTGGCTCCGCACTCAGCCCCCTGGAGCTGTGTGGAGTATCTGTGAGCAGTACAGCATAGCTGTGTCCCACTGCGATACTGGCTCCAGGGTCAGCAGCAGTCAAGCTGCAGCCCATGGGCCAGCTCTCGAGTTTACAGCCCCAGTGAACTAGCGCCAGAGATGTGTGTGGGCAGGAGTCAGGAGGAGGGCGACACTTGAGTCATACCCGAGCTAAAACTGCAGTGAAGATAAGCCCTAAGCCTTGCTGCTGTTGCTGGGGGAACAACCCCTTCTTCCAGGCACATGCTGGGAGCCATGCCCGGCGCAGCACCTACTGCCCGACACCACAGTGCTCCATGTCCTGTCCCCTGCTCACCAGGAACTGCACCTGCGAGGCACCTCTGCCCCAAGCAACGGGTGCCATGCCCCGGCCAGCACACTAAAATATCATAGTAGGCAGGCGTATACGCTCTGCTTGTACAGCTGCTAGTGCAACAGGGTCCTGGCCTGTGACTGGGGCTCCCAGGCACTGCAACACCACGAATAAATACGACTAAGTGGCTGTCCGTCCACAGAAACAGGAGCTGCACCGCGAGGGTATGCCTGCACCCGGCTCTAACCCCACGCCTGGCCCGGCCCCGCTGGCTTGGGCTGCAGGGCTGTTTAATTGCAGTGTAGTTGTTCAGGCTCGGGCCAGATCCATGGGTCCCAGAGTCCGTTCCGACACCAGACGTCTACACTGCAATTGAACAGCCCTGGGAGCCCGAGTCATCTGGCCCGGGCCAGCTGCAGGAGTCCAACTGCAGCTGAGACATACCCCGAGACACACAGCAAAGTGCAATGGTCAGGCTGGCCTAGCTGTTGCTGACCAGAGCACCCAAGGGGGAAACCAGAGTAGAGAAGCTGGGACTTGGGGGAGGGAGCTGCCCCTCCGAAGGCAAGGCTGTGGGCACACTAACTGCCCCAGGGAGGGAAGAGGGTCACTGCGTACATGCCAAGAAGGTAGAGAAGGGCGGCTGTCTAGTCAAGGGAGGAAGCTCCAGGCCATCCCTGGCTGGGTGTCTGGACACCAGGCTGATAGGCTAGCAGAGGCACTGTAAGGAAACCATCATTTTACATGCCGGTGCCCACGGGGTGCCAATGCTCCCTTCCCCACTGTGCCAGCCCCAGGCATGCCAGAAACAGAGCCCACCAGGGTGACTACGTATGTAGAGGCAGGGACTGGGGAAGGACCTACACTGAGAAACGGGGACTCCCTGTCTTTTACCTCAGCACAGCATCTCTCCCTGGTCAGGGTGGGGTCCCACCAGGGCAGAGTGGTCTCTAAGAAGCCCCTCCGCACTTCCACTGTGAGGACAGGAGAAGTCTATTACTTATGCATGAAGGCACCGCTGGCTTGGGTTTCCAAGAGTGACTGCACAATCAGCACTGGGCTCCCTGCCCCAGTCTCTCAGCTCCGGCCCACTGCCTGAGCGCTGCTCCTGCCAACGGCGCTGCGTGTGGACACCACCGAGCACTTTGCATTGCTCAGGCAGGACTGCCCCCCCGCACTGACTTCACTCACACCACAGGCCTTGCAGCTCCGGTGGGCTTCAGTCAAATGCATCTGCATGGACAGCAGGGATGAAACTGTTTCTTCCTGCAGCCAGACTGTGAGAGCAGGCTGCCAGTGGTGGTGGTTGTGTATCTCCCATTCCTGGCCTGGACCCTTGAGCCCTCCAAGGTGACCCACACGCAAAGGGAAGGAGAGTCTATGCTCTCTCCCAGTGACAGATGCCATGGGAAGATACTGGCTTCCCACATGCCTCAGCTCTTGGTCCCACTGCCCTTTGGGGGAGGAATGCCGTATTAGAGAGGACAGGAGCCTGTTAACAAGGGCCGGCTGTAGATTGTGTCCTGGGTTATCCTTTTACCTGTAACCTCGTGTTTCCAAACCCTGCCACTAGCGTTTACTGGACTCTCTAGCTCAGGGGTCAGCAAACTTTCAGAAGTGGTGTGCTGAGTCTTCATTTATTCACTTTAATTTAAGGTTTCGCATGCCAGTCATACATTTTAACGTTTTTTAGAAGCTCCCTCTCTCTAAGTCTATATATTATATAACTAAACTATTGTCGTATGTAAAGTAAACAAGGTTTTCAAAATGTTTAAGAAGCTTCATTTAAAATTAAATTAAAATGCTGATCTTACGCCGCCGGCCCGCTGAGCCCTCTGCCAGCCTGGGGTTCCGTTCACCTAGGCCGGCAGCGGGCTGAGTGGGGCCTGCGGCCGGGACCCCAGCTGGCAAGGGGCTGGCAGCCAGAACCCCAGACCGGCAGCAGGGACCCCAGACCGGCAGTGGGCTGAGTGGCTCAGCCCGCTGCCACTCAGCCCACTGCCGGTCTGGGATTCTGTCCGTCAGCTCCTGCCATCCAGGGTCCTGGCTGCCGGCCCCACTCAGCCTGCTGCCGGTCTGGGATTCTGTCCGTCGGCTCCTGCCATCCAGGGTTCTGGCTGCCGGCCCCACTCAGCCTGCTGCCGGTCTGGGATCTCGGCCCTGCCCACATAGAGGGGGTACCTACCTTCTCCCTAGTTCTAGCCCATTCTCTTCCTCTCTCTCTGCACTGAGCTGAGGGTGGGAGTGCACTGAGCACAGGGCTGGGGGTGAAGGAGCAGGAAGGGGGTTGGAATGTAGGGTCTGGCAGGAGGCAGAATGAGGGAGGGGGTTCAGGGTTGGGGCAGGAGGTTTGGGTGTGGAGTGCTTACCAGGGCAGCTCCCATTTGGTGCGAGGGGTGCAGGTGGGAATGTGGGTGTGTGTGTGTGCAGGAGCTCCCATTTGGTGCTCAGGGTGGGGGTGGGAATGTGGGGGGTGCAAGAGTCAGGGCATGGGGTGTGGGGGGGCTGGGTACATGTTGGGGGTGCAGGAGTCAGGGCAGAGGGCTGGGGGCATGTGAGGACGGTGCAGGAGGCAGGGCAGAGGGTGTGGGGGGCCTGGGTATGTGTGGGGGGTGCTGGAGTCAGGGCAGGGGTCGTGGGGGGGGTGCAGGTGTCAGGGCAGGAGGCTGGGGTGTGAGGGGTGCAGGGGTCAGGGCAGAGGGCTGGGGGTGTGTAGGGGGTGCTGGAGTCAGGGCTGGGGTCATGGGGGGGTCAAGGCAGGAGGCTGGCGTGTGTGGCGGGGTGTAGGGGTCAGGGCAGGGGGCTGGGGGTGTGGGCTAGGGTCGTGGGGGTGCTCCAAGCCCCCTGTCCAGAGTGGCTCTCGGCAGGGGGCTGGAGGGGATATGCTCTGATTCCACCCCCCTTCCCCAAGGCCCCCCTGGAGCAGCCAGCATGCTGCGGCAGGGAGGGAGAGGGAGGGGAGGGGCAGGAACCCAGCACGCTGGGGGAAGGGGGAACTTGCCTGCCGGGGTCCCAGCCTGGGTTCGGCAGCGGGCTGAGCGGGGCCGGCGGCTGGGACCCAGCAGGCAGCAGCGTGCCATTCAAAATCGGCTCGCGTGCTGCCTTTGCTTACCGACCCCTGCTCTAGCTCAAGCTCTGTGAACTCCGCTTCTCTCTGGTTTCACGCCAGACCCGGCTCCGTGCCTGGTACTGAGGAGAGGGCTGCCCCGAGCTGACACCAGCGACCTGGGGTGCACTCCTTCAACGAGGCAGCGAGTGGGTGTCTGTGCACCGAGGGCTTCCACAAGACAGCGGACGGGGACCGTGAGTGTAACCACGGGCGGTGTCACTGGGTAGCCCACAGGGGGAAAGAGCGAGCTCGCGGAGCCCGGAGCGGAGCACCCATGCTGCCAGCAGCCAGAGGCTGGGGAGAGCGTCCCCTGGTGGGCACAGACAGGGCTCCCTCCCGCTGTGAGCACGGGACAGTGATGCACCCCAGGCAATTCGGGAACCCTGAAAGGCGTCACCCCCCCAACAATAACCTGCCATTGATCACAGCTCTCCCCCTGCCCCACGATAGGCCACAATAGATCACGGTTCCACCACCCACGATAGCCCACCATGCACAATGGCTCCCCCTCTTCCCCACACACAACAGCCCACGATTGATCACAGCTCTCCCCAAGACAGCCTGCTATAGATCACGGCTCCCCCCGGATCTCAGTTCCTCTCCCCAGTAATAGCCCACCAGTGACCACAGCTCCCCCCGCAACAACCTACCACTAATCTCAGCTCCCCGCCCACGACAGCCTGACAAGGATGACAGCTCCCCCGGCAAACAACCTACTACTAATCACAGCTCCCCCCGCCCACGACAGCCTGCCGTGGATCACAGCTCCCCTCACAAACAACCTACCACTAATCACAGCTCCCCGCCCACGACAGCCTGCCGTGGATCACGGCTCCCCCGGCAACAACCTATCACTAATCACAGCTCCCCGCCATGACAGCTTGCCATAGATCACAGCTCCCCTCACAAACAACCTACCACTAATCACAGCTCCCCACCCACGACAGCCTGCCATGGATCACAGCTCCCCTCACAAACAACCTACCACTAATCACAGCTCCCCGCCACGACAGCCTGCCGTGGATCACAGCTCCCCTCACAAACAACCTACTACTAATCACAGCTCCCCGCCACGACAGCCTGCCATGGATCACAGCTCCCCTCACAAACAAGCTACCACTAATCACAGCTCCCCCTGCCCACGACAGCCTGCCATGGATCACAGCTCCCCCGGCAACAACCTACCACTAATCACAGCTCCCCGCCCACGACAGCCTGCCGTGGATCACAGCTCCCCCGCAACAACCTACCACTAATCACAGCTCCCTGCCCACGACAGCCTGCCATGGATCACAGCTCCCCCACAAACAACCTACCACTAATCACAGCTCCCCGCCCACGACAGCCTGCCATGGATCACAGCTCCCCCGGCAACAACCTACCACTAATCACAGCTCCCCGCCACGACAGCTTGCCGTGGATCACAGCTCCCCTCACAAACAACCTACCACTAATCACAGCTCCCCGCCCACGACAGCCTGCCGTGGATCACAGCTCCCCCGCAACAACCTACCACTAATCACAGCTCCCCGCCCACGACAGCCTGTGACGATGTGACGCAGCAGGGAGGGGGGAGTGTTGACCTGGGAATGTGCCCTGGGGACGGGAGACCTGAGAGCCTGTCACCTGAGCCAGGAGGGGGAGGGGGAGGTAACACCTCTGCCCGGGAATGTGGATGGAGGCTGCAGCAGGGAACCTGCTGGGTGGGTTTAGTTTCAGTTTGGGGCTGGGTGGAGGAACACAGGGAACCCCAGGGCTGGGGTCTAAGCTCCCCGCTCCCCCAGAAGGACTTCACTGAGGGGTCCTGGGTGTCCCCACAAGCTCTGTTTTGGACTGTGTTCCTGTTGTCCAATAAACCTTCGGTTTTACTGGCTGGCTGAGAGTCTCAGTGAATCCCAGGAAGAGGGGTGCAGGGCCTGGACTCCCCCACCCTCACAAACAACCTACCACTAATCACAGCTCCCCGCCCACGACAGCCTGCCGTGGATCACAGCTCCCCCGCAACAACCTACCACTAATCACAGCTCCCCGCCCACGACAGCCTGCCGTGGATCACGGCTCCCCTCACAAACAACCTACCACTAACCACAGCTCCCCGCCCACGACAGCCTGCCGTGGATCACGGCTCCCCCGGCAACAACCTATCACTAATCACAGCTCCCCGCCATGACAGCTTGCCATGGATCACAGCTCCCCTCACAAACAACCTACCACTAATCACAGTTCCCCGCCCATGACAGCCTGCCGTGGATCACGGCTCTCCCCAGTGACAGCCTGCCATGGATCACGCCCCTCCGCCCCCCCACAACAGCCTAAGTGCACACACATACGCCCAGGAGCGCACACACTCACATGTGCCCAGTCAGCCTTTTTCGTGCCATGGCAGGAAGGGGAGGACTCTTGCTCCTCCACTGCCCTAGTGCTGGGGGTAGTAGATAGCCGGGAACAGCCTGCGAGGCAGAACACTTGAGTGAGAATATCTGGCATGGTCTGGAGTGGGGGTGGGGAGGGTTGGGCGGGGGTTGCAGTCTGGAGAGTGAGGAGCTAATGCTTGGGATTAGGGAGCTCTGATACCTCCGACAGGAGGCGCTCAGTCTGGTGCTTCTCCAGGCACCGCTGCTTACTGCAAGTGATAGGGCAGCCTCAGCGAGAGGGGCTGAGCGTGGCCGCACACTCGCTTCTGATGCACGAGAAACACCCAGTGGCTCTGCACTGGGCACAAGTCAAGAGTTTAACAGGGCATTGCATTCAAATTCCCAAAGGGCACGGGCACTCAACCCCGCCATCACACGCAGCCTCCCACAGCTCTGCTCCATAGACACCCCCAGCCCCCATACACAGAGCCTGTCCCCTGCCCCCCATGCATGCACAGCCTGTCCCCCGCCCCCCACAGTCTGTCCCCCAGCCCCCATACACCCATAGCCTGTCCTCTGCTTCCCATACAGAGTCTGTCCCCCAACCCCCATACACACAGTCCATGCATCCTTCCCCTACAGCCCCCCCACACAGCCTGTCCCCTGCCCACCATACACCCATAGCCTGTTCCCCGCCCCCCAAACCCACAGTCCATGCACCCTCCCACCCACAGGCCCTCTGCACCTCCCCCAGAGCCCCACCCAGCCAATGGCAAGTGCTCACTTGAACATACAGTTGGGTTGGTCAGACAACGGAGCAATTTGCTGGGAGGCTTGAATTGGCCCCATAGAGTAGATACCTGCCACCATGGAACCCCACTGCCTGGACTGGGGCAGCATTTCACCCCCAGATGGCAGAGGGCCCCAGCATGACCTCTCTTGTCCTCTGAGCTGGGGTTGGATTGCTCTGCCTTGGCAGTGCGGCACCCAGACATGTTCCCGGCCTGCTGCAAAGAGCTGGCAATGTGAAAAGAGACAGCCCAAAGGAGGGGCCGGAATACAGCAAACACCAGTGACTGGGGAAAGCAGACAGGGCAGGGCAAGGCCAGGGGTTTACTTTCTAAAACATAGGAACTAGCCTCAACTGCCCAGGGACCTGGCAAGTTAGCTCCCGTGCTCTGTCCCACTCTCCTTCTCATGCGCATGCTCAGAGCTCTGCTGATGTCCCGAAACCCCAACATCCCACATGCATTATTTCTGTTCTGGGTTCCCCCAGCTCTGCCAGTGTCACTCAATCCTGATCTGCAATTTCCCTGCTGGTCCAGCCCTGGGAATCTCCCGAGCAGAGACTATCATCCTGCCAGACTGTCGCTAGCCATTCATTGTGCAACGCTTCTCCACTCAGAGACTACTTCCTCTTGGGAAGCTCATGAAAACCCAGAGAAAGTGAAACCGAGGGAATGGACTGGCTAGCTGGGCTATTAGAACTAGGACTTGACTCACAGAAACCCACTGGGGCAATAGGCTCTTCTGCTCTGGCAGAGTCCTATACGAAAGGGACCCAGTAAGAGAGATGAGCAGGTTGCTCCTGGACTGCTGTGCACAGATCAGAGGAAAGACCCCATTGTTTTATCTGCAGGGGGCTGGCACCTTTAACAAATACACAGCACCCAGGCTCATCCCTGCCTCGCCAGCCCTTGCACAGTGACTCAGCCCCGGAATAGCAGCTACGCTAGGGAAGTCTCATTGTACTAAGAGCTCATTACTGTACAGACTATATTTGTGACCAGTTGCTAGAATCTGCTATGATGGATCCTCAGTAAATCATTCAAGCTAACCAGCAATGGGCCAAAGAAGAGAATCAGGTCTGTTTTGTGTGGTCTGAACCTTGCTTTAGAGTGTATGGTCCCTTGCCCACTCCTTGCAGAGGGGCCAGCCCATGATCTAGGCCTTGCTTTTGCCCCATGTGGTTCAGCAAGTGCACAGACCTGGAGTGGTGCCCAGGCCCTGCCCAGCACAAGGTGAATTTCCCCTTTGTTCGCTCATCACATTGGGGCTCCCAGTTATTAGTGAGGTTCAGCTGTGTTTGTGACAGGGAGGGTGTAATTTTCCTTGTACCTTGAGGGCAGAGCTCCCAACAGCAAGTGTGGGAAGCTCTGGGTGTGGTACAAGGTGAAGTTGTCCGCATTCTCTCCCATGGAATGGAGGCCAAGTGCAGAGGCAGGGCTGAAATCCTGTCTTCAGTTAAGTCAATGGCAGTCACAGCCTGTCCCCAGTGCTTCCCCAGACCAAGAGAGGGGAAGGGCACTCGGGAGAAACAAGCTGCTTCTTGTCTCCACTCAATGGTGATTTAAAAAAAAAGCAAATTCCCAAAGATTGCCAGTGTGCTCCCATGGCTCTGAACAGTCAGGTTGCAGCTGGAGGGGTCAAATTCTGCTTTCAGTGACAGTGCTGTGAATCCAGTCACTAACTCCCTTGCAATAGCCCTGGGGATACCCTGGTGCAAAGGAGAGCAGAATGTGATGCAATGTTTGCATTCACATGGGCTGAGAGTCTCAGCTGATGAGGCACTGCTGGGAGGAACCTTTTGGCATCAGCAAGAGCCTTTCCCATATAAATCCTATAAGGAAAAAGGACAATTCATTGGGCTGTTCATTTCCACTTCTAACCTCAGCTCCTGCTGCATTTGTTTGTTAGAAGCTGGTGTTACCTCTGGGTACCAAGTACAAAGGAGGTTTGGAATGGACTTGAAGTTCCCTTTAGTATAGAGGTCCACACATATTAATTTCTGATCTGTGTGTTAAAGTGATTTCCATTTTGCAATCACAACACTGTAAATGCATGTGAAAACACACACACACATGCACACACAGGTTACTACATGCATGCTCATACACAGGCAACCATATACACATATGTAATCATGCACAGACAAGCTCTCTCACACACAAACCACCCTAATAGGCAGTCAGGAGCATAATTTTTCCTCTAATTACATATTCAGCACTTCTGAGAAAATGAGATTTTGGTAATTCAATTGGATTGAGAAGCAGGGCTATAATAAAATGAAATTTGCAACAATCGCACAGTTAAATTAGTTAAATGGAGAGGAAGGAGCTGTGGAAAATTGACCCCTTGATCTCCTAAAGACTAATCAGACATTTGAACTGAGTTGTGCTAACAAAGCCCTCAGGCTGTTGCAGAGACAGTGTGAATGAGAGCGTGCCGGAGAGAGGTTGGTGGGTCCTGGAGCCCAATGCAGGGCTGAGGAGGGGATTTCACACCGTTTTACGAAAGGCGGAAGTTTCCTTCCATCCTGTCCTTCAGTCACTGCTTTATCCAGCCCCCTCTGGCCCAGGGGTGCCCACATTCTGCCCTGGCTGCAGGGTTCTCAGTAACTAGGATTAGGTCATGCTCCTGAGCCTGGGCAGTGAGCATTGCTAGCCCAAGTGAAGTGACTGTGGGGTAAGAAGGGTGAGGTTCAACTGGGGCTGTCTCGGGAGCAGAGGGTAAATGTTGCAGGGACCATTCCAAGAGCACCACTGGGGGAACCAGCATCCACAGCCATTCGGGAAGGATGCTCTTTGCAACACAGCTGAGCTTCGTGGAGCCAGGATCCCCAGCCAGGAGCCAGCCTGTCAGGCAGAGTAGCAGGGACAAGTTGATTGCACAACAGGCCTTTCCTTTAGTCTCTCGCCTGCTTTCTGCCTGCCCAGGCCCCTCAGCAGCCCGAGGCTCCTGGCTCTGGGGGGGCTGGTCCATTTCCTTCGCAGGCTCCCAAACTTTCCAGCGTGTCAGCAGCGAGGGGAGGTGCAGGGCTGTGGCTCCCAGAGAAGCAGCTCCGATTCATCACCATGGCAGCTCTGATTGGAATGGAGAGGTGATCAATAAGTAGCGAGAAGGTGTCAGCGTCAGGGATTCTTCCATGTTGGGATTTATGAAGGGAAAGGCGTGGGGTTCGGGGAGAGCGGGCTCTCAAAGTGCTGAGGTTGGAGCTGGCCAATTCACTCTATTAACGTGATCAAATTATAGTGGCAGCAGCCAGACACAGGTGAGCAGGGAGGGGCCAGGCAGGCCACACTCTCGGTGTCCTTGCTGCTGAGGCTGAAAGGGGCTGGGTGGAGGGAGAGACCCCTCAGCTTTGGCACGTCCTGACAAACAGCAGACGTTCCCTAAGTCAGGCATGCTAAGGAAGGCACCCTCAAGCATGCAGGTAACACCCCCATCCCCCGTCTATCCTCTGGGCCTGGGCCTGGCCTGTGGGGCATGGCTAGAGGTGCAGGTGAAATAAACGAGCTCAGAGAGCCGCATTCCTGCCTACCGTGGCAGGGACCAGTGGGTGTAACTGGGGGACAAGTTGAAGAGACTGTGGGGACAACTATACACAATGCAAATTGCTAATGCACCCCTGCAACCAGAAACAACCCCAGTCACAATCACAAACATACAAGCTCACTAACAGTCAGACTCACACTGAAGCACAATTCCAGCCACAGCTGCACAGTCAGACACAACCACACACGCAGTCATACCTATGCACTGATGCTTATTATCACTCTCCAGAGATTCTTTGCTGAGTTGCAGGGCAGAGAGAGCCAGTAGGAACCGGGGGGCCACCCTGAGAAGAAACCCCTGCTGGTACAAAGGGACCCGCTGATGGCAGTGCAGAGGCCACTGGTATGGGATCAGATACAAATTAATTAGTTTAAATATTTGTCTTGCTATTTTTTTTAAAAAGAAAGAAAGATGCGAGTTTCTCATTTGCAAGTTAATTAGCCTAACTAGCTTTAATTAAGAGCTCCCCATACAATGCAGATCACAAATGAACTGCCACCATGGTCTGCTCCTCCCCATTTTTGGTTTAATACAGCGCCGTACAGACACTGTGGCAGAGCGAAACTGAGAGGGGAGATCACGTCTGAAGGGACCTGCCTGCCGAGCCCCTTAAAGCAGCCCCAGGCGCGCTCAGACCAGCCAGCCACCTGTACAGTCAGAGGCCAGGGTTCCTCATACCCTGGCTGGAAGAGATGCTGACTTCGCCCTTTCCCATTGTTTCCGTTAAACACCGACAGATAAACCCTACCCTGAGCTCCCAGCTCCTCTCAGCCTGGCTGCTCTACACACAGACTTTGGATTGATTTACTGGAATCAGGTTTGAAACCCTCCTGGCCTGGAGCGGGGTGCAATGCGAGCATAGCGCTCCAGGCTAAGCGATGCAAGGGCTTGGCCTCTCTTGCTGAGACATGGACTCACACAGCGAGGGAGTCTGTAGGGCAGGAAACCAACCCAAGCCAACCCTGTAGGTCAGTCCTCAGGTCCAGGTGAATGAGTGAACTAGAGATGGGCGAGTGGGGAAGGGCTCTCCCCCAACCTGAGCCGGATGGAGAAGCGAGCATGGAGGAAGAGCAGCAATTCCCACACCCCTGACCTCCAGCAGACCACCTCCCTGCCCACTGCAAATCCATCAGCACAGAGGTGGCTCCTCCTCTTTGAGCCGTATGCAGTGACACCCCCCAACAGAAGATGATGGTGGCTTCCTGCTCCAGCCTGGGAGTCTCCCTGCAAGGTTTCTTTGCTTGTATATTCTGAATTAACCCTCTGACTGGAGGCCTCCTGTCACCCATCCCTGGCATTCCCTGGTCAGCCCAGCAGCTGGGAGATACATTAGTGCGGCCACCACCTGTCTGGAAGCAGCCTGCGTACTCCCAACCAGCAGCCAGAGCTCTGCAGCCTATATCCGGGTGCTGTTCTGAGCACCAGAGTCCAGACTGAGAGCCCTGCAGCCAGCGGGGTGGGGGTGGGATGAATGAAAGGCCTGTCAGTAAACCCAGAATTTATTGGTGCCTGAAAGTAGCCGAGCAGCTGGTGACAGATGGAGAAGGACAAACTACCAAAGACTCTTCAGCCCCTTCAGTAAATCACAGCCCGCCAGGGGAGAGTCATGGGGTGCCAACAGCCCCTCCCCATCACAGCTGGGCAGAGGAGCAGGAGGGCGGCAGCAGCCAGGACAGGACTCCCATGCCCTAGACTAGAGACCGAGCAGAGCTGGGCTTCTTTTATGTCTGGGGTTAAATCCTCTCCACTGGCCCCCCAGAGGCCCCTCCCTGATTTCTGTTCTAACCAATGTTGGTTCAAGCTCCAGTGAGCATCCCCGGGGGAGCGCAGGGCTGCACTGGTTGGGCAAATATTCTTTTGAGGGACTCAGGTTTCACTCTCCTCACCACAAGTGGGGCAGGGGCTTGTGTGGCTGAGGGGGCTGGAGGAGGACCCTGGGTCCCTGGAGGGGATAAGCGCCGCCCTTCAGAACTTCACCCTCACTCCCCTGCGCTTATTCAGGGCTCACATCCCCATGGCCAGGGCTACAGAGGCTCACGCATGGCCACGCAGGCTGCACGCAAAGCCTCACCCCACGAACGTGCCCCCAGCCTCTCACACAGTGTCACACAGACCCTCACGACTGGCGGTACTGTATTTACAAAGCAGGCAGTTGCCCTAGGGGCAGGAAGTGACCCTGGAATGGGTGGCAAGGGCCTGGGTGGGGTAATTTTCCAGTTTGCCTAGGGCAGCCAATTCCCAGCCCTAGGCAGAGTCACAGCTACCCCCGACTGCAGTCACCCCATCTTTGCTCGGTTGCAGAGTAACCAGCTAATCCCCAGCCCCTGCCCACCTTCCACCGTGCAATAAAGGAAACAGATGTTGCATGGTGCTGAGAAACAGCAGCAATCATGTCAGTTTATGTGTCATTTTCTACTTGGGTAATGTGAGGAGTGACGGATCGCTGCTCACAGACGGAGGAAAATCATGACAAAGTGCTGCAAGCCCAGCACTTCAGCAAGGGGGAGATGGAGTGGCCAGGCCCGCTCCCCACCCCATCCACTGACAAGCCTCCACCGGGGAGAAAGAAACACCACTAATCAAACCCTGCAGTGAGCCTCCTGCAGGATCCCAGGGCTGTGGGAGGGCAGCTGGGCAGGGGGATGGGAGCCCGCGAGGGGAAACCTGTCATGGAAATACAGCCGCCACAAGCTCTATGTGGCTCTTGGGGACCCTCTTCCTCTCACCCTCCCAGGACCTTGCCAGAGGCTTGAGGTGACTGTCTTCCATCAGTGAGGAGTGAGAATGAGGGGCCAGCAGCAGGGCAGCAATGGGTCCAAGGCCTGAGCTTCCCCAGGGCAAAGAGGGCAGGTTCCCATCCAGGCACTGGACTCGCCCTTGGAGTCCAAGCCAGGCTCCAGCCCTGGACCATAGGGCTTGGCGTTCTACACAACCAGAGGAGGCAGCCTGGGGTCCATCTCTATTCCTCATTCATTTACTCCTGAGGGCAGCGAGGATGGGAGGCCTCAGAGACATCTGGAGGAGCAGCACATAGGGGCTTCAAAAGGAATCTCTGGGTGGCTGGATGTGACTCAGCATCTCCATACAGCAGGTTCAACAGGAAACAGGAATATCCTGAAGGCTGCCTCAGGGATGTGGAGGAACCATCAGGCGGGGCGCTCGGCAATGCTAGCAGACAGGATAGGTCCCCAGCCCTCTCCATCTGCACCACCCGGGCCTTCTACTGTGTAAAAACTAAACGCACAAGTCAGGCTCTAAAAGCAAAAGCTCTTGCAGCATCAGCCTGGCGCTGGCGGGGCTGCCAGAGCATCCTGACACTGTCTCTGTGAACTCCTTCCTCAGGCTGGCTCTCATTCCCGCACTTGCCTCACTCTAGTTAATAGGTTCTTGGTGCCAGGCATCGCATTTCAGCAGCGCTGCTTCCACAAAGGCCTGGAGTGAATCCTGCTGATTCTGCGCAAACCCAATTTGTAATGTATGTGCTGCTCCAACAGAGTGAAAGGCCCTTTGGGTTGCCAGGCCCTGGCTCTGAGCTGGAAGGGGATCTCCAGAGCTGGCAAATCCAGGAGCCAGATGCGCCAGCCTGGAAGCTACCAGAGAGGCAAAGAAGATGCAGGCCTGAGGTGGGCAGGGTCCCGGAATGGGCTTTAGGAAATGCCTCCCCACCCCCTGCAGGCAGCCTCAGAAGTAAACACTTGCGGCAGGCTCTAATGCAACCCCTCGCCCCCACTGCGCCTAGTGCTCCCGCTTCTCCGCGGCTGTGGCGGATTTCGTTAGTGGGGCCCTGGGCTCAGCTTCATTTTTGGGGCCCCTCCTCAGGACCCAGCCAAGAAAAAGAACATTGGCTCTTATTCCCCCTTTTCCATTCTTTTTTTCTTCATCCTCCTCCTGTAAGTAATAGCAAGTAAATGAAAATAAAGTGCAGGACCTTGATTGCTCTTGTCGTCCTGCTTATTTTTCCACAGACCCCTTGAAAATTGCGGGGGGTCTCGGCGGGCCACTTAACGATATTTCCAAACACTGTTTGTACCGTTAGCGAACGACTGTAAAGCGCATTGGAAAAGAGCCCTTTGTAAAACCTACTGGGGTGCAGGGTCTGGCCAGGAGTTAGGGTGCGGGAGGGGGCTCAGGGCTGGGGGTGCAGGGTCTGGGAGGAAGTTAAGGTGCAGGAGCAGGCTGGGGATTGGGGTGCAGGGTCTGGCCAGGAGTTAGGGTGCGGGAGGGGGCTCAAGGCTGGGGCACTAAGTTGGGGTATAGAGCGCTTACCTGGGGCAGCTCCCATTTAATACAAGGGGTGCAGGTGGGAATGTGTGTGTGGGGGGGTGCAGGAGCTCCCATTTGGTGCTCAGGATGGGGATGTGGGGGGTTGCAGGGGTCAGGGCATGGAGTGTGGGGGGGCTAGGTATGTGTGTGGGGTGCAGGAGTCAGGGCAGGGGGCTGGGGATGTGGGGGTGCTGCCTGCCCCACCCCAGCCCCCTGCCCTGAGCAGCTCACTGCAGGGGTTTGGGGGGGATATGTGTATGGGGAGTGCAGGGGCCCCGCTTTTGCTCTACCCTGCCCCGATTCTACCCCCTTCCCCAAGGCCCTGCCCCTGCCTCTTCTCCACCTCCTCCCCTGAGCGCGCTGCGGCCCTGCTCCTCCCCCTCCCTCCCGGAGCAACCTGAGTGCTGGCAAACAGCTGTTTGGTGGTGGGGGAAGTGCTGGGAGGAGTTTGACCAAGCTCCTCCGGCACACTTGGAGGAGAAGGCGGGGAGGAGGCAGGGGAGGGGGGAGTTTGACCAAGCTTCTGCCCCCACAGCTGCCCGGCCCTGGGTTGGGGGGCCCCTTGCCAGGGCCCCCTGTGTTTTACTGTAAATCCGCCTCTGTCTGTGGCTGTGTTAACTGGAGTTAACTCGAGTGTTGCCCCAAGCTCAAGCCCTGTCCACACACAAACCCCTAGTGCAAGGGGGTGGGGGGGGCTTCTACCTTGACCTGACTAGGCTCCAGCTCCAGCTGGCTGCTAACACAATCATTCCGAGCAGTAATCCAACCGGTCGGGGTAGTCTTGCTGTGTGGCTGCTCTCGCTAGGCTAACTTAAGAGCTCCTAAATCAAGTTCAGACAACTCCAGTAAACTCTGCAGTGAAGACACAGCCTCAGACACTTCCTAGGTGCTCAGAGGCCTCCAAGACCTGAGTCACTTAAAGGGACATTTCAGGTCCCTTGCTGCCCCCTCCTGCCCTTTCCTGCTCACCCTACGTGAGTGGCCTAGGTCTCCAAACCCTGCCGCAGGCCTCATCGTTCCGGATGGGTGGGTGCAGGTGCTGCCCGTGCTTCCCTAGAGCCGTTCCCTTGACAGGCCCAACAAGGTGTGGGACTCTTCGCTTGCTCCTCAACAGGCCAGTAATCTCTGGCCTGCTTTATGAAACATGAACATGCTGGAATGGCAGCAGGACATGTCCATGGTCCCAGCTGGACACCCTTCCTCCCTGGAGTCCAGGCCACCCATGTGTCTTGCACCTCTATTAGCATCCCAGACCCACCTCCATGCACTTACCAACGTTCAGCTCTGCCTGCATGTGCCCACCCCCCATCCATGTACTCACCCATTTGCATGTACACACGTCTGCATACGGTCTTCAGCACAGACCTGCCTCAGATACATTTCCTAGGCACAGACACGTGTGCTCATCTACACAGCCACCTCCTGTGTACACACACCCATGCCCAAGTACACCTGTACGCCCACAGCTCTTCACACACAAGTTCACATCTAGACCCCATGCTAAAGATGTGCTAAGTGGTGTTATTATTCATGAGCATGCACATGGTTCCGACTGAACGCTAAGGGCGCTATCACTCTTCCAGTTCCTCAGAACACTTCCCGGCCATTCTGGGGCAGAGCAGGCTCATCTGGCCCAGGATCCTGTCTCGGCCAATGACCAGCACCGCACTTGAGGAAAGGCAAGAACCCCACAGTAGCAGAGGTGGTGAAACCTGCACATAGGGAAGACTCTTAACCCCTGTTAGAGATTGGCTGAACCTTAAGCTTTAATATCCCTTCCAAGACTTTCAGCATTAGCTATGCTAACTCGAGATATTCTGGATATCCATATTACTGTCCAATCCCACGTTGAATCTTGCTAAATTGCTGGCCTCAACAACATCTTGTGGCACTGAGTTCCATAGCCTAACTATGTGATATGGAAAAAGTATTTCCTTTTATCAGTTTTGAATCAGCCACCTTCCCCATCACTGAATGTCCCCCTGGTCTTGCGTCATGAGACTGGGAGAGCAGCTCCTGATCCCCCCTCTCTAGACCAGTCCTCCTCCTATACACTTTCATCAGGTCCCTCTGTATTCATCTCCTTTCTAAAGGAAACAATCCAAATTGATTATTCTCATCTCCCTTCTCTGAGCCCTCTGCATTGTCCTTTCTGGGAAGGGCTGACCAGCACTTCACACAGTATCCAGATGAGGCTGCACCATTGATTTACGGAAGGGCATTAGGATATTTCCCGGATTACTCCATCCCATTCCTTGTGCATCTGAACGTCTTGTTTGCTTTTTGGCTGCAGCTGCACGCTGAGCAGGTCACCGCTGAGCTGTCTGCAGCGATGCCCAGGTTCCTCTCCTGAGTTGATACAGCTACTTTGGGCCCCTGTAAGGTGTTCTTGCACTGCAGGCCATTCTGACCCAGAGGGGAGGCACATCTCTGACACCTCTCCTTCTCCCTGCAGAGTCTCCTGCTGGCCCTGAAGATGGAGCAGTTCTGTGCGGCTTGGCCTGGATAGCGAGCTGTTATTTGTTTGGCCAAAGATCCTTAAAGCCCAACAAGCCCTGTGTGCTAAATCACCACAATCCCATTTACAGCTGTCAGCAGGATTTTTTTTTTTTTTTTTAGGGTTGGGGGGGAGGAAAGGAAGCGGGAGGATTCAGAGACCCCTCATGGAAGAATGAATTAGGAAGCCTCAATGTCCCTGTGGTTTTGGTAACCCCGTGGAGGAGACAAGTATGCTGAGTTTGAGACCCCACCTAAACCAACAGGCTACGAACTTCTGGGGTGGACCGGGAAGGCTGCTCAGTTCAAGCCGCCAAACCAAACACCCCGGCCCGCTCCACCCCCAGAGCCAATGCTGCAAACAAACAGTGTGGCCAAGCAATTTGATAAATAGTTTGTTTCGATACTGCACCTTCTGTTTTTAGCATCGAACTCTGAGGGAGGGGGTGGGCAGGTGGTGTGTGGCAAGAGTCTGGGTGGGCATGCTAAGTTTGCAATCACAATTACCCTTTCTGCTTTGTTAAAACATATCCCTCCACTGATCAACTAGAATACCGGAGAGAGTTCCGGAGTTACGAAATCTAATCTGGTCACCCAGCACCACAGTATTAAAACACAAGTACACCTATGACAGGGATATTGCCAGGCAGCAGGGGCCAAACATGTCATTGCTGGGGGGAAACTGCTTTTATAAATACTAAAATTAATATAAATATTTTAATAATATTTTTAAAAAATTAACAAATATTTTCTTTGGCTTAAACTTTCCCCGGCTGTGTCTGGAGCGCAAGCACTGCAGCATCGGGCTAAGGCTTGGAACCAGAATCGTCAACCAAAGAGTCAGCTTTTGGTTTGCAAACCTAAATCACAGAGAAGCAGCAAACAAATGGCACAGAGGCTGGAAAGGCAATGAGATTTAACAAGAAACTATCGAGTGGCTACAATGTTGCTAGTGACAACGGAACACCTGCTCTCTAAAAATACGAGATTTTTACCCTGACAGTAACCCTCTAGGATAGGGTTTTCCAAACAGCCTGTAGCAATGGCTGCTCCAGTGACCATCCTGAGCTGATGCCCTGTGGGAGAATGCAGGTGCCTTCTAATGATTAAACAATCCCTGGGGGTTATTGAGCAGTTGGTTTAGCCCTTCTGTCAATTAACTCCCATTAACCTCTCCAGCCAGCGCAGAGGAGTTACTGCACAACATGCCCTGAGCCCAGATTTCCAGAGCTTTCTAATGGTGACTGTGAGGTCAGGAGCCCAGTCTGCACCCCCAGGCCAGCGAGATGGCTGTTCCCTCCATTACTGTTAACTGTTCTTTTATCATGACGTTTAAGATACTTTTTGACAGTGTAACTTGGTAGAACAATCAGAGTCTCTCCCTATAGCGCTCAAGTTCCCACTGAACCAATTATTATAACACAGCCTCACTGGAACTCTTGCTCCTACCTTTCCTCATGCCGCCTGCTCTGGGTGAACTCCTCAGACTTGTGTCCAGCTATTCTGGTTCCTGCACACAATCCTGCAGTCAAACAGGGCCCCCAGCATGCACGCTATCAGTCCCTCTTCTCCCAACTTGATCCTGAAAACCCCACCTTGCCGCAATCTCAACCTGGGGAAGTGTGGTTGAGGACTGTGATCCGGAGCCCAGCTGGTGATTGTTCTACGCAGTGCATCAGATGGATCTGCACCATGCAGAGAGCTGTGTAACAAGGCTACCAGCTGCCGGGAATGAGGAAGGGCAGCACAGCTGCTCCTGAGGAGCTGATCTGAGCGAACCACAAGGAGCATGCAGCTGCCTTTGATGAGCTATTCACAAACACCAAAGACCAAACTGCAGCTGGATTTTCCCTGGCGTTAGTTAATCAAAGTTTTGCAGACAACTTCGTTTTGCGGCTGTCCCATGAAATATTAGCACTAGAAAAAAGATTGGTGCTAAGAAGCCAGAGAAGGACAGTAGGGCTTCTTTATACCATATAAACCAAGGGACAGAGTAGTTTTCTGGCTGATAGCGTGCATGTCCCATTCCTAGGGATTTAACCAATGAATGTAGGGCTTAGTTAAAATGACTCGTGGTATGACAGACGTTTACTGTATTTGTGTTTCTGTCTGTGTATAGATAACACACACCTTAATGATCCATGCGCATTACCAACACATTCTAGGAATAGTCACACCCATATGCACAATGACTCTGATTTTCAGAACTGTGGAGCATCTTCAAAATCAAGTAAGTCCTGAAGTCCCATATATCTTCTCTCTCTCTCTTTACACATATACACTATGATATACACACATATCTGTACATATATAAAAGCGGCAAAGAGTCCTGTGGCACCTTATAGACTAACAGACGTATATAAGGTGCCACAGGACTCTTTGCCACTTTTACAGATCCAGACTAACACGGCTACCTCTCTGATACTGTACATATATCTATACACACATATTATAAATGTTAGATCTATCACAGAAACATTATGAATATCTAAGTTATCTTCACTTTTCATGTCCAGCCTTTTTGCAAAGATACATTTAAAAAAGAAAAAAGTTTGAGCTAAATTAATTCCATTGTTTTTGGGTTATGTACAGGTGAAATATGTCCAGTCTGCCCCTGTAAAGCATAGTTCCCTGGCTATGGATAGCATATACACTGGTAGATGGTATTATTATCGTATGTGTGCTTTGTTCATAGGTTTATTGATGTAATTCACATGTAAAATCCATAGTGAATTTCAGAAATAAACTAGTGATGCACAATAAATGAACTACTCTATGGTCAATAACCACAACGTGCCATATACAGTAGATCCACTACTATGGACCCAAGTATGGTACAGCTGCGTGCTATGAATGGGACTGAGGTGACCTCTGGCTCTTTGGTCCCTTTTCACATGCTTCTTGTGCTATTTTTGATGTCTCTTTGCCTGGCTTCTTGTTGCTATGTTTACCAAATAGTCCATCCCCAAGCCTGAACACAGAATCTCAGCAACAACCAAACACAAGGGAAGAGGAAAGAGATTTGGGCCTGTATCTCACTCATTATTTGGGTAAAATACCAACGCCAAACCCTCCTTTCTGACCAACATTTCCAAACTGCTGCCAAAGAGCAAGAGGCTTCTGAGAGAGCAAAGAGAGAGAATCCCAATTCAAACAGGGTGATGAAAGGAGCAAGAACTCACTGGGAGCAAATGAGAGCCGCAAATGATATGAAAGCCTCTCCTTCCCAGACCCTACATTTCACTTTTGTGCGCTCTTCAGTCACTGCCAGGCAGCAAATCCACCCTGCCCAAACCGCCTGCTCCCAGTGCTTCCTGCACATGCGATGGATGGCGAGAGCCACCCCAGTCTCTGGGCAGCCCAGTATAGAGGTCTGCAGACTACACTGTTATAAAATATGAGCGAAAGCAGCAGCACCTTTCATGAAAGGGAGCGAGGAAAAAAGGAATTACATTTAGAAACTAAACACTCCCATGGC
Organism: Natator depressus; assembly: GCF_965152275.1. Lineage (NCBI taxonomy): Eukaryota > Metazoa > Chordata > Testudines > Cheloniidae > Natator > Natator depressus. The sequence continues at coordinate 1,482,858 of NC_134247.1, forward strand.
TCTGAATTACCTGAATGAAGTCTCCTGGACCTAAACTGGCTGCAGGTTCAAAGCCTGAGAATCCCCCAGTGTGCTGCCCTCAGACACTCAACAAAGCTCTCCAGTGACCAGTGGGAATTCTGGGACATTTTTTGCTTGATGCCAAATGCCCAAGCTTCACGCCTGGAGAGCAGGGCAGGAAGTCCCATGGAGTCCCCTGAACAAGGAAGGAGGTTGAGATTCAAATAGAAAGCCCCTCAGGCTTTCCCTAAGCCCTTCTCTTCAAGAAGGCGCTGTCCAGTCTGAAGAGTAGCTCCTGTTGCTTTTTCCCTCTTATGGCTTTCTAGCATGTGCACACAGTCACAGCTCAGAGATTTGACCAAAGCATGTATGCTTGTTTAACCAGCAGTAACCCCACGTTTTTCAGAATTCCCCCTTTCTAATGAATTCTGGAACTAGAAGCCAGGCTCTAATGCTGCTTAACTCTCTAGCCTGGACACACTTTGGTTCCGAGCCAACTCAGACCAAGAGTTTTAAAGTCTTTAAAATTTTTTAAAGAAATGAAACAAATGCAGCCTCCCCATACAAGAGCTTAATCCCAACAAATGGAACCCCCAGCCCTCAGGAGCCAGCTGGCAGGTGAGATGCGCAGGCCATGCAGAGAGGGCAGGTAGAATGTTATGAATTTAATTACTCAAAGCACAAATGGAATGGTTAGCCTGGCTGGGAGACAGGGTTTTCGACGCAGCAAAGAGGCTTTTGAAGAGAACACTTCCTCTCCCGAGCAGCGTTTCCCCAGGGATCACCAGGTGGGGAACTCGCAGCACCAGGACCAACAGACAAGCCAAGAACAGAACCGAGACACAGGAAACCGCAGTGAGAAGTTAAGGAACTAACTAATGCACAGGGAATGAATTCCCCAGCTCTGAGAGATGGCATCAGGAGCTGCCCAAACTCCTGGCATTCTCCTGAATAAACTAGATCTACTGAGATGCATCTGTGAGTCTCTGTATGAACATCTGAAACACACTGATTTATAGTTAATGCTATTTGTCTCTCATACACACACATATGTGTACGGCATGTGTGTGTGTAATAGATTTCTGCCTTTCCCTGCTTCTCCCTGTATGACAGCCACACTATGTAGATCCTGTATTTCTAAAAGTTGAGTGTAAATGATTTCTCCTCATTGCTGATGCTGAATAGCAGCTGCGAGGAAGCGAAAGTGCTGGACTCTGCATTTTTCACTGTGCCAGCAGCTCAGCCCCTGGTCAGGCACAGAACCCCGGCATGGAGCAGAAACCCCAACAGAATAACTAGAGAACCAAAAAAATGACACTCACAACCAAGGAACAAAGCAGTGTTCCCCCGGTGCCAGCAGGCAGCGTTGATGAGATGGGTATGGCCAATCAGGGGGTGGAAGGAAGAGGTTCAGCTCTGACCTTTAGCTCAGTGGGTGCTGGCCAGAGAGCACGTGCAAGCTTCACAGCAAAAACCCAAGAAGGGGGTCACTTACCTGCTGGAGGAAGAGGAAGGCTGGAGGGCAGGGGAGAGAGTGAGGAAGCATGCCTGAGTTGGAGACAAGGAGGCAGCCCGAGTTAGCCATGGAGCATAGCATGTGTTGACAGGTAGCCGTGGAGCTGCTTGCAGTCAGTTTCGTCCTCTTCTATACACTCTGCTTATTCTCTTTTTTCCCTTTCTCTCTCTCTCCCACTCAGTGCTTTTCCTCCTCCTCTGTCCCCTCCCCTCCCCCTTGTGGTGCTATTTGAGAGGATACATCTGAGGAACGCTTGCCTTGCCCTCTGCTCTTACAATGAAGGAACAATGCTCGGCTATTTACTTTGGTGCCATTAGACACTGGCACTGAATGAATGGTCTGCAAAGGAGGGGGGGCTGAAAGGGAAGGGAGGAGAGAGAGGGGGTGAGGGAGTGAAACAGAAAGGGGCGGGAGGTGGAGTAGGAGGGGGAGTCCCCTGTGCATTCAGACATCAGACTGAGCTCTGTATAAAATGAAGAGAATCCATAATGACATGAGAACAGCTGATCCCGCACTTAACTCCTCCGATGCTGCAGCACATTTGCAGACTGTTCTCCCCACCTCCCCCTTATCCTCTTTCACAGCCCTGAGACAAATATGCTGCTGGGCTGGTTTTATGTTTGGCTGGGGAATCGGGTGGAAGGAGCTGGCCTCCTTTCCAGACACCAACTCTGAAGAAAAGAAAGATCTTACCAGGAGTTTCGGTGATGTAATCCAGCCACATACGCCATGGGAAGGCTGCTGCAGCTGGGAAGCCTGCACTTCCAAACTGAAGGCAGCCAGCCCCCCGGAAGAGAAACCTCACTAACACGCCACACAGCCCTGAGCTTCGGGATTCTCCAGACCAACCCGGGGAGAGAAACACACCCAGATGTGCACACAGCATCACCCCTTGCCCCTGAGATGCACATGTGCAAACACAGTGCCATGCTGATTACACATACACACACAGATCTGCACGCATGCACATGGCAACATGCATTGTGCACACAGAAACTCATCTCCCCACTCAGAGAGAGACACCTATCTGCTCCCATGTGCACAAAGACCCAGACAGGCAGCCATGCATCATGCACACACACAGCCGCACACTCTGGCAGACATGCACGCACACACACCAAGTCGCACACCCACACAGATGGAAGCCAGCCGACCTTGAAATATGAGTTGTGTTTGGCAAGGTCTGTGGTGACCGCATTACTCTCAAGTGCTGGATGGCTTGTCCCAAATAAGTGTAAATAAATCTAAGCTCCCCAGGCAGGGCTAGTTCCCAGCAGTTTGATGTAATGGGCCCTGGCACAGGATCTGCTGCCTCCTGCAGAGCAGGGTCCCTGAGGAACTGGCCAATGCATTGGTGCAATGTAGACAGGGAACTTTACCTTGAGCATTTCGGAAAGGCTCTCATATTTTCCCGTTACATGGTTCTCTCCAAGAAACATTCCTGCTCAAGGGGGGGATGGTTCTGGCCTTCAACAAAGACCCACCCCAGACTGCTCCCAAGACACCATCCTCTCCTCGGCTGTGCAAGGAGCTCATGAACCAAGGCGACCAGCAGGGGTCACTGCAGCAGCAGCAGAGGCTCATAAGATTTTGTCATGGCTACTTTTAGCAAAAGTCATGGACAGGATGTGGGCAAGAAACAATAAATCACAGAAAACAAATCCCGCCATCCGGGGCTGACGGCCCAAACCCCGCCGTCCGGGGCTGACGTCACGATGGTCATGTAAAATCATGGAATCCATGACCTCCGTGAGCAACTCACAGCCTTACTCATGACTTTCAGGTCCACCCCAGCACTGTTCCCACCCGCTCCCAGCCTGGATCAAAACACACAGTTTGAATCTTGTTCTAGTGCACCGTTGGTCCGAGGCACACCACTAGTGAATTACTAATGTGTGCGTCTATCCTACCCCAGTGATAGCCTGTATGTCTGTGAGGGAGAGAGACAGCTACCGTAGGGAGGGACCATGCTTGTGGCTTTGTGACAAAAATTACTTTGGTCCTTCCAGCCTGACAGAACTCCATCCCGTCTTTCCTCAAGCTTCACTGCAGTTACTTCCCTTCCAAGTCCAACCACTGATGTGCTTGTCACTTCTCACCATGTGGCCCTAGCACTCACGCAGCCATACAAATTCCAGGCCACATTTTCAAAGAGCTTCAGAGCGGGGTGCACACACAGCTGCCTTGTGTGCAGAGCGGGATCTCTGCCTGAGCTGTCCATGCCAATGACAATTCAGTGCCACCAGTGTTGTGTGGCCATGTTTCAGGGGCCTGATCAACATGGATCTTAGCTTTGGTCACAGCCAGCTACAAAGCAGCCTGGACTGGTTTGTGCTCATATATTTGGGAAACTGAGTCCTGGGTTGGATTCAATTTCCATCTTGGCTGAATAGGATGCTCAAAGGTTTGTTTCTGTTAGCAGCTGCTGATTCCAAGTCTCCTTTGGCACCTCCAGCATATGGACAGCTCCGTTCAGAAGCTGGGATTTTCCATACCCCCCTCACACAGACTGCCATGCTGCCACATCCTGGGCATTTGCAGCGGTTCCAGTTTATGCTGCAGATACCTGGCAGGCAAGGCACAATTCCAAAGCCCTCCCAAAGCTGCTGACCTGAGTCTCATGGGGCTGACAGGTTGTTAAACAGCACCAATAAAAGCAATGACCACGCAGGCCTGTGGCCACTGAGCAAAGGGAAAATCAAAGCACAAGTGGGCTGCATTTCTTCTGGGGGTGAAAGCCATTGAGACAGCCTCAGAAGAGGAATGCTGAACAGCATCTTAGCAAACAGGTCCAATGCCAAGGGACAGACTGCTTCTGAAAATGGCTAACGCTGTCCCTACCTTGCCCTCTGGTAACTGCAGGGGATCACACAGCAGCACTCAAGAAGGTGCCTCTGTCCACACTCCTGACATGGGGATCTGGCTACAGGAAACCTCATCTCCAGGCTGGATGACTGCTACTCCCCCTACCTCAGTACCCAGACAAGGAAACTACCACAGCAGCCTGTCCCCTACAGCTGCAGAGATCTTACCACCCCAGTGCTCCACACATGCACTGGCTCCCCCTGCACTCCCAGTTCCAAGTCCAGGTGCTGGTGGGACACCTCTCCTACAGGAACTATCACAGCAGCTAAGATCGCAATATATCCTGTGCTTATCAGAGTCCACATGCAGGCTTGGGGGAGCTGGAGGCCCAGGACTCTCGAAGATCCTTCCAAAGAGGGTGAGGGAGACCTGTTCCCTCATTGTCTTTGGGTTGTGCTGCAAGACTCACCTCTGTCCCCGGGAGCCTGGCAGGAAGTGAATTACAATGGGACATATGCTCTAATGGCCAAAGATTAAACCTATGGTAGGGAGGAGGAGTGACCTGGGCCTTCCACTGGGGACCCATGCACCCCAGAGCTGGAGAGCTGCGTGGCACTCAGGGTGCTTAACCCAGATACAGTGGCTTGATGCTATGGTGAGATATGCTTTATATATGCAGAGGCAGGCAGGCAATTCTTTTGGTGGGTAAAGGGGGAGTTCTCTGAATTCCATATTTGCCTGTACACCCTGCCTCTAAGGCCCCAGTGACTTTTGCACATTCTTCAGTCAGCCAGAGTGGGGATAGTGGAGGGCAATGCCTGGTGCTTCCCACCTGGGAGGCAAGAGACTGAGCTGTAAAATGCTACATACAATGTGTGAGGAAACAAACAGAGCAGACCAGATGGCTCAGGGGTAAGGACGCAGAACCTTTCCCCTCTGCATCACTGGCTTGATTACGATCCAGGATGGCAATGACTCAAAGACATTCCCATCTGGTGGCCAGTGGGAGCAAGCTAAGGGGACTTCTGCCGGAGTAACAGCCCATGTCACAAAAAGCATCCATACACCAGCTGGCAAGACAGGAAGGCAAAGTGGGCCCTGGAGACTGAACTGTCCTCTGAGCTGCAGGGTCAAGGCATGGGATGGGGCTGGTCATGGGTGAGCTTACCTGCCCTGTTGTCCTCCATTTTGAGGCTAGAAGCTCCTGGCCTCCAGGGCTCTCAATCCACACCACTTTCACCAGTGTAACATACACTCACATTTACATTTACACATGGCTAGGTCCCTTCCCCAGCTCAGTTATGAGACGGGAGCAGTGATCATGCAGAATATCAAACCACAGAAGACTCAGGGAGCTGGAGCTCTGAGGTCCCCTCTCTCCCAGCTGGTGCCTGTATTTGGCCTCTTGCAGAGGTGTCTCCATTACAGGAAGGGACCCACAAGCAAACACTGCCCGGGACGCGGGTGGGTGAGTCCCCTCTGGCTCCAGGGCTAGTCAGACTCCACGGAGGTGGCTTGACAGGTGGGATCACACTCACCAATGGTCTATGGAGCTCAGTACTCACCTTTTCCCTCCGCTGTTCTCAGCACCTCTAGTAACAGCAGCAAGCAGGAATGGGACAGGGATGGAACGACACACCCACCAGGGGAATAACTGCCACTTCAGCTACAATTGCTGCAACACAGGCCTCCAGCAGAGGGCACAATCACTCCTAGGAGTTAGCGCCTTCGTTTGGCTTGGAGATGGGGGTGCGTGTTAGTGACAATTTACTAAGGCTATGCTACAGTTTAGGTCAGTGTGACTAAGCCACCCACTGAGCGACGTAAATTACACCGACCTGAGTGCTGGTGTGCACTGCGCTGTGTCGGCAGGAGAATTTCTCCCACCGATATGGTGGCCATCGCTCGTTGGGGATGGATCCATGAAGCCAAGGGAAGCGCTCTCTGCCGTTGGCTTAAGAGCAGCTCAGCCGTAAGCTCTCTAGTGCAGCTCCAAGTTTGCACTGGGAATGCAGGAGCCTCCGAACACTGGGGCCAGATTGCAAATGGAACCTGGTCTCCAGAACTTCCCAGAGGGACCCGGCTCAGCTCTATGGAGCATGCGCTGCAGCCCCAGCGGAAACCCTGGAAAAAGGAAAATCTCCCTGGAAGGGAAGCTTATTTATCTGTTTAATTAAGATGTGTTCACCCGGCGCACAGATTCTGTTCCATCTGTCTCACTTACAGCCACGTCCCAGGAAAATTAAACATAATAAATATCCGAAGAAGGAAAGCGAAGGGCACATGTGAGCTATGTGATCAAAGGCAGAAGTTGCACAGGGTTGCAATTCTAAGCACATCTTTCTTTCTGCCCTCTGGGGATGGGGTGGCAACGCGCTCACATGCATAGGATGGAGCTGGCGTTCTCTCCAATCAGCACGATTTTATTTTTTAATTTATTTTAAGTAAACTCCCGAGGGTTCCTCAATTTTGTTTCCTGCAATAGGAAGATGTATTCCTGCTGGGGAAAGAAGGAAACTCCTTCACTCACCAATTCCAAGCCTCAGCAAACTGGTCCCCCCAAGGGAGAGTCACTTCCAAGCTGAAGAGGGAACATATGGGCTGACAACACCGCAGTCCTTCGGGCTCCTAAAAGACAGTTCTGCTAGCCCATTACACACTTGTGGCAGCCTAGACATTCAGGAGCTGGATTTTCACCATGAAAGTTAATTTATTAATTTTCTTTCTGCAACAATTGGCTGAAAGGCAGCAGAATTCTGCTGGCTTTTGATCCGGGTGCTGAAAGGCTTTGAGGTGCCCTTTGTGCTACTGAGAGTTTCACCATTGCCAGGGGAACAGTTGCCCTCCCACCCTTATCAAACATCCAGTCAGTGTTTCAGGTGCTAGCCTGGGACTTGGGAGACCTCTGCCACAGACTCCCCGTCCCATCTGTGTGGGCCTCAGTGCCCACCTATACAATGTAGAATCATAAAACTGGAAGGGACCTCGAGAGGTCATCTAGTCTAGTCCCTGCACTCCAGGCAGGACTAAGTATTATCTAGACCATCCCTGACAGGTGTTTGTCCAACCTGCTCTTAAAAATCCCCAATGATGGAGATTCCACAACCTAGGCAATTTCTTCCAGTGCTTAACCACTCTGACAGTCAGGAAGTTTTTCCTAATGTCCAACCTAAACCTCCCTTGCTGCAATTTAAGCCTATTGCTTCTTGTCCTAACCTCAAAGGTTAAGAACAACAATTTTTCTCCCTCCTCCATGTAACAAGAGACAAATGCCTTGCTCTGCTGCACAGGGGGCTGGGGGACAAATACATTCAAGTTTGTAAGGAGCTCGGCTGCTGTGGTGCTGGGAGCCAGAAATGCACCTTTGATAGAACGTGGAGATGGAATGCACAGCAACAAATGTGATTAGGCTGCAAATGAAAGATTTCACCCAGCTCTCTCTATTGGACAGTCTTATACACCCCGAAACAAGGGCACAACTTGCCGAAATTCTCTACCCAGTGATTATGGCTGGGAAGTCTGGGCCAAGCTGCATGTGGACCCTGCACAGGATTAGGGTCAGGACTAAGGAACATTGGCAGAGCTAACATGAGGCAGGAATAATCTGAAGACTGTGTTCCCAGTGATGGGCACTCAGTACTCAAAAGAAATCAAAACCCAAAGGAGGAGGCTCCGAAAGAGGGATATGGGGATGGAGCAGGGGCGCTCCCATTAACTTCAGCCCCTGCAGCCTCCAGGCAGCAAAGCACATGCCTCCCCTACCCCAGGGCCCCGACAGTTACAGCATCCATTAATGACAAGCGCAGCAGTAGTTCGTCATAGATGTGAAGAAATTCAGTGAAGGCTGGTGAGGGGTCTGCACTCACCTCTGAGCTGCTCTGGAACGAGGGCAGCAGTAACAATGATACTACTCAGCCAGGGGTGAGGGGAAAGGTTTCTCAGGTCCCTTCGGGCTGAAGTCTGCTGCTCTCCCAACTCAGTGTGCTAACGAGAGCTTCAGGGACTGTAGGCCTGAGACACCAGCCTGCTCCCCTGGGAAACAGCTGTGCAGCTAATGTTCCACAGGGAACAGGGGACGAGGAACCCTCTCTCAGTACAGGTACATTTACACTGCAGTTAGAGGTGTGACTGCAGCTTGGGTAGGCAGACCCACCATAGCTTTAGTTTAGCTACTATGGCTCAAAGGAGCAGTGGAAAGGTAATGGCAGAGGCTGTACAAGCCCACCCAGGACCCTGGGTACGTACTCACGTTGCTAGCCCAGACCAGGGTCTGCACGCTGCGTTTTCATTGCTCTCTCTACCCGTCCTAACGAGATTAAAGTTAGTGCACATATGCCTGCCTGAGCTGCAATTACGCCTTCGACTGCCGCATAGGGACAGCCCACGTGGAGGGAGTATGAAGGCAGAACAGGGGATGGCACAGCAGGGTCCCCCTCAAATATTACACACACAAATAAGCTCCACACGGAAATGCAGGATGTTCTACTTGGACCCAGTCCTAGTTCCCTTTGCTCTGCCCAAGCCTCCTTGGCAGTAGGGGTCTCCCTTGCTCTGCACCAAATCATCACTTTGGGAAATAATGTCCTTTTTGGGCCTGTCTCTCTGCTGTCCTGCCCCGGTACACTCATTCACAGCAGCACAAGTGGGTGTAAGGTCGAATCAGATCCCAGTGGTGCAGGGCGACACAGGCCCAGGCCGCCAGACCCTATCTTACAATGAGTTTAAACTCCAGGGATCAGATCTTTCCAAGAGAAGCAAATACACCATCCTCCCAGATGAGCCCCAGAGAGCATGTGTGAGCTGCAGAGCCCATGCCCATCCTCCTTGGAGTGCAGGACGTGCTGGTCGGGGTCGCTGGGCAGGGTCATTGGCAGAACTGGGTGGGGAGTCCAGGACTCGCAAAGCAGGGGCCTGCGGGCGAGGTGAAAGGGACTTTGGCAGAGCTGTGTGTGGCAGGACTCGGGGCTGAAATAGCTGGGGATGCGGCAAGGCAGCATTACATAGCAGTGGAAAAGCCTGGGGGGTTGAATCTTGTACAGCATCTGTCTACACTGCCAGGCTCCAGCTAGTGCTATCAGGGTTTCCCCGAGCTAAGCACTATGTCTACAGACACAATGTGGGGAAAGGATCTAGTAGGTCCCTCCTGAATGCCTCTGGGAACAGGCTCCATGAGGCTTGGGTGAAGCCAGTTCTGGGCCCACCTTGCCATTTGCTGGCACCCCCCTTTGGCAGGAGCGCACGCTCTGCACTGACAGCAACGCCACTGAGTTCCACGCTCTCTGAAAGCCTCTCCTGGAGAATGAGCCTCAGGAGACTGAGAGCTTCAGCTGGGGAGGAGAGAAGAAATACCTGCGTGCTAGGAGCTGTAAGTTCCTAACTGGCTCTGATCTGAAGCCTGCGGGAAAGCCCACTGATGCACATAGCATTGTGAAAAGGAAACCAACAGTGCATGATTTGAACAACACAGCATGGGTGCTTTATTGCCAGCTGTGGGCAATAGCTTCTGCTTTCTGAGTGAGACAGAGATGGAGCCGGAGGTGCTTAGTTCTAGGCAGCATGTCCAGCAGATGCAAGCTGCTCTTTCCATTACAGCAGGGTTACTCCAGGGGCTTTTGTTCTATTGGAAACACTGGAGGAAAAGGGGACTATTGCAAGGGAATTTGCCTGCTCTCATGGGTCCACCACCACTGACCTTACAGCCTGTCGTGGTAACAGGCTCTGTGCTACATAGCACCTTTCATCCCAGTGCTTCCCCAAATAACAAAGAGGAGCAGCAGACTGACAGAGAAATCCAGAAGCAATGAGAATGTTTAAGCAGGGATGGAGAATCACCGAGACAGGAAAATGGGAGAATGTGGGCCACATCCCGGGAGCTGCAGAGGAGATGGCTCTTGCACCCACAGTGGCCAATTTTTGGTTTTGGGGGGAAGGGAGCTGCATTCTAGTAAAGTGCCTGAGAACAGGAATATTTGAATGGTGGGGAGAGGGAAGGGATGAAAGCGACATAGCGTCTGGAGACATTGAGCCTTTCAAAGCTGCTGGATAGGGGGCAAAGTGTGGGATTCTGCATTCCCTGTTGTGCATGATGCCCCTGTCTCTGCAGGAGCAGGACCATCCTTCCACTCACTATAACTATAGCTCAGTGCTATGGTGGTAAGCCAAGTGCTGATCCTGACTTGAACCGTACAAGCTGGTGTGTACGCTGTTCCCTAGGGGACAGCAGGCCAGGTATTTCTGTGAGGGTTCAGTGGAGATGGGGCTGGGGAATGCTCCAAGGGGGCGCAGAGACAGGGGTACCCCTATTTTTAATCTGCAAGGAAAAGTAGGGGATGGCAGAACCCTGAGGAGGTTGTTTGGGCAGCTGACAGGTTGGTGGCATCAGGAAGCTGACACCCAGCTAAGCACAAGCAGATCTCCCCCTCATTGGAGGCCAAGGGGTAACAAGGTGACTCCCAGTCCTGGGTACCCCAAAAACCATCATATGGTTCAAAACCCTCAAATGTTAACCTGGGCTGCCATCCACACCCTGCCCCACTGCAACAGGATCCACACTCTCTGCCAGATCCTCGTCACGCAAACCAGCCATGCACAGCAGCAACCTCCACAGGAAACAGCCGTGTGATTTCACCCTCTTGCCTTGGGATAATTAAGTTTTCAGTCATGATATAGGGAGCTGCTCTTCCAGTACGGGAACCAATGATCCCAAACAGCCAAAGGCAAAGGCAGAGATCAGACACAGGAGCCTCATGGAATCTGAGATACCCACCTGCCAACACAAGCAACAAATATGCAGACAGATAACTGCTCTCTCCTTCTAATGCATCCACAGCCACAAAACCACCAGCCCCTGCCCCCCTTCATAGCAAGCCTCCCACCCCAGAGAATGCCTCTCTTCCACCAACACCTGCTCCTCCAGCCAGAGAGCCCTGCTGGGAGTTTCAGCAGTTTGTGCTACGTAGGATCACAGCGCTAGCACTGGCTGCAGGGGGAATTCTGTCTCCTCAGTCCTTTTGGCCCCTGGCCTGACTGCCCTGACGACCAAGTTGGGGACATCTCTGGTAGGATGTGAGCTGGAAACCCGACTGCTGAGCTGGGCTAGAGAGGAGCTAGCAGCCGCCAAGATACGAGAGGTGCTGACTCCGTATCCAGACCCAGCAATTTAGTTACTTTGTAATAAGGAAGTGACTCTCCCAAATGCAGCATGTCAAGGGGGAAGGGATTTTGGGCTTCTCCTGCGTGGAGTGTCCAATAGTTAGGAAGGAACCTGGGCCCTGAGGGGGAAGCCAGCCCCTAACTCATGCTGCTGAGGGCTCGGGAGAAAGCAGAACAACCAAGTCTCTTCAAAGCCAATTATTCTGCAGGGGAAGGGCGTGTGCGTGTGTCAAATAACCTACATGCCCTGTAACAGGTCAGGACCTACTGAAGATTCACCATCTTCATCCCACCAATCGCTGCTAGGAATATATGCCACATTCTCACCACAGAATGAGAATCCCCAGTCGCCGGCACGGAGGCCCCAGGAGCCAGGAGCTGGTGAAGGAGATGCTGCATGTGAATCACATGGGTCAAAAGCAGGAGGCAATGAGACTCTCTTGGCCCTAGCCCTGGGCTCCTGGCCTCTGCAGAGTGGGCGCTGGGTACTCAGGATCACACACAGTTTACACTTTTAATTAAGTAGAGCAGGCATGGCCCTGCCCTGGTGCCAGCGAGAATCCCTGGCTTTTCTCCTTCTGTCAATACAATCCTTCCTGAAGCCCCTTCATTCAACACAATATTTGTAGGGAATGACAATTTGACACCGCGGATTTAATGAGATTGAACACACAGGCAGCGGAACCAAGGCAGAACCGATGCTCGGGAATGACTCAGTCTCCCAGCGCCAGGGGAGCAGCACAGGGCAGGGCCTTCCACAGTGAACAGCTGCAGTGTCACATGGAGCAGTTCCCCAAGCCAGGGCTCTGACACCTCCCGCTCTGGTTCCCCTCTGCCTGGGCTCCAATCTCAGACTCTGCAGAAGTTGTTCTCAACCAGGAGTACGAATACCCTTGGGGGGACGCACAGGTCTTCGGAGGGTTCATCAACTCATCCAGCTCTTTGCCTAGTTTTACAACAGGCTACATAAACAGCATTAACGAAGTCAGTACAGACTCAAATTTCATACGGACAGTGACTCGCTTATACTGCTCTGTATACAACACACTGAAATGTAAGTACAGTGTTTATGTTCCAACTGATTATTTTATAACTATATGGTAAAAATGAGAACGTCAGCGATTTGTCAGTGATAGTGCATGGTGACACGTTTGTATTTTGATGTCTGATTTTGTAAGCAAGTAGTTTTTAAGTGAGGTGTAACTTGGGGGTATGCACGACAACTCAGCCTCCTGAAAGGGGTACCATCATCTGAAAGGTTGAGAGCCGCTGCTCTGCAGTATTTCCTACTGGGAAAAGCCAAGACACCGCTGGTGAAATGTCAGTGCAGAAGCCACAGAAGTGATGGTGAGAAAGTTCAGAGCATCTTTCTAATGGCCCAACAGGGCACGTGAATGCGCTGGTCACTGGGGCAGATCACACTCTCCTTCCCCCACAGAGCTAAGCGTGCAGATAATGAAGCAACTCAGCAGTGCACAGTGCCTTCCCTTCTGCCCCAGGCAGCAGCAGGCCCTTCCCAGGCAGCTTAAGGAAATCCAAAGTGCCTCAGCAACACCAGAAAAGCAGCATCCCCCACCCTCTTGGTTTCAGTATTATGCCTGACAAGCACCCATGGGAGAAGATGGAAAGGGGCTCTGGAGCTTGTGGGGCTTAATAAAGGGGTGGACTGGACACCACCATACACGAGTGTCATCCATGCATGTCTTCTGCTCCCCTGAAAGAGCTGCTGCCCCCATCTGGGGATCAGCAGTCCAGGAAACCTCCCACAGAGAGACAATCTGGTAACTAGTTCTAGTAAAACCCTAGGATCCTTCTGCAAGTTCTCTCTGCTGATGCGGGGCATTCAGTGAAGAGGTCAGACAGCAAATGGCAGAATGGAGGGCTCAGGGGGTTGGGAGTGGACTATGGAATGTGTCACTCCTCGGCTGTCTATTCAAACCCAGCCCCGCTGGGCAGCGGCCAAACCTCGAGAGTCACTTGGTGCCCACATTGCAAACCCACTGTCACAACTGGCAGTCACAGCAGAGTGCACGGGCCATGGAGTCTGCACTCTCTCTGACCTGGAGATGGGCTCCCAGGGGAGGGACCAGGGTCTTGGCAAGGAGGTGGAGCTGTCTATACTGCACTCTATGCCTCTTCCCTCCCCTCGTCACTTGTCTAGTGGTGGCCCCCTCTCTGCATCTCCTCACAATCTCCCTATACCCAGCACCAGAGCTTTCTTGTCTGCAGCTCCTGACACCTGGAACAGCCTCCCTGTCCCTCTCACCCCCGGCAGCTTTTCATCACCATCCCAAAGCTCAGCTGAAGGCATCACTGCTCTCTCTCTGTCTCCCTGTGCTGCTCTTCACCTTTTAACTCTCAAGAGGATTTGGGAGTTTGTATGAAAGTGGCGACACAAACAAAAAATGTCACAAAGAAAAGCACGTGAAAAAAGTTCAAGGCAATAAACATCTGACTCGAGTTTTTCTGGGGAGTTTCTGGACTGATTCTTTTTCAGACTTTAAGGCAGATAATTCCTCTGGTTCTGGGCAAGACACCATGGGCCCTCCTCTATGGCCATGCACCCTGTGAACTTCATTTACATCAGCACCAAGGGAGGTAAAACATCACTGAATCAGAATGGTGGCATTTTCCATCCACTCCACACACTTTGCACTGGGTGAATGGTGACGTGAGGGACAGGGTAAGGGAGAAGTTGGCTCTAACAGCCAATTTTCAGAAACGCTGAGTCTCCACAACTCCGTCCTGCTGGAGTGCTGTGCGTGCTCAGCCTCTCTGAAAAATAGGCCTCTGGGGTCTCAACTTGGGCTCCAAGGAAAGAAGGTTCCCAAAATCAGGTGCAATTTTGGAAATTTTAGGCCTGAGTGATTTCGCATGAGACTCAGTTATCACCCTGGGGCCAAAAAGCCAGGATGGGGGAAGGCTGCTGAGTCAGCAGGAGAGTGAAAAGGGGGCTGGCACATCCCTGCGTCTGTGAGATGATGCCAGTCACATGGCTTAGCCCAGGCAGGAAAGCCAATCAGGACAGAAGACAGGTGGCACGTGAAAACACGAGGCAGGAGGTGCTCCAAAAGGCGACACTAAATTCTCATTATAAGGCTTTTTAAATGCACAGACTATAAGTATTTAAAGAGCTTCTAGGACTCCAGAGCAAACTTTAAAAATCATAATATTTATAGAAACCCTCCTTTCATTCGCCCCCCACGCTCTTTATTTCTCCTGCAATCACTGCTAATTTGAAGACATTTTGCTTTGGCATCCCAGCCTGTTGTGGTGTCAATTACTGAGCGGCCCGCTGGTAGCTGCCACTGCAGAATTTCCCTGCAGTGCTGCCAACAGTGACCACAACGCCAGCCGCAGGAGGAAACCAAACCCCTACGCTTCCCCCCACAGCAGAGACTGAGAAACTCCTGCCATGCCCAAGCTGGGGACGACACTCAAGCTATTATCTCATTGCCCTTGGGAGCTGAGCCCTTGCTGGGCCCTTCTTCTGCACACCCTGGGGAGACCAATCCTCCCTCCTAGGAGCTGAGGCCCATCTCTCTCCCCAGACTCCCTGGCAGAGCCAGCAGAGAGCTGCCTGTGCTAGGCGTTATTGGGAGGACAGAGATCCCTGAGCAGGGAGAAAGAGCTGTTTCGTGGTTAGAGTTAGGGGTTAGGAGTCAGGAGAGCCAAGGTGCTACTCCCTGAGCCCCACTACATAGCCCTGGGGCTGCACACAGGGCTCTACAAAACTCTACCTGGGGCCTATGGAGTTGCTGCACAGACACCCACTGCAGCCCTGCCCTGTATCCATGCGGTTGGCTCCCCTAGCTGCACCAAATCTCATCCTAAATCAAGGCCCCTTTATCCCAACCCAGCTAGCCCACAGCTTCCCCTTCAGAAACACATTCTCCAAATGCACTATGCCCCTCCTCAGACAGCCGCACTCAGGAACCTCCCATCCCAGCTGTGGCCCCCTGCCTTGACCAGTGTCAGGCATTTGGAGTGGAGACACAAGCTGAGTGCTGGGAACCTCCCCAGTCCTGTGCAGAATTTAAACCCTGATAGAAAGGGGCTCCTGGGCCCTGCCACGCTCCTGCCCAGCGCAGGAAAGGGGCTGCACAAAGACTTCAGATGGCAAAGCATCTTCAGACCAAAAGCTGCTTCCCTGAGAAACCCTAAATTCACACTAGTCCCCTCTCCTGAGCTCCTTTCCTCCACCTCCTCCCTGCAGCTGCTGTAGTGCCCTCTCTGTAATTCTGGAAGCCTGCAGCAGGCTGGGAGTGGGGAACACTGTGCTTCCAAATGGAGTGAGCCCCCATGCTGGCCTGCCCCATTGAGGGGCTGTGGGTCTCATTTCTTTCTGGGGCTGTGAAAGCAAAAAAGTCGCAGGAAAACACCACAAATGTCTATTAAATGCTTACTCTGTGCCAGAGTGCAGAGCGAAGATGGGCACCCCCTTCACTAGCCACTCAGGAGAGCCCCAGAGCCTCAGGCAGCCTTCAGAGGGCTAGAGCAAGGCAGTGGGGAGAGCCCCAGAGCTGCCTGGCCTATGGAAACGGGCAGGTTTAGCTGCTGTATTTTGCCAGGAGGAAAGGGGCACAAACACTGGTCGGACTGGTTTAGGTCAAGACCCTGTGTCTGTGGCACTGTTACATTGATGGGTAATTCAGTTTACACCCCAGCACAGCCTTGCAGTAGCCGGGGCAAGGCTCAGCACTTTGGCTATCAGAAAAAGACATTCTGTGGTTTTATTTATTTACTTTCAGAGATATAAAAATGAGCTCGATTGCCTGGGCACAGGAACGACAGCCCATTGACGTGATCCTACCATCTCGTTTATCAGAGTCGCTCCCCAAAACACTAACCAGGCGGGGGGACCCTCCCTGGGAACCGCCCCGTCACTGAAACCAGTGCCCAATAGCTCACGTCTGACATAAACAAGTAAGGGAAGAGGCACTTCCTAAGAGTATGTCTACACTGCCGTCAGGAGGTGTGACTGCAGCGTGCCTGGACATACAGGGGTACCAGAGCTCAGAGCAGTGAAGCCATGGCTAGCGCTGCCCGCCCGTGATTCTGGGTATGTATTCCAGTGGACCCCGTGCTGCTGCCGCCGCCCTTCACTGCTCTTGTTCCTCAAGCCAACCCTTCAACTTCCCCTGGGCTGGGACTGGTAGCCAGTGCATATTATGAGGCAGAGATGGGAGATGCTGGGAAACCCTGCTGGAGAAGGGACCTGGCACACTGTGCACCATTCCACAAAGGCTGTAACTCAGCACACAGCATTACCGTCAGGCCATGTCTTCATGAAAGGCCTTGGTATCTTTGGTGAGGCTCTGAAGCTGAAAGAAAAGGTTGTAATCTCCTTACTGAGTACAGATGATAAAAAGCTGCACTGGCCATTGCTGCTACCTCAGCATCCAGGAGCAGGCCTTGGGCTGCCTCCCATACAGCAAATGGCAGATGTTCACCTGCCTCCAGGGCTGACAGAACCTTCCCTGCAGCCTCTCAGTCTTGTCTGGATTGAACCAGCTAGCCCCCAGCCAGACCCCAACCTGTTAGACACCAGCTAAGTCGTGCCACTGCCCCAACCAGCTCAGGAGAGGTGGAGACATGCAGTGAGCTGGATTTCCTCTACATATGAAGACGCGGCAGCCCATACTTAATTAACCAAGTAGCCCCATACACACTTTGAGCTGGAGAACAGGGCTCTGTTGAGCCACCTGTAAGAGTCTTTCGGGCCGATGAGCAGTGGCTCAGTGCTCTGGGCTCTCTTAGAAAGAAAGCCACTCATGAGCAACCCTTGCGGCAGCCCCACCACAGCGACACACAGCCAATAGTGTGGAGGGCAGCTGGAAGACCTAAGAAAACCACTCTGGAGGAGATCCCGGGGACTGCAGTCAGCCAATCTGGATTACATGGGGAGACCCAGATCAAAAAGAAATGATCACAAACATCTATCTCGGAGCAGGTGAAAACAGCATTCCTGGCCACTGATGCCACTTGTGATTCCAGGCACAGCCAGGATTCCAGAGGCATCCCCAACTGCAAACCGCTTAAACAAAGGATGTGTGCCATCAAAAACAGGGGCAGGAACCACCTGGTCATATGCTCCCCCAATCCACTAGCATCACCTCCAGGTTATTCAGCCTGGGGTCAGACAGCTTTATCTCAGCCAGGCACCTACTGCAGCTTGGCACAAAACCCACAAAGATGCCCCTCCATATAGCTTTGCTGAGACACAGAGCTGGGTATCTTTCACAGACGGATGACAACACTTGGCAATTTCCCCAGTGACCTCACATACATGTTCAACAGGAGGGTTGACAAAACAGAACCGTGCAGATGAGCAGTTGGGTCAAACCTTCCCTTCTGCTCCCTCTCAGACGAACAAACGGAATCATTCCAACAGGACTGCGGGAGATTAACAAACCTTGGAGGCCGCTCAACAGTCTTGGAGGCTGTTTGGACACCAGGCCATGGCCCAGTGTTAGCAGCAGAACATCAACCAACAAGAGCAGCACAGTCACTGCCCCAGACCCAAACTGAAAGAGACAAGGACTTCTGAGCAGTCCAGATGGTACCAGTTACCTTTGCCATAACCGTCTCTATAAGTTTCCCCAGGAAGATGGACTCAGAGGCAGGGCAATAACTGGTGAGATTGCCAAGAGAGGGTCTCTAGAGCAGCATTATCTGGAGCAGGTTCTGCTCAGTTACACAGGTGCTGCCCTGCACAGTCAAGGAGACCATTTGTATCT
Organism: Natator depressus; assembly: GCF_965152275.1. Classification (NCBI taxonomy): domain Eukaryota; kingdom Metazoa; phylum Chordata; order Testudines; family Cheloniidae; genus Natator; species Natator depressus. The sequence goes on from NC_134247.1 coordinate 1,501,071, forward strand.
ATTATCCCATCTCCCCCTTGCTGTGCCATGTGTCTCCGTCTCTCTCTGCCATTGTTTTCTTTTCTCCTCTGTGTTATGTTCTTTAAATCATGTCTTTGCATTTTCCTTACACTCTCTCCCTAAACAGCACCTGAGCCCAGTAACATGAGAGTCTGCATGGAGTGTCTTAGCCCACAAGGGCATGCCTGCCTTTGAGCCGGGGGTGAGTCCCAGCTCCGGGAGACATCTCTGTGCTAGCTCTAATGGAACTGGTGGGCCAAAGCCAGATGCAACCATGGCAGCATGAGTATGGGAGAGGCAGCTGCTCTGAGTATATGTAGCTGTCAAGGAGCCTAGGCCCCAGGGTGGCTGCCTGTCCTGCTCCTTGCGCCACTGCACCTACATTCTGTTTTTGTCGAGCTCATACGAATACGTCTCCTTGAGCTGGGACTCACCCTCAGCTCGATGTGCAAAGCCCCCATTCACAGGAGTGAGCTTGAAATGAGATTAAAAGAGTTTGCCACCTACTAGTTAAAATGGCTTATATCATCCTGGAGACCAGGTACCATGGCTCACTGCAGCCCATAGATCAGGATGGGCACAAAGGGTGACAGCACCCGGAGCATGGCCAGTGAGCCTGTTTCCAATGCCACCACTATGCAGAGCAGTGAACTGGGACCCTGGCTGTGCCAGGCACTCAGAGAGCTAAATACCCTTTGCAGAGCCCTTGGGCTGGGATGCTGGCTCCTCTAAAGATAATAAGGTGGGGGGTGGGAAAGAAGCACTAACCACAGCCATTTATACCATGTGAAATAAGCAGGAGGTTATGCCCAGAGAGCCAAGAACCCCCTGCCCTCCACCCCCTGCCCACCCTATCTCATGGGAAATCTGAGAGGCAGACTCAGGGCAAGTCTACATGACAGCGCTACATTGGTGCAGCTGCATTGTCTGGCGAAGACGCGCTATGTTGATGGGAGAGCGCTCTCCTGTCGGCATAACTGCTCCACCTTGGCAAGAAGCGGAAGCTGTGTCAGCAGGAGAGTGTCTCCTGCCAACATAGCGCCACTGTGGACAGCACAAAACTTGCGTCACTTGGGGGGCAGCTTTTTCACACCCCTGAGCGATGTAAGTAAGACTGACTTAGGCCATAGTGTAAACTTGCCCTGAAAGAGGGAGAAGCCAGTGTAAAAAGCCAGGAGGCACCCCACTGAGCTTCCAGAGGCCCCACCCCCCAGGTAAGTTCATGGCACTCCCGGAGAAGGGCAGCCCTGGCAGAGCACAAGAATGCTGTCTGCTGCTCTTGTCTCAAGCCCATTTGCTTCCTCAGCTTGTTACTTCATTCTCTCCTGAATCTGGCCAAACTGCCCTGGCTTTAACCTCTGGCTGTCTGGCCTTGGAAGCTCCCTGTGAAGGTGCTTTCAGGTCAGTTCACATGCTCTTCCAATACCTGCTCCCACTGTTCACATGCCCCTCCTCTGTGCTCTATTGGACAAGCTTCATTTAAAGTTTCTTGTCCAAGGCCTTAAGGACAAGGCCAGTCCACGTCCCTGCAGCTGCTCACTGGGCTGCTGCCTGAATACCACGGACTCATAACTGAGAGGCCTCTTTCCTTATTTCCAGCAAGACTTGCTGCCAGTCAAGCTGAGCTGTTTGAAAGGAGCATGGGAAACTCAGACGTGCTGGGTACAGAGACGAAGGAGGAACTTCCCAGAGCCAGGCCAAACGAGCAGCAGCAGATGCCCCTTTCTCCAGGACACTCCCACCTTGGGCCACGTTCTCTAGGGTTCCATCCCTGGGTAAGTACTTTTGGCATTTCACCTACAGCACAAGCCTCTTCTGAGCAAAGCAAACCAAACAACAAAGCAACTTCTCTTGAGCAGCCAAAGATTTGCTGCTTCTGCTAACTATCCTCCACTCCTCTTCCAGAGAGTGATGTGAGGGGAGATTGGGTGGAACAGGTGCAGAAAGATTTCCTAGCGGAGGGAATATGCCTCTGAGCAGGACCTCCAGATCCCGTGGCCTGTTACCTGGTGATCTGCAGAGAGCCTAGAGAACAGCTCTGCGTCTAAGAGCCCCCAGGGCTGTGCTACAGAAAGCCCCCAGTGAGCCTGGGGCTCAGAGGGGGCAGCTGCAGGAAGAGGCAGAACTTTGGGTCAGGATTTGTCCAGAAAGCTTTCCTAGAGGGGAGGGGTCACCATGCCTTTCGCTAGTTGAATTCAAACCAGGAAGCCCTGCCCAGCTCCCATGCTGGAGTTGCCCATTCTGGGAGGGGGAAGACAGTTCCCATCTCCTTGCTCCTGGGGGCCTGTCTCCAACAGGCAGACACCTGATCCCCTCTGGCTGTATGGAAGCCAGGAAGCAGAGAGATCCCTGCTGGAAGAAGAAAGCATCTCCCTGGCAGGCAGCAGAGCTCCAGAAGCTGGAAGCAAGAATGCTGTGAAACAAACCAGCCCCCAGCTCCCAGTAAAGAAAGGGGAAAATCCTGTGTTTGGTACCTACCCAGAAATACATCATCATGTCGGCAGCGGGGATGTGCAGCACCAGAGAGGAGCAATCAGGTGAGCTGGCCTAGCAGCGCAATGAGAGGGTGTGGGGTTCCCCTTCCACTCCCCGTGCAGCTGGCGGAGGTGCCCCGCACTGTGCTCCCTCGCAGTCTCTCTCTCCCCGGGATTTCTCTGGGCTTTGTGCTTGTGGGTGGCTTGGCAGCAGTGCCCTATCGCCTCGGGTCCCTCGCCGGCACAGCGCGGTCACTCGCCACAGGCCGCCATGCACGTCAGAGCTGGCCATCAGTGTCCATCATGCTGGTGCTCAGCTGCTCGTGGTGCGAGGATCGGAGAAAGGATTCCAACTTGGGCAGGGGAAAGGAGCGAGCCCCCAGATCCCAAGCACGAGTCACAGAGCGAGGAAGGGTGGGGGTGAGGGGAGCTGATTCGATATTAAAAACAGGGGGAGGGACCAAAAATAAATCCTCTTGGGCGTCCTTAGGAGAAAAAGGAAGAGAGAAAAAGCGAGCGAGGCTGGACCTGTTCCTCCTGCGGAGGTAGAGTACAGCTGGCTGGGAGTGCAGGGGCTGCTGGACTCAGGCTGGGAGCGTGAGGCCAATCAGCGGCGAGGAGCCAGGCTGAAGGACTGGGGGCCAAGTTGCCAGGTTTGTTGTAGGGGGCTGGATGGGCTGCCGGGGAAGGGAGGGGAACGTGTGGCGGGGAGAGCGAGAGCGTGCATGGCAGGGAGCTGGGAGTGTAGGCTCCTGCTCCGACACTCTGTGCAATGGATGTCCTGCCTCAGCATTTTTCAAGCTACCCTGTCAATAAGGGAATCGGCTGCTCTCACAATTAACCTGCGAGGTGCCAGCCAGCTCCGACTGCGCTTGCTCCCTGGCAGGAGTGATTTTTCCTTCCTTTTCCTCTCCTGTTCCTGGGTCAGGCTCAGCCAGCATCCAAGGCTGACAGCCTGAGCTAGGCCCAGCTCCTGGCTTCTCATGGGCCAGGATGGATAGTGGCTGCCCCACCCCTGGCCAAGGGAGAGAGGTCATTATGGAGCCCCCCGCCCTCTCGTTCTCATGGCTACGGCCTCGGTCACTTCTGCGCAAACCCCTTCCTCTGAGGCTGCTTAGGGAGTGAAAATTCTTGGAATGATTATTATTGCCTGGATTAGGGCAGCACCTCGAGGCCGCATTGTGCTGGGCGCTGCAGACAGTGAGCGAGTCCTTATCCTGAAGCACTCACAACCAAACTAGACCAGGCAGACGTGGGGTGGGAGGCAGGAAAGAAAAGCAGGAGCAGCCTTGGTAGAGCCTGATCCCGGAGGCTGGGGGAACCTGAGATTAGTGAGCCTAAGGAAGGGAAGGGGCAACCCTTGAACAATGCTTTACTCTGTGATCTTAAACAGCAATAACGCCCCTGGGCAAACCGAGGGGCTGAGTTCAAAGGGCTGTCCTCGGCCACAGAGTCTCCAAGGCAGAGCTGGGAACCCATGCAGAGCAGGCACCTGCCCTGGGTGTGTGCTGTGGTCAGCCCAGCCCAGCCGCTTGGACTCCGTCACTGCACCCTGCTCGCTCATTCACCTGCCCCGGGCATGTGCTGTGGGCAGCCCAGCCCAGCCCAACGGCCAGTTCTAAGTCCAGGGAATGGCTAGAGCTCAGCAGCTTGGCCCCACCAGTGACTTGTGAGGGACAGGCACTGGTTAGGCTGGGGGCAGTGCAGGGGCAAAGGGATGGGCTGGCTCTGGCCAGAGGAGTGCAAACAAATGGATCTGGTGGAAGCACATCAGTTCTCCTTCGGGATGGTTCTAGGGACATTCTTACCTGCTGAGGGACAGGACGGGGACTTGACAAGGCCCCTGTGTGGTAGCTTTTCACATTGCACAGGGCCCTTGTGGGATAGGCCGGGGAAGGGCAGAATCATCACAGTCTAGCTCTGCTGCCAAGGGGCTATTACAATAAAATAACCATCCCGTGCTGTGCTTCCACAACTCCTGCACGCTGCTGTGCCCCCACCATGCCTGCAACACCCCCTCCAGCCTGAGATGGGGCCTGGATCCCCAGGAATGCCCTGCTGCTCCAATGAGAGGCTCTGGGGAATTACCACATGCCTGCCTGAGCCCTGCTGCTGCCCTGGCAAGTTTCCTGTTTCTCTGGAGGAGCCTGGCCTTGGGGCAAAGCCCTGCTATGGGTCACGCTCCATCCCGCAGAGGAAAGTAGCAGAATCCTCAGGGTAAGATCAACAATCCCTGCACGGAGCAGGCCCTTGAGCCAAGGCGACGGGTGCAGCAGCTCTGCAGGCAGGGCAGCGTGTCTCTCAGACACTAAATCTCCCGTCCTCCAAGGGACCCACTGTGCCGCGGAGTGAGGGGACCATGCGCGCTGAGCCACTTGCAGGAGCAGGCAAATAAATAAGAGCAAGGGAAGGCGAAGGCGTGCGAGGGCGGGAAGATAGTTCTGTGGGGCCCAGCTGGCGCTGACACACAATCCCCCCCCCCCCCCCCAGCACATAATCACATTCAAAGCGGGGCTGGTGTGAGGCAGTTCTCCTCCAGCACAGCAATAAAAGAAAACAACACACTTAATAATTCAGCACCAGGAGAGGGTGATCAAGCAAAAGAACCACCACGGCAGGCAGGGGAAGAGAGCCCAGGTTTTCACTCATTCCTACCTTGCTGTCCAAGGCCTCCCCCCGCTTCCCCCCAGAGCCCTGCCAGCGCAGCCCCACCCCTCACCTCGGGGAGCGAGTCCTCACTGCTGCTCCCCCCCCCACAGAAATTGAGGAGGGCCTGGTGGTGAAGACCTAGGGTGAGTCAAGGGGAAACTGGGTGCAACATCCTCACATGGGCTCCTGGGTAAGTTCCCTCCCTCTCTGTAAGAGGGGGCCAGGAACCCTTCCCTGCCACAGGGACACGAGCCTAAAGCCCTCAGTGTCTGTGAGAGGGACCATAGGACAGCCTAGAAATAAACCTCTCCCCCCTTAACAAGACTCCCCAGGTCAGAAAGGGGAGCCCATGCAGCAGAGGGAGATTTTGCGCTGTCCTGCCGGGGAGAAGAGGCAAGAGACAGGCAGGTCACTGTTTGGCTGTGCGTTTTTTTTCTTCTCCTAGCTATTCCATGGCCAGCATTACCAGCAGGGATTTGACTCCCTCTACTTCCGCTTCCTCCCTTCCCGTCTAAACCGTGTGGTGTTGAACAGGGAGGTGGCTGGCTCTCAGTGGGCATTAGAAGGGATCCCTGGGTATGACCTTACGTCACTTTGGGACCCTTTGACACAAATCACCATAATACACTTGACCACAAAACCACGGTTAGTTCCTGTTTGACAGTGTTTACCTTGCTGTTCCCAACTCGGTTTGTGCCTTGCCTGGGCCGGGCTCTCCTGCTGCTCCCTCTGTCCGAGGCAGGGCATTACGGAGCCGTGGAGTCGATGGCACTCTCCCCAACCCACCATCCTGACTTCTCTACAGGAAGAAACAGGCCAGATGCCTTGTGCTGGGACCCGAGCACATCTCAGCAGGTAGGGGCTAGACCTGTGCTTGGATGCAAGACCTCCTGGGGATGAGGCCTTGGTAATTGAATAGGTAGTGCTTGTCACATGTGACCTGTAGCCCAGAACAGCCCCAGAGGGACACTGAGCAGCAAAATATAGTATCGCTGGCTGAGACAGAGACCAGACCGGCACTTACTAAGAGTCACGTATTCTACAAAGGAGACCCACGGGTGCACGCCACAATGCATGCCTATCTTTGTGGGACAAGCCTGTATAGACAGACAGGAATTGGGTATATGCATATGCAAATATCTGAGTAAGCATCTAAATACCTGATTTGGGTGCACAATTCCATTTTTTTAAAGTTTTTTTTGCAACTCTTTAAAAATCTACCCCTAAATATCTCCTGGCAATTTTTGCTAGTGTCATGGACTCTAAAGTCCCAAGCAAACATCCTGCCTTCCCTCAATTCCCTCTGCTGCATTTGTTGTTTTGAAATATTGTTGTTGCAGAAATGGCTGGTACATTCCACCCCAGAGATAGCTACATTTGAGGGATGAGGGGAGAGATTGCTGAGTATACTGCTTGCACAGTTTAGGGTCCCTTGGTACAAAGGGCACTATATCAAGGTAGATGAGTGTTACTTATAGACACAGCTGAGTTTGGTTAAGAATCCATCCAGTACGGGATATCGGAGGAGGTGGGACAATCACACACAAGGTCAGTGGGTTTTAGCCACCAGCCTACAAGACCTGAAAGTTGGCTTTCAAATGGGAGCTCTTTTAGAAATGCACTTCTGCAAAAGGTCCAGCCACTGAAGCCATTCCCTGAGTGACTGTGTGGGAGCTCCTTATCACATCAGGCTCTGAGCAGATTTGGGAACTGTCCTTGCAGGGCAGCGGGGTACTGATTGCTCAAGAGGCTGGGAATGGGAGTGGGAGCCAGGTCTCTGGTTCAGAACTGCCCCAGGCCAGGATGGCCAAACGGTGTTCATCTCTGATGCACGTGACACCACTTGGGGTGAGAACATTCTTCCCATGGGGCAGGTGTCTACTTCACAAAACTGTCACTGAGCAAAGAATGGGCTGGAGAGGCTGAGCGGTGGGGAGGTCTAGGTGCTCTGCCTGCTTGGGGGTATATAAAGGGGCCTGAACCCTTTGGTGCTGCCAGTCTAGATGTTAATGAGCTGGGGCCTTGACCCTGCCTGTTAGCACTACTAAGCCCTTCTTCCAGCCCTGCCTTTATTGCCTGTGACTGGAGCCAACGTCTGCTCTCTTTGCCTCACTCTTGTTTCTTTTTTTGAACCTGGTTATACTTTTGGCCTTCACAGCATCCCCTGGCAACAAGTTCCACAGGTTGACTGTGTTGTATGAAGAAGTACTTTCTTATGATTGTTTTAAACCTGCTGCCTATTAATTTCATCAGGTGACCCCTAGTTCTTGTGTTATGTGAAGGAGTAAACAACAGGTCCCTATTCACTTTCTCCACACCAGTCACGATTTTATGATCTCTGTCGTATCCCCCCTTAGTCGTAGAATCCTAGAATCTCAGGGTGGGAAGGGACCTCAGGAGGTCACCTAGTCCCACCCTCTGCTCAAAGCAGGACCAATCCCCAATTAAATCAAAAAGTCGCCTCTTTTCCAAACTGAACAAGTCTCCGTTTTTTAAATCTCTCCTCCTATGGAAGCTGTTCCAGACCCCTGATCATTGTTGTTGCCCTTCTCTGGACCTTTTCCAATTCCAATAGATCTTTTTTGAGATGGGCGATCACATCTGCATGCGGTTTTCAAGCTGTGGGTGTACCCTGGATTTATATAGAAGCAATAGGATATTTTCTGTCTTATTATTTATCCCTTTCTTAATGATTCCCAACATTCTGTTCGCTTCTTTGCCGGCCGCTGCCCATTGAGTGGATGTTTCCAGAGAACTCTCCACGGTGACGCCAAGATCTCTCTCTTGAGTGGTAACAGCTAATTTAGACCCTCCTCATTTTGTATGTATAGTTGGGATTATATTTGCCAATATGCATTGCTTTGCATTTATCAACACTGAATTTCACTGGCATGCACCATTTTGTTGCCCAGTCACCCAGTTTAGTGAGATCCCTTTGTAACTCTTGCAGTGAGTCTGCTTTGGACTTAACTATCTTAAGTAATTTTGTATCATCTGCAGACTTTGCCACCTCACTGTTTACCCCTTTTTCCAGATCATTTATGAATATGTTGAATAGCACTGGGCCCAGTACAGACCCCTGGGGGACACCACTAGCTACTTCTCTCCATTCTGAAAACTGACCATTTATTCCTACCTTTTGTTTCCTGTCTTGTAACCAGTTACTGATGCATGAGAGGACCTTCCCTCTTATCTCCATGACTGTCTACTTTGCTTAAGAGTCTTTGCTGAGTGACCTTGTCAAAGGCTTTCTGAAATTCCAAGTACACTATATCCACTGGATCACCTTTGTCCACATGCTTGTTGACTCCCTCAAAGAATTCTAATAGATTGGTGAGGCATGATTTCACTGTACAAAAGCCACATTGACTCTTCATGTGGAACCCAAATCGTGTTCATCTATGTGTCTGATAATTTTATCTTTACTATAGTTTCAACCAATTTGCCTAGTACTGAAATTCGCTGACTGGCCTGTAATTGCCAGGATCGCCCCTGGAGCCTTTTTTAACAATTAGCATCACATTAGCTATCTGCCCTCACCTAGTACAGAAGCTGATTTAAGTGATAGATTACATACCACTGGGTACAGAAAGCAGGAGCCTCCCTGAAAAGCGGAAGTTGCCCCAGCACTGCGCTTGATGAAGATATACCATACCCCCACTTCCCCAGCGCTCTCAACAAATCCCTGCACAGCTCATTCTTGATAGCTGTATACAGCACAAAGAGTCAGCAATGTCAGCACGCACAAAGCAACTCATGGGCACAACATCCCTAACCCATGCCAGCTGCCAAGCCTCCTCTCCAGAGACCCATCCCCCAGTTACCTCCCTGCACTGGCATGCACCATTCCAGAAAGTCTCAGCCTCCTGCTACTGGTTGGAGCCATGAAAAGCTACTTGTCTACATCTGGCAGCAGTGGCAGACAAAAGGGAACCGAGCAGGCCATCCACCTCGCTTTCTCCAGCTAGCAGATCCCCAGTCCACATGTGTGATCCAGCTGCTTAACCCATAACCTGTGGAGCAACAGGGTGGATTGTGCCAGTAAGGCAGAGACACAGCAGCTGGTATCAGCCCAGCACAGCAGGCCTGGAAATCAGAGTGCACTGGCACATGCTGCACAGATGAGTAAATGGGGACCCCAGGCGTAGCTGCCGGAGACACAAAAAACACATTCTTATCTCTCAATATCTATTCAGAAAAGGAAAGTGTCTTTGTACCTTTTATTCAGCAAAGTTTCCCCTGTGGTGCGCACACTGGACTCTCTAAGAAAAGAAAGAAAGAAAGAAGAAGAATTAAAATCAATGATCATTATCGCTAACTTGCTTACAGTCAATGCCATTTGCTCACTGACTGGCAAAATTTTTGAATACGAAGTATTATCTCCCTAGGAGTTCCGGGAAACCTGCCCTGGTTAACCGCTTGCTGCTCTCCACGTTTCAAAGGGCGAACGAGACATTTTAGTTCTTTCTAAAGAACACCAAGGAACCAGCAGTCAGGCTGCTCAGGTTCATTCCTGGGCGGACTGAAGTCCATGCTATACAGGCACATTCCACGTCGTACATTTCACTACCAGAAGCAGCATCTTCTAGATCTAGTTTTTGGTGGATTTTCGCACTCAAGCAGTGAAGAGCTGAAAGGACTATGTGGAGCCAGACATGATGCAGGTTGGTGCTGCACGTCTCCCACGTGTCAACGCACTTCCAGCATGGTCTGTGAGTCCAGGGCCCCCAGTCTATGCTACCAATACGCCTCAATCCTGACTTGCAGCACCTGCACCTACCCTGCTCTATTCTGGCCTTCCCATAGCTCTGCAAGTGCACATCAGTCTCCACCCGCAGCCCTGTCTCTCCCCATACTAGTTCTGTACAGTACTGTCTGCTGTTTTAAAAGTTAAAAGATGTGCATAAGAATGGCCCTACTGGGTCAGACAATGGTCCATTAGCCAGTATCCCACCTTCTGACAGTGGCCAATGCCAGGTGCCCCAAAGGGAATGAACAGAACAGGGAATCATCAAGTGATCCATCCCCCATTGCCCATTCCCAGGTTCTGGCAAACAGAGGCTGGGGACACCATCCCTGCCCTTCCTGGCTAACAGCCATTGATGGACCTATCCTCCTTGAATTTATCTAGTTCTTTTTTGAACCCTGTTATGGTCTTGGCCCTCACAACATCCTCTGGCAAGGAGTTCCACAGGTTGACTGTGTGTTGTATGAAGAAATACTTCCTTTTGTTTGTTTTAAACCTGCTGCCTGTTACTTTCATGTGGTGACCCCTAGTTCTTGTGTTATGAGAAGGAGTAAATAACACTTCCTTATTTACTTTCTCCACCCCAGTCTACCATATCCCATACTGGGTCCCAACACAGCTCTGCCAATGCCCCTCAGCCTGGACCCACAGCACCCCCTGCCTCTCCACTGCTCTGTACTGGGTCCCAACACAGCTCTGCCAATGCCCCTCAGTCCCATCCCCACCCAAATCATGAGATTTTAAAAATAAAAAAGTTGGGGTCTTTCTGTGCCTTCTGGCTTTTGAGCCCTTAGGGGTCACATTTTGCAGCTTGCTAGAAAACCAAAGCTGCAGTTCTCACATAAACACCTGAATCCAGAAGCGGGAGCTTTGAGAAGAATACCTACATTGTGAGACTGGCAATACAATCACAAGATCAGCCCCATGGCACTTCAAGCTACAGAGGGGGGAAGGGCTGCGAGCAGGGAGAGGAGGCCAGAGGAGAAAGGAACTGGATTCAGGTAGGTGCATGCCTGACAGCTGCCATCTTGTTGAACATTGAGGACTGAACTGGCGACCTGCAGAGCAGAAACCATGGCTTGAGAAAGGATCCAAGTTCACTAGCCAGTGACCATAGGAGACTCCCATCCTCTATGAGTTGGGTACAGAGGGTGCCACATGACACTGGCCAGTGAGTTACACATGCAGAGCCAAGGGCTGAAACACTGTGCTTGCTTACACTGGGATCACTGCAGGACTTCGTGCTGCCCCAGGGATGACTACTTAGATCCACTCGAGAACTTTGGCCCCACCGATGCTGCTGCGATTGTGCATACGCCCTGTACGGAGCATGTGGAGGGCTCCCCTGTTGTGCTGGAGGAATGGAAGTGATTCCCAGGCACTTCTGTTAGCAAACAGGGCTTTCAGCGCGCAGCAGGATAATCAATTATGGTAATTCCTGCCTCAATGAATCAGATTCATGGAGGAACACAGCTCATTAGGCTGGGGAGGACTTCCATTAGCACTCTTAGGATAAAAACCCTCCGGATAGCTCTAACCCAGCCAGACACATTCACCAGCCTGAAACGGCTTCCTCTTCCCCAGCCTGGCCCGCCAGTAACATGACAAACTCAGGAAAGCCACGTGGGCAAAGCATGTTTTCCAGAAACTGTAATTCCCAGTGGAGACAAGATAATCCCCTACTCTGCAGGGCCTCACGCAAGGGACTTGGCTGTTGAGCCCCCTCGAGCTGCTGTGTCACTGAAATCTCAAAGCTCCCACTGACCTCCTGATCCAGCCCATTCTCACTCTGCTCCTCCAAACGCCTTCCTGCTTCTCTGAGTTCACAGACACCTCCTGCAGGCTGTGCCCAGTTTCACCAGTAAACTGGTCACCGGAGACCACTGGAACAGGGGTGAAGAGAAACCTCCAGTCCGTGGCCATCATCCTGAGAGCTGGGGCTTGGATTCGCTGGGCACTCAGATAGTGTGTTTGAAGATGTATCACTGAAAGCTGCTTGTTCTCCTGTGGGAAGTGCAGTGATGGGTAAAATCTCATTTCCCAAACAAGTCTCAGTCAAGGAAGAAGCCAGCTGAGTCTGCGCCTGCTCAGAACCCCTCACAACTAGACCTGAGGCCACGGCGCTCAGGAAACAGTGGACGGGCAGGCAACTCACTGGGGGACTGGGTCAGCCTGAGAGACTGTGACCTGCCACCACTGCAGCATCTGCTGGGGCAGGAGCAGGAAGGCCAAGGCACAGCATTAACTCTGGGCAAAGAGCGGCCCGCAGGAGATGCGAGTGCTGCTTTGCAGCTCAAAAGCTGTTGCCCAAGAGCTGCTCTCTGTGCTTAGTACCAATGTAAATGGGCCCCCTCAATCTGCTGCAGGGAGGCAATTAAAGGTGACAGGCACAGCCAGACTTCCAGCAGTGTGGCACATCCCCACTTCCCACCCAGTCGGGTTCTCCACTCTCTTTGGGAGAAGAGGAGTCTCTGCTTTCACTCCCCTGAAATAACAGCCAGTGATGGAAGATGCCAGGCTGCAGCAGAGAGGTTTTGGGCTGCCCACCTCAGGGCACACTCCAACCCCACTCCCTTGCAGAGGTGCCCAGGAGATCTCACCCCAGGCATGCTCTGGGAAGCAGTGTGTACAGGGGATGTGCTCAGGGCAGGGGTGAATGGGCTTCTGCAAGCCTCAATGGATCCTGAGAGTCCCAGGGGGACAAAAAGAACCATGGAGGTTTATGCAATTGAGGAGGGAGACAGCTAGTTTTGAGCAGCTGCATTAGCGCCAGCTTGGGCTGCCTGTCCAGGTGCTACGGGGTGATAGGAGCTTGCTTTGGGCCTTTACCTGGACATGAAACGATCCTTGGGAGGCTCAGAAATAGCGAGCTGCTCATTATGAACTCAGAAGAGTTAGTCCTGGTGACACTGGTTAAAACAGCTCCCCCTGGCAGAGCCATGGAAACTACCCTCCGAGCTCCATGCAGGGGGGAGGCAGATGGGAGCTCTCTGGGCATCTCCCTAGGACTGCCCAACATGTGTGCAGCCTGACAGAGGTGGAACCTCCCCCGCGGTAGAATGGGGCGACCCTGCTGGCTCCTCACTGGGGGAAGGCTCCCATTCAGCCTTGCTGGGAAATTTACCAGCAGCGTGCTAAGTGATGTTTTAAAGCCCCCCGCAAAATCCTAAATTAATTTTGCTTTTAATTAAATTCATTAGCAAAGATTATCTGGCTAAGGAAAAATAATAACTTGACCCTACCCGCAGCAAACCTCTCTATTTATATCCTCTCTCTATATAAGCAGTGGCGAATATTTCTTTATGGGCCATTAAAGTTTTAATGTTTAATTTATAACTGCGTTCTCTGGCGGGCGGGATGGCCAGGCACAATGTCAACACTTTTAATTAAATGAGAAGGGTTTTCTTTTTAAACAAAGAAAGATAAAAAAGCCACATTCCCAGCAGCTAATCAAGGTGGCAGAGGCTCAGCAAGTACAGGGTGCTGGTAGAGGAGCGGGCAGGCCTTTGCTTCAGCTGAGCTGGCAGAATGGTACTGCCCAAGGTGTGTGAGAAAGCAGAAGGCTGCCAGGGGGAGAGAGCTCACCTGTTTCCTTCATCCACAGGCATTGAGATTCCCACCTCCCCTGCTTCCAAACAGGGAGACTCGTCCTTGCCAGAGGGCCTAGCAAGATGAGTCAGGGTTTACTGAGTGCCCTGCACCAGGATTTCCCTTTCTGAGTGTCAGTCCTAGAAAGGCAGAAGTGCAAGCTGCTTTACCCTAGGCTTGTTCCCCGAGGATCATGGTGAAGGCCTCTATTCAGAACCCATCAGCAGGCCTCCCCAAGTCCCTGACTTGCACTGCTTAATGAGAAAGTTCAGCCTGTGCCTCCCATAAATCCCAGCCAAGCTTGGGACAAACCCCACAAGTGCCTCAAGAAGCCCCAAGTTTGTTCATCCCGCCCACTGCTCAGAGCTCCTTACTATTCCTGGGGGAATTCTGCGCCACTGCACGACGCAGAATTTTGCAGAAATTAACGTGTGCACAGAATTTCCTTTCCCCCACAGAAATAGGCTGCACTGCTGCTGGCCGCCACTAGGGGCCACTGGACCTGGCAGAGCCCAGCTCCCACACAGAAGACACTGCTGCGGGGAGGGAGGGAACTAGAGGGATCCTGGCAGCTGCAGTTCCCAGCACACTCCAAGGAAGCAGACGGAAACTCCATGCAAGCCTGGGACCCAGCATCCGGCTGTTTCTCCCTCTGCATCCCTGGACTCTGCGGGGGAGGGAGGCAGGTGTCTGGGCTGGTGGGCCACAGCTGGGCTCTTGGGGAAGGGGTGTGGGTATCTGGGCTGGGGGTGGGGTGCAGCTGGGCTCTGTGGGGGGGAAGTGTTGTGGGTGCCTGCCCCTCTGGCTGGACTTGGGAGGGGAAAGGGGCAGAGAAACAGGAGCTGGGTTGTCATAGGGGTTTCTTCAACTCTCTACTACTGGAGGAATTTGTGTGTGTGTCTGTATTGTTACAAAAAGAAAAGGAGGACTTGTGGCACCTTAGAGACTAACCAATTTATTTGAGCATGAGCTTTCGGGAGCTACAGCTCACTTCATCGGATGCATGATGCTCATGCTCAAATAAATTGGTTAGTCTCCAAGGTGCCACAAGTCCTCCTTTTCTTTTTGCGAATACAGACTAACACGGCTGCTCCTCTGAAACCTGTATTGTTACAGACGTACTAGCTGACGGGTATTTTGAAATAAATTACCAAAATAATTGAAACTGGCATGATTATGTAGTGTTATTTTGACAAACAAAAGTTGCCGAATTCGTAATTTTTTGGTGCCGAATGCCCCCAGGAGTGTCCCTACACAGTCTGCTTGGAAAATGGCCACTGCTCTGGCCATCCCCACAGAGGGGCCTTCAGCTGTAGCATCGCTAGCCAGGACCATATCAGAGCTCACAAAGTAAGAAGGGCCAGGTCCCTATTTGGATGGGATGCCCCCTAAGGAACTCCAGGGTGGGGCAGGAAATGTGGACTCAACAGGTAATGCTCTTCCTTAATAGTCCTTACAGAGCCCAGGTCCCAGCCTGGTGCCAGGGCATAGTGAGGTGCTTAAGGCGCCATCTATCAGATCCGCTATAAAGCCTACAGCATTCAAACTCAAGAGTTGTGGATGTTAAATCCAGTGTCCCAACTAAATTCCAACTCGCGTAATTCCTATGCGTCCTGCTACCTACAGTCTCCCTGGCATTCCAGTTGGTTACTGTAGCCTTCACTGCTTGTCCTAAGATGCTGTGTAGCGCTGCTATGGGCTTCTAAGCCGCTGCTGCCTTTCCCCTTGGAAGTGGCTGCACTTCGGCGGTGGAAGATGGGATTGCCAAATGTACCGTCTGTGAAATAGGTTAGGAAATTGGTGTGGGATCCGCTTGTACCGCAGGGTCAATAATGATGTGAAACTGACATTGAGTGCACATGTCGCTATCCACCCTAGTTCATAGACCTGACATTCCAACATCACACCAAAGCAATGCTCTCTGCCCTTGGAGCTGGGCTTGGACTGTGTCTTCGAATTGTTTATTACAGCAACTCTAAGACCCCACCCTGGTCAGGGCACCATAATGGGCCCTGCCCAGAGAGCACCAAAGGCAGTCCTGCCTTCTTTGCCTCTTCCCAGAGGTGACACCCTCAGTTCTGTTTGGAACAGAACGGAAGAGGGGAGAAAGGTGGTTCCCATTCATGGGGTATTTTATCTCCTGGCAGAGGTTAAATCTCTGTACAAAGAAGTAGGAAAGAGATGAGTTAGTTGCAGAGGGGCGGGGGTGCGATTCAGCCATAAGCACTTGGCTTAGCAAGGCTGGTTTAGCGCCTCACACGCCCGCAGCCATGCTTTTCCCTCAGAGCTGACAGTTTCAGCAGCTGACACCAGGTTGGTGACCCCATCTTCCCTGCCCCCACACACGTGAGATGGGGAAGCAGGGTGGGGTGGTGGTAACTGGCCAAACACCATACACTGAGCCAATGAGACCAGGGGCTTGACCCTAGACCCTGACTGTCCAGGATAGAGGACTATATAGAGCTAGCAGAGTCCTAGCCATCTCCTCTCCCGTCCTGCCAGGCATTAAGGCAACATCAGTGACTCATGCCAGCATGTAGTCTGTTTCCTCCTTGGAAACTCATCTTTCAGAGGGCAGCAGCTCTGCCATCACTGCTGGCACTCCAGGAATCAGCTGGCAGAAGGTACCGCCCAGCACTGCAGTCATCCAATCCCCATCATTCCTAGGGGAGTCTGCTCCCCGACATGCCAGAGGACTGTGAAAGGAGTGCTCCTGACCTTGCTTCTCAACCCAGCATCTCCCATAAGGCAGTGCAGAGCTCTCCCCACAGCACGGTCACCCCTCAGCCATCTGTGCTGCCCAGACCTACAGCTTCGTGTCGTAGCTCTGTCCTGTTGTGCAGGAGGGACACCCCCTCGGGCATCCCAGGCCTGCATTCCCATAAATGGGGCTCTCATTTCTAACTTGGAACCACTTTAATTACAAACCCCCCAAACAAGCAGGAAATATTTAAAAAATGTAAAAACCACATACAAAGCAAGTTTGCTTGAGCCGGCCATTGCTTCTGTGAGCCAGGGAACAGAGTGGTGATGGCACCGTGCCGCTCACTAAAAGCATGAGTGTCACTAAATCAATAATTCATTTACTTTAATGAGATAAGTACTTTGAAAACTAATTGCAAACCTGCTCCATTTACTCCAACCCGTTATAGCCCTTAATGTAAATGGCAGAAGTGCTGCTGGAGAAAGGGGAAAGGTTTTAGGCGGAAGATAGTGTGTCATCTTTCTCCCTTCGAAGAAAGAGAAATATCAGCCATAAACAAGAACAAAGGAAGCCTAAGTAACCAGCTCCGTCAATCAAGGAATGTGTTATGCCACATGCTTGTACAACACCTTGCACATGCCCCAGGAATGCATCATCACATCTCGGAGAAACGATGCGCACCAAAGGACATGCTAACTTGGTCGAAACACCGCACCAAGAAATACCTATCAGCGGGAGTGCATCAAACGACCACCTGGGAACGGATGTGGATCGTAAGTGCTACACAACACAGCCAGGCACCTGGGAGTGCCTGAGAGAACTACAGTACATTACATGAGGGAAGGCAGAGCCATTGGATTTGCTGTGTGAATCTGCTTCAGAATACTCCGTACAATGCACAAGCAGATGGAGATTCAGAACAGAGACAGAAACTAAAAGCAGGGAGTGCACAGAAATAAAGGGATCTCCAACAGGAATTTGCAGATGCCCAAAGTATATCCTGTGCAAATGACTGAGGGCCAGAAGATAAACTCTGCACCAGAAAAGACTGGCAAGAGGTCCAGTCAGGTGCCATGGGAACGGACTGCTGTAAGTTAACTGGGACCCAGGCCAGGACTAGCTCTGTGTATAATTAGCAGAGCGGATGGGCCACCAGACAGGAATCCAGTGAAAGAGAAACCAAACTTGCTGTGATAACCTGAGCTACAGCATGGGACTTCTTCCCTAGCCCTTTGCCGCTGCATTGGCCGGAATAATAAAAAGAGCTCGAAGTTCTATCACGCCTTTTGTTAAAAGGACCACACCATGCTGTGCCTTTTGTCTTATCACCAGTTCTCACTGATGCGGCACTGGCTGCATTTTACATCATTTAATGGAAGGCAAAACAGTCTGCCCCCTCAAAACAAGAGAATACCTGCAGGGGTCTCTGCACTGACAACAGAATGCAGCTACCTCTCCTGTGTGGGATGCGGCAGCTGGCTGACAGGACTAATAGCTCACTGCACTAAGCGAGGAGCTAGAAGAGCCCGAAGTGAAGAATCCCATGCTCAGCTGGCACTGCAGCTGGATTTGTAGAAAGAACATATTCAGCCAGATTGTACTCTGGTCAGGACCAGGGGTTTAAAATCCCTGCCCCTTGTGAAAAGCACTGCGGGATCTTTAACGACCACAGATGGTCACTACTTTGGTTTTGACCTCATTCAAAAAAATGACACCAGCAGCAGCAGAGCATCCCCTAGCACAGGGGTGGGCAAACTACGGCCCGTGGGCCGAATGCGGCCTGACAGCCATTTTAATCTGGCCCTCGAGCTCGCACTGGGGAGTGGGCTCTGGGGTTTCCCCTGCTCTGGCACTGTAGCCGGGGAGCAGGGTCTAGGGGCAGCCAGAGGCCTCTTCTCTGCACGTTGCCCCCGCCCCAAGCACTGCCCCTGCAGCTCCCATTGGCCGGGAACCACAGCCAATGGGAGCTGCAGGGGCGGTGCCTGCAGACGGGGCAACGGGCAGAGCCTCCTGGCCACACCACCGCATAGGAGCTGGAGAAAGGACATGCTGATGCCTATGGGAGCCACTTGAGGTAAGTGCCATCCAGAGCCTGCACCTCTGAGCCTCTCCCCGCGCCCCAACCCCCTGCCCCAGCCCTGATCCCCCTCCTGCCCGCCGAACCCCTCAATCCCAGCCCAGAGCACCCTCCTCCACGCCAACCCCCTCATCCCCAGCCCCACCCCAGAGCCCGCACCCCCAGCCGGAGCCCTCACCCCCACACCGCACCCCCCTCCCACACCCTGAACTCCTCATTTCTGGCCCCACCCCAGAGCCTGCATCCGCAACCAGAGCCCTCACCCCCTCCTGAACTCCAACCCCTATTTTGTGAGCATTTATGGCCTACCATACAATTTCTATTCCCAGATGTGGCCCTCGGGTCAAAAAGTTTGCCCACCCCTGCCCTAGCACTAGAGTGACAAACGAGTTCAGGACCAAGTCAGAGGGAGATGGGCCCATTACCAACCCGCCAGCACCACAGCCTGCAGCAGCCAGAGGTCTCCACCCAAGTCCTGCTGAGATTTGATGGGTGCACAGCCCCGAGCTTGTCTGCTTCCACATGTCACAGGGGAGTTGGGGAGCTGGTGGGCAGGGATGCTGGTTAACTAACAACTTTCACAGGCAGAGGCGCACAGGGCGGGAAGGCGCTTCATCCCAGACCTTGGGGATGTTTCCAAAAAGGAGCTAGTAACTCTCAGCAGTGATGCTGACAGGCTTCCTGAGTGAGAGCGTGGCCACCAAGCCCTTTTCCTTTTCGCTTGCTGGACCAAATGGCAGGCCATAAAAAGAGAAAATGTTCCAAGTCCACCAGGACCAGTCCAGGGTGACTCACCTGCTCAGCAATTTGCTTCCAAACCCTTTCCAGTGCTCCACTGTGGCACAGGGAAGACATTCTGGAAATGGTGTATAAGGCCCCTTGGACAGCCCTTCCCCGGGGCCTTATCGCTCACTAGCATGGGCCAAACTCCCATTGGCCATGAAGTCTCCCATTCATATTCCAACAGACAGCCTTCCATGCCCAGTGCTCTGGAGCAGCTGAACAAGCAGCTTGAGATTCTGTGACTATCAGCTGAGGAGCATGCTGGACACTTTGCAGCTATGCTAGTGGCCTGAGCAGAGCCAGCAGGCTGTGAACAGCTCGGCCAGCCTTTGCTCCAGGGTGGAGAGAGAGGGTGACATGGACTCTGCCTGGAGCACAGATGCAGCACAGATCAACATGAGAGGGAGGAGCTGAGGGCATTTTGCTATGGCATAGCCAGGCTGGCTTTTCACAGCTCCAGACTTGTGTAGAGAAAGGTGGGGCTGGGGCGGAGGCCATGGGGAAGAGCCGAAGCAGGGGATGGAGCAGCATGCAGCTGAGCAGGGCACCAGGAAATTTCGTGCCCCAAATTTCCTGGGGCCCTATGCAGCTGCGTACTTTGCGTATGGGTAGGGACGGCCTTGCCTGGGAGGCATTTCAATCCTGACCTACAGCCTGCCTGCTATTCCAGTCCTGGGGCCCAGACAGCTTTGGTGATGGCCCTCAATCCTGAGCCACAGCGACCCCTCTGATATTTCCGTATTGGGCCACACCTCCCTTCCTATCTCTGGGGATGCACCCTGGGTCTCTTGAGCTATCAATTATGCCTCTGTGGCAGTTCCAGGACATACATGCAGGAGGCTTGAGCTGTGATCCGAACACAGGCGCCCTGAAGTGAGCGGATAGTGCCCTTTCCACTGATACTGACTGGGCACTGCACAAACAGAACAACAGAGTCCCTGGCCCAAGGAACTCTCAGTCCAATAAAGCCAGGACTCAACAGGTGTGCAGGCGCAACAAACAGGAGGGACGTGACAGGCAGGCTTGGGGACAGCAATTGGGGGATGCAGCCACTAGGTGGTTGGAGGGGTCTGACTCAGCCCTTTTTATAAGCTATAGTTGTTTGAACCCTTTCCAATTGCTCTTTATTTATCTAGTATTTGCCCAGTTCATTTAACATCTGCCTAGTCCCAAATTTTCAGCAAAAATAATTAGAAATAGATGTTTTTAAAATCCTGCCCATTTCCCTTTTTAAAGGGTCTACTGTGGATCCTCAGTTGTTCCCTGTCCAGGCCAGGAACGACCTCGGAGACACCCTGCTTGGTGCGACTTGGGAGAGAACATAAAGACTCCTGCAATGGTGACTTGCTGGATCACCTGCGTGTGTGACCTCTCGAGTGCCACAGACCTCACTGCTACCAAGGAGTGCGATTGCTTGAGAGGTAGCAAGGGGGCTGCCCTGGTCCTGGAGGAACTCTGGATCCACCTGAACTCAGAGCAGGGAATGGTTCATGCCAGGAAAGGAAGACAGAAACGGGAAAAAACAGCAAGAGCAAGAGCTTCCGGCCTGACCATCCTGCTCTGAGGGCACGGATACCAGAAAAGCAGCTGTGACGGCCAGCCAGGAGAGAGAGACGGATCCCAGCAGCGGGAGAGCAGGTGAATCTCTTCCGCACTGAGGGGATGAAGCGTGGGGAGGGGAAACATCGTTCTTTGGATGGACACACTTCTTCAGCCCCTTCGAAAGCTTGGCTGCTTTTGGAGCAAGCCCACCAGAGAACCCTCTGTGCGAGCTGGCTCTCTAAGGGACTCAGCCAGAGACCCTCCTGGAGTCCCATTTTCCTCAGCATGGGAGAGGTACCTGGCTGCAGCAGTGCCGTTGGCCAACTACCGGGGACAGAGGGGAGAAGGCCACGTCATTAGACCCTTCAACACAAGAGGCTTTTCTTTAGCTTTGCCGGGGGAAAAGGAAACTGAAGGGCTCTCCCAGCACACAACTTGTCCTCTATAGCTATCAGCAGAGAAGGAGGGATACCAAGTAGCAAACCCTGAGAGCTCTGTGGGGTTCTGCACAGCCACAGCTGTCCCACTCCTGTGAGGGTCACATGAATATCCCACAATCCCTAGAAAGCTCTGACAGAGACACATGCCTCCTAGGACTTGGGGGGTTGTGTGGGGGAGAGGGGAACAGTCCCAGGAAGCCCTCTCCTAGGGAGCAGCATGGACAGAGGACCAGGAAAAATGGAGCGAGCTGGCCTGCCCGCAAGTTCTCCAGCATGCAGGGAGCAGAATCTGATGGGCGTGTTCGTGCAGACCCATTGAATGCAGTCAAAATCCACCACAATCTGTGGATGCCGCATCCTGCAGGTGAAGGGGCTAGGCAGAGGGCAGCACACATCATGCTGCCTGAGCACTTGCACTCGGCCATCAAGCACCCTTGCATCCACGGGGGCTGCATGCTGCCATGTCTATATTCTGGCCCCCAAGGTACAGAGGCTGTCTAGTGCAGGCTGTGGTGGTCTGTCGCGTGTCAGATGACTGACCCACATGCAGGTGCATGTAGACTGTTGCGGGCTACTACTGCCAGCCTTCCTAGAACGGGTGGGAAGGCAAGGCCATAGCCCCAGCCTTCACTCCCATGCCCACAGGGGAGCGTATGCTGTACCCTCTGTCAGTTCTGGGAGGCACTGTTCATCCCTGAGACCAACAGCCCCCAGCACACCTGCTAGGACAGCATGGCTCCCCACTGCTCCCAACACAGAGCCCTGACAATGGCCACGAGTTAGCTCCATGTCTTCCCCTAGCTCAGTGATACTCAGACCTCAGTGATTCAGGAGCCAAACTAGAAAACCACATTACCCAAAAGAGCCACAGGAGTGTGAATTCATTGCTTCATTTACCGTAGAGCAGTGTAGTCCTATTTAAACAGCACGCCAGGGAACTAGTTAGATTTTATATTACATATATTATTCTCACAGCAAAGTGACTGACCAAGCATTATTATTTTATCAATTACAATTGGTTAATAACATAGTAAAAGCCTCCTGATTGGTTGATAAGGAAACCACACAGTGTTTTAATATCATGGGCTGCAAAGAGCCGCAGGAGACACATTAAAGAGCCACTGGAGGCTCGCGAGCCTCAGCCTGAGTGTCACTGCTCTAGCACTCGCCACCCCGTGTTCTCTTAGGCTAGGAGTACATGGCACCATTGGGGGAGGGGTGGTATGTTAAGCCACCACAAGAGACCTTGTGCCAGTTTCTTCTGGCCCTATGGTATTTTGGGTGCTTGCACTGCTGTTCATAGTGTGCTAGCCCTCGCTGCACATGCCTTGGTGACTAGCTGGGCTCTCCACCCCACTGGATTTTTATCTAGCACCCAGCATTCTGCAAACACAGGGGTGAGATGAAGCATGGAAGCAAAGCCATCACAGTGACCTCAAGCAACTGGCTAAGCAGGCAGCAGAGAGGAACTATGTCTCTCCTTGGCAGCAAGACTCAGTCTGGCTCAGCTCTCCCAGCTCCACAGACAAACCTGGGGATCTCTCTGCAGGCGTCTCTGCAAATCCCACCTTAGCTGCTCCTGTCTCATGGAAAATCAATGCAAAGCATCTCAATTAATCATGCAGGGGGCAAACTGCTTAGAATCCTAAATAAGGTCAACATGGCTGTCTGCTTATAGGGTGAGACCCCTTAATCATCATTTCATCGGCAGGAGGCTGTGGAACATCCACTCACGCTGTTTCTGGGAGTGCGGGGGGATTTTTTTTACTCATTATCCCTTGCAATTGCTAGAGCCAGCAGCACAGAAGCTCTTTGTGCTCTAAACAAGCTAAATTCTACCAGATAGAAAAGACCCAGTGGCATGCAACTGTGAGGCCCAACTCAGACCCATGACCACCTAGCCTGGAAGCCTCCCCTGTTTCACAGAGAGGAGAAACCCCTCAATAACACACCTGGCCAATGATGTGATGCTGCCCCAGGGACAGAACGTTCCTTCCTGACGCCTTCCTGAAAGCCCTATGGCCCATAGCCTGAGATTTGATTAGCCCCGTCTTTATTTAAATTGCATACCTGCAAATATCATTAGTGGTCACAATGGTATTGAACTCTTTGAGAAATGCAGCCACAGTACTGGTCTCCCCTGCCCTTGGCAGCAGGGAATCCCACAGGCTACCCATATGTTACATAAAGCTCCATGTTCTTTTATTGATTGGAAATGTGCTGTCCTTTAATTTCACAAGGGCCCTTTTCCCTGGTGTTCTATGGGACACAAGTGCTGGTCAGATTTCATGGTCTGAGCCTTTCCTCTCTTTTATTGCACTGGGGAGATGTTCTATATCATCCCAATTTCCCTGGCCTGGAGTTGGAGCATGTGCTGCACTCCCCTGTGGATCTGGGGCTGGGAGCCCTCAGTGCAGTTACACCAGGAAGGAATTTGGTCTATTTCCCCTAGCTTTGGTTTAAATCCTGCCTGGAGTCCTGATCACCTTCTTTGCCCTTCTCTGCTGGATTTCTCAAGAGAGATCAGCCCTGGGCACGCTGCTGTAGATTGGGATGCACCATAGTGCAATGTGATCTCCCAGGGGAGTTTCCCTAGTCTTGTCTATCTTCTGCCTCCTCCATGGCTGGTGCGGGTTGGGCAGGCAGACGCCTCCAGGCAGATCTACCCACGAAGCCTCCAGGCAACGTTTCTTCAGAGCTTTGCCACTGGGCATTACTTTTCACTTACCAGCTGCACCCCACTGCCTGAACCATTTGCCCCTTGCATAGCCTCTGGGCTGTGTTAGTGCATTGGAAGGAGGCTTATTCTACCCTGACACACTGTTTTCCTCATAATTTTAAACAGTGCCCTATCCGGGGCCAGCTCCATGGCAGGGAGCGAGCCCTGACTTCGCTGAGAACAAGGGGTGGGTTTTCAAAGCACCCAAGTGCCTTACGAGCACAACCCCCCTGGAAACCTAACCCTTGACTCTCACTGGGGCTTGTGCTCTGAAAGCATGGAGGTGCTTTGAAAATCCCCTGCTAGATCTGGTCCTTTAAGTGCACTGTCCACTTATTAACCCCTGGAGAATCAGCATCTGTTGCCACATCAAACTTCATGGTGCAGAGAGCCCGCTCCTCGCACCCATGTCTAGGACTGACTCAGGCCTGTACAGAAGTCAGGTTGTTCCTCTTCCAGCCCCACAACAAACAACTGGAAAAACCAGCTATTGGGCCCCAATGTATCACCCAGCCAGTGAATAGAGGGGGAGCTCACGTCAAGTTTTTGCACCAGCAGGTTTGGCAATTCCCTGTTTTCTTTTCATGCATTTGGCTCACCTGAGCTGGGGTCTATCAGACACGACAATCTCCCTGTAACCAAATAGAGGCAACTAGCCCTGAGGCCTCCATCAGTGCTCTGCTGCCCAGCTGGCCTGTATCTCTGGGACAGGAGAGGGAGTGCAGGATTCCTCTTTGGAAGCACACCCTCTCCTGTGGAAGGGCGAGGGAGGGTCTGGGTCTGTCCGGGCGGTTTGGTTCCAGGGCTCCTGTGGGCTGCCCCAGGGCAGGTTATCTCAGTAATACTGGAATTAAAGTACCTGCAGCACAGAGGGATTGTCACTTTATTTCTTGATGACATGTCATGGAACTCAAGCTCAAGAGCTAATTGATTCTTTCCTCTGCCAGATAATGAGCAACTGGGACATAAAATGGAGGGGGGTGACAAGAGCTAGCACTGATTCCCTCCTGGAGACACAGGGGAAGCCACTGCCTGATACCACACTTAGCCAAATTCAGAGATGAGTCAGCTGCCCGAAGCCATGTCAGGGTCTCCATTTCCCACTGAGATGTGTGTGAAAGTCCCCTCAGTGCAGCTGCTCGGGCACTAGCTATGGGGGCGTGCTGCCTGACCAAGGCCAGATGCCACAGTGGTGACAGTGCTGATGGTCTGTCTAGAGCAGCACTCTTGCTCTGAGGGGACTGCACTGCAGCTGGGAGGTGGGATTCCCAGTACCTCTGCTCAAGCTAGTGCACTAAAACTAGCAGTGTGGATGCTGTGGCAGCGGCCCACGTCCAAGGCTGCCTGAGCTCCTGGGTCCAGTGCAGGTGGCTAGTCCAAGCCACCGCCCATGCCTCAATGTCCAGACTGCTATTTTTAGCAGACTGGCTCGAGCAGAGCTAGCATGAGTCTGTCTCCCCATGCTAGGAAGCGCACCTCCCATTCGCTGTGCAGACATGCCCACTGTCACCCTTGGTACCAGACATGTCAAGGAGCCTGTGGTTACCTCTCAAAGCCTGCTGTGCAGCTACTGCAGAATTTGCCCTGGCTCACACATGTTATCTTCCACTGTGGGTTATTTCACAGACACCTCTATGTTCTCACGCCAGCATGCCACTTCCGAACCCTGGACATGTGCAGAGAACAGGGAAACACTGAAGAGCCAGGAGAGAAACCCCCCTAACCTGAGAAGTCCCTGCCCCAAGTCTCTTGCCTGGCTCCCCTGCGTACATGGCACAGTGCCAGCTCAAGGTGGATGTTTCCAATGTAGTTTTAATTATTCATCCTCTAATTACAGAGCTGGTCTTGCGCTTTGTCAGGCACTCATTGAGCTGCCCTAACTCCTCAGGAGCTCTCTCACATCACTGGCCTCAGCACTTTCTCCTCTGCCCATCTGCAAACACAGCTCCAAGGGGCAGATTTCCACTCACCGTGGTCACTCTCTTTCTATTGTGATTACACTCCCATCACCATCAGGTCCTGGAAGCCAGCCTTTGCCACGTGGGCCCGAGTAATTTCAGGCTGGCTGGGGTACAGTGCAGTGTGAGACATCACATCAGGGCTGGCTGAGGCCAGGCAGATGAACACAGGCTGCAGAGGAGTGGCATGGGTTTGGAATGGCGCTGGGGGCCTCAGTACTGGCCCAGTCTGGGCTGTGCTAGGCAATTTTGAAATGCAGGTTAGGGCTGTGTTCCCCATGCCTGGGACCAGTCTTCCCTGCAGGAACGGAGCACAGAGCAGGACCCTGCTGCGCAAAGCAGAGCAGTTTTATTCCTAGGCCTTGTTTAACCTTTCTGGCAGTGTACAGAGGCCACATTAAGCCCCAGGGCTCTGGGAGTCTCTCTTGAGCACCCCAGCTGCACAATGCTTGAAGTGCCAGTGTGGGCTACAGGTCTAAGAGGGAGGGAAGAGGGAGACGTGGGGCTCTGGAGGGCAAGGCCAGAGAAGGAAGGCAAACTGGGGGAGAGGAAAACAGCCCTTAGCCCAGAATTCCCTCTCCTCTCGCCCTACAGGGGGCTGGAGACCATGGAAGGGTGGCTGGGATCCACAGCCCCTGGAGCAACGTCCGTATAAGAGCAGGATGCACAAACAGCTCATTTCGCTTTTTTATTCTGATGACACAAGGCCCAGCACAGGGCCTCTGTTTGCCAGAAGCTGGGAATGGGTGACGGGGGATGGATCACTTGATGATTGCCTGTTCTGTTCATTCCCTCTGGGGCACCTGGCATTGGCCACTGTCAAATAAATTGGTTCGTCTGCAAGGTGCCACTAGTACTCCTTTTCTGTCAGCAGACAGGATTCTGGGCTAGATGGACCTTTGGTCTGACCCAGTGTGGCCGTTCTTATGAGTGTGTGCTGGGGGAAGCGTGACTGGTTAACACAGCCTAGCACGCAGGAGTGCAGCCCCCGATGTGTTCTCTGGAGGAGCCCGTCTTTCAGCTCATTTCAGGCTGATAACACAGTTTGCTTTGCCAATAGACTTTCCAACTGTAAGTGAAATCAATTCAATTGGGTATTTTACTCAATTGGGACTCCTGCTAGCACAGCTGATTCCGCTGCCCATCTCCCCTGAGCTGCTGTGATGGGAGCCAGAGCGTAGATTGCAGTCAGTCAGCCCTTTTGCAGGAATCCAGGGTTTTATCTATTCTCTTGTAAAGCATCCAAGGAGCGAGATTTCCTCCTCCCTTGCTCTGCAAAGTCCTCCCCCCTCGCTGGGACACAAGCACAAACACAGGCAGGCAAAGGCACTGGCAGCCTTGGGAGGACAGGAATGGGACAGTGGGCGTTTTCTGTGGTATTTTTATGAATGAGACGCATGGCAGTGACATATTTGACTAAGGATGCTCCGGAGTGGGTGCAAAAGGGTTAAAACCTGCTCTTTGAGCAGAGCTGGAGACATGAGGTGTGTGTGTTACAACTGTCTGGGTGGAAGCAATGTGTCATTACAGAGACAAGGGGGGGAAGGAAATAATCATAAGACGTTAACACATATTTCAAGGAGCCATTCACTTCACCTTGAATGGTCCCTTGAAATATGTGTTAGCTACTTATGCTAAACTATCTGTACAAGTCTTGTATTTAGCAGTGACACCCTGAGGACCTTTCCCAGACCTAGAGAAGAGCTCTGTGTGGCTCGAATGCTTCTCTCTCTCACCAACAGGAGTTGGTCCCATAAAAGATATGACCTCCCCCCCCCTTGTCCCTCTCATATTCTGGGACCAACTTGGCTACAACAACACTGAGTCATTAAAGGTCAGGCCATATCAATGAAAGATCCAAGGATGGAACTGACACCTATCCAGGGAAAGTCCAACAGATGAAACATGTGAACTCAGCATGAGTCTGCAGGAGGACAACAGACGAAGGTGACAGGAGGTAGGATAAGAGCTGGCCTTTGGAGAGACAAGAGGGCTCATCTGGGACCGAAAGAAAAAGGAACAGAGACAGAGAGGGGAAACCAACATGGTTCCATCAACAGCATAGCTCAGGGAGCCACAGCTTGGCCAGCATGGATCATGACTTAACCTTTGCTTTTCTGTGCTAACCTAAGGACTTCCCAATGCTCTGTTCCAGTTCCCACTGTTTGGAAAGAGGCTGGCTGACGCTACTGCAAATTCCTGGTGATGTGCATGGATTTCTGAAGAGGGCAAGAAGTTTCTGAACAGAAGTCTAGCTCAGCTGGATCCACTGGGCAGAGCTCAAAGCGTGAAACAGGAGAGCAGGAGCCCAGAGACTCAGTCTCAGAGGGGTTGTGGTCGCACGGCCAGCCCTCAAGGAAGAGTGAGACCTCTTGGGGCTCTGGCACACTGAAGAGGCTGTTTATAAACTCAGATCCTGGGCATCCATCACAAAGGACAGCAGGGGTAAATTGCTAATCCACTGAGAGTGCAGACTGGAAATGAGAAATGCATTCGGCTGTGCTTGCTACGAGTCAAGGGACCCCCGCAACCACTCCTGGGTCTGTGGGGTCAGCACTCTGGGCAATGGAGCTACACGAGCTCTGCTCCCATGACGCCCACAGTGCTATCCATGGTGTGCAATTCTGCTAGGAAAAGCCCAGAGTGCTGGGAGTAAGAGGGGAGTGCTTAGACAGGCTTGCCTGCTCTATCACTAAGCCCACTCTCAAAAGCATCTGCCATCAGTTTGCAGCCTTGGTAGCACAGACAGACAGCTGGCTGGGGCTAGAAATTCCTCCTGAGCTGCTAGAAACTAGTGGGGTCTGATCAAACTCCTAGCAAAGAGCTCCACTGTGTCCCGGGGGGTCTGCTCCCTATTCTCTCTCCTGGCACTTCCCTCTACTGCAGATTCTTTGCTCCTCTCGTTGGTGGGCAGGGAGAACCTCTCCCATTTGTGATCATGGCAGACAATTCTTTGGACAAAACAGATCATAAAAGGATGACACTGGTGCGTGGGTGGAAAACACAACAAATGTCCCTTTCTTCTGCTCATCTAAGACGTGCTTCCCACTTCTCTTTCCATCTCACCAGCCGTTTCCATATGTTCTCTCCCTCTCCTTTGCCTGCATGCCAACCTGTCTCACCTGGGCTTGGGCTGCCATTCCCAGATATTGTGCAGTTGGGCCCCTGCCTCTACAACCTGGCTGTTCCATTTTGTTGTAAATACAGTTATAAATATTACAATTTGGTTTAATATTTAATATAGTCAGGTTAAATAACCATTCCCGGCGCCATAAATAATCATTAACCGAGGGTTCTAATTGTGCTGTTGGGATCCTGCTTCATGACTTATTTAAAGGGCAGACATTATTCCCAGCCTCATCTCCCTTGTACACCATAAATTAACCTGCAGCTCAACCTCTTTAGTAAGAACCTGATGGGACATGACCAAATGGGATGATTCCATTTCAAGGGGTCTGCCAACACCAACCCACTGACTCGGTCGCTTACCAAGTAGGGGGAGGAAGGAACATGACAGCAAGTGAGTTAGGATGAGACAAAACCTACTGTGCAAAAGGGGTTGGGGATGTGGGAGGAGCCCAGAGCAACACAGTGGTGAGGACAAGCCAGAAATTGGCTGCTACTCCAGAAAGCCTAACACCCACTTTGTCAAGCCCGCATGGGTAAGGGGGAGCAAACTTTGCTCAGCAACCGTCGATGGGCACAGCTTGCACCCCTAGAATCTCATGTAAACTCAGCACAAGAACCTCTCCCTACATGCTCTGAACCCACAGCCTGGGGAGTCACACACAGACGTGTGACTCTCTATCCCGCTCTCTCCGTGCAGCATTCAGGGGTCTGCACTAGAGGGGTGCAGAACAGACCCCCAGAAAGGAGAACGGGTGCTCTCACCTGCCTTTGACTGAAAATGTATGAAAGATCACTGAACCAGGTGGCATTCTGTGACCTCCACTGACTAGTGGTGTAAACCCACTAGAGGCAGCAAACCAGGTGGGGAAGGAGCAGTGGAATACTTGGAAGCTGATCAACGTTTCCATCCCTGAGCGTCATTCTTCAGTGAGTTGATCTGCACACTCAGGCTGGGCGAGGCTCTGTAGTGGCTGGGGGTGGTGGTGAGACAGGGCAGGAAGTGCTGGGGCAGTTGCTGTGGCACCCAGGATCAGGCCAAGGATCAGGGAGGAATCGGGGCAATCAGGCCGAGTCTCAGTAGCTGAGTGGCTCCTCTCGCTCCCCAGAGCACCCACCCGCTCCCCCTCCTATCCAAGACACCACAACTCCCCCTTCTCCCGATATCCTGACTTCCTCCCATTTTCTGACTCTCCCACTCCCCATGCTTAATACGATGCTTGGTACATTCAGGGGTCACTGTGTGCCTCTGCCCCTCATTCAAAGTGACCTTCCAGCGCCTCTGAAACCCCCAACAGTCTGGGAGGGGTGAGAGAGAGGAGGAAGCTGTTGTGGGATGAGGGAGCGATTCTTTTTCTTGGCCTGTGGAAGCGCCTTTCCGCTCGCTCTCTCTTTCCAACCATCTGTGACAACATAAAGCCCAAAGGGCTCCAGTGTTCTCATGGGGCTCTAGGGCCCACCCTTATTAGCACTGGCCAAGGCCGTGCCCATTCCTGCTCTCTGCCTTGGAGCAGGCAGGACAGCAAACAGACAAGAACTTCTAAAGCATGAGTGCCACGTGCTGGACATACATGGACCCCTTGGATGCACCCCAATAGGATGGAATCCTACAAACTCTGCTCTCATGTAGTGTGACCCACAGCAAGCGCACACGTCACACTGTTTCCCCTTTGGTTCAGAGCACACAGTAGCACCAGGCCCCACTAGTAAGCATGCAATATACTGCTGCAACGAAAGGGACACTGAGCAGAGGCTCCTCCGTGATGGTTGTGTCTGCATAACCTATATCTCCACTCACAGCTTCTACAGCAGCCTTTACAAGAAGTAGAAAGTGGCCAGATCACAGAATGGGCCTGATCACAGACTCTGAGTAGTCAGTCCTGAAAAGCATTTCTACAGTAAGTCAGGGAGCCCCCTCCTTTCCAGAGCAGGCCTGTTCCCACAGCATGTACTGTACTGTACCCCGCCTTGCCCTAGGCAGGAAGTGTGGAAGGTACACGCCATACATCGCTATGGGACAGGGTGCAGAATCCTGTGAGAAACTGCATTTTTCACACCCTTTGACAGTCTTCCCTTCACTCTGCCCATCCATCCATCCTACACATGCTTCTCCCTACCCTGGGACTTACCCCAAGATTTCAGCCTCGGAACAGATTCAAACAGCCACCACTAAAACAAACCCATTGCAAACAAACCTAAAAAGTAATCAGCTACAGACACAGTTCCTTCTTTCCTTCCAAAACATGGGAGCTCCCCACAAGATAACATGGACAAAGGCAGAGGATAGCAATATTTAGCCCTGACCCAGTGACAGCTTGAAGGTCTGAGAGCTCATGCCATGCAGAGCTAGAAATGGGAAAATGAAGCCACTAGAGATGGGAAATCCTAGCAGATCACAGAGCAGATTCTCCCAGGAAAGTCCCAGGAACTGGATTTTAAAGCCATGGCATTATTGTGTACAGAACATCTCGCTCAGCTTATTTTTAAAGGTCTCTAACATTGTATTAGTGCTAGTTTTTCTCCAAGCCCTGGGCAGTTGGATTCGTGATGCTCAGGATGACTGGCTTTGCCGGGAGAGAGAAGTCAGCACTTTCCGAAGCACGCATGCTGCACGCCCCCCCCCCCGGCCCCCCAAGGAATCGCTCAGAGCTTTCCACATCTGTGACTTGCAAGAAGGCAACAGAACTACTATCCTGTGCTCACTCCCCAGCCCTGCCCTGAGATTTCCACCCTGCACTGGAGCAGTACATGAGAGAGCAAGGCCATAGTGTTTTCTTCCTCTTCTCATTTGTTCCCTGAGCTGGTATTAAAAGGGGACTTTCAGCCTATAACTGACACAGAACGTGATGGGGGGAGCAGGGAAAGGGGAGGGCTTTTATCATAAATACAAGTCTTCTGTAAGTCTGATTGGAAACAACAGTAAAAAATAGGGAATTGGCCAGGGGCAAGAATTTTGAAAGTGCAGGGGACCTGAAACATGGAGGATAACTGAAGTGCAAGAAAACTTCCATGTAGAAATGTTTTCCCCCCCAAGGGATTTGCTGATGCATTACTTTAAAAACTTTCTGTAGCTTAATTTCATCTTGAAATGAAAAACTACAAAAGTGAATTGAACAGCACTCTTCAGCCAGTCTGAGCCACTGCCTCGCAACATTTGGTTTGCTTAGCTGAAAATGCAACACCTCTCTCCTTGCCTCTGAAGAACCGTTACCTTCTCAGTTCCATGGGGAAGTCTCTGCGTGTTCATCTATGGAGAGACACACTACAGCAGGTCTGAGGGGATGTGCACATGAGCGGCTTCTCCATTCCCTGAACCCTTCCCCAACCTGGGGTGGAAACACAGAGATGCTTGATACCCAAACTGAGGAAAATGAGCTCTATATAACATCATCCAGCGCTCCAATTTAGTTTCCTAGGATAACCCTGACTTGCATAGGCTGGGACTGAAGTGAGCTGTAGCTCACGAAAGCTTATGCTCAAATAAATTGATCTTTAAATATTCATGGTAAATAGGCCTAATGGCCTGTGATGGGATGGGATCTGAGTTACCCAGGAAAAAATTTTCTGTAGTATCTGGCTGATGAATCTTGGTGAATATGCTCAGGGTTTGGCCCATTGCCATATTTGGGGTCGGGAAGGAATTTTCCTCCAGGGCAGATTGGGAGAGGCCCTGGGGGTTTTTCGCCTTCCTCTGTAGCATGGGGCAGGGGTCACTTGCTGGAGGATTCTCTGCTCCTTGAAGTCTTTAAACCACGATTTGAGGACTTCAATAGCACAGACATAGGTTAGAGGTTTGTTACAGGAGTGGGTGGGTGAGATTCTGTGGCCTGCGTTGTGCAGGAGCTCAGACTAGATGATCATAATGGTCCCTTCTGACCTTAGTATCTATGAATAAATTGGTTAGTCTCTAAGGTGCCACAAGTCCTCCTTTTCTTTTTGTGGATACAGACTAACAAGGCTGCTACTCTGAAACCATTCCCCAGAGTCATTCCTTATTTAAGTGCAGGACTCAGGACCACATCCTGGGTGCACAGTTTCCCAACTTACATTACATATAGGCCAATGGACAGCAGCTATTTCTTGCTTCCTCTCATGCCTGGTCATGCAGTGTCAGATGTGGCCTGGGCTCCGTGGCACAGAATGCATTTGCAGGAGGCTAGTTGCATTGGGGTGGGGGTATGTGTGTGTATGGACAAGTGACATTTCTCCAGGGAGGATCTCCCTGAATAGCAATATTTCCAATATGCCTCTGGAACTGTGCAGTGAGGGGAGGAACTGGATTAGCATCGATCCCTCCTCCCTGGGATTAGGTTTCTATCGAGTGAGGGGACTAGGGCAGGGGAGCTGTGCTGGAAGGAAGTGTGGAGTTTGCATTTCATTTCAGCACCAGCTTCTCCTGCTCTTCTCAAAGCGTTAATCAAAGAGATTGGCCAAAACCAGAGTTAAAGAACAGGCAGCTGAGACAATGCCCTGAGGAGGAGGGGGACTGTAACCATGGCACCAGGGCATGAGTGACAATACCGAATGACAGACAGGGAGCGGACAAAGAGCTGGGAGGGCTCAAGCAGGAGACCCACCAGCAAGGAGAGCATGGAGGCAGTGCCAACCTAAAGCAGCGACATGTGGGCTATGACGGCTCATTGGCATGAGCAAATGTCACAGTTGGGGTCTAGCTAATGAAGACACCAGTCCATGCCCTGTTGGGTCAGCCCTGGAGACCAACCCAAAGCTCCCCCAGTGATAGAGCAGGTGGTGAGGGACAACCCCTGAGATTTAAGACGCTACAGATAATAACCTGAACCCAGCAACGCATTGGCAGAGCCCGGCACACTGCTAACCACTGCCCATCACATTCCAGGAGCTGAACTCCGACTGAGCTCCAAGGGCAGCTCAAAGGGGACAGCTTTGCAGCAACAGTGCCAAGCAGTGGCCATGGAAGAAGCAAATACCAGTGACTATCAGGACCCACTGTTTGGCTTTGCTGTCACTGGCGCATCACAGAGATGGTTCTGAATATCACCTGCGAAAGGTGGGGGGTTGCGGGCTGGGCTCTCCTGGGGCTGGGGCGCCTGAGAGAAAGGAGGGCACTGCTGAGAATGCCAGCAGAGCTAATCCCAGCCTGCTTCTGCCACATCAACCCTCGCCCACCTCACTAGGCTTCTATCCCTGAGCTGCCGTGGCTCCTTTCAGGCTCCGAGGCCCTGGATGCTGGTGCATGAGTGGCTCTCACCAGGTTCACACGGGGAGACTTGCTCTGTTGAATTTGTTCCAGAGGGAGAGGGAAGTTGCCTGAGTCACCAATGACAATAATATCCCCAGGAGGCTTCCCAGCCACGGAGAGGGAGGCAGCAGAAAGGAGGTGGCTTCACCATTGTTGGGTGAAAACCACCAGCCTATTCAAACTGATTTTCCAATCTGTCTCTAGCATGTATCAGTGTTTACTCCAGGCCCTCCCCTCATCCATGCCACGCAGAGCCATGTCGCCTTTATACTGGACTCAGTCCCCCAACCCCAAATATTTAGTCATGCACGTACAACTTGGCATGGGGCAGAGCCAGACACTCTCGGAGTCTGGGCTGGAGCACCACAGAAAGTGGCATATTTTACCTTGATGTGTCAGGATTTATATAAAAGGGGACAGTTCAGCTCTAAATGTAATGAGTTGGAAGAACAGCCCTCCAGTGGCTTCCACCGGCTAGCACTGCATCAATAACATCGATTGCTAAAACTAACTAATAACCCAGGACTGGCATGGCTGAGGACTGCTCCGAGTAGGATAATAAAAACCAGCCCCACACGGACATACGCAGTTACTGCAAACAGGTGAGCTGAGTGAGCGCAGAGTGCCAGGACTAACAGGGCTGCGCAAATGAGAAGCCTCAACTCGTGCAAGGGCAGCTATTACAGGAGCCAAGGCAGGCAGTGTGCTGCAATCTTCTTTGTGCATGAAGACTGGGATGGGCACAGAAGCACAAATCATGGGGTGAAAAGACTTCAGCTAGTTTCCCAAGGGCAGCCAGGTGGCCACGCCCTGTTGAAATCCTGGATGGGATGGATGAAGGAAGTTAGGAGAATGTGACAAAAAGAAGAGGAAGATTTTAGATCCCTGGAAAAGGCACAAAAATCAGCATCCGCAAAGGTGATCTTGGAGACGGTTTTGGCACAAAGGGTCACTGGAAGGGGATGCTGTGAAAGTTCTGGATTCATGAAGCACTGGGGTACTGACCTTCTGGAGTAAGGCCGGTGCGCAGGAGAGGGAACAGACTTTCCCATTCACTCAGAAAATCTGACACGTGTTTCCAGTTGTTTGGTTTAGAGCCTTTCTATCCAGGTCTCCTGGCCCCACTACAATACCTTAACCACCCACCATCCTTCCTCTTTCTCTGAATGATAAAGTCAGTGATAAGAAAAGGAGTACTTGTGGCACCTTAGAGACTAACCAATTTATTTGAGCATGAGCTTTCGATGAAGTGAGCTGTAGCTCACGAAAGCTCATGCTCAAATAAATTGGTTAGTCTCTAAGGTGCCACAAGTACTCCTTTTCTTTTTGCGAATACAGACTAACACGGCTGTTACTCTGAAAAGTCGGTGATGACGCTCTAACAGAAGATGGCCAGTGTGAGCATTAATGTTTACAAGTGTTTGCACACTGGTACAAGGCACATGAGTCTGCTGGGCAGTAGAATGGTCTCCCAAGGGCAGCAGTAAAAACCCATCATTCAAGACATGGAAAAGTGAAGGGCCTGGAAGAGAGGAAGTAAGACACAATCCTGCCTTGGGAATGGACTAGATGGGCACTGGCATGGCTTTTCCAGCTCTGATTTTTCTAATTCTCCTTCTCGAATTATAACACGTTTTCTAAAAAAGAAGGACACACCTCTGCTTTCTTCCCAAGAGATGCAGTGAGAGCTGTCCATGCCTGTGATACGTCAGGAATTAACCAGACAGACAACTCCCTCGCAACACAGTACTTCTGACCGCAGCTCAGCCTGACTGACCTCAGCAAATGCTCCTGATGCCAAGTATCCCAGCCCCTGGGGAGTCTCATGGAGTGAGGCCTATCCATGATCATTACTAAAGGCAGGTATTGCTTCATGTTTTACGGTTAAGGCCACCAACACTTTCCATTGTGACCCTTAGTTTTCAGTCACTTACAGATGTCAGTTTTGAACCCTATGGAGAAGCACTCAAAGACCCTAGCCCAGATCAGGGCCCCGTTGGACTGGGCATGGCTCCTGCCCTGAAGAACTCAGTCTTGGCACCAAACTCCAGCCAAGGCGGAGATAGTGGCCAAGTGGACCCTTATTGATGACCGGCACAAGTTCTGGTGCTTTAGGTGAAGGAGGTAGTCCAGTATAAGTGGTATGGGGGCAAGGAACGGCGGCTGATGATGTTACTCCGCCCAAATGGAGAACCTTTTCCACTTAGCCAGGTAAGTAGCCCTGGTGAAGGGCTTTCTATTACCCAGGAGGACTTGTCTGACCTGGTCCGAACAAGAGAGCTCTGTGGCACTTAGCCATGGAGCATCCAGGCTGTAAGGTGGAGCGACTCCAGATTCGGGTGCCGGAGTCGCCCCTGGTCCTGTGTGATCAGGTCGGGAACCAGCGGTAAGGTGAGTGGGGCCACTATGGACATTTCCAGGAGCGAGGTGAACCAGTGGTGACGCGGCCACCCGGCGCTGTTAGTATGACTCGAGCCCGGTCCCTGCAGATCTTGAGGAGCGCCCTGTGGACTAGGTGGATGGGTGGGAAAGGATATAGCAGGCAGTCCTCCCATGAGAGAAGGAAGGCGTCCCCGATGGACCACAAGCCGTGGCTCCCGAGAGAACAGAATGTCTGACATTTCCTGTTGCCTGGTGTGGCAAACAGGTCTATCTGGGGAGAGCCCCAGAACTGGAAGATTGAGCTCACCATGTCTGGCTGAAGGGACCACCTGTGGCTGTTGAAGGTCTGGTTGAGGCTGTCCACCAGTGTGTTTTGCACCCCTGGGAGGTATGAGGCCTGCAGGTGGATCGAGTGCTCTATGCAGAAATCCCACAGCACAAGGGCTTCCCGGCACAGGGGAGAGGAGCGTGCACCTCCCTATTTGTTGATATAAAACATCGCCAAGGTGTTGTCCGTGAGGATTGAAACACATCTGCCCATTATGTGCGTTTTGAAAGCGTCATATGCCAGACACACTGCCCTCAGCTCTTTGACATTGGTGTGAAGAGCGAGGTCCACCGGAGACCAAAGGCCTTGGGTCTTGAGGTCCCCTACGTGAGCCCCCCAACCCAGATCCGAGGCGTCTGACACCAAGGTGAGCGAGGGCTGAGGGCTGGCAAAAGGTACTCCTGAGCAAACCATTCGAGGGTTGAGCCACCATAGGAGGGAGCCCAGTACCAGGCAGGGCAGGGTTACGACCCTGTCCAGCGCATCTTGGGCTGGTCAGTACACCGACGCCAGCCAAGACTGGAGTGGGCGCAGCCTGAGCCTGGCATGCTGCACCACGTAAGTGCATGAGGCCATGTGTCCTAGCAGCTTTAGACAGTTTCTTGCCGACATTATGGGGAACTGTCTGAGGCCTTGTATGATGTCCTGAAGTGAGCGAAACCTGGCCTCTGGGAGGTACGCTCTGTCTTGAGTAGAGTCCAGGACTACGCCTATGAACTCAATCCTCTGCACCGGGGACAGAGTGGATTTTTCCTCGTTCAGGAGGAGACCTAAGTCGAGGAAGGTCCTCCTTATAAACTCGGCCTGAGCCTCCACCTGGGCCCTCGAGCAACCCTCGATCAGCCAGTCGTTGAGGTATGGAAAAACCTGTATCTGGCGCTTGCGCAGGAACGCCGCAACGACTGCCATGCATTTTGTGAATACTCGCGGGGCAGTCGACAGTCTGAACGGGAGGACAGCAAACTGGTAGTGGCCTGTGTTCCCCACGAATCTGAGGTAGCATCTGTGATGTGGGACTATTGCGATATCATAGAATCATAGAATATCAGGGTTGGAAGGGACCTCAGCAGGTCATCTAGTCCAACCCCCTGCTCAAAGCAGGACCAATCCCCAACTAAATCATCCCCTCATATGAAAATACGCGTCCTTCAAGTCGAGGGCGGCGTACCAGTCTCCTGGATCCAGTGAGGGATGATGGAGGTTAGCGAGACCATGCGAAACTTGAGTTTCTTTACGTACTTGTTGAGCTGTCACAGGTCCAGTATGGGTCTGAGGACCCCCTTGGCCTTCGGTATTAGGAAGTACCGGGAGTAAAAACCCTTGCCCCTTAGCTCCTGAGGAACCTCCTCCACTGCCCCTACCGAGAGGAGGAACTGCACCTCTCGACACAGAAGTTGCTCGTGAGAGGGGTCCCTGAAGAGGGATGGGGAAGGGGGTTGGGGGGGTGAGAGGGTACAGAATTGGATGGAATATCCCCTCTCTACTGTGCGGAGCACCCAACAGTCTGAAGTAATATGAGACCGGGCATGGTAGAAAGGGGATAGACAAGACGAGAAAATAAGATGGGAAGGATCCAAAGGTCGAACTGGCAAGCCGTCCTCGACCGTACCCTCAAAAGGGTGGTCTAGAGCCCTGTGGGGCCCTAGGCTGGCCCGAGTTTTGGCCAGAGGGAGGACGTTGCCTCCTCCGAGTGCTCCCGTTCCGCCTATGTGGAGCGTCCTGGCGGTTCTGGGGTTCATAAGGACGAGGAGCAGGTTGAGGCCTAAACTGTCTGCGCTGGGTAGCAGGCGTTTGAAGCCCCAGCGAACAAAGGGTAGCCCTCGAGTCCTTCAAGCTGTGAAGTCTCTTATCCATCTTCTTGGAGAACAGAGCTACACCTTCGAAGGGAAGGTCTTGAATGGTCTGTTGGACCTCATAGGGAAGACCAGAGACCTGTAGCCAGGAGCCTCTCCTCATAACCACCCCTGTGGTCAAAGTGCGAGAGGCCGCATCCGCCGTGTCCAGGGCCGCTTGTAAAGACGCTCAGGAGACCAACTTCTCCTCCTCCACGAGCGCAGAGAACTCCTCCCGAGCTTCCTCAGACAGAAGCTCTGTAAATTTTGCCATATACGAGCAGGTGTTATGTCCATAGCAGCTTACTATGGCCTGTTGGTTGGCTATACGAAGCTGTAGACCTGCTGTGGAGTAGGCCTTCCGGGCAAACAGGTCCAGTTTCTTGGCATCCCTGTTTTTAGGAGTGGAGCCTTGAAACCCCTGACGTTCTGTCTGATTGGCTGCGTTGACCACCAAAAAGTCTGGAGGAGGGTGGGTATAAAGGCGTTCATACCCTTTAGAGGGAACAAAGTAGCGGCGCTCAGATTTCTTGGCCGTAGGTGCCAGAGAAGCAGGGGTTTGCCACAAGTTCTTAGACGTTTCAGTTATTGACTTGATAAATGGCAGTGCAACCCTGGATGGGCCAGAGGGAGTCAGGATGTCTATGACCGGGTCTAAGTCCTCTTCTACCTCCTCTGCCTGAATCCCAAGGCTTTGGGTGGCCCGCCTCAAAAGCTGTTGAAGAACCGGTTGTCCTCTAAAGCTGTGGCCGTCGAAGTCCCCGCGACCGCTTCGTCGGGTGAAGATGAGGAAGAGAGAACCGGAGGTGGACCCAGTTCACTGCCTTCAGCCCCCCCAGGGTCCCTCGGCACGCGGTACTTGGTCTGTGGAACTGGCACCAATGAAGAACTCTGCATCGCAGCTGGTGCTGGGGCAGGTAAAACCGGTGGGACCGAGACTGTTGAGGTCGGTAGGGACGGAGCTGAGGTTTCCACCGGTGCCGTCAGTAGAGGAGCCAGTGCCGGGGCTGGCTGAGGCATTGGTGCCGAAACCATGCGAGTCAGCGGGGCCAATCCGGGCGAGGGCGGTGCCGTCATTGGTGGTGCCAGTGCTGACTGTGGCACAAATGACGCTGAGGACACCGACACCGTTCTGGAGCCCGGACCATGGACTTGA
Organism: Natator depressus; assembly: GCF_965152275.1. NCBI lineage: Eukaryota > Metazoa > Chordata > Testudines > Cheloniidae > Natator > Natator depressus. The sequence continues at coordinate 1,540,797 of NC_134247.1, forward strand.
CCCTGGCTCTGATGGTATGCCCAGGGTGTTCAGAAGGGCCATTGAGCAGGTGGTTGCCACTGTTGTTGCCACGGTGCCGGGTATGGTTGGTGACTGCGCCGGGACCGGGATCTTCTGCTGCGCGATCTGCTCGATCAAACCCAGTCTACCTCCGACTCCGAGGTCTCTGAATAAGACCACCACGGAGGAGCAGTCCCCTAGGTCGCCAGTGAACTACGACTCGACTCCGGGGAGCGGCGCGCTTCCTGCGTCTGTGCAGGCGGTGCCAGAGATGGAGACCAACGAGCCATCATGGTTGGCTTGCCCCTGGAGTGAAACAGGGGCCGTGCGGTCACCAGAGACTTGTCCCTCCTTTGGGGGGAGGACGGCACCAGGAGGCGCATCAGGTCCGTTGCCGTCTCGAATGCCTCTGGCGTCGATGGTGGTTGTATGTCCACCAGATGGTCCGGGGACCGAGGAGGGTTCGGACTCAACTGGACCCTGGCCAGGGCAGGAGTCGACGAGACTCTGGGTGGAAGTGAGGTGGACGTGGTCTGTGCTGAGCCACTCGCAGACGGCACCAGTCCCTTAGGCTTCAGGGGTGGTGATCAGTCTCTCGCTGGCCTCTTCTTCTTTACTGGCACTGGGGATGGAGAATGGTGCCGAACGGATGCCGACGCCCTATGTCCCAAATAGTGGCGGTGCCAGTGGGCTTTAGAGACCTTAGTCTGGCCCGATTCGCGCGCCGTTGGCACCGGAGCACTGTGCACCGAAGAGGATGTGTTCGGTGCCAGGTCATTGGGTCCCAGGTTGGATTGCAGTCTCAGAGCCACCTCCATGAGCAGGAGTTTCAGTCTCTGCTCTCTGTCCTTAAGGGTTCTTGGGCGGAAACCCTAGCAAATGCGGCACTTGTCCTTTTGGTGAGTTTCACCAAGGCACTGCAGGCAGGATGAGTGAGGATCACTCTTGAGCATAAACTTGCCACAGGACACTCAGAGTTTAAACCCCGGAAACCCGGGCATACCCCCGGAGGAGAAACTATCTATCTACCAAACACTACTAACTATGTGATAAGTACAACTATAGAGAAAAACTATTTACACTAAGAACAAAGACACTGCTAAGGCGCTTGCTGCAAGAGCGAGCAAAGTTCCAGCTAGCCGTCACGGGCGGTAAGAAGGAACTGAGGGGGTGGGGGAGTCGGCTGAGCCCGACATTTATCCTCAGGGGGCACCCAGGCTGACCCTATGGACGCTCCCAGGGAAAAAAGTGGCGTGCACACACCTGCTTTGAATGGACATGAACAATCACTCGAAGAAGAACAGGGTCGTTACTGTGTGGCAGGCACCATCCTTCTCCGATCACTCCTGGACTGACAGCTGGATGCTGCAGGCCGGTCACTCTGGTCAGTTTCCCCCAGACTCACTGCAATCAGCTTTCTAGCCTCCCCACTCTCACCTCCTCTGCCCTGTCGTTTCTCCAACATTCACAGAAAGAGAAAGAGGGAAAAATACCCAACGAGAAAGTGCCAACCAGCACTTAGAGGGAAAGTGATTTAGTCTGTTGGAAATAAGTAACTGAATAGAGAAGAAATAAAGTGTTTCAAAGTTAATGACCTAAATGTCAGCCCTGATGGCTGGGGTATTAAGCTAGTTATTGGAGTACTCCTACAAAGTTAGTTTCTTTCACATGTCCTCAGAGGCCGAGCAAAGAGAGCAAGCGCTCTGCTCTGTGACGCAAACCTGCCCGATCTTCCTGGGCACTTGTGACTGAACGCAGAGGTTGTGTGGCACATTCAGCCACCAGCCCACTGCACCTCGACTGCCAGAGCTCTGGGAGGCAGCTCCCCTCCTTACGCCAAGGAAACAGTTTCTTTAGGAGCCATTCCCCATCTTGGGGCTAATCTCAGAAGTTTCCCAACTCCATGGCATTAGAATGCAAGCAGCACTGGGAGGGACAGGCACCTGTGGCAGGGCAGCCGTTCTCCTGGCTTCTCTCCATTTGCCTCAAGCATCTGGAGGTAGAGGAAGGTGAAAGCCCCCTCAGGAAGGGGAAATGACGCTGTTTCTCCGCCTGCTCCAGGGCACATTTTGAAGATACAGCTCTGGGCACAGAAAGTCTGCTCTCCCTGTAAGGGAACGGATCTTCCCAGAGCAGCATGACAGCATGGGCACGTCTGTAGCAAACACAGAAACAACTTATTGCTTTACCTCTGTCATTTTGTAACTAGAAGCCTTTGGCTGGTAAAGGGGAGTGAATGCCAAGTGCATGCCTGGCTGGGGGCACTGTGTGGCTGTTTCAGATTGAAGAGAAATGGGTCCCCAGCCCCTGCAAACCAAAAATGCTGACAGTGCCTAATTGCCGCCCTGAACTTGCCCAACAGCTAGATGGTTAACGGGGCACCAGCAACTTGAAGATCACCGGGGGCTCTGAAAAGGTGCCCTCTCCATGGTCCCACATACTCTAAGGCAAGGGGAACAGGAAATGTCGTCTCTCTCTCTCTCCAGTTCAGCCCACTATGCAGAGTTGCCCTCATGGCTTCCCCTGGAGGCTCAGCCTCTCCCTTGCTGAAAAGACCCTTATAAACATCCTCAGTGAGCCCCAAACACACACTATGACTTTAAACATAACCAATAAAATGGAACTTGGTCCTGCGATTCTGAAACTGCCATTGAAAACCAATGAGTTAGCGGACTGGGGTCACTGCACTCAGCACTGAGGTCACTCTTCTGACCCAAGGAGAGCCCCCACTGGGTGTGTGTCTCATAAGTCAAGAACATTTCTCAAAGGACCATGTAGGAATTGGTCTGATGTCTCCGAGTCCCCCACATGCTGACTGAGTGTGTGTGTAGGAGAGAGAGAACCTGCCCGTGTGACTGGGAACACTTGTGGCTGGGAGGAGAAAGCAGGGCAAGTGGGAGACTGCAGTTATTTGTAAATAATCCTTAATTAATGAGATTCTCAATAATAGCTGTTTTGGCGTTAGGCCGGGCAGGGATGACGGCAATCTCCATTCTTCCACTCTTCAATTACATCTTCGGGGATGGAGGCAGAACTAGGCAGGGTGAATTAGAGAGACTTTTGTCATGCTTAATATCAATTCATTTTGCAGACTGCTGACACAGCAGGATTTCACAGCTCAGAATTTATGGTTCTCTCAAGAGCGCATGAGCAAAAAAAGGAGAAAAATGTTCTGCCATCAGCACAAAAATATCAACAATCCTGGAAAGGAGAGGCAGCCTCTAGGGAGAGCCCAGCAGGAGCAGTGCCCTACTGTGGAGATAAGCAGGGCTGGGGCACTGAGTCAGGGACCATTCCCTAGGCTGCATTCCCTTCAGAGGGAGCAGACCAAGCATCCCCTCCCAGCAGGCACAGAGGTGCCAATCTGCATGGACAGGATGTGGTCAGGCCCATAGGCAGTTAGGGTGCCCTCTGCATTCCCAGCCCCTTCTTGCCATTAGTTCATCAGACAGCCCAGCCCCCTAGGAGAGGGGAGGACACACTCACATGTGATTTGTTCACTGTGCCTATGCTAGTCCTCTCTGTATCACATGGAGAGTCACCCTGAGGTTCCCGTCCCTCCCCTCAGCCTCTGCTTTTAGCAAGTAGGCACTTCTGCCTCAGGCCACATGTCAGGGAGCTCATGGGCTTCCCTTGCCCTGAGCAGCCTCATCCCAAAGCATTGGATGGTGTCAGCATGTTATTCAGAGCAGCCTGGCCACACTCAGGGGCTTGATCTGGCCATGGTTTCAGTGGGAGCATCTCTGCTGAAACTGATGGAGTTGCACCTGTTCACACAAGCTCTGAATACCAGCTGTCCTTAACTTGGTCCCCACTCCCAGGGTGTGAGCAAGGGCCTGATATAAATGCTGCAGGGCGCCTGCCCAACAGCTGTGTGTCTCAACCCACATGCTTGCCCTGCTTCTGGCTTTCACACCGTTATCCTATCATTGCTTGGCCTATTTCTGCTCTCTCAATAGAGAGGATGGCCCAGAGGTTATGGTCCAGGACTGGTAGGCCAGGCCCCCTCTCTGTGCCACTAATTCACTAGCTAACCTCAGACAAGCCGCTCCCCCTCGCTGCACCTTGATTTCTCTACCTCCTGGGGTAGGGAGGGTAGCTTCCTGGATGTTTACAGCAGGTGCTAATGGTGAGGCTGTTACTGAGCCCTGGATGGGAGAGCCTGGCAGTTCACACGCGGCTCCATGGTTTCCTAAATGGCTTTAAAAATACCTACTCCTATAGAGCTCCCCCAATCCACTCCCCCTGGAGCCCCATCAAGAGCCAGGAACTTGCTTTGCAGAAGTATAAATGAGACAGGTTTGGGGCTGGCCAGAGACTTTACAGGATATTAACTGGGAATGTGGCCTGGGGGGAATTTGAAAGGACACCAGTTCTCACTGGTAGCAGATTCACAGCTGAAGGAGAGTTGGACACAATGATCCCTTATGGGGCTCACCATCACAGGAACAGAATCCACACTCCCCTAATACACCACCATGGCTAATGGGGCAAACACCACATGCCCTACAGGGCAATGAATATGTATGTGGCAGTCTGGGCTAGCCTGGATCATGCTGGAGTTGGTAGGGTGGGGTCTTGGGAGATCAAAGCTCGTTTAGTATCAGGGGGTAGCTATGTTAGTCTGTATCCACAAAAACAACAAGGAGTCAGGTGACGCCCTAAAGACTAACAGATTTATTTGGGCATAAGCTTTCGTGGGTAAAAACAGATGGAGTAGGGTTTCATCTGAAGGAGTGGGGTTTTTACCCATGAAAGCTTATGCTCAAATAAATGTCAGGTTTCAGAGTAGCAGCCGTGTTAGTCTGTATTCGCAAAAAGAAAAGGAGGACTTGTGGCACCTTAGAGACTAACCAATTTATCTGAGCATAAGCTTTCGTGAGCTACAGCTCACTTCATGCATCCGATGAAGTGAGCTGTAGGCTCACGAAAGCTTATGCTCAAATAAATTGGTTAGTCTCTAAGGTGCCACTAGTACTCCTTTTCTTTTTTCAAATAAATGTGTTAGTCTTTAAAGCTCATTTAAGCTCTTGATATACATGGGTAGGTGGGGCTTGGCTGCCATTGGCTCAGAAGCCATCACTCAGGCTGTGGCTTTGCAGGGACATACTAGGGGGTATGTCTACACTGCAGCTGGAAGCGTGCCTCCCAGCCCAGGTAGACAGACTTGCACTAGCTCTGCTCGAAGGAGCATGCCAAAAATAGCAGTGTGGGCACTGGTGGCAGCTCAGGCTAGCTGCCGGAGTCCAAGCCTGCCCAGCCCTTCAGATCTGTGCTTGGGTGGTCAGACTGAACTACGACCCTTGCCACAACGTCCTCACTGCTATTTGTAACATGCTAGCTGGGAAGCAGACTCCCGGCTGCAGTGTAGACACAATCCAGAGCGCCAGGAGTGTAGCCGATCAGTTTTTTTTCACACTGAGCAGGGTGCCACATTTATGCCCAGCACAAGCTGCAGCAAGGAGTGACAGATACCTGCTGCCTGCAGGGTGTGAGTCTGAGTGAAACACACATGTACAAATGGGCTGACGGTTGCATGCCTCTAGCAGAATGCTTGACTCTCTCACCAATCAAAGCTATTACCTCCTGCACCTTGTCTCTCTAATACCCTGGGAACAACAAGGCATCCATCAGAAGAGACATCTCTCTGTAACACGGCAATGGCTCTGATTAGGTGGTTAAGATTTTGCTAGTGAGTTCCAACTTCAAGTAGCTAACGCCACTCAGCTCAGAGGCAGTCAGTCTTCTCAAGCTCTCCTTCAGTGCCAGACATTGGGTCCAATCTGCAGACCCCCAGCAATGTGCAAATGAAGACCGTCAGCTGGAGAGTGCCAGCACTTTGATGGATCTGAAGTTTCCTCTGGGTGTTTGCTCTCTGTCCTGTGCAGTACTCAGAGCTCCTGGAAATGTACAGAGCTGCAGGGCCCTGCCAAAGCAGACTGTCTCCCGCTGCTTCCAATAGATGACTCAATCAGTGGAAGATGCAGGCAGCTTTTGCTCCGTGTGCTTTCTCTTCATGGGACACAACGGCAGGAGGACTCCAGGAAGGCTCTCCATGCCCCCGGGCCTAAAGGTGCTGCACCCCAAGCAGCAGAGGGGAAAGATGCTCCTAGGGATGGCAGCTGGCATTCAGCACACGCAAGCTCCATTCCACAGGTGTTTACAAAGGACAGCTGATCCAGATTTCCTTCCTGCCAGGGCCAGAACCTGCATGCTCGGCATTTCTTTCCCCTTGCCCAGGTGTCAAACCCCCCTATCTGAGCCCTCTTTTCCCCTCTCCCAGGCCTTGTCCTCTGTTAGCTGGCAGAGAGCTCAGGGGTCAGAGACTAGAAATGGTCTCGGGGAGACTATTGTACTACAAATACAGGACTGGTTTAAACTATAGCTCCTGGAAAAGCCTCACCTTACCTCTGGCTTCTACCCACAAACAAGTGGAAACTGGGGTTCGAACTGCGGGCAAAGTCCTCACCTGCCCTGCCTTCAGCAGGGCTCAGATTCAGTGCTTCTGTCACAGTCTCTCCGTGGACTAAGAAGCATCAGAGAGCTTGGGGGACTGAAGACTGGAAGGGCAGGGAGGCTAGTGGTCGGGAGTGAGGAGCAGCATGTAAACATGCCTGGGAAAGGAGTCTGATCAGCATTTGGCTGCATTTGTTTAGCTCTGGACAGACATCCCCTCATTTGCAGGCACCAGAATTCATCTCCACAATTACAAAGAGCCCTAGAAAAGGCAGAGGCTAATGGGGAAGGGAGGCAGAGCATGAAGGCCTCCAGAAACAAACTTCTAGTCTCATTTCCTTCTTCCCCTAGTTGGCCCAGAAGAGAGCTCATTAAAACAGGCAGCGCTGAAGCCCCTGTAGCATCTGGCTCAACAGCAGGGGCTGGGACAGCCGCAGAGCTAACCTGCAGGGAATTACTGCAGTATAGTCTGCTCTCAGTAAAACCAGAAAGAGCTTTGCATCCCCAGTCCAGCTTCTGTCCCCTCCATCACCTGACAAACTCAGCCCACTTGTTGCAGTGTCCTCACTGATCTTGCCCTGCGTGTTCTTCTGACAGGATATTTCAGCACCCTCTGGCTGAGAAGTAGTAACTCAACAGCTCTGAATGGCCAAGTTCCCTGCAGGAGAATATGCTAGTGTACACAGGGCAGTGCAGAGACTTTCACAGGCACTGAACAGGTCGATCTCTTGGGCTTTAACTCCACCAGCCTAGCCCATGCTAATGGCCAGGGGCCTTGTCTACACTAGACGATTAGAACATGTGCTAACATAACCCCTCAAGTCTGAGTGTAGACAAGGCCCTGGATGGCTGGCTTGGAAGGAAGCTGGGTCTGGATTTCATGGTATGAACTTGGTGCTCATGAAAGCAAAGGTACTTTTTTTGGCCTCCTCACAACCCAGCTCGCTGATGCCCATCTGACATCAAATCAAAGGCAATCTGGCCTATCTGGGTGCTGGGTTTAGAAAGGCTGCAAGGCAGATTGCTCCTTCAGAGCAGGGTGGGATCAGGCTGCAAGTTGCTGAAGGCTGCTTAGCACAAATGGTTTAATGTCCTCTGGTACCTCGTCACCCTCCATCCTTCTCCCCTGCCAGCCAAGCCAAGGAGGAGGCAACAGACCAAAGCTAACCAATCCATCCTGTGCCTGGCCCCGTGGACAGGCAGTTGGTTATTTTTGGAGGAGATAAGGGAGATCCCCGATCTGTCCACCTGGGAATCAATCACTCGCAGTCAGTCCCCAGGCCTCTCCAGAGAGATTTTCCTTTATAGCAGCCCAAATTCAGTGTGGCATCTGGTGCAATAAAGGGAAACAGCCAAGGGCATTAATAGTCTCAGGCCATCGCTGGGGAGTGGAATGAAAATCCTGCCTAAAGTACAAGGCCCAAGCGTAATACAGGTATTCAAGACGGACCTAAATATAGGCTACTGCCCGCCCCCCTCGCCCCCCCAAGGGGAACTGAGTGGAGCCCTAGGGCTCCTGCATGTTGCGCCCTGCGCTGCTCTGACAGCTCCTCATTACCTGCTCTCAAGCAGAGGAGACGGTAATAAAGGAGCAGTTATTATACAGTGTTATTTGACCCCAAGGGGGTTTTATGCAAAATGACACACAATATAAATGACTGTTGTAAACAGAGAGTTTAATAAAGGGCTGTGCGCGAATTTACAGCCTCCCCAAGGATAATTAAAATTATTTATCTACTTACCTAGCTAGCCGTCTAAGCAGTCTATTAATTATTATCTATTATACACAGCCTGCTTTGCATGCTGCCAGAGGATTGGCTAATAACACTCTTCAGTACAGATATGCTGCAGCAAAGGGAAGGCTCAGGACAATTTCGGCCAAGCCCTGAGAGAAGTATGTCTACACTGCACACTAAGCCTGGGCTCTGACTCAAGTTTGAGCCCAAGCCCTGCTTCCATCCACACACAAATCCACCAAGTGTTCAGGAGCCAGGTCCTAGGACCCTCCTTGGGGGATCGGTCAGAGCCTGAGTCCTGCTGTGACTCAGGTCCAAGCCCTGTAATTTTGCAGCGTTGATGCAGCTCAAGCCGCAGAGCCAAGTCAGAAGGTCTGAGCGGGGCAGTATGGACGTTAGCTCGGCGGGGAGACCTGGGTCTAGCACTTGTAAACCCAGGTTTACAATGAAGAGTGGACACTCGAGCTGGGAAACAGTGTAGGTAGGTAACTATGAGCAACATCACATGTGTAATTACTGGAACAATGGATTTCTAAAGACCCCTCTGCTTTCTTGATCCTCCAACTTTTTGCAAACTGGCCTGGGACAGACTGAAGTTCTGGCTCCATTGTGTCATTTACCGACTCATTCTGCTGCTGAGAGAACCTCATAGCATAATGTGTGTGTGTGTGGGGGGGGGAACGGGGGGGGGGGGGACGGACGGACGACCCTCTGCTACACCTACATTTCCACTCCAGGCAGGAACAGCCTCCCTCCTTGCAGCAGGTGCACCCCAAAGCCTTTTACAAATTGGCGATGCAAAACTACACATAGGCATCACTTTTCTTACCAGCCGGAAAAGTAGCCTCACTGGGGCAGAAGGCAACAGCTTATGCTAGCATTTCAGAACCCCCTATTCACGCCAGACTGCAGGGGACCTCGTCCCAGCCAGATGCCATTCCCTAGGCTGGAATCTGGGCAGCAAACAGTGTCACTAACCCCCACAGCTGGATAACACACCAGGGTTCCCTGTGGGCCAAGCAACCTCAGTGGGGCTCCTCTCCGTGCTTGGGGAGAACTCATGACAGCCATGACAGCGCGTGTTCCTACCCACTCTCTGGGGCAGTCAGAAAAGGCCGAGCCTGGGGCAGTCAGTGCTGCCACTCCTCCTCCCCATGCCGAGCAGATAGCAGCAAGCAGCTGCTGGGTGCCTGGCTTCACAAGGCTAATCACACTCCCATCGACTCTCGGAGGGCAGTGCCAGGAGAACAAAGGGGGTCTGCTCCTGAACTCACCCAGCGAAGCAGAGGACACTGAGCAGGGGGCTACCGTGACAAGACCCAGGAATACCACCTACTCCCAAGAGACTTATGGACCAAAGCAATGGAGATTAATAGCCAGAGAAGGCTCCAGGGCTGGGGTAATTGACTTAATAGTGACTCACTGAAGAAGGGAGGAGAGAGGAAGAGGCCTGTGGAGCAGCTCCAGGTGTGCCAGGGTGCGGGATGCTGCTGTGTGTCTCCCCGCCCAGCCCCTTTGCTTGGCAAGGCACTGTGTTAGGGGTCCGGGGGAGGGAGGCAGCGGCTCTCCTGCAGCCTGTCGCAGAGCTACCTGTTCCTCTCTATTTATTAGCATTACAAAACAATCATCAGTTCAGAGGCGTAAGGCTCTCGGCACATAAAGAGACGTCAGGGGGCTCCAGTGAGTGGATACTTAACATTGTTTTATCAGCTTAATAAACCTGGCAGCTGCTGCCAGAACCTCCTTGCTGGCCTCAAGCCCTCCCCATTTGGGAAAGTAGCTGGGACAGGGAGAACGACAGGGCTGGAGCTGCCCTCACAGCCACTAGCCAGCACAAGGGCTGGTACCTCATGGACAGGGAGAGTCAGTGCAGGGGCTTTTGTGCTGGCACAAGACTTAAAGGCTGGGAGTTGTTCTGGCAGAAGCTTGTCAAACAGCTGGTCAGGAGAAGGGAATCCAGCTGCCTGTATCTACTGCAGGCAAAGCAAGGTGCCAGCTCCCACGAACCTACCCAATAATCACCCTTGGGTTTGCTGCCCCTGCCCTGCTCCTCTGCCAAGGTGGACTCCCAGTGCCACTGTTGTTCTCAGCAGCCATGCACTCCAATGCCAAGCAGTTCTGCTGCTCTCCTGTGCGGGGTAGGCAGTGCAACGACATTTGGCAATGCCAACAGGCTAGGCCCATGGCTCTGGAGCTACTGAGATTCCTATTCAAACCCACATTCCCCAGTGCCTGTTCCACGCCAAAGCCAAAGAGCAGGATCCACTGCCAAACAGGCCCACCCCAGCCAAGTAGACAGCACTGGCACATAGTGCAAACCCCAGGTTAGCCACAGTAATGTTAGAAACGTACATAGACTCTGTGCAGATCTCTGCAGAGGCGTGTCCAGATGCCCTGCCAAAGGGTCCTGTATGAGAGAACCCAGCCATACTGACAGTTCCGCATTGGGTGCTGCTCTTGGCATAGCCAGATGACAAATACTGATGAAAGAGATTCAACAAACTGGCACGTACCACAGGAACTTCCTTTTTTGAAATCCTGCCTCCTCCCCAGACAGACATATCCCAGCCTCCCCACACCCACATGGGTACTCCCCTCATGCATCTCTCCCCACACCCAGGCATTCCTGACCTCCTCACCTGTGCTCCAGTCCTGATAATCCTGACCCCTGCACTTCCACCTGCTCCACTGAAACACACTCCCCCTCTGCCACCTGAGCTTCTCATGGGCATCCCTGACTTCTGTGCCTGTGCCCCAGCCACAATAACCCTGACTCTGGCACCTACCCAGTGCTGTCCTCTGCACCTCCAATGCCAGCCATGTCACTGCCTAGATCTCTCTACCACTACCTTCCGCACACAGAGACCTGACAGCGACACCACCCCTCGCTGGCTCAGCCCCCTGTGACTATTGTCAGTCCCTGGGGCCTGTTCCCGGGCAATGGACATGTCTGCCCTGCAATCAGTGTGACGGCAACTTGTTTAGACACACCCGAGCGACATCAAAGCTAGCCTGAGTAACAGCAGCAGCTGGAAGCACAGGCAAGCATCCCAAGGACAATCCTGCCCAGAACCCTGGGTACACACGTGATCAAGCTGTGAGCCCATGGCACCACCCCTGCCACCACAGCTACCCTGCTCTTGGTACTTAAGAGAGCTTTGATCTAGCTAGATGGAAGGTAGCTGGGGCATGCCTACTTGTGCTGCAATCACACCACCTGATTGCAGTGCAGACATACCCAGTAGCCCCAAGAACTCACTGCTGCAGCCACAGCCTCTCACTGAAAGCAGTTCTGTGCAGCTGTGACAGCAGGAGCCATCAGGTCAGCTAACCCCCTTGTCAAGGTGCCCAGCACATGCACAGCCAGGCTGACAGCTGGATTCAGCAAGGAGAGAGTCAGCATCAGTGAAAGGACCCGACGAGGCACCCCAGTGGCACAGGAAGGCCAGGCAGTGCCAGAGGAGGAAGTCTGAGTGCAGGTGACAGTGTGCAGAGCTCTAGGTCTCACAGGTGGAATCAAAGCTGCCAGAGATGGGAATGGAATCTTCCCCCAAAGCTCCCTGCAGGATTGTTCCCTAGGGAGTATTTATCTTTAAACGGCTCCAGTGAGAAGGAGCTTTCCCTGCCTCCCCTGGAGACTAGAACATGCTCGAATAGACTGAGCACTGGAACATGGTTCAGCCTAGATGCTCTTTAGGAAACGATTATCAGAATGTCAGCAGGCACAGGGTCTGCAAAGAGCACCAGGGACCTACCAACCATACGGGCACTGGGAGGGGCACAGATCCGTGGCAAAGTGGGCTCTGCCCATGGAACGGGGAGGCTCTCCCAGGATGGGAAGGATCACCTGTACAGCAGAGGCTGGATTTCTTCCACAGTGTGGAGGCAGCTGGGCTGCTCTCGCAGCATGTGCCTGTTCATGTGAGAGCAGCACCATAATTAGGAGCTCAATTCCTTTAACAGGATGCTGGGTTGTTTTAATTTGCTGGGGCGCCTGGCAGTGAGAGCCATTCTCCCCTCCAGCCCTGCGGTTCTCAGCACATGCCAGAGCCTGCCTTGCTTTGATTCCATACACTTACACTTCTAGTATTACAAGCTAATAAAAGCCGCTTGATCAAATTCCAGGTCATTACTCAAGGAAAGAGACCCCTCCACTGCCGGCAGCAAGAGCTTCAAACCAATTAAAGCAACCTAGCGTTTCTGCAGGCTGCCTGCTGCCTGCCACACGAGGGTCTCAGTGGGCCCAGGCCTGCAATGAGCAAAATGCACAGTGTTAATAGAGGCACTTAAATGCCACGCCAGGGGGACTCTTGTAAATAAGGCCACTCGGCAGAGGTGGGTACAGCCTCTGGAGCTCGCCCTGGAGGCAGCGCCAATAAAAAGGAGATTGAATTGAATACAGCTTGCTTGGCACCAGGAACATCAGAACGGCCACACTGGGTCAGACCAATGGACCATCTAGCCCAGCAGCCGGTCTTCCGACAAAGACCAGTGCCAGGTGCTTCAGAGGAAGTGAACAGAACTGGGCAATTTATTCATTGATCCATCCCCTGTCATCTAGTCCCAGCTTCTGGCAGTCAGAGGTTTAGTGGGGGGGCTCCTTGGAGGAAAGCTCTGATATTTCCTATTAGTGCCCCTTGCTGCCTGCCAGGGCAAACGGTAGGCCCCATTTCCCACTTGGGGCTATTGCACAGATTTCTGTGCAGGCCAGGTTGGCAGCAGGAATGTGCCATCTACCATTTCTTCATGGGGGAGCAGAGGGGACAATTAACCCAAATAAAACAGAATGGGATTGCTGCAGAAAAAATCATACCAAGATTGGCTGGGGAAGCTGCAGCTTAGCACTTGGGCCATTCACCTCCAGAGTCCAGGAATGTGCTGGAAAGCCAAAACTCTAGGGAAGGGAGGTGACGGGGCAAACTCCGTCCCCAGGGAAGGCTGGGATTAGATGCTCCTTAAAGGCTGCTGGCCAGGCTGAAGAATGAAATCCTCTGGCCCATGGCTCGAGCCCCATGGAGAGGAATCTGTGCCCTGACTCTAGGCCAAGGAGGGTCTGAACCTGATGAGCCCCTGCCCTCATCCCCTGGTCTCTACAGAGTCAGACAAGTGTCAGATATTAACTACCAAGTACAATAACTATAACAAAGCTGCTATTGACTCCTGCGTGGGAGTCGATAAAGATACTTAACAACACAGCTGGGTTTCACATTTTGCCTGCACCACCACCGTCAGCATCAATACTGCAGCACGTGTCCGCAGGCTTCTCCCTAGTGGGGACCAGCCAGGGAGAACAAGGCCCTCTGGCATCCCACAGAGAGCAGGAGCCAAAGAGAGCAGGGAACCATCAAACTCCAAGAGACACCAAAACACACGCAAAGAGGGAAAAGCAAGGGCTGAAGAGACTGTGGAGAGGTGCCTGTAACCAGCCCCAAAGCCAGAGCACCTTTAACACCTTAAACCAATAACAAGCAGGGGCTGAAGCTGCCGAGAGAAAGACTGCTATAATGGAGACTTGACGCACTCACTTTATTTTCAAACTCTGCCTCCCTGGGTTCTCTGTGTCCTGAGGCTGCAGCAGAGCAATGACTTGGAATTCTGTTGACTGTTTGCTTGATGAGGTGTCAGAGAACAATTCTGCCAGGCAGAGAAAGTTGTTGGATCTGGGTTACTGTGAAGGCAGATCAGCACAAAGGAGTTTGTTTCGTTAGGGACAATGGGCTGCTGGGTAACTTGCTGCACACACAGCCCCTCGCTTTGAGTGTTGGGAAAGGTGCTGTGAGATCTTCTGGGGAGCAAGCAGGAAGAGAAAGGGTGGGGATGGAAGAGAGAGGGAGAACATGAATCCTCTTCTAGCTTCTCATTCCAAACCTGTTCTGACCCCAGAGGGGTCCGTGACCAGCTCCAATGGAGCTGCCAAAAGGTACTGTTCCAGGGAAGGAGACAGCAAGCTGCCCTTAGCTTGTCTCCTTACATTTCCCTGCAGCTTCAAGTGGATTTGGAACTTTCCTTCACTTCCTGTCTTAGACAGCTGTGCTGCGTCCCATGGGAACATTTCAGTGGTAGGTGCTGCCATTGCTTGAATTAAGCCGTGAAGCATTTTAGGAGTGAGAGAGGTTACAATTCACAAGCTCTTCTCAACTCCTGGCCTGTTTTCCGCACCAGCAGGTACTGAGAAGTCTTCTGCTCTCCTTTGTGCTGGCTTTGCAGAGAAGCTGTTAAGTTTTGCACCTTATGCCATGCTCAATCTGCCTGCAGCTTGAGAGAGGTGTGGGGTAGTTCAAACATGGGGCAGTTCCAGCATCTCATTAAAATGCAAATGAAAGAACTTTGTAATCGGTGACCGGAGAGATGTCATAGCCAGCTGCTCCACTGCAGAGCTGGGGAGGGGAGAACTCTGCACCCACACGGTTAAATCTGTTTGCAATCCTTCAGGTTCCCACTGAGAAGCAGCAGCAGCTTGCCCAATCCTACCCACCACAGGTGCAGGGATGAGAAAGGACTTGCTAAGGAGAGCTGAGGCATGGAGCATGACAGCCTCCAAGGCCAGGAGAACACACCATGAGGCATGAGACTACAGCACCTCTCAGCAGCAAAAGGCAGGAGAGCAGCTGAGATTGGCTGCCTTGCACTCCAAATGCTGAGAGCACACGTTACCCCAAGAGCAGCACAGCACAAAGCGGGGCCGGGAGGAAAAGAAGCTAACAGCGCAGGAAATAAACAGCCAGTAAGTGGCACTGAGTGACCTGGACTGTGCATTGTAACATTCTCTCTGCCAGGAGGGTGCATGCCATACAGCAGAGCGTTTCCATGCGCCAACCAATCAGCCATGGGCCAGTGGCAGCCCTGATGCTAGCTGACATCTGGCAAATGAGTTGAGGGGTGCAGTTTTAGCCTTCAAAACCCACACTTTGTACCAGTAGCACCGATAAGAGGGGCAGACTGAATCCTGTGATGGAAACTCTGGTTTTATGGGTTAGTGTGAGAGGCAGGCTGGTTCCCAGGCTGGAAAAGGTAATTAAAACACACTGCTTTGCTCACAGCCTGGTTAGGAGCAGCCTCTTGGGCTCCAGCTGTGCAAGGTGCACAGCAGTGCAAGGTGCCTGATATATGCCTCCTGTCTCTGCCTCTCCAACTAAGCTTCCCCCTCAAACTCAGCCCAGGCAAGATGCGGGTTAGCAGGGGCAAGGAACGAGACCAGCCCCCCAGCTCAAGGATGCAGAGAGTAATCCATCAATTCTCTCACCTTGGCTGTCAGGAACGTGGGAGAGGGGATGGAGAGATGAGACACTGAAACACTGTCCACTCCTCAAGACATGCCCAGGGACCTTCCTGACCTGATGACTCACCTCCTCCTCTCTGGGAAGGCTACTCTGACCCTTACTGCTACTGCTGGCACTGGCTGAAATCACTGTACCAAGCTGAAGCAGCCCCTTGGAATGGCACTGCATTGATTCCTACAGCGATGCCATGCTGGAGCCATCTGGGACCTGCCACGCTAGGTCTGCTCTTGTGCCACAGGAGTATCCTGAGGGCCCACTCTTACAGGACCACCATGCTACTACTTTGAGCTACCACCACTCTGGTGACCCTGTGCAGGCTCTGAGGGGATGGGAGGACCAAGCCTCCATACAGCTCAGCATTTCAACCCAGGCTAATGCTGCATCCCCAGGGGTTCAGGGAAAATGGCAAGCGGAAGGATCCTTCGAAAGATCTCTCAGTCTCCCCTAGTCCAGACCCTGCTCCCACACGCCCAGTGAGCTGCCCAAGCCCTGGTTAAGCAGCCTCCCACACTGGTCTGTGTAAGTACAGCTACAGGCCTGGCTCCCTCCCTCTCGTGCTGGCTGCTTCCAGCACCAACCTCAGGATATTTATTGTCCGTTCTCTCCTAAATCACTGTTGACGGTTGGGCTGCTTGCACTCCATTACAGAAAGAGCTTGCATGGAGTCGCAGTTCCGTTTAGCTTGCAGAAAAAGAAGCCTCAGAGGAGAAACCCACCCAGGAGCTGTACGGCGCTGGACTCTGGAATGATGGACGATTATGGACCATCTGCACTTTCGGAAGGGGATAGATTTATGAGCGGCACAGACAGCTAGAAGAGTGTCCATTATTATAACTCACTGCCCTCTTCAGAGAGATTCTAATCAGGCCTCTTCTCCTGCTGCGAAGTCCAGCTTAAGCACTAGCAGCAAGGAAAATCAATTGTTTTTTTAAGACACTGTTGGCAGTGGGGTCAGGAGGTGGTGGGACAGAACTTGACCCACAACACATGCTGACCAGAGGCACCTCTCCTCCCTGTAGCTAAGCACTGCTGGACATCCCAGCCTTAGTGGAGCATGGCATAGGGCGAGAAGCTTTCTGAACCTCCTTCCCCCCTCCAACCTTTCCTCAGCTTCAGCCAAAAGGACATCAAGCTCTAGCTCTGAGCGTGTCAGAAGCAGAATGATCTAGAAGGCAGTGTGTGGATGTAGGAGTCAGGAGACCTGGGTCCTATTAGTGGTTCTGCCACTGTCTGGTTATGAGACCTTGAGGCAAGTTGCTTCCCCACTCCGTGCCTCAGTTTCTCCATCTATAACATAGGGATAATGGTGCTGACTGTCTCCGTGAGAGAGCTTTGGCTGAAGAGTGCTATGTGAAAGCCAGTCTGCTCTCTGTGTCTGGAAAGGGTTGTTAATGGACACCATGGCAGGACTGGATCATTGCAAAGGGCCAGTGCAGTGTATAGAAGTGCTTTCATGTTATTTAAGGACTCAAGTTTGGGGTAAGGGGTACCCAGAGCTTGGGATGGACACACGTTCAAAGCATGCTCTCTGGGACGGTCTCGCCACCAGAGCTGGTGGTGGGGAGAGGACAGAAATCCTAAGTGGGGGATGCAGATCAGTGCACTGTCAACTGTGTTGGGAGCCCAGGACCAGACTAGCAAGGGGGCCAGGGGCCAGGATGGAGGTGCGTTGTCACATACACAGTACTGCAGTATTTCTAACAGACCCCATTGCAGAGAAATCTCTCCCAGTACTAACCCCAGCTCTGACTTTCCCACCCTCCTCTGAACCATCACGTGAAGATGGAGAAGTTATACGTGCCTTTTATTTCCAGCCCAGCACCGCCTTGGTGTCTCAGACTCCAAGCCCCTTCCCCTCCCTGCTTTATTAGCATCATCTTTATTCATGTGACAGCATCTAGGATTCATTATGAGCACCTGGGAGGCACCATAACCTCCCCTGGCTGCAGCCTGGTCCAGCCAAAGGATGGAAGGAGCAGAATCAACGCGTGGATCTTCCAGCCCCTTCTCCCACACTGAAAATTATGGCCAATGATATTACATAGACAACCCATAAACTCACATCACCTCTGTGGAGGTCTTCCTTCATTAAATCCTCCACTCCATAATCCAGCAATTACTGGGATCCCCTTCCCTGACCTAAGTTCTTTGAAAACCAAATCACTGCTGTAAAGGGTGCAAACAGGAGAGCGAGAGGAGTGCACAGATTCCTTCTAACAGTTCATGCAGTGGCCGGCACCTTGCGAGACTACATGGAATGCCCTGCTGTGCTATGAGGAGGACAAGGGTGATCCAGTGGATAGAGCGTACTTGGATTTTTAGAAAGCCTTTAACAAGGTCCCTCACTAAAGGCTCTTATGAAAACTAAGCCATCATGGAATAAGAGGGAAGATCCTTTCATGAATCAGTAACTGGTTAAAAGAGAAGAACAAAAGGGAGGAATAAATGGCCAGTTTTCACAACAGAGAGAGGTAAAGAATGGGGTCCCCCAAGGATCCATACTGGGACCAGTCCTGTTCAACATATTATAGTCATAAATGATCTGGAAAAAGGGGTAAATACTGAGGTGGCAAAGTTTGCAGATGATACAAAATTACTTAAGATATTCAAGTCCAAAGCAGACTGCGAAGAGTTGCAAAGGGGTCTCACTAAATTGGGTGACTGGGCAACAAAATGGCAGATGAAATTCAACACTGATAAGTACAAAGTAATGCACATTGGAAAAAATAATCCCAACTACACATATGTAACGATGAATTCTAAATTAGCTGTTACCACTTAAGAAAGAGATCTTGGAGTCACTATGGATAGTTCTCTGAAAACTTCACCTCAATGCACAGAAGTGGTCAAAAAGACTAACAATATGTTAGGAACTATTAGGAAAAGGATAGAAAATAAGACAGAAACTACCATAATGACACTAAATAAATCCACAGTGTGCCCATACCTTGAATAGTGTGTCCAGTTCTGGTCACCCCATCTCAAAAAGGATATAGTGGAGCTGGAAAAGGTTCACAGACAGGCAGCAAAGATGATCAAGAGTATGGAATGGTTTCCATGGGGGAGAGACTAAAGATTAGGCTGTTCATCTTAGAAAAGAGACAACAAAGGAGGGGATATGACAGGTCTATAAAATCATGAATGGTGTGAACAAAGTGAATAGAGAAGTGTTATTTACTCTTTCCCACAATACAGAAACCAGGGGTCACCTGATTAAATTAATAGGCAGCAGGTTTAAAAAAAAAAACCATAAGGAAGTATTTCTTCACACAACACACAGTCAGTCTATGGAACTCTTTGCCAGGAGATGTTGTTAAGGCTAAAAGCATAACTGGGTTCCAAAAAGAACTAGATAAGTTCATGGAGGACAGGTCCATCGATGGCTATTAGCCAAGATGGTTGGGAATGTAATCCCATGCCTGCGATGTCTCTAAACCCTGACTGCCAGAAGCCAGAACAGGAAGATGGGGTGGATCACTCCTGCCCTGTTCTATTCACTCCCCCAGAAGCATCTGGCACCAGCCACTGTCAGAGACAGGACACTGGGCTACATGGACCATTGGTCTGACCCAGAGTGGCCATTCTTATGCTCTCAAACTCCTGGGATCCCAGGAAAGCTAGTTCATGGAAATTCAGCAATGTAGGTTCAGCAAGGATTGAGTTGCTAGCTATGTCTAGGGGCAGTGGGGACGGGGAGGTTGCAGCACACGTGTGCCACTGGCTGGAGGGGTTGGGCAGGCTTAGCCCATTCCTCCCCACTTGCTTTTGAGACATGGCTCTTTGTGTGCATTCCTTACACATCGACAACCTGGCCAAAGGGTTTTTCTTAGACCCTTTCTCTCACCTATGTGTGGTATTGATTGGGCCTCGTGCTATCGTGCCCACACATCTTCCGGCAACTAGCAGAAGCTACTAGATCGCACGCCCGGGTTCTCATGGGAGACTTCAATCACCCTGATATCTGCTGAGAGAGCAACACAGTGGTGCACAGACAGTCCAGGAAGTTTTTGGAAACTGTAGGGGACAATTTCCTGGTGCAAGTGCTGGAGGAACCAACTAGGGGCAGAGCTCTTCTTGACCTGCTGCTCACAAACCGGGAAGAATTAGTAGGGGAAGCAAAAGTGGATGGGAACCTGGGAGGCAGTGACCATGAGATGGTCGAGTTCAGGATCCTGACACAAGGAGGAAAGGAAAGCAGCAGAATACGGATCCTGGACTTCAGAAAAGCAGACTTTGACTCCCTCCGGGAACTGATGGGCAAGATCCCCTGGGAGAATAACATGAGGGGGAAAGGAGTCCAGGAGAGCTAGCTGTATTTTAAAGAATCCTTATTGAGGTTACAGGGACAAACCATCCCAATGTGTAGAAAGAATAGTAAATATGGCAGGCGACCAGCTTGGCTTAACAGTGAAATCCTTGCTGATCTTGAACACAAAAAAGAAGCTTACAAGAAGTGGAAGATTGGACAAATGACCAGGGATGAGTATAAAAATATTGCTCGGGCATGCAGGAGTGAAATCAGGAAGGCCAAATCACACCTGGAGTTGCAGCTAGCAAGAGATGTCAAGAGTAACAAGAAGGGTTTCTTCAGGTATGTTGGCAACAAGAAGAAAGTCAAGGAAAGTGTGGGCCCCTTACTGAATGAGGGAGGCAACCTAGTGACAGAGCATGTGGAAAAAGCTAATATACTCAATGCTTTTTTTGCCTCTGTCTTCACAAACAAGGTCAGCTCCCAGAGTACTGCACTGGGCAGCACAGCATGGGGAGGAGGTGACCAGCCCTCTGTGGAGAAAGAAGTGGTTCGGGACTATTTAGAAAAGCTGGACGTGCACAAGTCCATGGGGCCGGATGCGCTGCATCCGAGAGTGCTAAAGGAGTTGGCGGATTTGATTGCAGAGCCGTTGTCCATTATCTTTGAAAACTCATGGCGATCCGGGGAAGTCCCGGTCGACTGGAAAAAGGCTAATGTAGTGCCCATCTTTAAAAAAGGGAAGAAGGAGGATCCTGGGAACTACAGGCCAGTCAGCCTCACCTCAGTCCCCAGAAAAAACATGGAGCAGGTCCTCAAGGAATCAATTCTGAAGCATTTAGAGGAGAGGAAAGTGATCAGGAACAGTCAGCATGGATTCACCAAGGGCAAGTCATGCCTCACTAATCTAATTGCCTTCTATGACGAGATAACTGGCTCTGTGGATGAAGGGAAAGCGGTGGACGTGTTGTTCCTTGACTTTAGCAAAGCTTTTGAAGCTGTCTCCCACAGTATTCTTGTCAGCAACTTAAAGTATGGACTGGATGAATGCACTATAAGGTAGGTAGAAAGTTGGCTAGATTGTCGAGCTCAATGGGTAGTGATCAATGGCTCCATGTCTAGTTGGCAGCCAGTATCAAGTGGAGTGCCCCAAGGGTCGGTCCTGGGGCCAGTTTTGTTCAGTATCTTCATAAATGATCTGGAGGATGGTGTGGATTGCACCCTCAGCAAGTTTGCAGACGACACTAAACTGGGAGGAGTGGTAGATATGCTGGAGGGTAGGGATAGGATACAGAGGGACCTAGACAAATTGGAGGATTGGGCCAAAAGAAATCTGATGAGGTTCAACAAGGACAAGTGCAGAGTCCTGCACTTAGGACGGAAGAATCCAATGCACCGCTACAGACTAGGGACCGAATGGCTCGGCAGCAGTTCTGCAGAAAAGGACCTAGGGTGCAGTGGACGAGAAGCTGGATATGAGTCAACAGTGTGCCCTTGTTGCCAAGAAGGCCAATGCCATTTTGGGATGTATAAGTAGGGGCATTGCCAGCAGATCGAGGGACGCGATCGTTCCCCTCTATTCGACATTGGTGAGGCCTCATCTGGAGTACTGTGTCCAGTTTTGGGCCCCACATTACAAGAAGGATGTGGAAAAATTGGAGAGAGTCCAGCGGAGGGCAACAAAAATGATTAGGGGACTGGAACACATGACTTATGAGGAGAGGCTGCGGGAACTGGGATTGTTTAGTCTACAGAAGAGAAGAATGAGGGGGGATTTGATAGCTGCTCTCAACTACCTGAAAGGGGGTTCCAAAGAGGATGGATCTAGACTATTCTCAGTGGTAGCGGATGACAGGACAAGGAGTAATGGTCTCAAGTTGCAGTGGGGGAGGTTTAGGTTGGATATTAGGAAAAACTTGTTCACTAGGAGGGTGGTGAAACACTGGAATGCGTTACCTAGGGAGGTAGTGGAATCTCCTTCCTTAGAAGTTTTTAAGGTCAGGCTTGACAAAGCGCTGGCTGGGATGATTTAATTGGGGATCGGTCCTGCTTTGAGCAGGGGGTTGGACTAGATGACCTCCTGAGGTCCCTTCCAACCCTGATATTCTATGATTCTATGATCAGGGCACCCCAGTGCCTGAGGGTTACCAAGCCATCTGTCCCTTGGCAGGAGGGTCCGTCTTTTCAGGACCATACCCCTAAGTGATGCCCGTGAGCTGTCCCTGTCCCTTGTGCTGCACATGGTGGCTGGGGCGCCCAACTCACCACCCTCCTGTCTCAGGGGACAGGGCATAGTTTCCCTCCACCTCTTGCTTTGTTTGCCATAAATGGCAATTTTGTCTTGACAGCAGTGGGAGCAAGCTGTGGTCCTCACTGCAATGGCCAGGTCTCAGTAAAGTTGGGGACATTCTCCTCAGTGCCTTTCCCCTTTGATTGCTTCCCCTCCCCTTTTGGCAGGTGGACTGCATGCTCTTCCTTAGCACTACCTACCCACCCTAATTCCACAAGGAGCTAAGTGGTGGAGTGACCCGGGCCTCTCTGGACATATACAGAACATGGCTGGGGAAATCACAGCCCTGTAGTGGGTGTGTTTTGGCTGTTGGGAAGAGAGAGATGTGGGCAGAGACATTCCAGACACAATCTACAGTGACCATCCCTAATGATGCTTCATGCTGCTCACCAAAAGATCTCAGTGGCAGCCAGGCCTCCTGACTGCCCCTTCAGTATTCTAACCACTGGACAACATTGTCTTTTACTTGAAGTGCAGACAGCTGCTGTGTGAACTTCCCCAATACAGCTCTACCAATGCCCATCAAATGCAGCACTTCCCATGTGTCTCCATCCTGGTCTGCAGTCCCCTCACAGCCATGCCCAGGGGGATGCGACCATTTTTCCTTTCTTTATGGACACACTGAGGGTGGGGGGTATAACTTTTGCTGTTGTAACATGGAGTTGTGGTAAGGAAAAGATTCACAGTGACAGCACTAGTCCCACACACTCCCTTGGACTTTTGCAAGGGATTCATCTACAAACTGATCACAAGGGCACAGAGAAGCCTCGAGTCATATCAATGGCTGCAAAGCACATGCAGGCTGCAGGAACAGGCAGGGCCCTGGTGCGCCATGCATGTGGGCAAGCACCAATGCTGTGTTCCCACTGCCTAACCTGGAGTGTTGGGCAAAGAAGCCACGTTTATCATTTTGATTTTATTTTCTGTTTGTGGCTCAGCAGCGCAGAGACTGGCCCATTGACAGCTACCTGCAAGGAGTTTGGTGATAAATCAATGTGCTTTGAGGGGGGTGGGGAAGTCAAGAGGGACAAAGGAGATAAAAGCCAGTTACAGGGGGTCAATTTGTGCAGTTGAGTCAATCAGTCAGGGGGGCAGAAGGGCCAGAGGGAGTAAATAAACTACAATCACATCAGGGAGGCTGAGTCCCCAGAGAGGCTTCACAATGGCAGACAGCAGATGGGAGACAGCAGATCATGGCTGCAGCCATAATTAGGCTTGTCCATCACCTGCACCGGAGAAGGGGCTGAAAAGCTCTTTACAGAGATTGATGTCACCTGGCACGCAGTGCCCGGCGAGGCTGGGGTTCGCCTCCACGGCTCTTACCCAGCACGCCACCTTCGCTCTCATTGTTCCCGAGACGGAGCGCTGCTTAATTCACGCTCTCCAATCAATACACCCTGTCATGTCAGCCAGGGCCATTAGTTTTACCCAAGAGAGAAAAGCAAAATAAAAAAGACAAATCATTACTTAAGAAAGTGTGAGTGAGAATCGCTCAGAGACACAGCCGAGCCCAGCGCTCCTCAACAGGCTGAATCTGCTACACGCAGGCTTCCCTGGAAAAGCAGCTGGGGCATGTGGGGTGGACAACGGACAGCACAATGCATTTGGCTGGGGCCCTGCAGTCCATGGAGAGGACTCCTGTAGCCTGCGCTGAGGCCAGATAGGAGGAAGGCTCCTTAAGGCTGGGATTTGTCTGTAACTCCCAACTAGATTCAGACAGGCAGAGGGCATTGCCAGACAGTCCATCAGGTGGCTAATGCCAGGTAGACTCAGGGAACTCTCAGACTGTGCTTTCCATCACTTCTCAAAGCATCAAATCCTGATGTGGATGCACATGCATGTATGTGCAAATATGCCTCTGCATGAGAACATGCATCAGAGGACACCATGTGCATGGACACAAAGATTCTACGGGTCACATAAGAAAGGGTTTGCAAGATCTTCATTCTCCATCAAAGCTATTGCTGGAGTGGGCCTGGGCAGTGTCCCTTCCCAGAACTCCTTTCTGTCAGTAGCTACAGGTGGCCAACTGGTGGGAGACTCCAGCTAGCTCCAGCACATGTTGCTTTCACCTTCTGCTCCAAAGTCATGGTGAGGAAAGGCAGAAGCCTTAGGTACTGAGATGTGCACTGATGGAGATGTCTCCATCTCTTAGGCTGACAGCAGTCAGGATGCCTTCTCTAAAGAGGAGGAAAGCTGTGTACAATACCACCCTGCAAGAGACCTAGATTAGGAAGCAACCCCAGAATTTCTGTTTGCTGACTTGTTGGTGAGCAGGCATTTTGTGCAGGTGACACAACCAGGAGGAAGGTGCTAAGGCGTTAATGAAGGATGGAGATTGCATTGTCAGGCTGGGAGGGAGGAACATGTCCCAGCTATAGCAGCGAAGACAGGAAAAGAGCAGCAAATTTAACTCTCCAAGGCAGAAGCCAGATTTCCATGTACAAAGCTCCTCACCCGTGTCCTTGGGAATTCTGCAGGCCAGGCCCTAGGCCTTGTGTCTTGGAAACACTCCTCCACCGGAGGCCACGTAGGCAGTCTGGCTAGTAATGCAGATGGAAATATTCTCCCAGAATACCCACACAGCTCCCTGGGCTGGAGGGACAAAGTGGTCCAGGGATATACGCATTTTCAGAAGCGAGAGACTGCATCTCCCTTGCTATCATATTAAGAAGCCGGTATCAGTGGGAAAGGATGGTGAATTCAGCCTGCTCCAGGCTTGCTCTGCACTGCCTCCACATCTCCCACCTCGAGCGGCTCTTTCCTGGAGAGACTGGTGAATCCGGGCAGTGTACACACAGGCCAGTTCCAGCAGCCTTCCCAAAGGCGGCCTCAGACCCAGGATTGCATCTGGGTGAGTGACAGAGCCTAGGGTGGTGAGCAGGTGGGGGAAGATACACATTGAACCACACTGGTGAATTCTCCTGAGCGTTCGTGTTTGTAACGGTTGATTAGACTATCAGGCGGCAATTACATGGTGCAGTAAAAAGACAAGTGCTCACATTGCAAGGCTCCTGCCTGTGCACTGCAGACATTCCGCCTCAGCTGCCTGTGTGATCTACCCTTGTTTCCAGGTGAAAAGGGAAAGATCTTTTCACAGGGAAGTTTGCTCACAGTTTACAAAGAATTCGCCACGCCCGGGATTACAGAGTGGAAACCTGCTGCAGCCTTTGAACGGGCTGGTTGTGAATGAGTTGCTTCTTGCATTGTTCGTGCTCTGCTGTTCAGAGACATGGAGGGCCCTTTAAAGATGTGCCCTGCAGTTCTTTCCCAAGGAGCCTTCTTTTTATTTCTCTTAAAGTGGATGAAGAGGAAAAACGACTGTTCAGGAAAGTTGGAGACAGATAAAAATGAGGGGAGCCTGGCACTGTGCAGGTGCTGTGGGAACCTCACACACACAGCAGGCACGCTGCCAAATAGGCCGATCCAGGCCTGCCGCCTCCAGCTGTGGTACTCTGTCCCTCTTCCACAGCTCTACCAATGCAAGCCGCACTATTGCAGCCCTGGATACTACCCTCTGGAGAGCGCCGCTAACGCACCTTGGTTGTAATGTATTCCCCAGGCCTCCTAAAACACTGTGGTTGGGCTAACTGTGCCTTAGTTCATTAGGTGTATTATCGTAAAACCTGTGGCCAGACCAGGGCTGCCATGACTCACCCTTCCAACAGAGCCTGCAGGGACTCATCACTCAGGCATGCTGCTGCAGCAGTCTATCCCTGATGACCGCCCGGCACAGGTATTTCTCTGACACCCCACCCCACCCAACCCCTACCTGCAAGTTAGTCTGTGCACCAGCGCTACTCAGCCAGGAACCCTTCCACTGCCACTCCGTGTAACAGACTCCCTAGGCTTTCAGCCTACCATTGATCTGGTTCCTGCCCCGTCCCAGCCTTGCCTTAGTCTTGTTCCAGCCCGTCCCAGCCTGGTCTGTGCCCTACTCCAACCATGCTTCAGTCCTGTTATTGACCGTCTCCAGTCCTGCATCCACCTCCTGACCCCAGACCTCTGAACTGACTCCAAACTGGCTTCAATTGTTGGCCTGCATCTGGATTCTGACAACAATACTGAGTTGGCTTGTCTACGGGTTCTGACCACAGTTCTCACCCACAGCCTGTCCCTCAACTCCAGTTTCAGCACTCCCTTCAGCCCAGCCTTGACCCTCTGGCTGGCTTCAACCATTGCACCAACGACCAGGACTGCTGCCAGGAAGCAGAGCCTGACACTAGCTGTGCCCAGACACAGAGAAGACATTCCTGGCACCCCAAAGTTTACAGTGTAAATTGACGTGACAGACAAAGTTCGGGAGGAAGGGTTACCATCCCCATTTTACTGATGTGCAAGGGATGTGCCGAGAGGTTAACTGCCTTGCCCAGGCTCAAGCAGAGTCTGCAGCACAGAAAGGAATGGAACCCAGAACTACTGACCCCCCCCCACAGGGCCTTAACCACAAGAGCATCCTTCCTGCTGAAATAGACCTGCTGAGGGCTAGACAGTCTGTGGACACCTCATTTCACAGCCTGGGGAACACTATAACTGAGAGGAAATGCAGCTTTGCTCAGATCAGCTTTCCTCTTGCTCTAGCACTTTCAGGAAAGTCTATATAGTTGGGTTCTGTCTGTTCCAAGTCCCATTTGCAATTGGAAACCATGTCTCCAAGGAGTGGTTCATTAACCTCCCTTCCCCCTGGGCTGAATCCCTTCCACTCCAACCACTTCGCCATATCCATGGAAAATTCCTACTCCTCCCATAGTGGCTTCTGTTCTCTGCATCTGGAAGCAAACCTCAGTGTCCCTTCTCAGAATATTTTTTAGCATCACCTCTGTCTTTGGCCATTAACTCCACGCAGGCATTTGAAGGAGGGGGGTGTACCTAGGAGTGAATGCTGTTTACGCAGAGCCAGAGATTCTTCACACACAAATTCATAAAGAGACCAGGCACTTGTTTTTGCTCTTTCCAGTTATTGCATGTAATGATGGGAGCAATGAGTGTGATTGTGGGGTGTGTAACTGACCGTGGTGCTGCACCAAGCGGTGAATATTTATTAGGCAGGGAAAGGTTTGTGACACTTCTATTACTGGATTTTGTGGAATTTCAGAGAGATTGTGCGGAGATGAAGTAATGATTCTGTGAAATGGCATTTCCAGAACTGCATTAAAATCTATCACAATGCCTCTCTCTCATACACCACTTGTTATCAGGTCAGAGTTTTATTTATTAAACATTTACTCTCTATTTAGATTGTGTTTTTGCAGACTTTAACAGAATCCCACCCCCTGCCCCAGATGTACTAGTCACCAAAAGTAACATCACCAGTCCCAAGGCACATAAGGGGCCACCAACCAGTTGTGCAGGATTCTGCAGGCTATTTACATTCTTATTCTCACATTGGGGGAAAGGGGAGGAGACGGAGGGGAAAGGAGCAATGTTCCTCCCTTCCCCACAAGGATTGTGGTGAGAAGCATTTATCCTGCTGCTGGTCAGGTGGGACATGGTGTGAGAACAGGTAGAGAAAACACTCTAGAGTAGGCTATCATGGGCTGCAGCACAAGTTCAGTGGAAACAGAAGCCCTAGATGGACACAGCTTTACAGGGTGGTAAAATCCACACCCAGTTGTGAAATGGATTTGATTCTGCTGCCAAAGGTGAAGTTTGACTTGCTGTGTATGACCTTGTGTCTTTGGCCAAACTGCTTCCCCCTTTAAGTCGTTGCACTTGTCTCACTCCGTGAGACTCTACATTAGATCCTCAAACACAAACAGCACTACGAAAAGGAACAAACCAACACCCACCTGTGCAGCAAGGGCTGTGACTATTACTATCTCACTGTCTCCTGGTACTTCCCCATCTGTCAGTATTCACCTGTTGTCTTGTCTTACACCTAGACTGGAAGCTCTTTGGGCAGGGACGGTCTTCGTTCTACATTCGTTCAGCACATAGCACAATGGGGTCCTGGTCCATGACTACGGAATGCAGTGGACATAACATACCTGGACTTCAGCGAGGCTTTAGACACAGTCCCATAAGACATTCTGATAAGTAACTTGGAGAAATGCAGGCTCAAGAAAACTACCATTAAGTGGATACATAATTGGTTAAGCAACCGCAAACAAAGAGTAACTATTAATATAATGATGCCAGATTGGAGGGAGGTCTGAAGTGGGGTTCCACAGGGATCTGTTCTGGGTCCAGTGTTGTTTAACATCTTTATTAATGACTTGGATGTAGGAATAGGGAGCATACTGATCCAATTAGCAGATGACACAAAGCTGGGGGGAAGAAGGGGTTATCAATGCTTTGGAGAATAGAACTAAAATTCAAAGGGATCTTGATAAATTGGAGAACTGGGCTACAGACAACAAAATGAATTCAACAAAGACAAATGTCACTTCAGGAAGAAAAACCAAATGCACAAATACGGAATGGGGGATAACTGGCTTGGCAACAATACTGCTGAGAAGGATCTGGGAGTTATGGTGGATCACAACCTCAACATGAGTCACCCATACGATGCTGTTGCAAAAACCCAACCAAACAAAAAAACCAAGAACCGGCAAATGCAATTTTAGGTTCCATTAACAGAGGCGGGGCATGCAAGTCACGGGAGATGATAGTACCACTCTATTCAGCGCTGGTTAGGCCTCAGCAAGAGTACGGTGTTCAGTTTTGGTCACCAAGGTAGAGAAAGGATGTAGAGAAACTGGAAAGGATCCACAGGCGAGTGACAAAGATGATCATAGGGATGGAATGCCGCCATATGAGCAAGCTGAAGGAACTGGGTATGTTTAGTTTGGAAAAGAGGAAATTAAGGGGGAGATATGATAGCGGACTTCAAATACTTGAAAGTCTCCCATAAAAGAAGATGGAGAAAAGTTGTTCTCTCTTGCCACTGAGGGCAGGACAAGAGGCACTGGGTTCAAACTGCAGCACAGCAGATTTAGATTAAATCTCAGGAAAAACTCCCTAACTGTAAGAACAGGGGGACAATGGAACAGGCTGCCTAGGGAAGTCGTGGAAGCTCCTTCGCTGGAGGTTTTCAAAAGGAGGCTGGATAGCCATCTGTCTTGAGTGGATTGGACATAACAAACCCTGCATCTTGGCAGGAGGTTAGACTAGATGACCTTTGTGGTCCCTTCTAACTCTAGGGTTTTACGATTCTATGACTAGGTCTCCTAGGTGTTATGGTAATACAATAAATAAATACTACTCCTCCTCCTCCAGATGTTGCCTGGCCCAAAGCTGACCTACCACACACAATCATGACAAGCAAGGGCTTATGGTATTTTATGATGGCCTGGATGCCTGAATGAACAATAAGTCAGATGAGAACATCTGTATTAAACAACCACCATGCATATCAGTGAGGAATGGGCTTGCAAAGGGCAGATTTCATTAACTGAATACTGCCCCAGAGAGCATCATACCCTGGGCATAGCCTCTCATCACACTCCCAGCCTCTGGCTTCTGGCAGCTGTTTCCAAAACAATATCTGAGGAGATTTGTCTACAAAAAGCAAAAGCAGAAAGATCCTTTTATTCAGGTATCAGCCTGCACCCCCTCTTCCAGGCTGCCAGTAGCTTCCCCCCATGTTTCCCTCCTCAGATGCTTGAAGCACCCTAACACTCCCACTGACTGACACAGGCTTGCAGAGTTGTAACTGAAGGGAGAATTTGACCTTATACACACTTCTCAGATTTGTTCCAAGCTGATTCACAGCACAGCAGCATCACAGCCTTGGAAACAAACAACTTTTACTGCTCCCAGCATCAAAGCTGTCCCTCAGAGGGAATTATGAGACTGTGGATAGTTGAGAGATCACCGAAAGAATTAATGCACAACGCACTCACATGTGCAGACACATACATATACCTCTGACTTACAACCAAAGCGATAAAGATGCAGAGAACGGAGTGCAGCCAAACAGGGCTTTGAGCGCATGCCTACACCATACACACCCCAGCCTGGAGATCTGCTGAGGTAACATGGCACTCCAGGAATTATGAAAGCTAGGGCTTTTATGCCGTCATAAAAGACACTGGTGCTGTTGTTATGGTACCCAAAGGGCCACTAGCATTCTGCCCCATGGAATCAGAGACACAAACTGCATCTGCATTCCCTTAGCTCCTCCGTCTGCTTTTCCCCAATACTGCGACACTGCTGCTAAACCTGCTTCAACTGACACCAAAAGTTCTTTCAAAGGCCTCTTGGTCCCCTTCCCCTCCACCCTTAGGACATGGGCAAGGACCGGGCTGGCCTGGGACTCAAGGGATCTGGGCTCATTTCCCTGCACTCTCAGTGCTCTCTGTGCCACCTGTATAATGGGGTTCGTATTTCCCTGCCTGATTGGCACTCAGAGGATAAATTCATTCATGCTAGTGAAACGCCTGGATACTAAGGGCTAAAGAGTCAGAGAAGAACCTAGGTAAAGTATCACCCATTTGCTTCAATGGGAGTAACTTGTATCCAGCTGGGGGTAGAATCAGGCCCTCAACTGAATTGACATGTAGGCACATGAGGGATTAAGGGCCAGATCAATATGTGAGTCTAAGGCCTTGTCTTCATCGCATAGCTAAACAGCCTTATAACTCGAGTGTTGCCCTTAACTCAAGTCCCGTCCACACATAACAGCCTGAACTCAAGCCTGGTGGTGCTTTTAAGTGAAGCTGGTAGGCCCCTCAGGGACTCTAAGCTGAGTTCTAGGCCAGCACATCACTGTGTGTAGCTCATGTTCTTTTGCAGTGGGGCTGCTCTGACTGCAGCTAGGCAAACTTAGAGGAGTTAACAAGTGCAGCCACTCCAGTTAACCTGGCAGTGAAGAGACAGCCTAGAAGGTGTAATTTACACCTCTCTAGCTTCTTCAGCATGTACGTTACGCCAGCTTAGGCATAGGTCCCCTCTCTGTGTGGATAGCTGGGGGAGTCGTTTACATGCCAAAGGCCAAGACATAAGCAGGCCACTCATTTGGCATTCCACCGGACACTCCTGCCGTCCCTGGATTTGTCCCCCATTTGGACGTGGTTTTGTCTGGTGTCAGAGAGAGGATGCCATTTTGAAGAGCACGCGGCTTCACCCCTCTTGGCGTGACCTTGCATGCAAAGTCAGGCTGGTGGGGGCAAAGTGGCAAGATCCTCAAAATGGTGCCCCCCCCCCACATGGAGGGGCGCCATTTTTAAGAGCGTGCCATCCTGCCCCCATGCGGCAGGTACAAAGTCACACCAGCGGGGGCAGGACGGCACGCTCTTATAAATGGCACCTCTCTATGCAGTGCAACTTGGCATACTCTGTGTGTCCGAGGTCACGCTGGCAGGAGCAGGCCCATGCCATTCCTGAAGTACTGGAATCTCCGGTATTTTGGGAATGCATGAGTGCCCACCCTACCTGGATAGGAAATTGTCACTGGAGAACAACTAACAGGCAAGCAGATCACCCCTTTGTGGTGCTCACTGCACAGAAAGAGGCAGGTCATGTGGTGGGGGCTTTAACCAGGCTGCAATTTTATTAGTCAAATTACATCCTCGTTTTCCATCAGGGGACAGTCCAGCGCAGTCACTCACAGCCCATTTTGCCAATTCTTGGGGGCTCCCATGCAGGCAAAGCCAACCAACTGGGGGGGGAGGGTGTCTCTGGACACCACATTTATTAGCTAGGATCCCTCCCCTTTTGGGGGGTTGAGGCGAGGGGGGACCTCAACCCCCTGCCAGCTCTGCCATTAAGTGCATTGATAGGGTGGATCCCCCAGAGTAGTGTCACAACCCTGGTTGGCATATACCCCCAAGGGGGTAAGACCAGACACCCCCAACTTGTAAGGAGATGCTCTTGGGATGCCCTCTATGTTACCATTTTTGATCTGGAGCCCAAATCAGCAAGTTCCTACACTGGGCACCTGCGAAAAGTAGACACAACTAAATGACTTTCACCTAGGTCCAAACTGTGCCGCCAGAAGGAAGAGAACCCCAGCCCGCCTGTTGCCCAAAACCCAGTCCCTAGATTTCGCTGCGAAGGCGGCGAAAAACCCAACCAGTCTCAGCCAGTCTGGCGGTATGGGGAAAAATTCCTTCCCAGCACCAAAGCAGTGACTAGCATAGCCCGCTGCAAGGCTGGGGGGAGAATGGGTTAACTGCTGGAAACCAGCACACAGAAGTGGGTATCCCTGAGCACAGGGCTACTATCATGGCTCCAAATCTTGTTGCAAATCCCGAGAGACTTTATGGCTCCAAATCCTGCAAGATCTCCAGCCTACCCTGGAAGTCCGACGGGGGGATGGAAATCTCACAGGACCTTATCCATCCTGTCCTTTTGTCCTCTCCCATCGTGGGAGCCTCCAACACTTACCCCTCGCTGGCTCAGGGCCCTCAGTGCACAGGCCACACCAACACAAACCTTCGTAGCCAGGCACTTGGTGTGTCAGTGCCTCTGCTGGGCTACTTCAGAGGTGATGCAGAACAGGAGGTACCTAAGTGGCTGTGAGTGTAAGGGAGGCTCCCTGAATCCAAGTTCATGTTACTGCCAAGTAACAGGACCGGGGGTGTAAATTATACTGGCCCAGGAATCATAGAATATCAGGGCTGGAAGGGACCTCAGGAGGTCATCTAGTCCAACCCCCTGCTGAAAGCAGGACCAATCCCCAATTTTTGCCCCAGATCCCTACATGGCCCCCTCAAGGATTGAACTCACAACCCTGGGTTTAGCAGGCCAATGCTCAAACCACTGAACTATCCCTCCCCAGGTTTGCTCCCCAACTTGCATGCTAAGCAGCCAACGAGCCTGCCACATGGGCATGTCTCTGACTGAGCCCTGACATAGAAAATTATGTCTCAGACTGAAGCTAAGAGGCCAAAGGAATCGGTAATCCACCTACTCTGTTAAATGGGGATCTCTCTACAAACTGACTGGCAAGGCCCCATCTGCTCACTGAACCTGGGCAGCCACATTTGGGATGTACAGTCCACTCCTTTTATAAGAACCACATCCAGGACTAGCTCTAGGCACCAGCAAAGCGAACACGTGCTTGGGGGGGCACAATTCCAGGGGCGGCATTCCGGCCACCCTTTTGCTTGGGCAATTGCGCTCTCGGAGCTTGGGGTGGCAAAAAACCTAGAGCCGGCCCTGACCACATCCATCCTGGATTATTTGATTCGATTCTTACAAGCAGAGTATAGGTCAGGTATAGAAATGATTTTGTCCCAGTAGCTTGATCACTATACACGGTTATATCAGTGATTCTTATAACCGGCGTGCACTGTACTGACACCTAGAACTGTACACAGGCAAACCTGCAGCCGTGACACAGTGCAGTGGAATGCTACATGCATAGTAACTCCCACTCCCGCGCCTTTCATTAGGGGGATGGAAAATGTCTCTGGGGCTGACTTCCCCTCTCTCAGTTCTCCTCTGTACTTGCCAGCCTGTCATGCAGGATTAGCTGTAATGAAAACCATGTGCTTTCCTAACCTCATTGTGCATCTCTCGTGTTTAGGGGCCTTGCTTTATCAGTTTTATCCTGTGTAATATTCATCACACCAGGTTATTTATGGTCCCCTCTTCAGGAAGGTATTTTTCAGGCCTGGTGAATAAAACATAAGCCTTTGCTGCTTGTCAGAGCAAATGCGGCTCCTCTGATGTCGGCCTGACGAATGGCCCTTGGTTTTCTCCAACGACTGCACTTTGAGAGAAATGTATTTGTATTTGGGTTTACGTTGGGCGGGGAGACATGAATTCTTTCTCTTTGCAATAAAAGAAACATTCACTTTATGATAAACGGTATAAAGCAAAAGTAGGAAGCCAGGCTAAAACCATCAACAGCACACACTGCGTTAAGCCATAGGCAGAGCATGGCGGTGGGGAGGGTGTGACCTATGTAGACTGCCCTAGTCATGGGGGTTTTGAATGTAGCCATAGGCTCATTCCTATCCCACCTCATGAATCTCCTTCCAGCAACAATTCCCCACTCTGAGCAGAAAGGTGTGCGGGAGGCAGAGGGAAGAACGGAGGAGGCAAAGGGCAGGGCAGGGCAGGGCGAGACACTATGCTAGAAAACGGACTAGATTGGAAAACCTGACCAGGGTCAGCCCAGCTCAGTGCCACTTTTGCAGCTCCTGTCATAGGCTTCATGTTTACTGCAAAATGTTCCCTTTGTCAAACGCCTTTGAAAGCAAAATCAAAAGGTGCAGGTTGGCCTTTCCAGAGGGAAGTGTCTCCATGCTGCACAGCTGGTAATTAATGCCAGCAGGGAGCGCTCCATCCCCTTTAACTAGCAGGTTCCTTCCCTGCCACCCCCCAGGCCCTCAGAAAACAATGGGACAGTGAGGGTTATATGACCGCAGTGCCGTCACTATCATGTTAGGATTAGTCAGTAGTTGTATTTCAACAGCATGAAGGGGCCTCAAGCCAGACCAGGGTCCCCTTCAGGCGGGCACAGCCCAAACCATGGGAAGACATGATCCCTGCCCAGAGAACTTAGCATCTAAAGGATTCTAGTGTACTTTAACGTACTTACCATCTACGAGTAATAATGAATAATTAATGGCCTGATTCTGCTTCCCCTTGGGCTTCCACAGCTACACCACTGCACAGGGGCTGATCTGTGGCTGACGACAGGAGTGTGCCCTTGCCTGAAGCCTGCAATGAGAAGGCACAGAGGCGATTCAGACTGTGCCAGTTGGGCTAGCTGGCCTTGACTCTGCTAGTGCTGCCTTAACAGCTGCAAGGAGGAGCCATGACTATTTCATTCATGTCATCCGACTGTTGACCCTTGACCATGACCTGATCTTGGAAGGTTTATGCTGATGTTTAAACTACAATCTCAATGACAAGGAAAGCTAAGATGTTAAAGATGAGCATATTAAAGCTGAAATGCAAGCAGGGAAGAATAAAGTGTATCAATAGTGGAAATAGGCTTTGCAGCAAGTCTGGGGACTAACAGAGCCTAGCAGTTAGCATAAGGCCTAACCAGCATATGGCTTATGTAGTCAGCATAAGTGCTTGACCTAAGCTTATACGATTTAGCAGCACGTATCTTGTGATCAACCAGCAAACTGCAAAAGAACTGTTTATGCTTGAAATTACGGAGATTAGGGGCCTTTTTCTCTTTGGTATTGTAATCATGGAGCAAAACCACAGTCAGGTACCAAAACAACTGGGAGATGTGTTGACACAAACAGTTTACGATAACAGACAGAATCCTAATGAGGGTCTCCCAGAATAACAAAGTATATTGTATTTTGCTCTCAGCAAAAGGCTGAGACCAACTCACAGATGGCCCTGAATACTAGTGGGGGGTAAGGACACTAAGGTTATAAAAGATGGTCAAGACCTATCCTTAGCAGGGGAGATTGAGATGACAGGATGCTGGAAACTAGGTTGTCAAACACACTTATGGTGCCTTCTCCACTTACTGGTTTTCTATCCTAACTTCTAACAATCTCCATAGAATTGTAAGTGTGCATGATTCAGTGAGGGTTACTTTGCAGTTGGTTGCTTTGCTACATTTATTCTTATATGTGTATTTTTATTCATTTTTCTCTAATTGAAATTACGCTCATTTGTATCTTGGCTCTAAATAACGTCTTCAAATCTCTATGGATATGACTCACTCAAATGTATATAATAACTTAATGTAGGCACCTGCGCAAAAACACCTGTGGTTAGTGACTTGTGGCATTCAATCCAAAGGTTACAATGGGGTGCATGTGGTTCACAGAAGCAAGCAGAGGCCTGTCCCCTCCTTTCCCAGGTTTAAAGACAGCTAAATTATAAATTACAATGTGCACTACTGAATAGCTAGACCTGTCTTGGGACTATAATAAAAACATGTGTTCTCTATAATTGATATCTTTATCAGATTATGATGAAAAGGTTTTAATGTTTGCTATCCTCAGGAACCTTCAATCAGAACATTTTTCAGGAAGGCAGCTCTTCTAAAAAGCATGTTACGGAGATATCAAGAAGGAGCAAGAACTCAGAAAAAACTCTTGTAACAAGTGCCCCCTAAAGCACTGTGAGGAATTTGAGTGCAACACTGAGAAACGCTTGATTTCTGGTCTCAGCAACAGCAAAGGAAATATACTACGCAGGGTGTGGTGGCCAGAGCAAAGGACTAAAAGGCCAAGCAACTGTTTTGCTTTTTGACCTAGGGGAGTCATCGGTCATCTGTTTCAGGCAAACTGATTCCTACACCTGGGTAAAAATAGCAAGCTCACTGGAAAGCAGAGGTTGGGGGTTACTCCCCGAACTCTCAGGACTGCAATAGCTCCTCAAGCTCTTGTTCTCCCCAGCCCTGTATACAGGAGGACAGAGAATGCACCAGCCCTGACCTTCCCTCGGCCTTGCCCCCTGTATCTCCCTTTGGTGCAGGTGGAAGGAGCCATCATGAAGCTGGGCTTCACAGTGTCCTGTGTCTTCCGCAGAGTGGGCTTGTTCTGGTTTTCCTGTCTCAGGGGGTGCTGTGTACCTGCAGGGGAATGGAGGCAGCGCATACAAGTAGAATGGTTTGGGGAACTAAGGCATTTGTACAGTAGTTTCATTTCTGCAAAACATTCATTGTAATAAAATGCCTGGCTCACAGTGTCACATGCAGAAATAACACTGAGCCCCCAAGGAAACAGGATGGATGAGGATGACAGCTCTGCGCAAGCTCCTGCCACGTGTTCCAGTGACTGCAGCAGGGACACTTCCTGGGAACCTACTTCACTGCCTCACTTGTTATTTCAATAACTGTGTGTTCAGAGTTACAAGGGATTATTTTCTGAACTAAATAGTAGTAGCTGGTGCTTAGTCAGTGCTGGCTTAAGACTGGGGGGGAATGTCCTTTCAAATGGAGTACTGTATACAAGCTATAACACAGCTAGCATGATTGATCGCAGATTACCCCATACTCTCATATTGCTGTGAATTCACAGCTGAATATGTCCAGCAGTTTATATGTTCCTCGGCCTGGTAGTCTCCTACCACATGCCTTCCGAGGGCATGGACTTCCAATTCCATTCGCATTTGGCAGTCTCTTACGTTCCCTTTGCCCAGGTGCAAAGACAACACAAGGAGACTCAAGCCCATTGATCACCATCTCACAATATAATGGATGGCTCATGGTGAGTAACGAACTCCCTCTCTGTCAGGACACTTAGGCTAGTCACAGTGTTGTTTTGGTCTCACTCCTGAATCAAAGTTGATGAAAGGGGGTTACACAGAAAAGGCCAGGAGGAGTTGATGGGAGAAACTTATTTGAATCCGCCAAGAGTAAGGGAGCAGAATCCCTCCACTTGAGTAAGAATCAGCAAAATCCAGAGCACAGTATAATTAGCCCATCCAGCAGCAGCCTACGTCACCTTCTGAGCATCCCCATCGTGGGAGCCCTCGAACTCCCACCATGCTGCCCAGCTAAAGCCTGCTCTGCTGGGATCTCCAACCCCGTCCACCTCCTACAGAACAGCCATTTTCTAAAGAACCAACCCATGCCAAGACTTAATGACTGTATGCCGTCCCATCAATATTCTATTCTGCAGGGCATTGGTCATGCTACTTGCACCTATCCCTCACCCTACACAGACAACCTCCCGCTCCTTAGCCACACAGTGCCCCCATTGAACAGCCAGACCCTGAAATACACTCACACACCACCAAGGGACAATCTCATATACACAACTACATGGAGATATGTCTGTATCCACAAACAGCTGAAAAGCCACCACTCACACATGCCCATACATGACCACATATACAATATCTCTCAGACACCAGCTCATGTGCAATTCAGTTTTACACAAATGCTGAATTGGGGCAAATTCTCTCTCTTGCCAATTAAGGAATTCCTGGTTTTGACCCAAAAACTCTATCATCAAATCAAACCATAAAAACAAAAGTAAGAAGCCAGTAGATTTCCCTCCACCATCTGCCAATTTACAGGGTTATTGGTGTCAGCAGTTTAGAAGCAGTGAGATTATACAAGAGAACCACCAAAAACTCCACAGGGCAAGCTTTAAAATATAATCACACATTTTAATTGAGAAAACTTGCTTAGAATCAAATTAATTGATTTTTATTTGTTCTTTTTTGGTAAACTCTTTTGGAAAGAAGGAGAAACAGCAATTGGTGTTTTAAACTGGGTGTGATAAAGCTAAGGTAGGATTATAAACCTATGTGTGTATGGTCAGGAACCATGGGTGGAAGTCAATTTGTGTATTGTTTCAAGCTGGCTGTGGGTGGAGCCCTGAAATACCTGGATTTGAAATACCACAGGGCCCATCTGCATGGCAAAATGGATTTCTGTTACATGCGGTGGAGAGCAAGAGTGCAGCTCCAGACTAGCCCAATCTATCAATGCGCATGGCTGTGTCTGCCTGATGCGTAAATCTCTCCAGCTGTTCATCTCGTCATCAACACACCTGCATTGTAGGTCATCTCTCTCTTTCTGCTTCTTTGCTCAACAAGCTACTACTAAGTCATCTCTTCCCCTAGCCACACAGTCAATGGGCTACGTGGCCACTCATCTGACAATACAGTATTCTAGATCTTTGATCAATATGTCTCATCCAACTATATAGCCAATAAGCCTTTCTGTCTAACACAGAGGCTTCTTTCAGAGTAGCAGCCGTGTTAGTCTGTATTCGCAAAAAGAACAGGAGTACTTGTGGCACCTTAGAGACTAACACGTTTATTTGAGCATAAGCTTTCGTGAGCTGTAGCTCATGTTAGTCTCTAAGGTGCCACAAGTACTCCTCTTCTTTTTATAGAGGCTTCTGTATCCCTTAGATTTTGAGAACATCTCTCTGACCATCCACATGATAAACATATTGTGCTGGCAGAAACGACCCTTCACCAACAGGCACCACTGACACAGTGGCAAGAATAATGATGCTTTGTACTTCTATATCTCATAGGGCTTGTCTTCACTACTGGCTAAATTGATGCAGCGGTGCCGATTTAGCAGATCTGGTGAAGACACGAGAAATCAATGGCAGAGTGCTCTCCTGTTGACTTCAGTACTCCACCTCCCTGCCAGACAGAAACTATGTCGACAGGAGAGCGTCTCCTGTAGACATAGCCCAGCACAGATACCACTCTAAGTCGATCTAAGCTTTGTCAGCTTAAGTAGAGTAACTGAGCCCTGGTCTACACTGGGGTGGTGGGGGGGATCGATCTAAGTTACGCAACTTCAGCTACATAGCTGAACGTCGACGTACTTAGATCGACTTACCGCGGTGTCTTCACTGCAGTGAGTCAACTGCTGCCGCTCCCCCATCGACTCTGCCTGTGCCTCTCGTGGCGCTGGAGTACAGGAGTCGACGGGAGAGTGCTCGGGGATTGATTTATAGACTAGACATGATAAATCGATCCCCGCTGGATGGACTGCTGCCCGCTGATCTGGCGGGTAGTGAAGACATACTCTTAGACTGATTTATCTCCTTACTGGAGACCAGGCCTGAGTCAGAGGATCCTGAAGCACTTTACAAACATTACACTTTTTTTGACAAGATGACTAGTATGGTTAATAAAGGTAACAGTATCGATGTAATATACTTCGACTTCTGTAAGGCATTTGACTTGGTGCCACACAATATTTTAATGAAAAAACTAGAATATAACATTAATATGCCACACATTAAATGGATAAAAAACTGGCCAGCTGATACATCTCAAAATGTAACTGTAAGCAGGGAATCACCACCAAGCAAGTCTGTTTCCAGTGGGGTCCCATAGGAATTGGTTCTTAGCCCTACTCTATTTAACATTTTTATCGATGACTTGGAAGAAAACAAAATCATTATTGATAAAGTTTACAGATGACAGAAAAATTGGGCAAGTGGTGAATAATGAAGAGAACAGATCACTGATTCAGAGTGATCTAGATTGCTCGGTAAACTGGGTGCAAGCAAACAATTTGCATTTTAATATGGCTAAATGTAAAATGTATACATCTAGTAACAAAGAATATAAGCCATACTTACAGGTTGGGGGACTCCAAGATTTGGGGATGATGATTGACAAAGCCCTGGCTGGGATGATTTAATTGGGGATTGGTCCTGCTTTGAGCAGGGGGTTGGACTAGATGACCTCCTGAGGTCCCTTCCAACCCTGATATTCTATGATTCTATTCTATGATTCTATGATGGATAATCAGCTGAACATGAGCTCCCAAACTCACACTGTAGCCAAAAGAGCTAATGAAGTCCTGGGATGCATAAAGAGGAATCTGAAGTAGGAGCAGAGAGGTTGTTTTACCTCTGTACTTAGCTCTGGTTTGACCGCTCCTGGAATACTGTGTCCAGTTCTGGTTCCCGCAATTCAAGAAAGATGTTGATAAATTTGGGATGGTACATAGAAGAGCTGCAAGAATGATTAAAGGATTATAAAACATGCCTTATAGGAGCTCAACCTATTTAGCTTAAAAAAGAGAAGATACAGGGTGACTTGATTACAGTCAGTAAGTACCTACACGGGCAACAAATATTTAATAATGGACTCTTCAATCTAGCAGAAAAAGCTACAAAACACACTCAAATGGCTGGAAGTTGAAGCTAGACAAATTTACACTGGAAATAAGGCATACATTTTTAATAGTGAGAGCAATTAGCCATTGGAACAACTTATCAAGGATCATGGTGGATTCTCCATCACCGACAATTTTAAAATCAAGATTGGATGTTTTTCCAAAAGATCTACTCTAAGCCTATGGTATACAGGACGTTAGACTAGACGATCACGACGGTCCTTTCTGGTCTTGGAATCTATGAACATCACACCCTTGGGTGATAGGCAAATATCCCTATTTCACAGACAGGAAAAACTCAGGACACATAGAAGAGGAGGACTTGTGGCACCTTAGAGACTAACAAATTTATTTGAGCATAAGCTTCCATGAGCTACAGCTCACTTCATCTGATTGAAGCCAACATTTGGAAACTCAGTATTTAGGTGCCTAAATACAGATTTATGCAGCTAAACGTAGCCCAAGTTTGAACATTTTGGCCTAAAGACTTATTCAATGTCACGCCACCAATCAGCAGCACAGCCTTCTAATTCTTCACTCTGCACTTTTTCATCGATTTATTCATAGATTCCAAGGCCAGAAGGGACCACTGTGATCATCTAGTCAGACCTCCTGCATAGCACAGGGCACAAAACTTCCCCAAAACAATTCCTACAGCAGTTCTTTTAGAAAAACATCCAATCTTGATTTAAAAATGGCCAGTGATGGAGAATTCACCATGATACTTGGTTCACTGCTCTCACTGGTTGAAAATGTATGTCTTATTTCCAGCCAGAATTTGTCAAATATCGACTTTCAGCCACTGTATCCTTTTGTACCTTTCTCTGCTAGATTGACAAGTCCATTATTAAATATTTCACCGTTAGGCCACAGTCTCTCCCTAGAGTCATCTCTACTCCTTCCCATACAGGCACCACCAGTACAGCCATCTTTGTGTTAACTATACTGCACCTGTTTGTGCATTTAGACTGCTGGGGAAGGGACCTTGTTTGCTGTTTTATCTATATTTTTTTGACTGTAAAGTGTCATGTGCACCTGTGGCACTAAAAATGTATTAAAATCATTAGCTTCTCCAATAGGCAGCACTGATGTAACCATCTCTGCCTTTACAAGCACCATTGCTACGTCAACCAGCCTTTCATATCTTTATGATGGATGTGGCAGGCTTCTCTGACGGATCTGTGTTTTGCACTATCTATTATATCTTTGGACTGACATCTAATATACCAACAGAGCTGGTGGTCAATCCATCTGCTTTTTCCTAACCCATTGCTCCATCTCATCAGCTCCTTTGCTGACTGTACATTCAATATCTTTCCATGGTTCATAACTGGGAGGCTCTGAGTTTCTAAGGACATATGGAAATATTGAACCTTTGCCCTACAGGACACACTGTGTCTAGCTCCCATTCACTTTCTGGGTTAAAGTCCATGCTCTGGCTTTTCTTCCTTTCTCAGCTTCCTGGTACATTTCCAATGTCTCTTTTAAAATCCCTCTCAGCACAGCTCCCAGGGGAAAGCAAGGGAAGCCTTCCTGAATTCAAAGGGAAACAAGCAATGGGGACTGTGGAGCTCTTAGTAGATGGGAAGCCTCATGACTCCATTTCTTTCACTTCTTTCCTTTGTTTTTCTCTCTTTCTGCCATATTATGTTTATCTATCTAACTGGAAAGGAAGGAATGTCGAGGTTTCATACTGTTTCATCTTGATTTAGTCACTTTTATATCTCACAAACGCATATGCAGATTTCTCTGCTTCTTTGTTTATTAAGGCTTCTATAAAAATGTTAATTTTTTTATTGTTAATTGCAATTTCTCTTTTAATATGCAAGTTGGCCTGGCTCTCCTCAGAGACTCCCCAAGCCCCTCTGCAAATAATACAGCCGCCTGGCTCCAATGTGAGCTGCCTACTGTGTATTTACTGCCATCAAAGCACAAAGAAGGTTGATAGCAGAACAGCCTCTTCGAGGTAGGCTGCTCCTCCATCCCCACACCTCAGCATGGGGCTGTCAGCGATCGCAGCTTTGGGAGTTCACACTACATTGTGGAATCCCAGTCCAAGCTGGGAAGTGTAGAAGAACATTCAGAAAAGTAGAAAGTCCCCAGAACGCAGAGACCCCCTTCAATAACCAGAACCCTTCTTGATTTCATTTACTTAGCCACATTCCACCGGGCCATGCACCCAGAGGGGTACTCCGAAAGACACCCACCCCAGGATCCACCGGAACGTAGGGCTGACAGGGTACTGGTACTGGCCCCTCAGCTGAATGCATGACTCCACCTCAGACTGATGACCAGTCAGCCTGCAGGGACCATGAAGGAGCAGTACCCATCAATTCCACAGGCTGGTGCTGAGGGTCCAGGAAATGGTGACACAGCAGGGAAACCTTAGCCAACCTCAGCAGGGTCAGTTTCCCTCTGGACAGTACCAGAAGACCCGGTACTGAATAGGAGCTTGGGGCAACATGGTCCCTTCTGCTTGTCTTTACCACTGGTGCCGGTGGTACCAAGACTGCCAGTAAGTCCCTGGCTGCAACAAGTGCCTCTGGGGTTAATG
Source organism: Natator depressus (assembly GCF_965152275.1). NCBI lineage: Eukaryota > Metazoa > Chordata > Testudines > Cheloniidae > Natator > Natator depressus. The sequence continues at coordinate 1,583,843 of NC_134247.1, forward strand.
GCACCGCAATGTCCCCCTGCTGCTGGCAGTTGATCCTGCACCAGACTCAACAGCACATGCAAGCAGGGAGGAGTCAATGGTGCAACCTGCAGAGTGGGGTCGGGGAGTGGACCGACACAGGTCACACCCTGCTGCACTCCCTCAGGTTGGTGAGCGTCCCCTCTCAGACTGCTGCTTTTTGTGCTTCTTTCTCAGCATCGTGAAGGGGAGAGGTGTCGAGAGTCCCGTGCCACAGGAGGAGCGCTCCGTACCAACGCCGAGATACTCAGTACGGAGTCCAACCAGCTTGTCGCCAACATTGGTCTGAGTGCAGCTTCCATTAGGATTAGGATGGACTTTAACCTAGCCGCCCTGTCCTCCTTCGTACAAGGCTTGAACTGGCGGCAGATCTGGCAACACTCTCGTAGGTGAGTCTCTTCCAGACACTTCAGACAGCTGGAGTGTGGGTCACTCACTAGCATGGGCTTGCCACAGGATGCACAGGGTTTGAAACCTGGAGCATGCCCAGCTCCAGGAACAGAGAATGCCCCGCTAGACAGATGAGAGAGTCTAACTATTTACACTGACTACTAAGAAGATAAACTGAAGACAACAACTCTTCGGAAAAAGAAAAGAGGGAAGGAGGAAAAACAGCAACAACCACTGAGAATTGCCTTGCCAAAGCAAGAGAAGCTGTTCCAGCAACCTTTACAGGCGGTAAGAAGGAACTGAAGGGTGCAGGGCTGGCTGGGCTCCTTATACCGGCGCATGAGTGCGCAGCACCAGAGGGTGCTAGAGCCAGCTCAAGGGATACCACTGAGGAGAAAACCACGGTGCATGTGGCGCACACACACTTAGCGTGGAATAGACACAAGCAAGCACTCAAACAAGAACCCAGCCTCTCAGGTATCTTTGAGGTTTATGGGGGCATTGTACCAACCAATCCATTACTACTACAAGTTGGATAGAATGGACCCACTTCCATGAGCTGCTTACATTAAGCCTAGACCAGCTGATAGGAGGATGGGGAGATTTGGAGCCAGTAGCCCTCTGTGCCCGCAGCCATTCTGCATGTTGCAAAGCAACTCAAATACAGGAGCTTCCCAGCATTCACTGCTCAGAAGGCTCAGAGAAGAGAGCCCCTTCTGAGCACAGGCTAATCTTAAGCTCATTGCTGCCAAAGTTTGGCTGGCAGCACTCTGTGTCACAGGAGAAACACCGAACAGTATTGCAGTTTTCTCAGCTGCCTGTTTTCTGGATGTTTGCCCATAGCCCTGCCACTGCACAATTCAGCACAATTCCCAGCCTGTGTCTTGGAGAGGTCCAAGACTGATGGAGCAAGTGGGGCTGTAGGGCTGTAGCTCATGACTCGGGGCATTAGCAGAGCTGGATGTGTGAGGAGTTTGCACAATGACAGCTTTGGCCAGTACTTCTAGAGCTTTGCTTTCAGGAAAGCTGAAATTCACCAATTTCACTGGAAATGGAAACACAAAATTACCAAAAAATGTTGAAAGAAAAACCAATATCACCTTGTCAGGGTGAGCCTCTCTTCTTACACTTTTTGCAAGCCTGCTCTTCTTCATTCTCGTTTCTCCCCCTTTTTTCTGATTTCTTTCAACTCAGGTACAACCTACAAAAAAGCACCCTAAGGGGAGGAGCAGGATAACACACCCTTTACGGTTAAGTAACACAACAGCCTCTTTATGCTAAAACCAAAAGAAATAGGAAGGGGCCTGGGCATCAAACACAGCAAAATGAAACGGTTAAAGAATCAAACTCATTAAATGGCTGTGATAACACTTTATTGTAATGGTACATTTAATTCACACTTAAGTCCAATGGCACTCCAAGAGACGCTCCTATGGCATCCACATGAACAGCAGATAAATGGATTATGGTTAGTGCTGAGACAATGAACTCTCAATGGATACTGGACAATGGCACATGAAAAATGTGTTAACAGAATATATTTTCTGTACATGAATCTCCACTTGTTTGATAACATGCCCCAAAGAAAACAAACTGAAGGGACAGATAGATTGTCTGTATACTGACAACAGGGACTAAACAGGTATGCTGAGGAGTCTGTATCTACAATTTCTAATGGATTTCATGCCTGTGAAATTCACAAGGTGCAAGGAGAATAATCAGGAACCTGAACAGATCACAAAATAGCTGCACTGGAACCAACACCCATAGCTAAAGAACAGAACAGCCTCAACCCTTCCCAATACAATGTTAATGGTAAGTGAACAGCAGAGAGTGCAAGAACTATAGCACCAGCAATGGGAATAACAGAGGATTTCCGCAGCGGGAAGGAGTTAGGGAGAGCAGAAAAGACTAAATACGATACTTCATTCATGCACATTTCAACCAGAAATAAATAGTGGAAAGCACGCAAGCACAGGCTAGGACTATCTAAGGAGCAGCATCACCTGAATCACGACACTGAGGCTATGGCTACACTGCGGACCTTATAGCGGCGGAGCTGCACCGCTGCAGCTGTGTCACTGGAAGGGCTCCTGTGGACCCGCTCTGTGCCGGCAGGAGAGAGCTCCCCCATTGGCATCATTAAACCACCCCAACGAGCGGCGGTAGCTATGTCGGCAGGAGAGGGCCTCCCACGGACACAGTACTGGCCACACCCGCGCTTCTGTCAGTGAAACGTCGGTCGGTCAGGGGCATGTTTTTTCAGCCCCCGGACTGACAGAAGTGCTAGAGTAGGCATAGCACAAGAGCTTGTCTATGCGACGAGTTCCTGCACAGCAAGCCAGGCTGTGAACTGCAGCACACCAGCTTCCCATGCAGTAATTTGCTGGGTGAACACCACTACAAGGCAGTAAAAGTCTCGCAATGTTGACACTACTACAGCTGCACTCAGCAACTTTCACTGCCTTGTAGCGGCGTTCACACGGTGAGTTACTGCGTGGCCAGCTGGTGTGCTGCAGAGTCACAGCCTGGCTTGCTGTGCAGTCACGCACTGTGTAGAAATAGCATCACAACTAAAATTCACTAACAATAGCAACACAAGAACAAACTCACTAGCAACAGAGAAACTAGGTAACAGATAGTCAGCAGCATAACTAACAAGAGTGGAAAGTCAAACTCTTGGAGTAAAAGCAACTCCTACCAGCATGGCTGCAGTCTAAGCAGCCACGAGACACAGTGAACCCAGCATTACTGTAGTATAAACTAAATAACCCACTTCCTTCCCTGACGAACTGAGGGATGCACCCCACCCAGTACTTATTCTCTACACAGCTACTGACTTGGACTCTTCATACATTCCATGGGTGGCGTACCTGAGCCTACTTATCCACTGACGCTTTAAAAACTCCCACACCCCAGTCTGGATCTATGCTGGTTATGTGATATGTATGTACCTCGGGAACCTTGGAACCGATACTTTCAATCCCCCGTAACCCAAGCCCGACCCCAGATGTACAGCACCTTCCATCTTAACTTGTGTAAATTTGATTTTAAAACATTAACATCAACAGTCTACCAGCCACCAGTAAAATTAACTTTCTGGCTGCTAATTCTGGTTGACTGAACTGTATGAGGCTTAGGGTTTCTTTACTCCACCAATTTTACTTTAAAAAAAAAAACAAAACAAAAAAAAACACCTGGAGAAAATATCAGGCTCTTGTGGCAAACGTCTGGTTTGGAAGCAAGCTGCTCTTGTATATTATGTTGTTCTGGTACTGCATCACAACCTATCAAAGTCGAAGTCCCCAGAGCAAGAGAAATCAAAACATCATGAATAAAGTGCAACTTCAGAACTCCAGTAGTCTGACAGTGTTAGAGTCAGCCTCCTAACATGCAGTGTTTTATTGATGCTTTCCTCTAATAAAGTCAATGCTGGCCTAGCTTCACTGCCTACAGCGCATTTTCTCAATTAGAGGAGAACAAATAAGGCAACAAGCCAACATGGTCAAGGTAAACACTGTACAAAGCTAGCAAGGGCTGCTGTGTCCAAACCAGAAACAGCTGCAGCTTCTAGCTTTGCACGTTTTTCCTTTCCCCCTAAGTTCTCTTCCCTCCCTCATTTCTACAGCCAGGCAAATACAAACCTCCTACCACCCCGAGGAGAACCTCAATTCCCAGGGCACTCATCTACCATCCCAATTATCCAGGCAAGATGTACAGAACCATTAGTGATGCATTCCCTGCACCTCCCCGGCAAATCAGCCCACTGGCATCGGCAGCTAGGTGCTGCTGCTTAGAGCACCACCCTCAGGAATAGAATCATAGAAGATTAGGGTTGGAAGAGACCTCAGGAGGTCATCTAGTTAAACCCCCCGCTCAAAGCAGGACCAACACCAACTAAATCATCCCAGCCAAGGCTTTGTCAAGCCGGGCCTTAAAAACCTCTAAGGATGGAGATTCCACCACCTCCCTACGTAACCCATTCCAGTGCTTCACCACCCTCCTAGTGAAATTGTTTCCTAATATCCAACCGAGACCTCCCCCACCGCAATTTGAGACCACTGCTTCTTGTTCTGTCATCTGCCACCACTGAGAACAGCATGGCTCTATCCTCTTTAAAACCCCCCTTCAGGTAATTGAAGGGTGCTGTCAAATCCCCCCTCACTCTTCCCTTCTGCAGACTAAATAACCCCATTTCCCTCAGGTTCTCCTTGTAAGTCATGTGCCCCAGCCCCCTAATCATTTTCATTGCCCTCTGCTGGACTCTCTCCAATTTATCCACATCCCTTCTGTAGTGGGGGGACCAAAACTGGACGTAATACTCCAGGTGTGGCCTCACCAGTGCCGAATAGAGGGGAATAATCCCTTCCCTCGATCTGCTGGCAATGCTCCGACTAATACAGCCCAAAATGCCATTGGCCTTCTTGGTAACGAGGGCACACTGCAGACTCATATCCAGCTTCTCATCCACTGTAATCCCCAGGTCCTTTTCTGCAGAACTGCTGCTTAGCCTGTCAGTCCCCAGCCTGTAGCGGTGCATGGGATTCTTCCTTCCTAAACGCAGGACTCTGCACTTGCCCTTGTTGAACCTCATCAGATTTCTTTTAGCCCAATCCCCCAATTTGTCTAGGTCACTCTGGACCCTATCCCCACCCTCCAGTGTATCTACCTCTCCCCCCAGTTTAGTGTCATAAGCAAACTTGCTGAGGGTGCAATTAATCCCATCATCCAGATCATTGATAAAGATGTTGAACAAAACTGGCCCCAGGACTGACCCTTGAGTCACTCTGCTTGATACGGGCTGCCAACTAGACATTGAGCCGTTGATCACTACCTGTTGAGCGTGACAATCTAGCCAGCTTTCTATCCATTTTTATAGTCCATTCATCCAATCCATACTTTTTAAACTAGCCGGCAAGAATACTGTGGGAGACCATCTCAGAAGCTTTGCTAAAGTCAAGATATATCACATCCACCGCTTTCCCCATATTCACAGAGCCAGTTATCTCATCATAGAAGGCAATCCGGTTGGTCAGGCATGACTTGCCCTTCATGAATCCATGTTGACTGTTCCTGATCACCTTCTTCTTCTCCAAGTGCTTCAAAATGGATTCCTTGAGGACCTGCTCCATGATTGTGCCAGGGACTGAAGTGAGGCGGACTGGTCTGTAGTTCCCCGGCTTCTCTTTGTTCACTTCTTTAAATATGGGTAGTATATTTGCCTTTTTCCAATCATCTGGGACCTCCCCCGATCGCCTCGAATTTTCAAAGATAATGGCCAATGGCTCTGCAATCATATCAGCCAACTCCCTCAGCATCCTTGGATGCATTAGATCTGGACCGATGGACTTGTGAAAGTCAAGCTTTTCTAAATATTTGAGGGAAGGTATGATCCACAAACCTCTTAATGCCAATTGACAAGGGGATACAGAGAGGTACAGGTATATCCTGACTCTGGTTCACCAAAGGAGGTCATGTGAGATCTCAAATGAAAGCTGGTCTCAAACTGGCTATTGACATCATTATGATATGCATGTACTGACGCTATGTAAGGAGTTATGGAGATATGCTGGAAATGTGTCCTTAGATTCTGTATCAAGGTGTTAGTCACCAGCAGAGGAGACTAACAGTTTTTCTGTGAGACAAGAGAGGTTTATTCACCTCACTCTGTGTCAGGATGAACATTAAGCGTTGTAAACTAACACAATGAATACCCATTTATATACATAGTCAATTGTTAATGAAGGGATGTGAAATCAACAGCACACAGGAAAAACAAGCCACTGGTGACTACCCTGTCTGTGAGCAAGGACAATGAACTTTGGGGGTATAGCTGGATGGCAAAGACAACACCCCTCACGCTGCACCTAGGAAGTAAACAGACAACGTGTTTGCATTCATGAAAAGAAGATCAAAACCAGTCTTGGCTGAAAACACCGCAGAAGACTTTGGGTGAGATAATACTTCTTTAGACAGGGGGTTAACCTGTTAGTTAAGTTTAATCTCCAGAAAAGCGTGTTATTATTTTGTTTTACATGTAACCATTTGTTTCCAATATCCTTACTCACTATCACTTGAATATTTGATAATAAACGTATTCTTGTTTTCATTATAAATATATCTAAGTGCTGTGATATTAAGCAAAGTGCAGATCCTGAGCTGCCCAGGGAGATTGTGGAATCTCTGTCATTGGAGATTTTTAAGAGCAGGTTAGAGAAACACTGTCAGGGATGGTCTAGATAATACTTAGTCCTGCCTTCAGTGCAGGGGATAGAAGTCCTATGATTCTAAGCTGGTGTGTGCTGTTCCTTGTAACAGTGTCAGGGGCTTGATCTCACAGGAAATGCTTCAAAAGGGACTTTGGAACTAGGGTGGACCTACTGTCGAACTGCAAGGCAAACAAAGGGCTGGCATAACCCTGAGGAGAATATTTGAATGGCTGACAGACTGGTGGGGATGGAGAGCTGACACCCAGCTATGCACAAGCAAGACGCTCTCATGCTGGAGGCAGGGGATAACAACGTGACTCTCAGTCCTGGGTACCCTGAGAACCATCACAGAAAGCTCTTGTGAGAGAGATTAAAGTGAAGTAGCTCCTGGTTCCTGGAAATTTTTCCATTAGTGGTATCCATCGGGTCGGCTCCAGCACCCTTTTGTGCCATGCTCTCATAGCGCCAGTATAAAGGGCCCCATCAACTCTGCACCCCTTCAGTTTCTTTTTACCAGCTGACTCCAATAAGGGGGGACAGAGGGAAGGTCTTGGAATGGACATGTGCAATACATCTCAAAGAACAACAGTTACAGAAAGGTTACTAACTGTTTTTTCTTCAAGTGTTGCACATGTCCATTCCAAGGTAGGTGACTCACAAGCAGTTGCACAGTGGGCTTAGAGTTCAAGGACAAGCTGACTGCAAGACTGCACGGCTGAAGTTGGCACCATCTCTGGCCTGTTGGATAATGGCATAGTGCGTTGAGAACATCTGCGCCAAGGACCAGATTGCTGCCATGCAGATATCTTAAATAGGGGCTTGAGCTAGGAAAGCAGCCGAAGAGGCCTGAGATCTTGTGGAATGAACATTCAGGTTAGCCACAGGAGGGACTCCTGCAAGTTTGTAACATGCCTGGATACATGAGGTAAGCCAAGACTAAATCCTCTGGGCAGAGATGGGGAGCCTCTTCATTCTCTCAGCTATTGCTATGAACAGCTGAGTCGATCTGCAAAATGGTTTGGCCCTTTGAATATAAACGCCAGGACCCGTCTAACATCTAAGGAGCACAGACACAGCTCCTCCCTATTTGCATGCAGTTTAGGGCAGGATATAGGTAGAAAAATTGCTTGGCTGCGGTGCAATTGTGAGACCACTTTCAGGAGGAATTTTGGATGCGGGCGCAGCTGTACTTTATCTTTGAAGCAGATGGTTTATGGAGTTGTAGTCCACCTGCTGAGAAGGCTTTTTGGTCAAACAATCCAGCTTCTTAGGGTACTTTGCATTTGGTGTGGGGACCGCTTGACCTTGATGGTCCTTCTCATTGGTGACCACCACTAGGGACCTGGAGGGGCTGTGAAAACAGAAATTCACACCAGTTGGCTATTACGAAGTATTTGCGCTCTGTCTTTTTGGCTGTAGGAGGGAGGGAAGTGGGGGTCTTCCAGAGCACTCTAATCAGGTCCATGATCGCCTTATTAAAGGATAGAGCCACTCTTCAGGGACCCGCAGATGACAAAATATCCAGTAACCCATGTGTCATCTCTTTTACAATTTCAGCTTGGATACCCAAGTTCAAAGCCACTCACTTTAATAGGTCCTGGTAGGCCTTCTGGTCATCTTGAAGTGGGGACACACTGCCTCATCTGGGGAAGAGGAAAAAGATGCTAAGGCTGGTTAAGGGCCCTCTACCACTTCCTCTGTCTCGACTGAGACCTGTGGGACTTTCTCTTGAGGTTTGGCACCGGGCTCAGCACTGGAGGCTGGGTTGGGGATCTCGCAGTGCGATACCAGAGGTGCCCTACTTTCTGAGGCCACAGAATATGAATGCCTCAAAACAGTGCCCTGGAACCCTCACAGGTTCCAAAAAGGCCATTGCACAGGTGCCAATCCCCCTGGTCCCGGAGGCCCAGCGTTGAGGGGCACCAAAACGCCTGAGGCCAGAGCATGGTAGTAATAGCGTGGGGAGTAGTGTGGGCGGGCCTGACGGTAGGGAGAGTAGGACCCCACTTCAGATTCTGATGAGGAAGACGAGCTGCGGTGAGGAGACTAAGGCGGTGCTGACCCTCTCAGAGCTGGCAAACGGCATCATGGAGAAATGTGAGCCGAGGCTCCCCTAGGGGTTTTCCCCTAGAGGGTGACCATGGTGCTGCACGAAAGCTGGGGAATGGCTTTCTGCCACTCATTGGTACCAGTGGTGCAGAGTCCCGAATATCTGGGGACTCTGGGACTGGGAGAGGGAGCAGGCCTCTAGCAGCCACAAATGCCTCTGGGGTTGACGGTACTGCAAACTGATCAGCACAGTGTCTGCTGGAGGATGGCACTTCCCGTACCAGAGTTAGCAGAGCTTGCGGGGTACCAAGGTTGGCGGAGGTGGCTGCTGCAGTTCCGGAGAGGGACAGCAGCCTGACACAAGTCTCGCTCTATCCAGATCCCTTGCCTACTTCCTTTCAGCACTGGGGAACAACTCTTCTCCTGGTGCTTATGGTGCTGCTTCTTAGGCACCGGGGAGGAGGATCGGTGCCGTGACTCTCGACTGGCAGGAGGAGCACTCTGCACTGAAGCTCAGGTGCTTGGTGCCAAGTCCAAGTGCAGCTCCGGCACTGGTCTGAGGGCTGCCTCTATAAGAAGGACTTCCAACCTCACCTGCTGGTCTTTCTTGGTGCAGGGTCTGAGGTCTCTGCAGATCTGGCAATGATTTTTCTGATGAGCTTCCCCTCAGCACTTGAGACAGCTTGAACACAGGTCGCTCAAAGGAACCGACTTGCCACAGGAAACGCAGGGCTTGAAGCCCAGTGACCGAGGCATGCCCCAGCACTGGGGAGCTGACAAGCCTCTCCAACCAAGTGCAGAGGCGTCCAAAACTCATTAACTAGTAAAACTACTACTAATAAACAAAGTAAACTACAGTAACTATCCACAGCCTCAGAAACAACTCTGACATAATCAAAACGGCTGACAAAGGAGGTGCTGTTGTCATCATGAATAGGTGGGAATATGAACGAGAGGCTGCTAGGCAGCTCTCCAACACCACATTCTACAAGCCATTACCCTCTGATCCCACCAAGGGTTACCGAAAGAAACCACACCATCTGCTCAAGAAACTCCCTGAAAAAGCACAAGAACAAATCTGCACAGACACACCCCTGGAACCCCAACCAGGGGTATTCTATCTGCTACCCAAGATCCATAAACCTGGAAATCCTGGACACCCCATCATCTCAGGCATTGGCACCCTGACAAAAGGATTGTCTGGCTATGTAGACTCCCTCCTCAGGCCCTATGCTACCAGCACTCCCAGCTATCTTCGAGACACCAAGACTTCCTGAGGAAACTACAATCCATCGGTGATCTTCCTGAAAACACTATCTTGGCCGCTATGGATGTCGAAGCCCTCTACACCAACATTCCACACAAAGATGGACTACAAGCCGTCAGAAACAGTTTCCTCGATAATGTCACGGCAAACCTGGTGGCTGAACTTTGTGACTGTGTCCTCACCCATAACTATTTCACATTTGGGGACAATGTATACCTTCAAGTAAGCGGCACTGCTATGGGTACCCACGTGGCCCCACAGTATGCCAACATTTTTATGGCTGACTTAGAACAACGCTTCCTCAGCTCTCGTCCCCTAACGCCCCTACTCTACTTGCACTACATTGATGACATCTTCATCATCTGGACCCATGGAAAAGAAGCCCTTGAGGAATTCCACCATGATTTCAACAATTTCCATCCCACCATCAACCTCAGCTTGGACCAGTCCACACAAGAGATCCACTTCCTGGACACTACAGTGCTAATAAGCGATGGTCACATAAACACCACCCTCTACCAGAAACCTACTGACCGCTATTCCTACCTACATGCCTCCAGCTTTCATCCAGACCACACCACACGATCCATTGTCTACAGCCAAGCTCTTCGATACAACCGCATTTGCTCCAACCCTTCAGACAGAGACAAACACCTACAAGATCTCTATCAAGCATTCTTACAACTACAATCCCCACCTGCGGAAGTGAAGAAACAGATTGACAGAGCCAGAAGAGTACCCAGAAGTCACCTACTACAGGACAGGCCCAACAAAGAAAATAACAGAACGCCACTAGCCGTCACCTTCAGCCCCCAACTAAAACCTCTCCAACGCATTATCAAGGATCTACAACCTATCCTGAAGGATGACCCATCACTCTCAATGGTCTTGGGACACAGGCCAGTCCTTACCTACAGACAGCCCCCCAACCTGAAGCAAATACTCACCAGCAACCACACACCACACAACAAAAACACTAACTCAGGAACCTATCCTTGCAACAAAGCCCCTTGCCAACTGTGTCCACACATCTATTCAGGGGACACCATCATAGGTTCTAATCACATCAGCCACACTATCAGAAGCTCGTTCACCTGCACATCTACCAATGTGATATATGCCATCATGTGTCAGCAATGCCCCTCTGCCATGTACATTGGCCAAATAGGACAGTCTCTATGTAAAAGAATAAATGGACACAAATCAGACGTCAAGAATTATAACATTCAAAACCCAGTCGGAACACACTTCAATCTCCATGGGGTCACTCAATTACAGACCTAAAAGTCGCAATACTACAACAAAAAAAACTTTAAAAACAGACTCCAACGAGAAACTGCTGAATTGAAATTAATTTGCAACCTGGACACCATTAAATTAGGCTTGAATAGAGACTGGGAGTGGAGGGGTCATTACACAAAGTAAATCTATTTCCCCATGCTTATTTTTTCCCCCTACTGTTACTCACAACTTTTTTTCAACTGTTGGAAATGGGCTGCCCTGATTATCACTACAAAAGGTTTTTTTTCTCCTGCTGATAATAACTCACCTTAACTGATCACTCTCGTTATAATGGGTATGGCAACACCCATTTTTTCATCTTCTGGGTGTGTGTGTGTGTGTGTATATATATGTGTGTGTATATATGTGTATATATATATCTTCCTACTGTATTTTCCCCTGCATGCATCCGAGGAAGTGGGTTTTAGCCCATGAAAGCTTATGCTCAAATAAATTTGTTAGTCTCTAATGTGCCACAAGTCCTCCTTGTTCTTTTTACAATAACTATATACATGAGAAAGAGAAGAAAAAAACACTGAGAAAAATTGCCTGAGCAATGAGGGACGTTCCAACAACCATCACAATTGATAAGAAGGAACTGAAGGAGTGTGCGGGGTTGACAGAGCCCTTTATATGGGTGCTATGAGTGCATGGCACCAGAGAGCGCTGGAGCTGACTCAACGGATACCACTAAGGGAAAAATTCCAGCAACTGTACTCCGGGCGTGCACACGCCTACATTGGAATTAACGTGCACGCACTCAGAGGACTGTTTGCTCTTAGGGAGGCTATGAGACATAGGAATGAATGTCACTCAGCTCCCTGAGCTTGAATGGGTCATTAAAAAAAGACCGTCTGAGGCCCACCCCACATCAACAGAGACAAGGGCAAATCCAATCACCAGGGCACTGACACCTAGCAATCAACACCTCAGAGGGAAATGGAGTTTTCCACCTCTCTGCAGGAAAGCTGAGCAACATCCCCCAGCTCGAGAACAAAGGACTGCAAAGGTGTGAGATGGTGGATAAGAGTTGGCAACTGGAAAGAGTCTGAGGTCTCACCTGGGAAATGACCATGGAGGTCAGACCAAGCAAGTCAGAGCCTGAACGCGGAGTTCACTACAACTTGGCTGGGCTCTGGGCTAACCAGAATGGACTTGGATGATGCTTTCACCTTTCTCTATGCTAACCTAGGGATTTCCTATGCTCTGTGCCTGTTGACTAACAAACCTGACTGTTTTGACAGCAGTGTTTAAGTGTCACTGCAAATCTTTGGTGAGGTGCATTAATCCCTGAAGCGTGCACATGTCTCCTTCAGGACTCACTGAACACAGCTCACGGTGTTGAAGCAGGAGTGCTGGAGCTCCAGAGGTTCAGACTCAGGAGGCAGTGAGGCCACATGGCCTACCCTGAAGGAAGAGACCCCTTGGAGGTCTGGCCCACTGAAAAAATCCCTCCTAGAAACTGTTCCAATGCTTGGGGCATAGCACCGATCCTGTGGATCCGTGACAAGCCCTCTTACCCCTGGGAAGTAGAACAATCCACATGTTGGGCAACCAGTGAGAGCTGAAGCCACTGGAATAACCCAGGAGTAACTAGGAGCAGGATACATCCAGTACCAACCTGGCAAAACAGGGTGAGGTAAGGCAGGAAGAGGAAGAAGGAAGGATTCTCGCACCTGTGTTCTCTATTCTATTCTGTTCAAATTCTTATCCTGCCCTCATCACTGTAGTGCACTGAGCATCTTCCAGTAGTGCACTAAGACAGTGGTTCTCCACCTGTGCCCACGGACCCCTAGGGGGCTGCAGATATGTCTAAGATCTCCAAAGGGGTCTATGCCTCCATCTGAAACTTTTTAGGGGTCCACAAATGAAAAAAGGTTGAAAACCCCTGCACTAAGCTGCGCGATTAACATCTATCACTCTCTCCCACATCTTCTCCTGAGGAGGAGAACTGCGTGCACAGTGGAGTGTTTTGTCTGTGCCACAGAAGGCGGCTTGGTCTGCATGATCAGAACGGACTCCAGTGAGCAGCAAGATGCTGTTCCCTGCCCTGCCACGAGATGAGAAGCCTGAGTTCCTGCCAGGTGTTCATTCGCATTAATGGCCCTTCAATGGACAGTGAAATTGCTCAGTCCAGTCCATCTCCTCTTCAAGCAGCTCCACCCTGTCCGGCAGGTAGAACAGCAATAGAAATGGAGTCTCCTTATGGCTCCACACAGTCTAAGAGGAATTAAATCAGAGCTGCCTCAACCCCCTGTTAGCCGATGGCCAGGGATGTTTGGTGAGGTGCCAGCTATGCCCGTTTATACCATCCGTGACTTTAACCGCTGGGACGCACTGTCCCTTCGCGGCGGGCAGCCCGGGCTAGGCTGACGGATGCCCCAAGGTCCTAACCACCCGTGACTTTAACTGCTAGAGCTCAGAGCTCCTTCGCAGCGGGCAGTCAACACTGACTGACAGGTGCCCCAATGGCAGCACTAAGAGCCTCTCCACACCCGTGACTTTAACTGCTAGAGCTCAGAGCTCCTTCGCAGCGGGCAGTCAGGATTGACTGACAGGTGCCCCAAGAGTTTGCCCCGTGGAGGCGGCACAACTCAACGCTAGGCTCTTAGTACTCTCACCTAATGGCCAGGCTTTATAGCCAAAACGGCTGAGGTTCTTTTAATTGTGTTGGCTGCTTTACAGTAAACCAGAGAAACAAGTCAGGCTTATGCATAAATGGTTACCAAAATTTATTAAACTAGATTCTAATCATGTGGTTACAAAATTGCTAGTGTCTACTTATTTAAGTGTAGAGATGTTACACACACAAACAAGTTACAAAACTGAAGCTACAATCCCAAAGAAAGAAAACAAAGTATAGAGCTCTATTTCAAAATATGTGTACACTAAAGATAGGAGATCAGGTGTGGGTGCTTCTTACCCTCCTTGCATCTCTCGATTCCAGCGGTGCCAAGCCAGGATCGGTCACTCAATTCCGCAGAAAGACGAATAAGGGACAAGGCTTAGGGACCCTCTTAGCTGCAGAAGCCTTGGGAGGCTGTCACTTATCTGACCAGCAGATAGATAGTGAAAAGCACTCAAAAATCATGGTGCTGTAGGTCCCCTACTTATACCTCTGTACTCCTTTATTCTCTTTCTCCTTTCTATGCTAAATTGGGGCTGGTCTGTCGGGGTGACGCCAGCTCTCGCAAGAGTAGTTCACACTTGCAAGGGAGAAACAATAAGTTTCGACTACTGGACACTTCTTTTATCAGGGTAAATATTTTCCCACCTAGGATGTTGGTGTGTGTGCATCATGCTGTTTTAGTAGGGGCTAAGAGCCATGTCTGTCACAGCGCCTCTGCCTGCTGTGAGCCCAATTGTTGTATACGTTCCCCGAGGCACATTGTCGCAGCACACCTGTGCTTCTCACAGCTTCAAAGGCTGTGCTGGAGTGCCCTGGTGTTTTGGCTCCCGTGCGTTTCCAGCAATGCTGGTCTGAGGGGGGGGGGGGGGGGGCTGGCTGTCTGGCTACACCCCCTGGTGCCAAGAACTCCAAGCATTAGTGCCAAGATTGAGGGAAGGGCACAGGTACAATGAGCTGGTACAGCGCAGGGCCCATCTCTAGTACGGAAGCATGATTTGCTAATGGCAGAGAACTTGGAAACTCAACCAGCTAACTATCTGTCTGAGAAACTAGAGACAGCAAAGAAAATGGGAGAGGTTTGTTTGTGTTGAGGTTTGTTGAATTTTAAAGAGAATCTGGAAAAATGAGAGAATTCATCCACTAGCCAAAAAGTCTCCTGCCCAACTCTGCCGATGCCTCAGTCCTGACCTCCTGCATCCCCTGCTATTTCAGCCCTGCAGCCATCCATCCAGCTCTGCTGACACCCCTTAATCCTGACCTGCAGTGCTGCCTGCTAGTCTAGTCCCACACCCATACAGATATGCTGCAGCCTGGATAGAGAGGCACTACTAACTATGCTAAGTTGTGTCAAATTGCAGTGGTTTTGTGATGTAGACTATGAACTGCAAACTCCATTTAACTGTGACCTTTGTTGCCATGGGTGAAAATGGAGTGAAAATCCAACTGCAGTAAACAGACGTCTCTTGGATTTTCTCTTAAGCCCCTACCCCTTTGCAGGGCCTTTCTTCGCTCTGACTACAGGCTAAATTAAAACATTTCTCTCACTTTTTAAAACAGCATCTCATCCCACTGTCCTCCTGCTCTCACTGCTAGCTCTGAAACCGCAGCCCCAATAGTGGGATTTTATCCTGCAATCCCACCTCCCCTTGTTTGTGCAGCAGAGAGATTACTGCTCCAGCAATAATCCTCTGCCCTCACCAACACAGTGAGGAGCAGGAGTTTGTGGGGAGCCCTGCTTTGGGCACTGCAGCTCCTCCCATCTCCCTGCACCAGTAGGGAGCTGCAGTCTTGCAGGAGGCCTCACATGCCTGGGATAAATCAGCTTGTGGCCCCCACGCTAAACCAACTGTTTAGTCAAATTCCTCTCAAAATATTGCCAGAGAGGTAGGTAACAGTCCCCTGTGAACAAAATTACTCCACTAAATTAAGCCTGGCCTCTTTGTCCCCTGCTCAATTATTTCCCCCCAGCTGAGGGACAGAGAGGAAAGGATGGTGCTGCTGCTGAAGTCCATTGCCCATTTAGAGACAGAAGGAAGTGAAGCACCATGTGGCAGGTTGCCAGGCAAGGCACAGAACACAGTCGGGCCTCTTCCTTCATTGGGGTTTTCCTTCTGCACTGGGAACAGAGTGAGCGGTGTCCAGCCTCCAAATGGCTGTGCCTTTCCGAGGCACCTCCTCTGCTGCCCAGCTTACAGTTTCAGCTGGAATTCCACTCTCTAACCACGGCAGGCAGTTTCCATGCTCCCTCGGACCTTGCCTCCTCAGCCCCCACCTCCAGGCACCAGGGGCTACTTGGTCTTGACAGGAGAGTCCCATGGAACACCTGTTCCCTGCGGACATCCCTGTCCAAACAGACTCTGTCTACACTGTGTCACTACGCAAGCAGCAAAAACAGGGTCATTTCTCAAAGGTTTCTACCCTTGGTCTCCAATGGGATGTGTACAGGGATTAAAAAAACAAAAACAAACAAAAACAAAAACCAGCTGACCCATGTCAGCTGACTTGGGCTATTGGGACTCAGGCTCTGGGGCTGAAAAATCACTGTGTAGACATTCGGGCTTGGGCTAGGGCCCAAGCTCTGGAATCCCGTGAGAGTGGAGGATCCTAGAGCCCAAGGCCAAACATCGACATCA
The DNA here is from genome assembly GCF_965152275.1 of Natator depressus. Taxonomy (NCBI): domain Eukaryota; kingdom Metazoa; phylum Chordata; order Testudines; family Cheloniidae; genus Natator; species Natator depressus. The sequence continues at coordinate 1,600,319 of NC_134247.1, forward strand.
AACATCGATTTCTAGCCCCACAGCCCGAGCCTGGTGTCAGCTGATCCAGGCCAGCCACAGCCACGCTGCAGGTCTTTTATCCCTGTGTGTAGACATATCCCAAGTGCAACTGTTGCAGTGTCTCTGGCCTCCTGCCTTGACTGGGCTATGGTGACGGGGCATGGCTCAGTTTGCAGGCTAAAACAACAACATGTAGGGAGAGGTCCTTTGCTGCTGCCCTTTGAGGGGCACCAGGTCAGCTGCCTTGTGAAATCCGTACTCGTCATCACCCAGAGCCAGGTCTGGGCCTTCAAGGCAGCCATACCTGGGCCATTTAAAATCCAAGAGCCCTTCCACCATGGTTATTATTAGCAGAGTCCCCAAAAGGAGGAAATGAGGAGTGAAGAAAATGGAGTCACGCCATGTGAGTGGGTCTGTTTGCCATTTTGAGGCCGGTTTAAAGACTTCCCTGTAGCAGACAGCTGTGCTGGAAACCATCAGGGCTGGGATGAGGGGAGACCAGGGCAGCTAAGGTTTGAAGAATAGTTTAGGAGACAGAGTGGAGGCCGGGCTGCCTTCCACTCCCCCAGCATGTTACACTAATTCAATTATTTTACACAATTATAACACGTACGTCAAAGTCAGCATTAATTGGTAAGATTTGCTAATGACAGCAAATGGATTCTGGCAATGGCCTCTGCACAGGACTCGCCCAGGTTAACCCTTTCATTGCGCACAGCACCAAGCTAATGACACTGGAATGTGGCCATGCCTCCCAGGCAGAGCAGGCTCTCTGCAACCCCAGAAAAATTGCCCTCTCATGCCTCCTTGTGCAATGACTCCCATTCTCTCCCACACCGTCTCTCTATCCCATTCTCAGTCCCATTATTCCTTCAGTTTCCTTCCAGTTGCTCTTTCCCTTTGCCTTCCCCTCTTTGACAGCCTTTCCATCCCCCTCTCCGCACCACTAAGCTTTTTTCCATCCTTTAAAGCTCCCTCTCCCCTTCTGCCAAGCCATCCCCATTGCTGGGAATGAGCAGGGCAGCAATACAGCAGAAGGATTTAATTGCATGTCAAAATTAAATCTCTTTTGATGAAGAACAATTCAACTACGGCTCTGCCTAATCAAATTAACAAAGTCTTTTTTGATTTTCAATTATCTTCTTCACTGGAACACTTTATCCAGAGCTCCTGTGATGCAGCTGACAAGCCCTGACTAACAATTAAGGTGCTTCCCGCACTTAACCAAGGCATGCTGACCACCAGTCCCCTTCTCTTCTTGCTTCCCATTTATTTTCCTCTTGCTCATTAGAGCGCAAAATGACTGGAGCAGAGATGCAAAATGAAATAAATATGGAAGCCTCCCCATGGTGGCATCACCTCTGAGCTGCGTTCAGGGCTCTTGCATCTCCCTTCCAGGAGGCCGGTCTCTCCACGGCTCACAGTTGGACGGGCGACTCTGCACGAGAGACTTCCTGCAGCATGCTCTCTGTATCAGCCACAAAACCGAGACAGAGACTAAAGCACCTCTGGTGGGAGTTGCCCCACCATTCCCTCAAAGACCCTACCCCCTAGTCCCCAGAGTCGGCACTGGAGACAACTTCCAGGAGGTTTGTGGGGCACAAACAGCCTGACAATCGCACTGCCCCTAAAGCCCCGAGTAGGGCCAGGAGAACGAAGGGGAGTGAGCCAGAGAGAACAGCCTCTCTCTGTCAGCATGCCTCTGACAGACCCTCAGAGTCAGCCTCTCCCTTGACAGAGAGCAGAGAAACACCCCCACAAAAACTGGTTTCAGAGTAGCAGCCATGTTGGTCTGTATTTGCAAAAAGAAAAGGAGTACTTGTGGCACCTTAGAGACTAACAAATTTATTTAAGCGTAAGCTTTTGTGAGCTACAGCTCACTTCATCAGATGCATTCAGCGGAAAATACAGTGGGGAGATTTATATACATAGAGAACATGAAACAATGGGTGTTACCATACACACTGTAACCAGAGAGTGATCACTTTTAAGGTGAGCTATTACCAGCAGAAGAGTGTGCGCGCGCGTGTCTGTGTGGGCGGGGGGGATAAACATGGGGAAATAGTTTTACTTTGTGTAAAGACCCATCCACTCCCAGTCTCTATTCAAGCCTAAGTAAATTTTATCCAGTTTGCAAATTAATTCCAATTCAGCAGTCTCTCCTTGGAGTCTGTTTTTGAAGTTTTTTTGTTGAAGTATTGCCACTTTTAGGTGACCAGAGAGATTGAAGTGTTCTCCAACTGGTTTATGAATGTTATAATTCTTGACATCTGATTTGTGTCCATTTATTCTTTTACGTAGAGACTGTCCAGTTTGACCAGTGTACATGGCAGAGGGGCATTGCTGGCACATGATGGCATATATCACATTGGTAGATGTGTAGGTGAACGAGCTTCTGATAGTGTGGCTGATGTGATTAGGCCCTATGATGGTGTCCCCTGAATAGATATGTGGACACAGTTGGCAACGGGCTTTGTTGCAAGGATAGGTTCCTGGGTTAGTGGTTCTTTTGTGTGGTTGCTGGTGAGTATTTGCTTCAGGTTGGGGGGCTGTCTGTAAGTAAGGACTGGCCTGTGTCCCAAGATCTGTGAGAGTGATGGGTCGTCCTTCAGGATAGGTTGTAGATCTTTGATGATGCGTTGGAGAGGTTTTAGTTGGGGGCTGAAGGTGACGGCTAGTGGCGTTCTGTTATTTTCTTTGTTGGGCCTGTCCTGTAGTAGGTGACTTCTGGGTACTCTTCTGGCTCTGTCAATCTGTTTCTTCACTTCAGCAGGTGGGGATTGTAGTTGTAAGAATGCTTGATAGAGATCTTGTAGGTGTTTGTCTCTGTCTGAAGGGTTGGAGCAAATGCGGTTGTATCGAAGAGCTTGGCTGTAGACAATGGATCGTGTGGTGTGGTCTGGATGAAAGCTGGAGGCATGTAGGTAGGAATAGCGGTCAGTAGGTTTCTGGTAGAGGGTGGTGTTTATGTGACCATCGCTTATTAGCACTGTAGTGTCCAGGAAGTGGATCTCTTGTGTGGACTGGTCCAAGCTGAGGTTGATGGTGGGATGGAAATTGTTGAAATCATGGTGGAATTCCTCAAGGGCTTCTTTTCCATGGGTCCAGATGATGAAGATGTCATCAATGTAGTGCAAGTAGAGTAGGGGCGTTAGGGGACGAGAGCTGAGGAAGCGTTGTTCTAAGTCAGCCATAAAAATGTTGGCATACTGTGGGGCCACGTGGGTACCCATAGCAGTGCCGCTTACTTGAAGGTATACATTGTCCCCAAATGTGAAATAGTTATTGGTAAGGACAAAGTCACAAATGTCACCAGGTTTGCCGTGACATTATCAAGGAAACTGTTTCTGACGGCTTGTAGTCCATCTTTGTGTGGAATGTTGGTGTAGAGGGCTTCGACATCCATAGCGGCCAAGATAGTGTTTTCAGGAAGATCACCGATGGATTGTAGTTTCCTCAGGAAGTCGTGGTGTCTCGAAGATAGCTGGGAGTGCTGGTAACGTAGGTGTCCAGGATTTCCCAAAAACTGAGGTTGTCCCACAGCCAGCACATAGCACCTGCAGCCTGCCATTTCCCCATGGCTGCCTCTCTCTTCCCCCAACGCAGGCTACAGTGCTCAGCCCTCCCAGAAGACTTCCAATCCCGGGGCCCTCACCCTCAGTTTAACCCCCTCTTTGCCCTGTTCTCTATCTCCGCTCAGATCTACAACAAAGCCTTGTTGGCATACCTATGTCATAAAATGGTATTAACTCCCCCCACCCCTGCTGACATCACTATGTCGGCAAAACCCCCAGTGCAGATGCAGCCCTGATGAATAGAAGAGTGCTTCTGAAGGCCTAGCTAATGTTCTTAAGCTTATGGTTGGGGGAAAGCGGTAGACGTGGTATATCTTGACTTTAGTAAAGCTTTTGATACGGTCTCACATGACCTTCTCATAAACAAACTAGGGAAATGCAACCTAGATGGAGCTACTACTATAAGGTGGGTGCATAACTGGTTGGTTGGAAAACCGTTCCCAGAAAGTAGTTATCAGTGGTTCAGTGTCATGCTGGAAGGGCATAATGAGTGGGGATCCACAGGGTTCAGTTCTGGATCCAGTTCTGTTCAATATCTTCATCACTGATTTAGATAATGGCATAGATAACACACTCATAAAGTTTGCGGACAATACCAAGCTGGGAGGGGTTGCAAGTGCTTTGGAGGATAGGATTATAATTCAAAATGATCTGGACAAACTGGAGAAATGGTCTGAAGTAAATGGGATGAAATTCAATAAGGACAAATGCAAAGTACTCCACTTAGGAAGGAACAATCAGTTGCACACATACAAAATGGGAAATGACTGTCTAAGAAGGAGTACTGCAGAAAGGGATCTGGGGATCAGAGTGGACCACAAGCTAAATATGAGTCAACAGTGTAACACTATTGCAAAAAAAGAGAACATCATTCTGGGATGTATTAGCAGGAGTGTGGTAAGCAAGACACGAGAAGTAATTCTTCCGCTCTACACCACGCTGATTAGACCTCAACTGGAGTGTTGTGTCCAGTTCTGTGCGCCACATTTCAAGAAAGATGTGGACAAATTCGAGAAAGTCCAGGGAAGAGCAACAAAAATGATTAAAGGTCAAGAAAACATGTCCTATGAGGGAAGTTTGAAAAAATTGGGTTTGTTTAGTCTGGAAAAGAGAAGACTGAGAGGAGAGATGATAACAGTTTTCAAGTACATAAAAGGTTGTTACAAAGAGGAGGGAGAAAAATTGTTTGTTCTTAACTTCTGAGGCTAGGACAAGAAGCAATAGGCTTAAATTGCAGCAAGGGAGGTTTAAGACGGACATTAGGAAAAACTTCCTGACTGTCAGGATGGTTAAGCACTGGAATAAATTGCTTAGGGAGGCTGTGGAATCTCCATCACTGGAGATTTTTATAAGCAGGTTAGACAAACACCTGTCAAGGATGGTCTAGATCAGGGGCAGGCAATCCTTTTGGACTGAGGGCCACATCGGGTTTCCAAAATTGTATGGAGGGCCGGTTAGGAGAGGCTGTGTCTCCCCAAACAGCCAGGCATCGCCTGGCCCTTGCCTCCTATCCGACCCCCCCGCTTCTCTCCCCATGACAGCTCCCCTGGGACTCCTGCCCCATCCAACCCCCCGTTCCCTGATGGCCCCCCCAGGACTCCTGTCCCATCCACCATCCCCTGCTCCCTGTCCCCTGACCACCCCCGGACCCTCCACCCCTGACTTCCCCCTGCCGCCCCATCCAACCCCTCCTCATTCCTGACTGTCCCCCGGGACTCCTGCCCCATCCAACTCCCCTGTTCCCCACCCCCTGAGGGCCCCGACCACACCCCCTGACCACCCCGACCTCACCCCCGAACTCCCCTGCTCTCTATCCAACCCCTCCTGCCCCCTTACCTCGCTGCCTGGAGCACCGGTGGCTGGCGGCCCTACAGCCACGCCGCCCCGAGTACTGGGTCAGGCCGCAGCTCTGCAACTGTGCTGCCCGGCCGCCCAGAGCATTGCGCCAGTGGTGCGCTGAGGCTGCAGGGAAGGGGCTGGGGACTAGCCTCCCGGGCCAGGAGCTCAGGGGCCGGGCAGGAGGGTCCCGCGGGCCGTAGTTTGCCCACCTCTGGTCTAGATAATACTTAGTCCTGCCACAAGTGCAGGGGGCTGGACTAGACGACCTCTTGAGGTTCCTTTCAGTCCTATGATTCTTCATGGAGGTGGTATTACTGTGCTGACAGAAAAACGCCTTCTGTTGGCATAAGCTGTATCTACACTAGGAGGCTCTGCCAGCACTGCTATGCCAGCAAAACATCTGTAGCACAGTCTCCTGGTGCAGCAAGCAATTCATGGAGAACTGGAGGAAACGAGCAGGAGACAGAAAGAAAGCAGGCTCCTCCAGGGGCCTTGTGGAAATAACCCAGTGGCTGCAGTGCCAGGGCCATCTTTACGCTCTGGGCAGACCAAATTAGAGAGTCCATCAGGACGGGGAGGACGCCTCAGTCTGGTCAAGGACCCTGCATTCACAATTGGCCAATTATCACTCTCGCATTGCACTTAAGAGAAGGTTACTCACCTTGTGCAGTAACTGAGCTTCTTCAAGTGCTGTCCCAGTAGGTGCTCCACTTTAGGTGTTGGTGCGTCCCGGCGCTGTTGATGGGAGATTTTCGTTAGCAGTGTCTGGTCAGGGTGCGCGTGTGCAGTAGCAGTCTCACGGAGCCGCTGGTGCCTCATGTAGCATGTGCATGCCCCAATCCCTTCAGTTCCTTCTATACTGTGGAGTGTTTACCTCGTACTCCGAAGTAGAGGGGAGGAGGATGGGTAGTGAAGCACCCACAGGGACACACATCTCGAAGAATCTCATTTACTGCACAAGGTGAGTAACCTTCTCTTCTTCTTTGAGTGCTGTCCCTGTGGGTGCTCCACTTTAGGTGAATGTAGAGCAGTGCCCTCACGAGGAAGGAAGGGACTTCAGAGTTGCGTTCATTGCTGAGGCTAGTACAGTGAGGCCTAGTCTTGTGTCTGATCTTGAATTGCCTGGAGGGGCTTCAGTGTTGTGTAGTGAATAGCACATATGTATACAGCTAGATATCCATTTAGTTAATCTTTGTGTAGATATGGCAGATCCCTTTGATCATTCTGTTGTTGACACAAATAGTCTGGGGGATTTTCAGAAGGGCTTCGTTCTGTCCAGATAAAAGGCCAAGGCACGGCAGATATCTAGTGTATGCAGGACCGCCTCTTGGGCATTATTATGTGGGTTAGGATGAAATGTAGGCAAGTGAATCAGCTGGTTGAGATTTATACTTTGGGCATAAATTTTGGGCATGTTCTAAGTGTCACTTTATCCTTCAAGAACATTGTGTATGAGGAGTGAACCATGACAGCCCCTATCTCGCTGACCCTTCGTGCCCATGTAATGGCGACCAGGAATGCCATTTTCATAGATAAGTGAAGTAATGAGCAGGTGGCTAAAGGCTCAAATGGTGCTCTGGTTAGACTTTTGAGCACGAGATTTAAATCCCATGCTGGTGTTGGTTCACAGATGTCCGGGTACATATTCTGTATGACCACAAAAACCGCTTAGTAATCGGATGAGCGAATATTGAGGTCCCATGCACCTGTTGATGGAAGGCTGTTATGTGCATGAGATGAACCTTCAGCGAACTCGTAGCGATCCCCGAGTTCTTTAGGGATAGTAGATATTCCAGAATTAGTGGGAGTGGTGCCTGGCTTGCAGATATTTATTTGTTCTGGCACCATACAAAGAATCTTTTCAATTTTTGGTGGTAAGTAGTACGCGTACTATGTTTCCTGCTGTTTATTAACATGTATTTTACTTGTTCTGAGCAGGCTAGTTCATAGTGTTGAAACCATGAAGGAGCCATGCCTTCAGGTGAAGTTTCCGGATGGAAAACTTGATCGTTGTCCTGTGAGAGAAAATTCGGTAGGCGAGGGAGAGCGAACGGTGTGCATATCGCCATGCGTCTCAGGTAAGGAAACCAAGTCTGTCTGGGCCATGTTGGTACTATGAGTATTATTTTGGCCCTATCGGTTCATATTTTGTGTACTACTGTTGAGATTAGAGATATCAGTGGGAACACATATAGAAGAGGAGCATTCCATTTAATGAGGAAAGTGTCCCCTAGGGATCGTGTTCCTCGTCTTACTCATGAGCAGAACTTTGGGCATTTCTTGTTTGCTGGCATCACAAACAGGTCTATGTGCGGGGATCCCCACCTGTGAAAAATATGATGTTATTTCATCATTCAGTTCCCATTCGTGCTCTTGGGAAAAATGTCTGCTTAATGTGTCTGCCATTATATTCAGTCGACCCGGGAGGTAAGATGCTGTAATAGCGATGTTCTGCTTTATGCACCAGTTCCATTGTTTTAAGTCCTCTGTGCATAAGGAGTGGGAATGTGCTTCACCCTGGCGGTTGATAAACATACATGCAATATTGTCTGTCAGGATCCTTATTGTTTTATCTCATATAAGAGGGAGGAAGTGGAGGCATGCATTTCAGACTGGGCGTAATTCGAGCAGGTTTATGTATAGATGTGTTTCTGTGGGGGACAATTTGCCCTGGGTGGTGTGTTGATTGGAGTGAGTCCCCCCGTTGATCAGCGAGACATCTGTTGTGATTTGTATGGATGGTGCATCCTGTTGAAATGGGATGCCGGAGCAGATGTTTGTTGGGTTTGTCCATCATTGTAGTCAATGTAGAACCTCTGGGGTTGGTGTGATTCTTTGGTTTAGGCTGTGTTTTCGTAGGACATATACCAAACTCAGCCATCTCTGAAGGCATTGCATGCGTAGCCTGGCATGTTTGACAACGAAAGTGGTGGCCACCATGCGTCCCAACAGTTGCAGGCAGGTGTGTGCAGATGCTCCCGGGCTATCTGAGACCCCGATATGAGGGAGGTCATTGCTGTGAATCGGGTCATCGGTAGTGATGCTTTGGCCGCAACTGAGTCCAGGTGTGCTCCTATGAAATCTAACTGTTTTACTGGAGTTAGGGTAGATTTCTTTTCGTTGTTTTGAAGCCCCAGGAGTGAAAAAGAGAGATGGTTTGATGGGTGTTTCATGCAGTCTCTGTCAATGTGGTGCCTTTTATTTGGGAGGATCAAGGTTCCCTGTCTGCGTAAATGAGCCACTACTACTCCTAGTGTTTTGGTGAAGACTCATGGAGCTGTTGATAGTCCGAATGGTAGTACTCTGTGTTGGAAACGTTCTTGTCCCACTGTGAATCGTAGGAAATGTCTGAGAGCGAGATCAATGGTAATGTGGAAATGAACATCTTGTAGGTCGAGGGCTGAGAACCAGTCTCCCTCTTCCAGCGCTGTGATTATCAAGTTCAGAGTGATCATTTTGAATCTGTGGGTACAGATGAATTTGTTGAGTTTTCTGAGATCTAGTAAGAGTCTCCACCCCCCGTTTTTCTTTTGAGTCAGGAAATAATGTGAATAAAATCCCTCCCCTCTGTGTTGTGGTTCAACTTGTTCCACGGCCCCTATTTGCAGAAGATGATGTACTTCTTGTCTCAGTAGGTACTTGTGAGAAGGGTCCTTGAAGAGGGATGGGGAAAGGGGGTAGGTAGGTGGGAAAGAGGTAAAGGGGATGGTATAACCCATTCAGATGATCTCTAAAATCCAGTGGTCTGTGGTGATAGAGGCCTCTGTATGGTAAAATGGCCTGAGTTGAGGACCAAAAATTTGGGTTCTGTCCATTGGCACTGGTGGTCAGGGGAGGTCGATCAGACCCTCGACCAACTTTTCAAAATTGCAGCTTGTTTGGTGGAGGTAGGGACGTCAGGTAGGTAGTCTGAGATTGGTTATGGTGACTTCTCTATGGTCTGTTTCTTTGTCTTTGTCCATCATATGGTCTCTGTTGGCTCTGCGACATGTTGTCTCTGTTCTGACTGTATGGTTGCTATCTCTGTCTCCTGTTGGGGGGTTTGTATATCCCGAGGTTCCTAGTGTTGCTCTAGAGCCCTTCATGGAATGGAGGACTTCGTCCATCTTAGCAGAAAAGAGCTTGCCCCTGTCAAAGGGAAGGTCTTCAACCTTGTGTTGTAGTTCTCTGGGGATGTCCGATGAATGAAGCCATGATGCTCTGTGCATGACGATGGCTGTTGCCTTCATGCGCGCTGCTTTGTTTGCCATGTCAAGGGATGCCTGGAGCGCTGTCCTAGCAATAAATTGTCCCTTGTTGACAATGGCTCAAAATTGTTCTCTTTGTTCCTCAGGAACATCCTGTATGAAATCTGTCCATTTGGTATAATTGTCATGGTCATAATTTAAGAGCAATGCTGTACAGTTAGCTGTATAGAGGAACTGGAGAATTGCTGAAGTGTAAACTTTGTGCCCTAGGAGGTCCAATCGCTTCCAGTCCTTATCTAGGGGTGTGGACTTGAACTGAGATTGTTTGCCCCGTTTGCTAACCACTCCACAAAGGAGTTTGGTTGTGGGTGAGAGAACAGGAAATCCATTCCTTTATTTGTCACTTGGTATTTCCTGTCCATACATTTATTGGTTGGGGGAATGGTGGCAGGAGTTTGCCACACCGTGTCTGCAGGTTCCAGCAAGGCGGCAGGTTAGCAGGTTTAAAACAAATAAAAGTAAGTTCTTCTTCACTCAGCGCACAGTCAACCTGTGGAACTCCTTGCCTGAGGAGGTTGTGAAGGCTAGGACTATAACAGGGTTTAAAAGAGAACCTCCATGAATTTATCCAGTTAAGTCCATTAATGGCTATTAGCCAGGATGGGTAACGAATGGTGTCCCTAGCCTCTGTTTGTCAGAGGGTGGAGATGGATGGCAGGAGAGAGATCATTACCTGTTAGGTTCACTCCCTCTGGGGCACCTGGCATTGGCCACTGTCAGAAGACAGTATACTGGGCTGGATGGACCTTTGGTCTGACCCAGTATGGCCGTTCTTATGTTCTGGCACTGATGGGCAATGTGTATAGGCTTCCTGTGGGAAGAGGGAAGTCTGTGAAATTGAGACCTGTAGGCTGCTCATGGATCCCATTGGATGGGAAATGGCATGAGAGGGCACATCCAGGGGTTAGCGAGCCATGATGGCAGGTCCCTGGTGCTCTCTTCCCTGGGTCTATAATGAGGTTCAGTGCCTGCTGGGGAGGAGTGTCCTGACTGCTTCCTCTGCGGCGGCGTCCTTATCACTCGAGAAAGGTGGAGCAATGGGAGAATCAGGTTGGCCCGGTGCCATCAGTACCAGCGAGCAAGCGGTGCCGAGTAGTGGAGCTCTGGTGGTAAATGATGCTTGCACGTCAGATGTCTGTATTAGGGGAACTGGTGTCAACATAAGCTGTGCCATATCCTTTTGTGGAAGTGAGGTCGGTGCAGATCTTTTGTGCGTAGCCTTCCTAGGTGCGGCAGCTGCCGGCTTTGGTAGTTCCGTGGTCGGCGCCAATGAACTCGGTGCCGGAGGGGGAGCTATCACACGTGGCAGAGGTTGTGGGACCAAGCCCTTCGCAGGGGTAGTCGGTGCTGTGGAGGAGGCAGCGGCTGTTTTGTGCCTGCCACTCGACTCCTCCTCCATCCTGCCGGCAGAGGTCCCAGAGCGGACAGAGCCAGAGGTGCCTGGTGCATCAAAGGTGCTTACTCTGGATGAGGTTGGCACTGCAGGCAGAGACCTTGCTGGAGACTGTTTCTTTTTTAATGGTTCTCGGCTCGGTGAAGCTGTGGCCTTTTTCTTCAGTTTTACAGAGGAGGTGGCGCTTAGTCTGCCAACAGAGTCTGTGCCCGGAGAGTCCCTTGTTGTGGTCTGTCCGGGGTTCGAGGTGGGAGTTAGGGATTTTGCCATTAAAATGAGTTTGAGTCGAAGGTCCCTAGGTCTCCTTCCCCTAGCCTTCAGATTGCAGTGAGCACACTTCTGTGGTACGTACGACTCACCTGAACATTGGACACAAAGGGAGTGTCCATCAGAGATTGGTATTGCATCTTTGCAAGAAGTGCACCTTTTAAAACCTGGGGAGCCAGGCATATCTGAGACGTTCCTGTCAAAAACTGCACGACAGAAACTTTTTCCCCCCAACTAAACTTAACTAAGTAACTACACTCAAAAAGTACTACATTTTGAATAAACAAGGGTAAACTAAGCTATTTTGAGGTTCATAGTGACAACACAAACGGAATCCGTCTCAAGCCGAGGACAGCAGAGAAGGAACTGAAGGGACTGGAGCATGCGTGCGCTACATGAGGCACCAGCGGTGGCGTGAGACGGCTAGGGCGCACGCGTGCCCCACCAAACACTGCTGCTGAAAATCTCCGCTCGACAGCTCCAGCACACACTGACACCCCAGGTGGAGAACCCACAGGGAGAGCCCTCGAAGAAGAAAGGTCACTCAAGGAAGAGGACTGCCTTGTGTTAACATGTTTATGAAGAAACTGCTGCATCGATTATAGGGTGGCATGGACCCTGTGTGACTAGCCGGTGAGTGACTGCCCCAGCCAGCAGGGCAATGCGGCTTAGCTCTCTGAGCATGGCTATATGCGTGTGACAGCACATGTATGGGTACGTATACACAGAGGTATGGGTGTGAGTGAGGGAGTGGACAGCATGTGCACCAGGGAAGGGCTAGGGGTGGAGCAATTAATACTGAGACACGGGGGGGGGGGGGGGGGGAGACAATATTTACATCAGCACTAACACTACCATAAATAGTCCAAGCCAGGAAAAGTGACCCTTTGCCAGGACTGCACCACAGAGGCATAGGCACCAGCACCTCTTTGGCTGTCTGATTCCTTGCCACCAGCAAGGACTACCAACCAGCAACTCACTCGGGTTCTTTGAACACACTGTGCACGTGCTCCCTCCCATCTCCACCCCACCCCAGCACCTCTTGGCCCTGCGTGAAATGCTAAGCAGCAGGGATCTCTCAGTGCCCGAGCTCCCTTCTGGCAAATCACTCTGTGCACACTGTCTGTCTGGGTGACCTGCCTGGAGAAGCCTCTCCCCGCTAACTAATGAGCAGTAGTCCCCTCTAGCAAACTTTCACCCACATGTGTAGGCCTCACACACCTCAGTAGTTGCATTCGCTCAGTCCAACAGGGCTGTGCACATGGGCAGGTTTGCTAAGGTGGGCCCTAGGGAAGCAGCTCAGGCATCTGCAGCTGGAGGAAACATTAAGCCCCACAGCACAACAAAATGAATTAAAAGGAACTAATTTAATTAAAAGAACAATGTTCCAACTGCTAATTGCATAGGTGAACAAACCTACCCAGGAAGAGTAGAGCCAGCAGCACTAAGATGTGTAGAGAGACAGTGCTGTCTAGTGGCTAGGCCCTAGGCTGGGAGTCAGAAGACCTGGATTCTCCTCTTGGCTGTGCCACTGAGGGTAAGTTATCTCCCCTCCCTGGATCTCTGTTTCCCCTTCCACCCTTTGTTAGGCCTGTCTGTTGAGTTTCCAGGCTCACTGGTGCAGGGGCTGGGTTTTTATTTGTATCTTGTACCCACTGTCTACACTTAAACAACCACCCAAGTTCTCGACAATCACAGACAACAAGGATTCGCTATAGTCACTTTCTCTCTCTCTCTCTCTCTCTCTCTCTGTTGGGAATGAGAATGGAGGAGTCAGTTTTATGTTTGTTCCTCCTTGGTTTCCAGCCAATTTCATTTGCTGGTTCCCAGGCTCTAGCTCCATATGGCTGGGTCACAAACACTGCAGGGGAAGCTTTTATTTGTTTGCTTGTTGTTTTTTGTTCAGTTGGTTCCATTGGAAATTTCTACTGCTCTTTGGTACAGTGCAAGTTAATTTTTCCAAACCTGGAGTGGCCAGTGGCCCCAGCATCCCTGTCAGCCCAAACCCTCCTCCCCCGAGACGTCCTATATGCTGCATTAAAGGGATTGGGAGGGCTCCCGGAGAGTTCTCCTGTATACTCCTGCTGTTCCCACAGAGGGAATTACTGCTGCACTCCAGCACACAGGCTGGGGCGGGTGGAGGGGGAAAGTAAGCGTAACCATTTATTTAAAGACAGATTTCAGAGTAGTAGCCATGTTAGTCTGCAAAAAGAAAAGGAGTACTTGTGGCACCTTAGAGACTAACAAATTTATTTGAACATAAGCTTTCATGAGCTACAGCTCACTTCATCGGATGCATGCAGTGGAAAAACTGAATGCATCTGATGAAGTGAGCTGTAGCTCATGAAAGCTTATTCTCAGATATATTTGTTAGTCTCTAAGGTGCCACAAGTATTCCTTTTCCATTTATTTAAACAGTGTGTTGGCTCTGGCTTTCTCCATGGTGCTGCAGCACATCCTAGTGGCTAAAGGACCTTGTCCTCAGCACTCAGAGCAGCAAGCCACCACAGCGCAGTGGACAGGAGGGGAACAGGATCTGCTAGGGTTGGCCAACCCTTTTTGTACCGTGCTCAGGGCAGAGTGGTCCTTCCCAAGAGCTGTACCTTGGCCTTTCAGCCAGATGACCTCTACAAGGCACAGAGCCGCAGGGCTCAGAGCTGTGCTAACCATGACTACTCAGACCTCCTGCATTTTGGAGGGAGGATGGAAGAGGTGCATTTTGCTTACAAAAAATGAATGTTATTGCGAGCATATGGAAGGTGTCCATCATCACTGCCTCCAGGCTGCACTGCACCAGGTTAGGTTCAACAGCAAACACAGCCCAGAAGAGAACATAAAGCCCACAACCCACATAGCCAGAGATAATGCGTAACTGTTGGGGGGGGGGAGGGGAAGGACACAATTTTAAGGTTCTGGTGGTATGCAGTGGGGTTCAGGGCAGGGCATATAAACGATCGAAGAAATCTGGGGGGTGCATGACCCCACGCACCCGCCCCCAGCACACACAGCCTCTGCATGCAGCACTGAGCTGGCTAAGCTGAGAGGGAGGAAACCCAGCCAGTGCATGCTACACACAGTTTGAGGGAGGCCTGGACAAAGACAGGCACCTCACACCTTTCTCTGAATTAGGCCCTGCTCCCTCTTTGATGGGTGTCACGCCCTGCTCCTTTGAATGCCCTACCCCAGCATCCTTCAGAGGGGTGCTGGGCTTGTGCTCAGCCACTTCACTGGGCAGCTCATTCCCATCCTTGTTAAGTTTCAAGCTGCTGCTGTCTCCCTCCTTCACTCCCTTTTCCTCAGGCTCTCCTCACAGCCAGCCTCCTGCACCGTCTGCAGCTCTCCCAGTGCAGGCAGGGGAGCAAGGCTGGTGATGGGACTGTCCCTTCCTTTGCCTGACGCACAGGTACAGCCCAGGTTGCGAGAGCCTTTGCTGCGGCTGCGCTGCCAGCTTTGGCTGATCTGCTACTCGCTATCGCCCCCTAAGCCTTTTCTGCACCTAAGCAGGGTCCCGAGACCCGCAGAGCATTCTGCACAGACAACTGCTGCCATCTACTGGCCACAAAGGACGACTGACTGGGAAAAACCTCCCTGGACTCCTCCTATCTTCCCATCACTGAGACATACTGAAGAAAGGCGAGACTTTGCGTTTCTGCTCCAACTTACACCTTCCAACAGTCTCTCTGTTATTCTCCAAACTGTGATCCAAGAGACCAGGAGAGAATGCTGGCCCAGACCAGTGTCCTTAGGGGAAGTCTTTATAAGAAGTAAAATAACCCTTAGCCACTGAGAGACAAGGTCTTCCTCAGGTCTGTGCAGCTCAAAATCTGGTCTCTTTCACCAACAGAAGCTGGTCCAATATAATATACCTCACTATCCATGTCATGTCTCTCTAATATACCCTGGGACCAATGAGGATACACCACCACCACCCTGAATCACCTTTTCAGTTCCCAACATGCTGTTAAAATTCTCCCTCTCCTTCATGTAAACACAAGTCCCGTTCTCTGCTCCCCTCCAAATTCATCTCACTCCCTGATCCCGACTGCCCTGTCCACGCTTATTCCAGACATAAAATGAGAAATTCCATGCAGATCACAGCATTTAGAGTATCTTCACTTAACAGAGACGTCAAAGCAGTTAGTACTTGAACTCAGCCAGAAGGGAGGGCCCCATAGACTCCTGATGATCAGCATCAAAGCCTGGGAATCCCACCACATGCACATGCTGCTCTTTTGTGCTTTACACAACAAAAATAATATGAAGGAAGCACATGGCACTGGTGGGACCCAAGTTTAATTGTGTTTACTCATCTACATAGACATACCATGTTACACAACTGCTGCTCTGATTTGAGTCAGGCAGCTTCTTCAACACAAAACAGCAAGTGCCACACGACAGGGCTTATAGATGCTACCCTACTTCCTATCGACTGCAATGTACGTACCCCTACTGAGAATGGTGTAGAGGTTCTCAGCTCCCATTTCAAAACTAATGGGAAGGGATTTTTAACAGGAACCCTCGGCTTCCCAAGGTTTTCATGTTAACACCCCTTCCTCCCACCTCTGCCTAGCACCCTGGGTGAAGAGGTGCCTCTGCAGCTGAGACGCCATGTAACGGGGCAGCAAAGGCAGAACGTGTGTGATGAAGTTTTGCTATTATCTGTATATTTAGAAGTAATCAGGGAAAGAGAACGGTGCCACACAATGGGTAGGGCAAGATAAGAAGGAGCCTTGCCATTACCACTTACAGGGGGCAGATAGCTACCTGGCATCTCTTCTACAAGCCCAAAGAGTCCCATGGTATATTATTATCCTGTTGCAAATATAGTGGGTGGGAGACTGGCCTGGCTTGGTGCAAGCAGCTGGAAAAAAGTTCTTAGATACCTGAACTGTGCCCTGCCTCTCAGCCTCTGCTTGGGTGAGGTATTGCAGGAAGCCTGTCTGCAAACTACCAGAGGCAACAAGTGAAAGGGACTGAGAACCTGGCACCCTGTAGCCCCAGTTCATTCCTCACCCTGCACTGCCATCTAGGGGATTGAGACTGCACGGTACAGCACCCAGGCAGAAGGTTAACAAATAAAAGGCACTGGAATTCCGAGGCACCCAAGGCCTCTGAACCCTTCACAAAAAAACTAGAGAGGCCCCAGTGCCAGTGGGGCAATGTGCCTATAAATGGCTACAAACCAGTAACCTCCCACTGGCCGCCCAGTGACGAGATACAAATGACTACGCTACTTGCCATTAAGGCCACAGCGCAATCAGTGGAAGCTATTGGCCTTCAGGCTGCATTGGCAGCTCCTAACACCACTACTTTGAAAGTGGAGGGACAGCAGAACAGTGCATGCACTACCAGCCAGAACCTCCGGCCTGCTGCTGGGCCAGTCTCTGTTCATGGCAGCTGAATGGAGCAGGGACAGACTTTGACTGCTGAGAGCCAGCACGGCCAGTGGGGGGAGCACAACACTAAGAGCCAGAAGCTCCCCAGTTCTGATCCCAGTTCTCCCTCTGACTGCTGCAGCTAGCGGCAAGTCGCTTCCCCTCTGTACCTACAATACAGTAGCACCTGGGGGGAGGGTGTCACCAGAAGTTGATGATCGTATGGAGCACTTTGGAAACAAATCACTACATGAACAGTGCGCATCTGGGGGGAGGTTTTGAAACACCCAAGGTAGCCGAGCATGCCTGTGTATGTGTTTGCCCCAGGGACAGCTGGGTGAGCAAAGAGGTGGGGATGCTATTTCAAGGTGTATGACATCCCATTTACACACTTCCCACAATGCTGATTCAAACCGGAGCCTGCATGATCAGGGTGTCTATCATACAGCCTCCTCCCATCTGGGGGGCTCAGCACAACAGCACAAGCGGCAGGTGGCTAGCCTGCTCGCACAAACACATCCCCTGCTACCCCACAGCCTGAAGGAGCGTGTGTGTGTGGAAAGGTGGTTGGGGCTATTCATACTCAGTCATTTTGCTCCCTTAAGTACAAAATTGTTTTGCTCGCTGGCATGGTTTCCACTGGCCCAAGAACTCCCATTCCCCTTCCCTTCCTACACTACTAGCAATTCCCAGCCCTGCGAACACTTCACTGCATACAACATGCAGGACTGGTTTGGGGATCTGCACCTAAACTCTGCCCAATGGCGGATAGGGCAGAAACTGCACCTCTAGGGTTATATAACACTCAACTCCCTGTAGTTTGTTTTGCATGCATCTGAAACTGGGATTATGGCTTGAGGTTCAGAAGCCAGAGGCACCAGCCAGGGAGGAAGCCCTATTTGCTTGTGCCACTAGAGAACTCCTCTCCAACTTGCAGGTGAAACTGGGTTCCTGGAAAGGAGACCACTGAGTGCTTCCCATCACACAGACCTCACACACTGACTCTCCGCCTCCCAGGTCCCTTGGTAGAAACATTCCAGCCAACTCAACAATTGGAACAGCTGGAAGCTGGGGCATAGCCTGATTGCCCCCACAGCCACAGTTCAGAATGGGACCCCCTTCCCACCACACTCTGTTAGGCTCTGGTGTGGGATTCACTTCAGAACAGGGTTATTAGGAGGCGAGAGCAGACGATGGGATGGCATGGAGCACTCTGCTCTGTAACCCACCAGTCAGGATTGCCACTGCTGGTAAAGCTGCCGCATTCTGATCTCATCCTGAATTCTTTCTGCCACTGCAAGACTCAGGAGCAGCAGCTACAGTGAGGGGCTGGCGAGACGCACAGGAGCCGTTTCTCCAACACGAGTTGCTACAAACTACTTGACTTCATCTTTGCAGATAAAGGGAGTGTTTCCCTTCCCCAGGTTTCTCCAGCTCTGCTCCCTTTTATATGTTTCCCGAGGAGGGGATGATCACATCTGGGCAGATGCTGGGAGCAGATGCCTAACAGAAGCCATCTGCCACTTTTTTCAGGGAAAAATAATTCAACGCACTAGGACTTTAGTTTAATTAGCTGGAACTGGGTTTCGGAGTGCAGGCCTGAACAGGAATCTGTGAGGCAGGAGGAGAGTATTTCACCTCCATTCATCACAAGTGCATAATGCACACTGCAAAAGCAGTGTGTTCACCAGCAACCCTCACCAGTGTAATGAGGAGACCCTCTGGACCTCTCAAACACTCTGCCACCTATTGGAGGGTGCTTAGCAATGTCACACATGAAAGTAACTCATCAGCAATGTGCAGAGAAGACATTGCAGAGATGCCAGGCCAAACGGGGTTTTGGTTTCAAGTGGTGAGCACTTGACCACATCAAATAGTCTTTGTTAGGCTGTACACAACTGGGAACCACTCTGACTGATAGGCAGTGTCTGCTCAGGAGAGGCTCAGCACTGAAACAGCAGGCATCAGAGCTGTAAGCGGAGCCCGGGTCTGGACCAGCAGGGGCTGGGGCACTCCTGGGACTGAGATGCTTTGCGAGAGTTATGTGCCAGGGGAAAGACACACAGCATCTGCCTGCACTATGCTTGGCTCTAAACAGCACTGTCCGTTCTTCATTAACCCAACTCCTCACCCATCTCTGAAGACACAGACTTCGGCTCAACTTCAGGGGACACAAAACAATTCAAATCCAACATGCAGAAACCTGAGCCCTGCCAGGAAATGAACCCTTCTCTGCAGGGATATTCACCAGAGGAAGACACAATCACACAGTTTTTCTAGTAGTCATCCACTGCAGAGCTTTCCTCATCACCCCATAGCAAGTAAGAAGGCGTAAACACTGCAGCCTCTGGCACCTGGAAGAAGGGACAGCAAGAGACACAAGCACAGGGAAAGAAAGGGCTTTATTCACTGCCATCCTGGTTTCTATTCTAATCCTATTAGAATAGAAACTCTTCAGCAAGGTGTTAGCTGTCAGGTAACCCCTTGATATTTTTATTAAATTGTCCTGAAAATGCTCACTCATTTCCCATTTGCTGCTAGAATTATCAGAGCAAAGTGGCAGAAGCAGAGCGTCTCCCCTAGAACTATTAACTGGTATCAAAAAGTTTGGGAAATTTCCGATACTAGAAAAATTAACTCATGTATTCAGTTCTACTGGGTAGGAGTAAAAAAGATTACTTCGAAATCTGGCAGAACTTTTTGGAGTTTACTGGAAGAGGGTCATTGCCACCAAACCTCATAGTTTGAGAGCTTTTTTTGAATAATAAGGAGGGAAGAAACCCCTTCAACCATATGCAAAATTAAGATATTAAAATAAAGAAAACAGATAGGCGGAAAAAGGAGAAAAGCTTATCACATAGAGTTGCGATAGGACAACTAACAAACCGGTTAGGCATCTAAATGTAAGAAAAAACAGAAGTCTGGACCTAAATGTGAGAGAATCAAAGACTTTAATCAACACTATCAATTGACCAGACAGAAGAGGAAGAGCAGAAGATCATCACAATATGTGATCAAGACCACAAAAGCTGAAGAAAGCGACTGGTAGCCGGCCTCATCAATATAGTTTTAGGGAGTTCCTTATCTAGTAGAAAGAGAGAGCCTGAGACATGAAGCCTGAGCTAAAGTAGTAGTCAGGCCCTGCTAATATAAAGCAAAGTTAGCAAGTCAGGCTGTGAGCAGAGGTCAGGCTCTGTCTGTAGGCAGGCTCACAGACCCAGCAAGAACAGGGCTGGTATTGCAAAAACACACACGTTCCTGAGAAGTACGAGGCACAGGACACTCATGCAAGCACATTCCAGAAGGGTGGTAGCAGAACACCCCGATACCCAGTATGGTACAAACACACTCCCCGAAGATAACAGGAACACGTTCACCTCTCTTAAAGATAAGGTCAGGATGATAGGGTGACGGAGAGAGATGTTTTGATCGAACCAACAAGGTAAAGGGTGGTAACTAACCACATCAGAGGGGCAATATGTAACTTGTTTGTATTGGTGTATAAAGAGGGGTCTCAGAAGGGGTGTCTCTGTCTATCCTAGGGGAGAATGGAATCCCCCACCATTCACTGAGCTAGTCCATTGTAACGGGCATACAATGTTAGTGGTCCTGTAGAGTCTACGGGATACTAGGACGGTGCTTCATTGACAATAAACCTGGCCAGGTGCTTTCGCTGCTAACCCAAGCCATGTGGTCTTATTGGAAAGTTCGATCGAGGTCTGCTGCGTCAGCTATCTGCGCAGAGCTGGGACAGCATACACCAGAAACACACACAGCCAATGACTGACTATATCTTCATCAATTTATAATTGCGTACATACCAAATTTATCTTAAAGTTATAAAACATGTTTTATAAGATTTCTGTTATAAAAGAGTGGATCCGTTAATAAATATGATTTTTTAAAAACAAGAATAAAAACTCTTCAGTGGCACCAAAGGGTTGGCATCACCGATGCTCCTGATGTGCGTAGCCCCCATCCAAGACTACATGGCAGTGTATCTAGCAAAGAAAGGAGGATTTGAAAAACTGTTGCTTTAAGAAACATGCACATATTGATCTGTGCGCATCTAATCTGATTGTTCGCATGCGTGCATGTACACACACATGCACTAAAAACACTACACTGAGAGAACATGAAGGTGACAAATGTAAGCACTGAAGAGTCAAGAATCTTAACTCTGCCCTCTAGCATGAACACATTACAATGAATACTTAGATTAAATGACCACACAAACTCAAAGAATACAATATCACACCAGTCTCTCTCCAGCATTACAGTATGTCCACACTTGAATCCTAAGTAATCTTCTATCATGTATTACACTTTCACAATTGAAAATTCTAGTGTAAGCTCCACACAATTGTTTGTTTCATGACACAAACCATTGTTGCTTGTCAACATTTGTGCCTTGTCTATGCTAGACTTCACAATCATGTGAGTTAACACACAACTAACAAGTGTAGATGCATCCTAACTCACAGGTCTAGCACCTCAATGTTTTTTCGATTCTACTTTCATTGCCATAATGGTAATGGTCCAATCCATCTTTATTGACTTTTTCCATGATAAATTATTCTCCCTTCAGTATGCATTTTAATAATTTAGACAGAAGCCAGGTATTAGACACATTTTAATTTCAACCATCAGCTAAACATTCCTTAGGTGCAGCTTAGGGGATGAGGCAGTTAACTATGAAGCTATCTTATCTGTACAGGTTGGTGCTGTACAGAAGCCAGCAGATTTTCGCTATCACTCTATGTTGTTACACTTCCAGGGTGTTCTGTTAGAAGGGTTTACTGAGCACTTCTGCACAGGACTTTCCTGGATGCTGCCTGGCCTACACCCAGTAGCGCACAGTTCATGCATGGGGAGGCTTTGTATTACAGGGGAGACAGAACCGACTCCTAAATTTAGCTTGCCCAAAAATTTTTATCACAAAAGATTCTTGTGACCTTTTTTGTGCAAGTCTCCATTCTTTGCAACTGCCCTTTGAAATGTGACCAGGACAAAGCTCCGAGACTAGATGTGCCTGTCACTTGTCCCTTTCCATTCAGGTTTAACTGAGTTATAGTACTGGGAACGCCTGGGAGCCATCAGAGTAGCTATAGCAGCTGTGGGGGAGAGAAGAGAACCAGGCCAGGGGCACCATATGAGGCAGGAGAACCCAACCTCCTGGGCTGGAAGTGGGAGACGGAAAGAATAGACACCCAGGCCAGGCCAGGCTCCTCTCAACTACCCTTGGACCCAACACATGGCACTAGTAGCCCATTCCCTATCTTACCCTGATATCAGCAAATATATTTAGTAGTTGAACGTTCAGGGGCCAAGCCCTGATGTTGCATGAGATGGGACATGCTGTTACAGTTGCCCATACAGTAACCGATTTTCTGGAACCTTCTCTCTTTTTAACAACCCCAGGAAATGACATACAATGCCTCCAGTGGTTAGAGTAGAGGGCTGGGAGTCAGACCCAGTTCCCCCCTGATGCACTGGGTGCCTTTGGGCAGGTCACTCACCTTCTGTGCCTCAGGATTGAGAACACTGAGCCACCTGTGCAAAGCACCGAGCTTCACAGCTATTGTGCTACGAAGAATAAAACTCCCCACCTTTGGAGGACAGGTGCTGGATGTGTGTGTGACAGCAACCAGAGCTCTGTGGATTCCAGCACAACCCTGCACCCATACCCAGAGCAGCAAGGGAGCCCCAGGAGTAAAATGGGGGAAAGCCGCCCAGGGTTAACAGGTTGGCCAGCCAGGGCTTCTCCAGAGACTGGAGTCTGGGGCCATGTCTACTATACAAATGCATAAGCAGTACAGGAACACCGATATATCATACCAGCAAAGCGCTCCTAGTGTGGACCTAGGTATACCAGCAAAGCTACACTTTGTACTGGTGTAGTAAAACCACCACCCTGAACAAAAGAAGCTACCCTGGTAAAGCACAGCATTGCTGGTATAGCCGCGTCTACACTGGGGCTTCTGCCGGCACAGCTCAGAGTCAGGACTCACTTCTCCACACCTCAGACAGACGTAGCTGTGCCAGCAGAAGTGTGTACTGTAGACATAGCCTGGGTTATCTGGAACCCCACGGTGAAGCTAGGATGGAAGCGTACAGGGAGGAAGGGATGAAAAGGGAGTGGAGTGGGATCGACTTGGTAGCTGCTCACATTTAGTTTGCACCTTCTTTGCCACTCTGGAAAGAAACAAACGACCTGAGAAGGGAATGGAATGCAATGATTCATTACTCCTGATGTGTGATGATGGCTTAATTATTTTTCTAACTGGGAAGAGACGCTTTCTGGCAGCAGGTGCAAATTAATTCTCCGCTGTTTTAAGGAGCGATCGGCCCAGGACAAGCGGAAAACTGGAAAACCTAATTAAATCGGGAGCCGAGTGGAATAAATGGAGTGAGGAGTTTGTTTGCATGATGCTGATGGATATTAACAATTCCGGGTGAAGACACCAGGGCTCCCAGCGGGAGACTAGAGCCGCCTCGGTGCGTTCATCCCCCCAGTTGGGCCTTGACAATCGTGCAGGAGGTGTCGCAACAGTAACTAAGTGCAACTACTGTGCATACACAAAGCCAGGATTCTTTCCAGAAGAAGCATCATCCACAGCCCCACATGGCCTGAAGGAAGAAGGAAACAATTAACAGGCTGCAAAGCCAGATACGCAGGCTCCAGGAATCTTACTGGGGGTTCCTGGTCTTGTGCTCAGAACTGATGCCCCCTAAGTGAGACAAGAAAGTATCATCTAATTATTGAGAGCTGTCTGCAGATTGTCCAGTCCACTGAGCAGTGGAATCCAACAAAAAAATCTGCCCCCTCTCTGTTACCCTGGAAAGAGGGTTTTGTCTGGTTTCAGGACCCCTCTCTGGCTTCTGGATCTCCCGTCCCCATGGTCTCCTTCATGGTACTGACTGTATTTAATTAGGCTCTCTCATTTCAGATGCAGATGCAGTATTCAGTTTAAATACGATAGAACAAGGTCTATATATACACACACTTTTCAAGAGATTGTCTCAGCATTTGTGGTCCTGGATTAGGAAAAACCCTGGTTCTCTGAGGCCCAGAGAGAGCACCCAGAGCTTGGGATGCTGATTAAAGTCTCTGCAGCATCCTGCTCAGGCTGGCAAATGCAGTTCTGTGGTGCATAAGCAGCTTGGAGGCACTTGCTGTCCGTCACTCTGACGAGCTCTTGTGCTAGCACATCCCTGGCTGCCCCGTGCTATTGCTTAGCAGACCTTAAAGCCATAGAGAACATTCAGCACTCTACATTCACAGAGAGTTGCATGAAGAGAGCCAGGCAAGGCCACAGCTCATCTCGGCCACACACCTCTATCACTGTGGCACTGGGAAAAGGTGACTAGACAGCTGCTTCCAAGCCCAGAAGATGCAGAACTAAAAATGTGGGGAAATCAGCTGCAGGAGGTTAAATGGGGTCCCCCCCGCAATTCTGCTTGGTCTTTCCTCTACCCAGGAATAGTTCCACCAAATGAGCTAGACATTTATAGGTTTCAGAGTAGCAGCCGTGTTAGTCTGTATCCGCAAAAAGAAAAGGAGGACTTGTGGCACCTTAGAGACTAACACATTTATTAGAGCATACGCTTTCGTGAGCTACAGCTCACTTCATCGGGGCATGCATCCTATATTTATAGTATATATATATATATATATATATATATATATATATATATATACTAGCCCCTGGCAGACCCAAGAACCTTTTGCGGATATTTAGTCCCACTCTCTTCCTGCTGCTGCTAGTGTGTAATAGCCCAGGCTGCTATCCTAGCAATGGGTACCCTCCCAGAGTTCTCCTGCCATCCCCCAGTTGCCAACACAGAGTTACCCTCCCAGCCTTCCCTTCCCCAATTTCTGAACTGCACCTGTGTAGCTGTTCCTCTGCTTCTCACCCCTTCTCTCTCCAATTTGGAAGTGGCAGCAATGCTGGGAGAAAAAGCCTGAATGTCTTTTTGTTTTTCTGTTTCTCCCCTCATTAAATCCCCTCTTCATCCCTAGGAGTTTGGAATTACATACAAGTTAATATGTTTCTGGTTTCACCCGAACACAGCTACTGAACAAACAGGTCCCATCAATTCCATTTAATGCCTACACATGTAATACAGTTGCTGCAATTACCTGCTTCCCAAAGCCATTACAAACCACAGAAAATTAGCTGCAGCAGGTGATAAGAACATTCTTTTATAAATTCACAAAATAAGCTGATCACAGGACAGTCAGATCCTTGCCCTGCAGTCCACAGCATGCCCGGCATTCACAAGGGGTCAAGACCCTTCATCTTGCAGCCAATTTACTCCTCTTTAAAGACGAGATGGGAAATATCTGTTGGGAAAATTCTGGGTTTATCCTGCTGTGTGGCTTACGCTCAAGTTCTGACTCACCAGAAAACTGGGCTCATTGTTCAAGCTCATACATCCTGCGCAGTCAACAAGAAACTAAGCCTGTAATTAGAATGAAACCCACTAAAGCAACAAGGTGAGCCCCAGAGATTAGTGGAACACTGTCTCTGACGGGCAGGGTTCCCAAGTACCTTGGCCATGTGCTGTATAAGCAGAACAGACAACTGGTGCTGGCCCACATATACATGGAGACCATGAGTCACGGAGTCCCCGGGCGATGCTCTGGAACTGCTCCCCATGAAGCCAGTCAGGACTCTGGGGAAGTCTCCTTTCTGGGAGCAGCCTGTCTGCAGGACACACGGCTCACACAGCTTCCACCTTCCTGGGTCTGACCTCGGAGCATTCAGCATCCTCTGCCCCTCCATGCGATTCCCACAGTGAATCCGCCCAGGCGGGGTCTTGGGGAAGCCAGAGGGCCCTGCACCCCAACTCCGCAGTCAGATGTGACTCTCAGCCAGCCAGTAAAACAGAAGGTTTATTAGATGACAGGAACATGGTCTAAAACAGAGCTTGCAGGTGCAGAGAACAGGACCCCTCAAGCTGGGTCCATTTTGGGGGGCAGTGAGCCAGACAACCACGTCTGCACTTCACTCCATGTCTCCAGCCAGCCCCAAACTGAAACTCCCTCCAGCCCCTCCTCCTCTGGGCTTCCTCCCTTTCCTGGGCCAGGAGGTCACCGGATTCCTTTGTTCTCCAACCCTTTAGCTCTCACCTTGCAGGGGGGAAGGGCCCAGGCCATCAGTTGCCAGGAAACAGGGTGTTGGCCATTCTCTGTGTCCAGATCCCTGCACACACCTGCCCTCTAGGGCTCTGCAATGATCATACACCCTTACCCCACCACCTAGATACTTAACTGCATAGGGGAAACTGAGGCACCCCCACACTGTTCAGAGGAAACATTAAGAACTGTCCCACTTCGTCACACCATGACAAACCTGCTACACCCAAGACTCCTCCAGCTGAGCACATGCCAGAGGCATGCAGGGCAGAAATACATGGGGGCACACTAGGGTTGTTAACTTTCTAATCGCACAAAACCAAACACGCTGCCCTGCCCCCTGCTCCAAGGCCCTGTCCCTTCTCTGAGGCCCCGCCCCTGCTCCATCCCCATTGGAAGTTGGAGGGCTCAGGCTGGGGGTGCGGGCTTTGGGATGGGGTCAGGGATGAGGGGGTTGGGATGCGGGAGAGGGCTCCGGGCTGGGGCAGCGGTGTGAGCTCTGGGGTGGGGCTGAGGATGAGGGGTTTGGGGTGCAGGAGGGGGCTCAGGGCTGGGGTAGGGTGTTGGGGGGGTGCGGGAGGGGACTCCTGGTTGGGGCAGGGGGTTGGGGTGCGGGGTCCTGGCAGCGCTTACTGCAGATCCCAGGAAGCGGCTGCCAGGTCCCTTCAGTGCAGCCCCTAGGTGCATGGGCGGCCAGGGAGGCTCTGTACACCACCCTCGCATCCACGCCCCACAGATTCCATTGGTTACAATTCCTGGCCAATGGGAGCTGTGGGTCTGGCACTAGGGGTGGGGGCAGCACGTGGAGCCTCCCTGGCTGCCCATGAGCCTAGGGGCCAGAAGGACCTGGCGGCAATTTCTGGGAGCTGTGCAGAGCTAGGGCAGGCAGAGAGCCTGCCTTAGCCCTGGGCACTCGCTGCGCCACCAACCAGACTTTTGACAGCCCTGTCAGTGGTGCCGACCGGAGCCACCAGGATCCCTTTTTGACGAGGCGTTCTGGTCAAAAAACAGATTCCTGGCAACCCTAGGGCACACAGAAAGGGTTAAATCTGCCCATCAGTGAAATTCCAGAGAGAAAGAGGGGACAAAGTAAAGCAGGAGTAATGAGGCTGGTCCCCAGGGTAGAAAGGGACCTGCCTGCTTCCTTGCTTCCCTGGCACAGAATCATTTCATAGATTTCCAAGGCAAGAAGGGATCATTATGACCATCTCATCCAACCTCTTGCATCCCCCAGGCCAGGGATCCCCAACCAGAGAACCTAGTGATTGCTGCAGCAATCCAAACAACTTGTGATGGAGCTACACCATCTCTTTTAGGGAGCGAACCAGTCCTGAGGTAAAGCACCCATCTGATGGAGAATCCCTAAAGTTTCCACTCAGAGGGAGTGCTGAAAAGCAAAGACAGAGTGCACTCCCACCAATGAGGAGCACAATCGGCGGCAAGGAGGCGGCCTGTTGAAGCATGGAAGAAACTTCCCTGCTTCCCAGCACAGGGACCAGGTGGAGTTCCCAAAGGTTCCCAGTTACTCAAGGAAAACCCAGTCAGAGACCAGCAAAGCATGATTCTTGACCTAGCTGCCTTTTTTATAAACATTCATGGACAACTTTCTTGTATGGGAATAGAATACAGAGAAGATGCCAGGGACACTGCCCACGTTACTATGTTGACAGCTATTCACAGAATCATAGAATATCAGGGTTGGAAGGGACCTCAGGACATCTAGTCCAACCCCCTGCTCAAAGCAGGACCAGCCCCCAACTAAATCATCCCAGCCAGGGCTTTGTCAAGCCTGACCTTAAAAACTTTGAAGGAAGGAGATTCCACCACCTCCCTAGGTAACGCATTCCAGTGTTTCACCACCCTCCTAGTGAAAAAGTTTTTCCTAATATCCAACCTAAACCTCCCCCACTGCAACTTGAGACCATTACTCCTCATTCTGTCATCTGCTACCTAGTCTAGATCCATCCTCTTTGAAACCCCCTTTCAGGTAGTTGAAAGCAGCTATCAAATCCCCCCTCATTCTTCTCTTCCACAGACTAAACAATCCCAGTTCCCGCAGCCCTCCTCATAAGTCATGTGTTCCAGTCCCCTAATCATTTTTGTTGCCCTCCGCTGGACTCTCTCCAATTTTTCCACATCCTTCTTGTAGAGCGGGGCCCAAAACTGGACACAGTACTCCAGATGAGGCCACACCAATGTCGAATAGAGGGGAACGATCACATCCCTCGATCGCTGGCAATGCCCCTACGTATACATCCCAAAAAGCCATTGGCCTTCTTGGCAACAAGGGCACACTGTTGACTCATATCCAGCTTCTCATTCACTGTAACCCCTAGGTCCTTTTCTGCAGAACTGCTGCCGAGCCATTTAGTCCCTAGTCTGTAGCGGTGCATTGTATTCTTCCGTCCTAAGGGCAGGACTCTGCACTTGCCCTTGTTGAACCTCATCAGATTTCTTTTGGCCCAATCCTCTAATTTGTCTAGGTCCCTCTGTATCTTACCCCTACCCTTCAGTGTATCTACCACTCCTCCCAGTTTACTGTCACCTGCAAACTTGCTGAGGGTGCAATCCACACCATCCTCCAGATCATTTATGAAGATATTGAACAAAACCGGCATGAGGATCGACCCTTGGGGCACTCCACTTGATACCGGCTGCCAACTAGACATGGAGCCATTGATCACTACCCGTTGAGTCCGACAATCTAGCCAGCTTTCTACCCACCTTATAGTCCATTCATCCAGCCCATACTTCTTTAACTTGCTGGCAAGAATAGTGTGGGAGACCATGTCAAAAGCTTTGCTAAAGTCAAGGAACAACACGTCCACTGCTTTCCCTTCATCCACAGAGCCAGTTATCTCGTCATAGAAGGCAATTAGATTAGTCAGGCATGACTTGCCCTTGGTGAATCCATGCTGACTGTTCCTGATCACTTTCCTCTCCTCTAAGTGCTTTTCCAGGGACTGAGGTGAGGCTAACTGGCGTGTAGTTCCCAGGATCCTCCTCCTTCGCTTTTTTAAAGATGGGCACTACATTAGCCTTTCTCCAGTCGTCCGGGACCTCCCCCGATCGCCATGAGTTTTCAAAGATAATGGCCAATGGCTCCGCAATCGCATCCGCCAACTCCTTTAGCACTATTCTCTAGCAACTCACAACTGGCAGCCTCACTCTGCCCAGCCTGAGATGCCAGGCCCTGAAGTCCAACTGTAAATGTTCTTTTGGAATTTTAGCAGCTACCCAGCTCCCTTCCCATAGGTGCAAATACCCGCTACTCCATCTGTGCAACAACCAAGGCATTTGCATTTGATGCTCTTGGCAAATGAATCCAACTGACATTTGCTTTGCAAATGGAAGGCGAAAGGGTGTACACAATCAGGGGTTCACAAAGTGTCATGAGGTTCACATGCCAGCCACTGGGACCCTGGGTTCAAATCCTAAAGGTGGTGATAAATTTGCAAGTCTTAGGCTACCCCTTAGAAAATGATATTCCTCCACATCACACAACCACAATGTCATTGGCAGAACTGTGTCAGCCCAGAACAGGAAGATGCCAAAGGGTGTCAGAAGTCAGGATCGAGATGCCCTGGCAGAGCTATGTTGGGGCAGATGCCTGGCTTGAGGTGGTGCTTTTAGTCACTCTGTTTCATGAGCACCAGTCATCATTTCAGGAACCCAATCCAACGACAATGGGCATCATTCCCAAGAGCCCAGAGTACCCTCCAGTGACAAAGAGGAACCCTTCCACAGAAGAACTTCTGGTAAATGTAAATTGGGAACAGCCTCTCAGAGCAGGACGCAAATCACTGTAAACAAAGTCTCTGTTGCTGTGGAAACCATTAAAAATAGATTCCCCACACTCCCCCCTTTGTGCTGGGTTTTATACAGCTGGGTTCCTTCATTCCACATTATTATTACTTTTTAATTATGAATAATTTCCTCCCTTCTATAGGAAGATGGATTAAAACTCAGAACTTTCCACATGAAGCCCCTTTAGGATGTATTTCAATATGCCAATGAAGGCAAGCCCAGATTCTGTAGTGTTTATGCCACAGGGTAAAAATCTCTCTGCAATTAACCCTTCTCATTCCATGTCTTCCTCTTAGCTTCTCTTTTTCTCCACCCAGGAAGCTAGGTGGCTTTCACCTGCACCTCAACAAAGTTTGCTCAGGAACTATGACACTTAGGGTGAAGCCCCTTTCCGCAAAGGTATCAGCACAAGGCTCAAGCGCCACATAAGTCCCTCTTCAACCCTGTGGAGTTTGTGCATGATTGTATTATGGTCACCCTTGCCTGCCCGCTTCCCCTCCACTCCTGTTTGTCTGATATGACCCCTTACTCACTAGGTCCAGTTACATTTAGTGTGTATGCTCTTCAGGCCAAGGACCCTGCATCCCTTGGTTTATGAGGCACTCAGCATATTGGGTGCTCATATAATAAGAAACACCACCACTGTTGCTCAAGGCTTCACACCCACCCACCCAGTGCCCCTAGCACTAAGCTACCCACAGGGCAAGGATCAAGCACAGAGAGAGGCGGGACAGGCTGCCCCGATGGGAATGGTGCTGTTATCCTCTTGTCTTACTGAGGAGCAACAAAATCCTATTTAATGGTTCTGTCCTGGAGCTTTCTTCTGAGGATTGGGATTCTCAGCCTTAACCCTACAAACCAGAGTGGGTGTTTGCAGCAATCCTCCACTTTCCTATCATACCCCTTTCTATGCAGAACTCAGTCTAGCCCAATAAAATGTCTGCTTTAGCCCGGCTCAGCCCAGAGACCTGTTCCAAAGCCTGGAGGAACCACTGAACCAACCATTGTTTGCACTCTGCAAGCCTCAGTACAGGAAACTCTCCCAATCAGGAATGATGCCAAAGGACTGGAGCACACTGTACATCTGTTGCCCAGCATCAGCACAGCCAGGAATTCAGGAAGTGATGTGTACACATCCCCCAGTGCAGCATGCCTGCTAGCAAATGGAAATGCAAGGCTCTATCCAAGGGTGAAGGAAGAGTGAGATCATGAAAGCTGCTTGGTTACCCTGTGGCAAATTATTTACCAGGCTTTAATTTTAGATTTAAGTGAATTTCATGCTGACAAAGTGCCAGATGGACAAACACTGGTAACCAACACTCTTTATCCCCAGGACAAAGCAAAGGCAGCAACAGGGCAAGCTTCCTACACACTGCCCTGCCAATGTGTTCCCCTTTGCCCACCTCTAGGGATGAAAGGAGAGTTCAGTCTCCATAGTCCATTCAGTCCCTAAACTCTGCTGAATCTGTCAAGTGCTGATTGTGCAGGTGGGTTGTACAAGGTGGGCACCTGTCCACGAGCCACTGGACTGAGATTATGAAGAGATCTCGCACAGGAGTCACTAGACAGTTGTCTGCATGGGGAGAATGACAGAACAAGTTACAAAGCTCAAGAACTGCACAAATCTCAAAGCCCTCTACAAACCAGCTCCAGCTTTAGAGAAGGGAGGGAGTGCTCTGGTGCCTTCCAGAGGAGGGGGTCCAAATGGGGCTGTGTGTACCACTGGTGGTACGTGAGCTTGATGAGCCAATCCTTCACTTCATAATTTGTTTAAGAAGGTGGTACATGAACTAAAAGTTTGGGAGCCACTGTTGTAAAGCAAGATTCTCACAAGAGTTGGGGACATGATTTCATTACCTCCTGTTGTCTCTCTCAGGTCAATTTTTAGTGCACTGCCTCATGATACCCACCTGTGATGAAGCGGGACTGTTCTTAATGTTTCCTCTGAATATTGTGGGGGTGCCTCAGTTTCCCCTATGCAGTTCTGAAGTATCTAGGTGGTGGGGTAAGGGTGTATGATCGTTGCAGAGCCCTAGAGGGTAGGGGCATGCAGGGGTCTGGACACAGAGAATGGCCAACACCCTGTTTCCTGGCATCTGATGGCCTGGCCCTTCCCCCCTGCAAGATGAGAGCTAAAGGGTTGGAGAACAAGGAATCCGGTGACCTCCTGGCCCAGGGAAAGGGACAAAGCCCAGAGGAGGAGGGGCTGGAGAAAGTTTCAGTTTGGGGCCGGCTGGGGACATGGAGTGAAGTGCAGACGTGGTTGTCTGGCTCACTGCCCCCCAAAATGGACCCGGCTGAGGGGTCCTGTTCTCTGTACCTAGAAGCTCTGTGTTAAACCGTGTTCCTGTCATCTAATAAATCTGTTTTACTGGCTGGCTGAGAGTCATGTCTGACTGCAAAGTTGGGGTGCAGGGCCCTCTGGCTTCCCCAGGACCCCACCTGGGTGGACTCGCTGGGGGAAGCGCATGGAGGGGCAGAGGATGCTGAATGCTCCGAGGTCAGACCCAGGAAGGGGGAAGCCATGTGAGCTGTTTGCCCTGCAGAGAGTCTGCTCCCAGAGAGGAGACTTCAGCAGAGTCCTGCCTGGCTTCGTAGGGAGCAGTTCCAGAGTATCGCCTGGGGACTCCGTGACACCACCCCCTTTCTTGCGCAAATCCCCATGCACCCCAGCAGAAACATGGAACCCCTTTACTTTCAGTAATGGCAGTTCAGAGGTCAGTTTCCTCTGTCACGGTCTGACTCGTAACTTTGGCCCCCAAGTAAAAATGCTGTAGAATTATTATTCAGAGCTGATAAGGCCCGAAGGGACCATAGTCTGAGCTCTTGTAGAACACAGGCCAGAGAACCTCCCCAATAATCTCTGCATCAAGCCCAGAATTCCTGTTTGAGCCACAGTGTATCTTTTGGACAGATATCAGTGTGCTTCAAGTGTTGGAGAATTTACCATGTCCCTAGGTAATTTGTTCCAATGGCTATAATTACCCTCACTAGTATAAACATTCACTGTATTTGTTGTCTGAATTTGAATAGCTGCAGTTTCCAACCATTGGATCTCATTAAGCCTTTTTCCACTAAATTAAAGAACCATCTACTATTAGAAATCTCTTCCCAATGTAGTTATACTTTTAAACCACCACCAAGTCGCTTCTTAGCCCTCTCTTGGGTAAACTAAACTCCCTATGGGGCAGGTTTTTCAGACCTCAATTTTTGTAGATCTTTTCTGACCCCTTTCCAATTTGTCAGCATCCTTTTTGAAGTATGGACACAGCATCCAGTAATGGTCTCACTAATGCCATATACAGAAGTCATGCCACTTCTCTACTCTTACTTGCATATTCTTATCATGGACATTCATCATACTCATCCTGAGTATGGGCTGCCAGGGGAAGCATTTTAACAGCCAAGGACACCAAGTCAAAACCTACTGGCCTGAGTGGATATGAAAAAGGAGCCCACTCTGGGCATGTGTCCGGGACTTAGTCACCGAGGCTGAAGAGATGTTGCTCTCTTGGTGGATGGAGGCTCTGAATCCTTTATGCTTAAAATATTGGCTATTAAAATATTTCAACAGCAGCTACAGCAAAGACAGACACATGATTTGTTCTTTGCATCCAGGCCCAAGGAGTTTGGAGGGGAGCCAGAGGCATCAGTAGGGAGCCTCCTTGCCCCAATTGCTCTGGCAGTGTCAGTTTCATAGAAGCAAGCTCCCAAAACACCACACCTTGCTAGTGATTGGATGGGGAGCAAGGGAGCAGAAGTCCTCCATTCCCTCAAGCTGATGCAATTGTGGCATCAGCAGGACTTCCTCTCTCCTCAGCTTGCTCAAACAACAGATCAGGCATTTTTGTTGTGAGCAGATAGGAGGAGAAGCAAAGAAATGTCCAAAGAAAGCAGAAATGAAAGAGCAATACCCCCAAACTACTGCAAAGTATGTTGGGAATTCATCTACACAGGAGCTTGGCAGCCAAAGAACAACAGGAACCGAGGAGTTTGTCGGGCTTTTTAATACAGAATCTCTGGTGTGTTTCAGCTTTTCAGAATCATCAAACAGCCTGGCAGGAGGTGTGGGAAGTCGGTGGGGAAGTCCCCCCTGGAGACACCTCCCACTAACACTCCGAAAGCACCTGTGTGGCACTCGTACTACTGTGTAGCTGAAGAGTTCACCAGAGACATAATATGCAGCCTCTGCCTCCCTAGCTCAGCCCTTAAAGGCGCTAAATTCCCTCTGGTCTCCAACAAGTCTGCATTCTCATAGGACCCCCGTTGCTCCTGGACTGCAAACTGGGCATTCGCTAAAGAGCTGAGGAAGAGCAATGTTAAGCTATGTGCTCTTGGTGATGCTGCTGGCAAGCAGGCCACACTTGATTCTCTCTCACACCCGCAGACATTGAAGGCAAGCAATTTAATACAAGTCCCACCATACTAGCACAGACACCAGTTCCATTTGATAATTCTCCTGCAAACCAAGTGAATGAGGAGACAGAGTTTTTGTTAACATCCAGGAGCAATACTCACAGTTTGGCTGGACCCAGACAGCAAATCCACTCCGATCAGACCTGCCATTGGAAAAAGAGAGAGGGGAAAGGTTTGTGCTGGGAATGCTGCGAGGCACAGAAATCCCACAGGTCCTCCCTTACCTCCAAAGGAGAGGGAGAAAGCAAGCAGTATCCTTCTCAGTTCTGGGTGTGTCTGGCAAGCAGAGGAGGGGGGAGACAGAACTTTCTACACTCTCAATCAGATGGGGGCCACAGCCCAGCTAATACTGCAGCCTTATTTAATTCACAGCAATTATATTTGCATTCTGCTAGACAAATAGATTTTACAAGCCCTCAGTTAAATGTGGGTAATTATGGCTGCCTGCATCAGGGGACAGCCCTGCCCGGGCTCAGGAGGAAGAAGCACATCCCAGTTCCACTAATGCTGTAAATTAGCAGGGCAGCAGACTAATTACCAGCGATTTCATTTCCCCCCCCCCTCTTTCTGTGGGCTACTGCGTTCTCCCTCTCCCCCCCCACTGTCTCTGTGTGTGTGTGTGTGTGTTCAGGCATATGCTGCTGTTAATGGGGCTTCTGTCACTTCATCTGCTGGTGGAGATTATTTTATCTTGGGAACCCTCTCTCGGTGTCAGACCAGAGACTTTCGACTCTAAATCATCAACGGGGGGAACAATCTGTTGTATGGCAACGAAAAATGAAAACGTCAACTTTTTGGTGGCAACTGTTGTGCTCAGCAGTGTTCGTGATGAAGGCTCTGGCACGAGGGGGGGAGGGACCCTGACAGGACCCGGCCTGGCCTGACAACTCAGGGAGTGGGATGGCTCCATGCACACATGCTCAAGCGCGGGGTAAGGTTGCAGTCATTTATTACATCATGTGCATGAAGCCGAGACAATGCAGGATTGGGACCTGCAAAGTGATGG
Source organism: Natator depressus (assembly GCF_965152275.1). NCBI lineage: Eukaryota > Metazoa > Chordata > Testudines > Cheloniidae > Natator > Natator depressus. Next base: position 1,635,386 of record NC_134247.1, read on the forward strand.
GGGCAAGAGGATGAGGGGGAGAGAAGCCTTTAGCCATTATTAAATCTAAGTGGAGAAGGATGGAAAGTCATTGTGTGAATCCACTGTGAACAGGAGGTGCCAAATCTGCTTCTGTCTAGTGTGGGGCAGAAGAAGTCCTTGGAGCAAGCTGTGGGGGACACAGTCTTCTCCCTGAACTGGGCAGAGGGAAGCATTATGGGGACAGAACCAAGTATCATGTACATGGTGCTTGATATCTCCAAACACAATACAAACACTAACTATTCTTCATACACCCCAAGAAGGAGGGAGGTCTTACCACCATTTACAAATGGGGAAACTGAGGCACAAAACAGGGGAGTGACTTGCACCAAAGGGCAAACAATGAGCTGGAAAAAGAACCCAAGAGAGTCCTGGCCCCTAGCCCAAGGCTTAGCCCACCAGACCTGGCTGTCTTCCTTCAATTATGTCCCTCCTGAGTACACAGCAGCTTTCACATTGTGCAGCAGTGGGATTTCAAAGCCAGATGTCACAAGCCTTCCTGGAGGAGGAGGAGCCAGAGAACTCCTTCACCTTGTCCCGTGATGGGCAGGGAGGAGGGTGACACCCTATGGCCCATCCCTGGGCCCCAGAGACATTCTCACTTCCCACCCACCAGACACTTCTGCAATTGAGAGTCAGTTGAGCTGTACAGAATTGCTGCTCCCTGCTCCACCGTCCACACAGGCAGCACCACAATAATGATAAATAAGAGAAACAGAATGAAATCGCCACATTCTTCAAACTGATCTGCCAAAGTAAAACCATGTAATCTAGTTTCATTAGGCCCTGTTGTCCCACAGATGACTATGTTGTCAAATATCAGGTAGAGGGATCTCTCGCCAGCTTCCTATCAGTCTCCTTCCCCCCTCCCTAGGATGTGAGAGGGAGCTTGGCTGGATGGATACAATTTCAGCCAACCCCCATGCTTGCAATGTATCCATCACCGACCTGAAAGCCTTTAGGGGGCCGAACAAGTGATGTATGGACCCAGCACTGTCCACAATGATTTATTAAAATATTACCCAGATGAAGTTAGAAAAGACACAGACTGGGGCTGCTGACTTCCAGCCCCAAACAGCAGGCGGGAGCACAGGCTGCTGCAGCACCAGCACAAGGAAGAGGGAAGCAGAGAAGCTGCTTTCTATACCCTATGTGCACTCTGTCCTGGGGACCTCCTGGAACCCCAAGGTGAAGACAGGAAATCAGGAAGCTCCTCACAAGGCTAGGGTGAGGGCTCCAAGGTAAGGCACAGCCCTGGAGCAGAGAAGCAGATTTCAGGGCAGGGCTTGTGCCCTCATACAGGGAGTATTAGGCCAAACTTGAACAGCAATGAGCGCTAGCTCTTCCCATCCCAGGGCTACTTGCTGGCCTAAGGGGAAAAATGTCCAGTCCCTAGTGTCGTATGCAGCGTTGCTGTAGCCGCATGGGTCCCAGGATATTAGAGAGACAAGGTGGGGGAGATCACATCTTTTACTACACCCACCCTTGTTGGTGAGAGAGACTAGCTTTTTGAGCTGACACAGAGCTCCTCCTCAGGTCTGGGAAATGTACTTAGACTGTTCACAGCTAAACACAAGATGGACAGTTTAGCATAACTAGTTAGCGCATATTCCAAGGGCCCATGCAAAGTGAAGTGGCCCGTTAACACCCCAGTAGTCATGGGACTAAAAGGGGTTAGTGGGTCACAGATTGTTACTGTCCAAGTGGACAGATGTTCGCAGTGCAAACCCACCATTGCCATCAGCTCTAACTGCCTCCTCCCGTCCCCCGCTGGCAATCTGAACAGAGGTGCTAAGAACTGGGAGTCTGAATTCTTCTCCCATCTCTGAAGACTGTTCCCGCCAGGGCAGACCCGAAGCACACTGACAGGGAGCGCTGGTGGTGAAATGTCCTGCCTGTTCTGGGGATAACTAGAGGACTCTAGCCCCTTTCACCAGCACTGCAATGCACACAAAAATGGTTTTAAATAGCTTATTTACACTTACAGCGTTGGAGCAGCACAGCTGCACCACTTAGCACTTTAACAGACACACTCTTTGCCTTTTGGGACAGAGCTCTCCCATCGGTGTATTTAATCCACCTTCTGAGAGGCGGTAGCTATGGCAGCTGGAAAAGCTCTCCCGCCGACACAGAGCTGCCTACACAGGGCGGTACGGTCAGTCTATGTTGCTCAGGGGTATGGATTTTTCACACTCCTGAGCAATGTAGTTACACTGATATAGGTCTGTAGTGTAGATCAGGCCTATGTCTACACTGCAACATAAGCCTGTGCCTCAGCCCAGGCTCGAGCCTAACCCCCCTTGTGCCTACACTGCAACTGCGCTAACCCAGGGCTCGGACCCAAGGTCCCAAGACCCTGCAGGGCTGGGGGCTCTGAGCTTGAGTTAAACTGGGAGCCAGGTCCAAGTCCTATTGCTTTGCAGTGTAGATGCAGCCCATAGGCACTGACTCCATGGGTGCTCTGGGGCTGGAGCACCCACAGGGAAAAATTGGTGGGTGCTCTGCACCCCCTGGCAGCTCCCCGCCCCAGCTCACCTCCACCTCCTCCCCTGAGCGCACCACGTCCCTGCTCCTCCCCCCAGCTCCCAGCGCTTGTCATTGCCAAACACAACACCCGTTGCGAAACTTTACAGCCTCTGGTATTGATCCACATCATGAAGCCCAGAGTGCATTATTTTCTTCAGACGAAATGGACGAGTCAGAAGTAGATGACATGGACTGCAACTCAGCAAAGCCACAAGCACAAGGCAAGGTGTGAGGGCTCATATATCGGCATTCCAGATCCCAGTCTGTTGCGGATTTGGCAGTTTGCCCAGCCCTTGGATGGGTGACGGGCGGGGAAGGGGTCAAGGAGCCTTCTCCAACCCCACTTCATGCACTCTCTCACCCTCTGCACTCAGGGGCCTGCTCCCTCCCTGCGTCCCTAAAGGGACAGGACCATGCCTACATCTACCAGCACTGCAAGATCAAGTGTCAGAGGGGTAGCCATGTTAATTTGTATCCACAAAAACAACGAGGAGTCCGGTGGCACCTTAAAGACTAACAGATTTATTTGGGCATAAGCTTTTGTGGGTAAAAAACCCCACTTCTTCAGATGCATGAAGAAGTGGGATTTTTTACCCACGAAAGTTTATGCCCAATTAAATGTTAGTCTTTAAGGTGCCACCGACTCCTCACTGCAAGATCAAGGTGCTCCAACTAACAGGCTATTGCAACACTTTTTAGCTAGTGTAAACAGGCACTAAAAGGCTTCTGCTGAGTTGGGCTCTGCACTTTGCTGCTCCACCTAAGTTCCTGCATTACCTACGTACGCTGCACACGGAGCAGAGACCTGCAGCAGCAAGTCTCAGAGCCCAGGCCTACAGACTCCGGCTACGGTGCTAAAAACAGCTGTGTAGATATTTGGGCTCAAGCTGGAGCTCAGGTGCCGAACCCTACCAGCTTGAGCCCAAATATCTACACAGCTATTTTTAGCACCGTAGCGTGAGCCCCGTGAGCTGGTCTGTAGACCCGGGCTCTGACTGCTGCGGGTTTCTGCTTGCTGGGCAGATGTACCTCTAGATATCACAGTGTCCACAGCAGCTTTTCCTGAGGAAGCTCCTTCCAGCACTCAACTGACGTGGGCCAGAGCAAGGAATGGATCAACGCTTTCAGGAGGAATGGAACTCCCTCAGTATCCCTGAGGCCTCGGCTACACTCAGGGTTTAAATTCTTAAATTATTTCCCGCCCCCGCCATGCTATAAAACCACCAGGGCCTCCTGTGGAGACTGGGGGCTTCAGCCGCTGGGCAGCATGGGGCTTCTGCCCTGGGGTGGCATGGCAGGGCTCCAGGCTTCAGTCCCGGGGTGGGGCACTGGGGCTCACGGCTTCAGCCCAGTGGGGGAGGCAGCACCAAGGCTCTGTGCTTTAGCCTGACAGGGGGTTGGCACCGGGGCGTGGGGCTTCAGCCCTGTGAGGCGTACCAGGGCTCCCCACGGGTTTGAAAATATTTACTGGAGCTCTGCTCTGGACAGCTCCGGCTGAATTTAAACCCTGGCTACCCTACAAAGGCAGCTGGGCTAGGATCCGGAGCTCAGGAACCATTTCAGCCTGTGGCATGCAGAGAGAGAATGGGACTGAAACAATTCTGAAAACTCCTCTGGAGACTAAGTCGTGATTCCAAGGAGGCAATCCTGGCACCGCATGTTCCACACGGGCTCATCTACAGAGAGAGCTCTTACAGCATGTACCACACCAAGTAAGCCTGGTCTGGCCCCCCACAGGCTGCCCAGGCACCCAAGAAGCACTGCCAAGCCAGACGAGTCACACAGACAAATGTGCCGCACATACGGATATTGTATAACGGAGGTACAGCATACAAACAGGTATGCTGCACACCCTGGTATGGCTTGGCTATTTAATTACTTATGGCCCTCCTCACTACAGCATCCACAGGCCTCCCTGGACAATATACGACCCCTATCCACAGAACCACACAGGGCGTGTACAGGGATCTCCACAAAGGGTATTGTTCAGGGATGCGACATGCTCCAGGACAGCACAGCTCCACCCCCTGTTCTAGTACACTGCACAGACAAGCATGCAGCATACTGAGGTCTGCCCCAGGTCTGCCATGGACTTGTGCTTTCCCAAAGGGCCCATCCTCTCAGGGAACACCTAGCCATTTGTTTCACCCCAGATTCAGTATGTGAAACCCTTCTTAGTGCTCTGCCCAATCAGGTCCTTCAGGCCAGCACCAAGCCTGCTGCCTTCCCTTCCTCTCTCATGCAAGAGCAGCATGTCACTGACCTGTGGGCTTGGAAAACTCCAATATGTTTACGTGACAGCTGTCCATCTAAATACTTTTAAAGCAGAGGTTCCATGTGAGTGACTCCCTCTCCCCACTCTTCCAGAAATACAAAGAGCCCATTAAATTAATAATGTTCGGTAGGAAAGACAACTGAGGGACAGGAAAGCCTCAGGCTCCTGTGAGCAGCAGCTGCCAATCAGCATCACCCTTAATCATGTGTGCACTGGGTGCTAACCCAGGCCCACAGGCCCAAGGATGATTGGGAAGGCTGCTCTTTCGTGCACTGTACTCAAGTGAGCAAAGCCATGCCAGCGCTCCATCTGATCCTCATTTCCTTCCCCCTCCCTCCACCAGGTAGAGCTTTTGTCTCTTACCTTCCAATGCCCCTATACACTAACAAAGGGACACAGCCCTCGGCAAAGGAGAGGGTCAGAGCAGGTCTGATGGGTTGGGTAGGGAGTCCCAGGCTGAAGGCACCTGCAGGCCCTAGCCAGGCTGCTGGCACTACCTTAGAACAATGCGCTCTCACAGCTATGGGACACGCAAAGATTTGCCTGGGAGGGAAGTAGAGCTTCAGCTGACAACAGCTGCAGTGTCTTTTGCTCAGCTTTGATCCTGCTACGGGGGGCATGGGCAGGACTTTGAACGTTTGGGACAGCTGATCAACTCTCACCCCACTTCACAAGGGAGTAGAGCTAGCTGAGGGCATGTGTCTGTCTAGGCACTCAGCTTACCCCAGAAAGCAAAGCAGGGCATGGGAGAGGGGCGGGGGTGGGAGGGAGTCAGTCATGGCAATGGCAGTGGGAGCTATGATTTATTTATTAAAAGCAAAAATTAGATATCCCAAGAGAGAAAGAGAAGAGACTCAGGGTTATCCGGGCAAAACGATGGGGCCATGGGCTTTGAATTGGCAACTGTTCCAAGACCAGGAAGTAGGGGCCACCAATGCACACCCCTGAGAGAGAATGGACCATGTGTCATTCTGGCTTCATCCTCTTAGCAGCTGGAGAATCGTTGTTTCCCCTTATTTAAAGGGCACTGATCTAACCCCTGGAGTTTGAACAAAGCAGGAATTTATTTACTTAACCCAAATTCACTGTATTTTCTACCTGATCAAAATAGGACTCTCCCTGCTTGGGTGCCAGAACCCTCAGTGAGGTCTAAAGCAAGCAAAAAGACCCAGCTTCATCTTAATGACTGCACCTTTTATAAAACCCCACCAGGCTGCACTTCCTCCCCATGCTACCAGCTTCAGCACCTGCTGCTTCTGACACATGCAGCAGAGTTTTTCCCAGAAGCCATGGGAGACAACTGGGGAAGTTGTTCACACCAGCATCACAGTCTCTTTACACAGTACCATGCGGGAGCTGGTGCTTTATACACCTGCAGGAGCATAACATCTCTGCCCCAAAGAGATTACAATGTGGACTAGCCAGACACAGCAGGGCAAGCTGACCATGCCAGAGGAGAGACTGGCATTTGAAGGCTAAGTGGCAGACGGGGGCATCATACAAAGGGGTTTAAAGAAGTGAGGTAGGACACTTGAAATTCAACACAAGGCCCTACGTGCTTAGGTGGGACTTCAGTGGTGCCTAGGCCTTGTTCTGGCCCTTTGCACAGGGGCATGTCGCCCCAGTAAACATGAGGGAGGGAGGAGTATGGGCTGGGAGTGAGACACACCTCCAAGTAGGTGGAGGCAGAACCCAGTTTTGTGCTTGTCCCTAGCACTTTGTTCTGCCAAACCCTGTTCTGGGCGAGGCCTGACCTTCCACGTCCCTGCACCATCCTGCCCACCCTGCTGCCTTTCCATTATTTTAATATTACTGCTCACGTTTTCCCTCCATCGAAGCCAGGGCTGCCAAGGTAGAAATTTTGCCTGATGAAGTGTCCCAGTGGCTGTGAAACGGGAGCCGGGCATGATAGATTGCAGGAATAAAGCTGAGAGAAGGAAGAGACAGGCAATCGGCAGGGACTGTCTGTAAATCTTGGTTCTGATGGGGCCGGAGATGAGCTGGTTAGTTTATGGGTGGGTGGGGGAAGCAGCAGAGAGGATAAGCTGATAATGAGAACGATGCCTGGTTTCTGATCCTGCCCCGCAGCTGGTGCAGGATCCTGGCTGGCAGAGAGAGAGAGAGTGGAAGTATGCGAATGCACCACTGATTTTTAATGAAAGCAGGTAACAGACTGAACATCTAACACACCAGGTTTCTCCTCCCTTTTTTCCTGGGCTCGCCCCTTTGTCCCCAACCTGCTCCGCCTTCTCCAATTGGCATAGAGCGGGAGTGATCTTACAGCAGTGCAGCTGCATGGGTACAGCTGTGCTTCCATAAGGTGTCTGGAGTAGACATGACCTAAGTGGCTATTCACCCTCCCCCATATACACAGCAGAACTATATTTCCTTCTCCACACAGACATGACCTGCTGCTCTGCTCCTGGGTGGTGGGACTCTTCCCTTTCTGCATGTCTCCGGAGAATGGGAATATAATTGCCTTCCCATGCACATATGTGCATGCATAGCGTCCAACAACTCGGTCCCCGTTCACGCTTTCCCTCGTGGTAGAAAGCACACAATACAAGCTGAGTGAGATGCTCTGCCCCTGAAACAAGCATTTCCTCTTGGACAGCCTAGCGCTGTCTTGTATCTTCAGGAATTTAGACCTGCATGGGAACTACCCTTTTCTTTTGTATCAGACAGCCACACATTCTTGCACAGAGCACTCACCCTACACTCAAAACAAATTACTCAAAGATGGGGCTAGAGCATGTCTCTCTCTCTCTCTCAGGCAGAGCGCATCCTCAAACCCTGACAGACCAGAACCACTGCCCAGAGTAGTCTGCACAAACTGATCACTCCTGAAAGTGCTGGTGAAATGCCAGCTACGTGGCTCTCAGTGTTAACCCTACCCAGCCTGCATTCACACTGGCAGGGGACATGGTCTAGTCTTTACAACAAAGGAATGGCAGTTAGGACTCCTGGGCCCATATTTCTGAAGGTATTTAGACGTTGCTGTGCTCAGCGTTGCAACAACTAACTATTTTGGAGCCTAAATCTCATTTTCAAAAGGGATTTAAGCACTTAGGAGCCAAAATCCTATTGACTGTTGATGGGATTTACGCTATGTGCCTAAATCCCTTTTGAAAATGAGTTTTGGGCTCCTAAATCAGTTAGGCATTGCAACACCAAACACAGCAACCGTTAAATACTTTTTAAAACTGGGCCTTGGTTTCTACTCTCAGCTCAGTCACTAACTCAATCTGTGCCTCTGTAAATGGAGCAACATTCCCTACCTCAGAGGGAAGCTGGTGTGGCGTAATTCACAGCTGTTACAATGCTTTGAGATCTTACCCACTATCCGATCTAAGCACTGGCCTGGAATGGAAAGGGCTCTACAAGGGAAAATTGTCATTACTGTTTATACCTTTGCCAGTGCTGCCTGCAAGCCTACATCGCTACTGAATGCAAGGCCAGGGCACTGGGCTGAGGACAGCCAGTCAGACCAGGGGCAGGCCAAGAGCCTGGGGTCAGGGTTAGTCCAACACTTTCAGGGTTAAGTATCAGAGGGGTAGCCGTGTTAGTCTGGATCTGTAAAAGCGGCAAAGTGGCACCTTATAGACTAACACTTTCAGGCTTGTTTTATTCTTCCTGAATTCACTGCTGCAAGTAAGCCTGCACATCCACTAGCCACGTGCAATATGCAAACACTGCCCCTTTCTTCCCACAGCTTGCATGATGTCAAAGAAACACAGCCAGGATCAAAATGGACCAGCTGCCAGGTATCATGGCAGAAAGAGGCAAGGTGAATCAGGGTGGGAGCTGGAGCAGCCTCTGCAAAGTGATAACTGTGGCAGCAATAAGAATTTGTCAGGCACTTCTCTCCCTGCTGTCAGGATGCCAGGTAAGGGTGTCCTGCTCTGTTATGAAGATTGAATGCCAGCTGGTGTGGCCTTATTATTACACGTTAGCAACTATACTAGTGAGTTGCATAAGACACAGGTCTGTGGATGAGATTAAATGCAGGGACCTGAGACAGGTAGGGGCGCGCGCGCGCACGTGTGCGTGTGTGTAAAAGGATGGAGGGAGAGGCAGCAATAGAAAAATGAGGGGATGGACCAGACTGCCTGAAGGAAAGCTCAGTGTACGTGTGCGAGCGCACATGCACACTCGCCTCCCCTACTGATATGTCAGAATGATTAAATGCAGAATGCAGGCACCATAATGGTTTCATCAACTTCGCTACTTTTTATGAGAAATTTGTTCCAATCCCTTCACTCTCCCTGGCTGCTGTCATTTTAACAGATGCCAAACTAGAAGGAATAATAATCATGATAAGAAAACTTTGAACCACAACAAGTGACTTCCCAGAGAGGTGGACAGGGGATCCGAAAAAACCTTTTTTGCAGGCAGCTCAAGAACTACCTGGAGATAATGTAGGGGCCTCTCTGCTGAAATGTTCCAGCCCAACATTCAGTGTTGCAATGAGACACTCCCCCACAACCGAATTCCGGGTGTAGTTTAGTGCTCACAACACTGAAGGACACATTGCTGTGGTGAGAACCCCATAGCTCCTATACTGCCCCCCAACCCATCCTGAAGCACTCTTCTGTTCCAGTCCCGGGCCCAATTCAGCTCTGTCAACATATCTCAATCCTACCGTGCAGCAACCCTGCTATCCTAGTTCAGTCCCGCATGGCTTCTACTCTGCGCCCCGCCACTCTGCTGCTGCCCCTCAGTCTGAACTTGCAGCTCCCTTTGCTATTCCATCCCTCAACATCCCACCAAACCTCTGGTGATGCCCTGTCAATCCTGACCTACAGTCCCGCTGCTATTCTAGCCCTGGGGTCCCCACACACAGATCTGCCAATGCCCCTCCACCTCAACCCATCTGACATTGCAATCGAACTCCCACAACTCGCCCACCCACCTCAATTATGTCCTACACCCCTGTTTGACTCCTTCCAGCCACAGCTTTGCCACTTAACTTCAGTGCTTTCCTACTTAATCCCCTGTTGTTCCAGTCAAGAACAACTCGGAAGCAGTCTGAGCCAATTGGGACGGTTCTAGGATATGCACACAAGAGCTAAAGTCAGAACTAGCCAACTCATTTCACTCCTGTCAAGGTTTAAGCCCAAGACTTGAGCAGTGACAAACTAGATCATTAGTTCAATGTGCTCCATGGCACCGCCTCCTTCCTAGCACTGCTCCATTCATAGGTTTTCAGGCCAGAAGGCACCTTCCGCAGAACACAGGCCAGAGAATTCTACTTCCTGAATTCAACATGGATTTAAGTACACAGTAAAACATCATACATGCTAATGGTGACTCGGCAGCCTTCAGACAGCCCTGCCAGTTAGCAAGTGACAGCAGAAATCACCACCCAAAGGAAGGGCAGGCAGGCTAAATGTGAAATGCAGGCTCTGTCCGGGAGTGTTACAGCCACACTGCATGACCAGTTCCATGTCCTCCAACAGAAAACACAGTAAACAGGGCTGCATCCTGGCACCAGAACAGGGCAGAGATCCACAGGAGGTGGGAACAAGCTGCTCAGATCTGTTTTTTACCTGGCTAGGGTTTAGAAACAGGCCATTATCCCCACAGAATGTATTTGTTTGGGAGTTTGGTCTCCTCCCAGAAATGTGACCCAGCTGGTGTTGGTGAATGAGGTGCTTAGACCTCATCGAAACAACCTTTCCAACCCAATTTCCTAAAAAAATAAAAAATGTTGGGGGTGGGGAAGGGAGGAGAATAAACAATTGATCCATCAGTTACAGTGGGACCTAATCCTCAAAGTAGCAGTCCCGCTACAGAGACTCTTTCCAATCGTTACTAGAGATCTATGTACCAAAGGGCCATCTTCCTGACAGGTCTTCACAACCAACATGAAAGGAATACAGGTCCCTTGGAGCCCAGGGAGTGAAAATGATGATCCCCATTATCCCAGAAATGCTCCTTTCCTTGGGGACACATTTTGATGGTGGTTCAAAATCCAGATTGATCTTGATCTGACATTGAAACTTTGTACAGTAAGGGAAAGATGTTGCCAGCTATTCATGTCTCAGAAAGGACTTGCTAAATCTGCCTCTTTCATGGGCCTTCAAACATTCACAGAGCTTCACTCCTCATGCCCAGCTATGCCCTGATGAAAGCTCCCAGAGCCATAGCAAAGGACAGGAAGCATCTCACAGGCCTGAACTAACCCTGACATCTTCTTAGCCAGAGGGAAGGAAGAGATCTGGCTAACAAGCAAGAGCAGAAGTAGAAAGTTTTTGCTCCTCCCAGCTGCAGTGCAAAGCAGCAACAGATTAAGATGCATTGCTGGAAGAGGAGGCCCCCCCCATGGGCCTCTTCTATTTACACATTTCATGCAACATTTCACACCTCTGAATGAAGGCATCAAATAGCCTTCCAGGCTGCTCTGCACTTACTAACTTATCTGATTCATAGGCCAGTCTGCCTGTTGGGGTGGAGGTAAAAGAGAGCAGACAACTCAGTTCTACACACTGACACAGGTGGTGTCTCCTTTGAGATCTGGGGGAAGAACTACAAGGAGAAGTGAGCCAGAGACTGCAGCCCATCAAAGCAGCAAAAGCAGGGACCTTCAGAAACATTCAGAGAACTTTGTAGAATTTTTACTGTACTGGACTGTCTCTGCCCTGTGCCGATTGACTGTCTGCTCCAACCCTTGCCGTCCATTGCAGTCTCTTCACTTCAGATTCACTCCACACCTGTCCCCCTCATCTCTTCTCCCCTGCCCTGCCCACTACACCCACTCCCATTCCTTTCAGTGTCCCCCCACCTTCACTTTTCTTTCAATTTAGCTGCTCTCCTTCTAACTAAACACATCCCAATACATACATTAAATTACATTAACACACCATTTGGTGCTGCTACAGTGCTCCCTCCGTTATGTGTCACATCCCTTCTCCCATCCTGTGTCTGGGCTATATAGACTGTAAGCTTCTTGGGAGAGGGACCATCTGCTACTCTGTGTTTGTACAAGGCCTAGTACAATGGGGCCCCATTCTTGGTTGGTCCTTACACACTACCGTAACGATCATCATCAAAAATACATTTGCAAACACACAACCAGTGTAGTACTGGGCATGTTTCCTCATCCATACACTGAGCGTGTGCACACACCCCCAGGCAGGACAAGGACATTAACTCAAACAGCTATTGCAAAGTTGCTGCCTTGATTTTTTCCATCATGGGCCCTTTGGGAAAGGAGTAAATGAGAAGCCTCACCAATGTGACCATGGGACTCAAAAATCACTTTCCCAGCAGGCTGAACAGGGGGCACTCAGCAATGAAATGGGGCACCCACCTGCCAAATACATTCTCATCCCCATCTCTTCCTCCCCATCCCATACCAGATACCAGGTTTCAGTTGCAGCTGCACCTCCTGGAAGCAAGGCCATACCAAAGGCCCTGTTCCCATGCCTCCTCCCTTCCCTGAGACCATCCAGCACAGGCTCTCTCCCAAGCTGCTTCCTCCTCTACAGTTTGCAAACTTTACATAATTGGCAATTAGCTCAGTATTCATCATTTAGTTAAATGTCAGGTTTCAGAGTAGCAGCCGTGTTAGTCTGTATTCGCAAAAACAAAAGGAGGACTTGTGGCACCTTAGAGATTAACCAATTTATTTGAGCATAAGCTTACGCATCCGATGAAGTGAGCTGTAGCTCACGAAAGCTTATGCTCAAATAAATTGATTCGTCTCTAAGGTGCCACAAGTCCTCCTTTTCTTCTTAGTTAAATGTGACTACCTAGTTGCCTGTATTGCAGACACCCCAGCCTCTCTCCTACACCCCCCACGGGCAGTCACTCGGGGGGAAAGCATAGGGCTGGGGGCAGGAGGTACACCAATGACCATACACCAGCCCTGGAGAACTGCAGAGGTCAGTATAAACAGTGAATACTAAGACAAGAGCAGCCAAGTGAGTGGAGTCAGGAGAAACCATGACAAAGAGGCAATGGAAGGTTTAAAGCCATAAATCAGTGCACACACTTGCCCTGTCCCTGACAGGCTGTTACCCTGCCATTATTTAGCAAGATCAGCACACTTCCACGACACAGCAGAACCTCAAAGTTACAAACTGACCTGTCAACCACACAGCCCATTTGGAACCGGAAATATGCAATCAGCAGCACAGTACAGTGCTGTGTTAAACATAAAACTACTAAAAAAAATAAAGGGAAAGTTTAAAAAAAGATTTGACAAGGTAAGGAACCCATTTCTGTGCTTATTTCATTTAAATTGAGATGGTTAAACGTAGCATTTTTCTTCTGCACAGTAAAGTTTCAGAGCTGTAATAAGTCAATGTTCAGCAGCCTGTAAACTTTTGAAACCACCATAATGTTTTGTTCAGAGTTACGTACAACCTCCATTCCCGAGGTATTCGTAACTCTGATGTTCTACTGTACAACCAGCCTGCTCATTAATCAACCACTCATTAGGCTAATCACAGCTTTCTCATTTCCCACTGGGGGGGCAAAGGGGGGCAGAGATGTCAGCACAGCAGAATGTCCGGCTCATAATGCAACTGAAAGTCTGGGAGACAGGAAATTTCCTGTACCAACCCAACCACACAGGGGCAGTAGTGCCCACCCCTCCCAACACCAGGCCTGGGTACTCCCAAGCCTCTCCCAGCACTGCATAGCGGCAGGTAAAGGTGCAAATCCCTAGAGACAAAGGGACACAGAGGAAAATAGGCAAGGGCAAGGCAATGCGCTGATATGTTTCGAACAGAGAGACCCAGAATCTGCTGTTCAGAAGTGGAACTAGTGAGCTGCTCACCTGAAATTCCCCAGCCCATTTGCTGTACTGTTCCCAAACCCTCCTGCTGGTTTTTGTCTTCTACTAACTCTTTGGAAAAAAATCTACAAAACCTGATGCAGCCTCCCCTGCCCTGTCCCCTTCTCCCGCGTCCCAGTCAGACACCTTCCTAGCTTGCCTCTTCTAACCCCAGTCACCTGCCCCAGGTTTCTTCCCCTCACAATACAAACATGCCTTGTGCACGCACCTCTTGTGCACCCCGCTCCACCAATTAGCATCCTATCTCAACTCACTGAGCCTGCAGTCTGCAACCACCTGTTCCCCAGTCTTCCCTACCTCCCACCCCAGCCTGTTTGTCTCACCCAGCTGTTAGGTCTCTTCTTTCAGATTGTAAGCTCTTTGGGGCTGGGACCAGCATTTACCATGTTGGAGTGGCACCCAGCACAATGGGGCTCCGATCTGGCTGGTCTCCACGCACCACCTCAATACATGTCTAATAAATATTAACTTATGAGACAGGGACTGCGTCTTCTCTCTAACTCTGTACAGAACCAAGCACAATGGGGCCTGAGGCACAGTCAGCTGTGCACACAACCACCACCACCACCAGGCAGGCAAGTGTGTGCACTCACACCTCAACATCACACCCAGACACACATGTATGGGAAGAGCATACACTGACAGGCCATTCAGAATTAGTTTTAGCTTCTGAATTGGCATTAAGATAACCAATCAGTGTTTTACAAATCAATATTCTCAGATGTCAAGGCATGTTTTCTGGGAGTGGCTTGCGTGGGGGTGATCGGTGGGAGAAGTGAGGGATGTGTCATTGTGCAGTGAGCATGCGGACTGAAAAGGTGAAGGGAACAGAATGCCCTTCCCAGCTGCAAAGCCAAGTTGGCTCAGTCCTGATCACAGGGTAAGGACTAGAAGCCGTAGGGAGGAGAGGGCTGATGTCCACTGAGTGGCTAGCAGGATTGCATGCTCAGGGTTCCGTGCTGACTTAGGCTTGATTTGCCACCATCCTGTACTTTGTGTGTTTACTTACCCCTGTGCAGAGTGAGTGTAAAGAAGTTACCAAACCAAAATAGTAGCATCTTACATCCATTTACCCCAGGAATAACTGACACTATCAGGCAGTTGAGATCCAAGCAGAAGGATTGCCCCTATGCTGGAGCTCATCTCAGCTCTGGATGACATGATACTTAAGGGCCAATATTTGTTGGAAACTAAATTTGAACATCTGGACAGCAAATAAGGAAAAAAATGCATTGGGAAGTTTGAGTTTAAATGTCTTCGCATGCTAATGCATACACCTCATTGCTGCCCGTGTGGGTAACAATCCCACAAAGAGCCCAAGGAGCCCTTCTCTGTGATCTCTGGCCCTAACATGCACGGGTGCATTTCTCAGCCTCATGCCCATAGGAGCAAGGGCAAGCTGCCCTAGACACTGGTACAGCTACCAGCAGGAACACCTGCTGTGAATAAAGGCTCTGGGAGCAGCTGCCATTCTGGTGCTTTGCTCCCAAGACCCTTCGGGTTTAGTTTAGCCTGCTAGTGGGAGGAGGGCAAGAGACCGCACTTAGCTTACTTCAAAAATAGATCAGACACTCTGCCATGGAGCCATTTTATTACAGCCGCCTCAGGTGTTTGGCTGGTGACACCTGTGAGAAAACTTTTCTGCCTGTATTTGTAAAGCTGGTGTGGAGAAGAATGGACAAGGATAGCACAACCACCATTTTTAAGGAGAGCATCTCTCTCAGACATCCCCTCACGTTTTGCCTGTAGCACCAGAGATCTCTATTTTATGGTTCTATAACAAGAAATGGTGAAAATCAACTTGTTCATATATGTTAAGGACTCCTCATACAAGCTCCATAGCTGGGCCCCATGCTCTGTGCCTGCTACTTCCCCTCCAGTTCTCTTTAGTACCTGCAGCCCTCACTACTGTGACCTCTCCAGGCCACTTTGCAGTTGGCTCTGTCCCTTACAGTTTGGGCACCACCCACCCACAGAGTTGGGGTTGAACTCCTACCAAAGGAACACTCATCAAAAAGACACCAAGCAAACAGCAGGGGGCAGAACGGCAAGACAAACCATGAAACAAAGTCCTGCCTATGCTTCACCTTGCAGCAAATGCCTCAGCATGGATACAAAAGCAGCTCCACAGCCCACAGCCTGAGGACCAGTGCTAGAAATGGAGTCTTCCATGGCTGCAACAGGGTGTGGTGAGGAAGATGCGGTTACAGCTGTGCACAGGGTTACAGGGCACTGAGTGCAGAGCGACAAGCCAGGGGCAAGGCAGTTCCATCTTTGTGCTCAAAGCTCCTGTTGCTGATGCCACCTCGTGTCACCCTTAAATGTCAAGCTGAGTAGTTTCTAGGGTTCCCCCAACTCTGCTGCAGACCACACGACTGGCCGGGCAGGGGAAGTCCTCCACGGCTCAGGACATGCCTTCTGTTTCATGGGGGAGGCAACGAGGGCTGGAGAGAACACGCAAGAAAGGCTTCTTAAAAATGGGTTCTTGGTGTTTCTGGCAATCTGTTTATTTTGTTGTTATTTCCTTTCTTTGACATGCTAATCAGGGAAGCCCCACACTCCTGAAAGGGCTTTGGATATGGAGCCCCTTTTTTGAGGGTAGGGGTGGGGGAGAAATGGGGAAGGCTCCTTAAAACCCTTGATCATCAGAGATAAGAAATACAGGGACATTTCATGTCATGAGGACAGTGGTTCCTTAGGCTGCAGGTGGGAAGGAAGAGTGGGTACAGAGCTCTAAACATTCCTGTGCCCAGAATTAAGATGGCTTTTTTCTGTATACAAACGCACCACTAGAGGGCATCACACACTTCACAGTCAAGATCCCTTTCCCATGTCTGAGTCCCACTGCACTGTAACCAAACTGATCAGGACAGGTCACTAGGACCTACCTGAGCCCAAAGGTCTGGGAGGGTCCGAGGGGCCAAAGAAGCGGTTCATGTGCTCAGATTCAGTCCTAGGGATATGGCAGGAAGCAGAGGTATCACAACAGCAAACCTGATGGCCTTAACTGACAGAAAAGTGACTAGAGTGTACTCCATCTCTCACCACCACATCAGAATAGCTGCTGATTGTTTCCCGCTTTGTTCAGGTTCTTACACCACCACATCACTATGGAATCCGATCTTCTCTGCATACATGTGGTACCACACACCGCCACAGGCCACCACCCAATGGGGTTCCTCCTCCCAAACCTTCTTCTAATATTTGAACTGACCCAGTCTGATGACCTAAGCCCTAGACCAATGGTTCTGAATTCCCCAGGGTCACTGGATGGAGCTGCGGGTGCCCTGGGCCCCTCCGGTCCAGCTTGAAACCTCCAGCCAATAGCAATGCTATCCACAGAATGCAGTGTGCCCATCTTCCATGACCAGTCCATGCGCTTATCCTGTGGGAGGGCAGCTCAGCACCACCGATGCTGTGTGTGTCACACTGAAGGATGCTGCAGTGGGAAAAGCACCTCGAGATAGGATTTAATAGAATTCTCCAACTTGGCCCTGAATGTGGCAGCTGATTTATTGTACCACATTCACCCTCCTTTTCCCCTCCCCACATCCCAACATACAGTCGTGCCTCAAAGGGGGGGAGGGGGGGAATTACTAGACCAGTTTCCAGCTCCACCAGAACTTAAGTAGTAATCAGCGCGCGGGGGGGGAGGGGGGGTCACCTTTCTCTGGGCGAGGCTCCGCTCACTCGGCTCCTGCTGTCATGAATACTGGATACGTACTTAGAAAAACAGAAAGACAGCTAAAGATTGGCGTATTGATTGGGGACAGCACCAGCTAAATTGGAGGCTCAGTTCTGTCTAGATGGGGGTTCAGCAGCACCGTCTGACTGTTGAACAGAAAAAACAATTGATTGGTGTCCAAAGACTCTTGGTGGGCTGCATGGGGAAGGAAAGCAGAAAGAATTAGTAAGAGAACAAGAAACAGAGCCTGAATCCATATGCAGGACACGCCACTAGAAAATCGCTGCTACTCGCCTTCCCCTCACTCCCTGTTCATCAAGCCATTTTCTCCCCGCTGCCTCAGTGCTGACTGAGTTTGCAGCATGGTCACCAAACCTGTTTTGTCAGGTTGTGAAAATATCCGAGGAGGAAGCAGATCTCCCACTGCTGTTGCCCTCGCCAGGTGGGAGGGAAGGGCTGTAGAAGGCCCGAGAAATGCTGCCTCTGTCTCTCCCCCTTTACCTGGTTGCCCTGCTCACCCCAGGGAGGTGCCGTTACAACAACTGGGAGGGTCAGATCAAGGCTCTCACCTTTTTCAAGGGCCCAACCAGGCAAGGTTCTTTCTGCTGCGAAGGACCTTGGACTTGTGGGGATCACTGTAACTAGAGGAGGAGATGGAAATTCCAAAGCAGCTTCCTAGGGGCTGCTGGGGTGCAAAGGGCTGTTTGAGCCCGTCACTAGGAAACCTGCCCTTAAGCTCTACAGGAAGAATCCAATAAATGGGCCCTGGGGGCCAAGGCAAAAGCCATTGGCTACAAGGCCTTGCCCAATGTCCCAACAACCTCATTAAGATGAGTCACTCCCACTCCAAAATCACAGCACACTAATGTGACTGGATTTGTCTTGGTCATAGGTCACAAGCTTAAGTGACAGCCTTTGCGCTAGGAGACATGCGGTCACGGATCCACAGGGTTGGTTCCACGCCCCCAGCTTTGGAACAGTCTCTTGGAGGACCCCAACAGTGTGTCAGCTCCTTCCTTCAGGGCAGGCCATGCAGTCGCATTGCCTCCTGAGACTGAACCTCTGGCTTCAGCACTCCTTTTTCACGCTGAGTTCCATTCAGCTATTCCCACTGAGCTAGACACCTGCTTAGAGACTTGGGTACTTTCAGCATTAATGCACCTCACCACTTATTCACAGTGACACTCAAGCAGTGTTTTCAAAACAGTCAGGTTTATTAGTCACCTGCCACACAGTTCCGGACATCTTCAAGTTAGCACAGAGAAATGAAGGTTACAGCAAAGTCCATTCTGGTCAGCCCAGAGCACAGCCAAGCTGCAGGGAACTCCATTTTAAGACTCTGGCCAGGACTAGACTACAAAATTATGTCGACCTAACTCATGTCAGCATACACCTACCGCAGTTATTAAATCGCTTGTGTGCGCACACTTGGCTCCTGTGTCAGCTGTGCGCATTCTCACCAAGAGCACTTGTATCAATTGTACTGCCAGTGTGGGGCATTGTGGGATGGCTCCTGGATGCCAGTAAGAGCCAACGTAAGCAATGCAGTGTCTATAGTGACACTGCGTCGACCTAACTACATTAACTGTTACTCTATGCTGCTTGGGGAGGTGGTGTTACTAAGTCAGCATGGAGAGGGAGAGAGCTGAATTTAAGTGAAGACGCTTCCACAGCTAGATCGATGCAAGGCAGCCAAGGTTGACCTAACTGCGTAGTGTAGACCAGACCTGTCTCTCTTCTGTCTGAACTCCTTAGTCAGTTCCCAGCTGACAG
Source organism: Natator depressus (assembly GCF_965152275.1). Lineage (NCBI taxonomy): Eukaryota > Metazoa > Chordata > Testudines > Cheloniidae > Natator > Natator depressus. Next base: position 1,654,469 of record NC_134247.1, read on the forward strand.
AGCAACCAGCTTCCTCCAGAAGCCAACACTTATCACCCCCACATCACACCTCAGTCTATTGTTCTCAAACTGGTTTCAGAGTAACAGCCATGTTAGTCTGTATTCGCAAAAAGAAAAGGAGTACTTGTGGCACCTTAGAGACTAACCAATTTATTTGAGCATAAGCTTCCGTGAGCTACAGCTCACTTCATCGGATGCATTCTACACTTCTCAAACTGGGGCCTTTCTTTGCTCAGCTTCCCTGCTGAGAGGTGGGGAAATCCATGAGTCATTACAGCATGCATTGTCTCTCTGGGTTGATCTGGGTTGGTTTCAACTAGTTCCTTAATGACTTTTCATTCTACCCTGACAAGAAAGTGACACACACATATGTCTCTCCAAGTCTGCCCTGAGAGCAAGCTTAATCTGTTTTCCCCCACTGGGTAGACATGCAACATATGGTGGAAACGGAGGCATAGATATAGGGGCATAAACATTTTTTTTAAAATTCCCATTTCAACACATAGTGTGGCTGATGTGATTAGGCCCTATCAGTGGCTCATTCACCTGCACATCTACCAATGTGATATATGCCATCATGTGTCAGCAATGCCCCTCTGCCATGTACATTGGGCAAACTGGACAGTCTCTACGTAAAAGAATAAATGGACATAAATCAGATGTCAAGAATTATAACATTCACAAACCAGTCGGAGAACACTTCAATCTCTCTGGTCACTCGATCTCTGACCTAAAAGTCGCTATATTACAACAAAAAGACTTAAAAAACAGACTCCAACGAGAGACTGCTGAATTGGAATTAATTTGCAAACTGGATACAATTAACTCAGGCTTGAACACAGACTGGGAGTGGATGAGTCATTACACAAAGTAAAACTATTTCCCCATGTTTATTCCCCCACACTGTTCCTCAGACATTCTTCTTAACTGCTGGAAATGGCCCACCTTGATTATCACTACAAAAGGTTTTCTCCCCCCAGCCCCCCTCCTGCTGGTAACAGCTCATCTTAAGTGCTCCCTCTCCTTACAGTGTGTATGATAACACCCATTTTTTCATGTTCTGTGTGTATATAAATCTCCTCACTGTATTTTCCACTGAATGCATCTGATGAAGTGAGCTGTAGCTCACAAAAGCTTATGCTCAAATAAATCGGTTAGTCTCTAAGGTGCCACAAGTACTCCTTTTCATTTCAACACACATGCCTACAGCACAAAACCTGCCTACAGTATAAACTGTGAGTGCCTCATGGCAGAGACCATCCCTCTTTGATTATCTAAATACTGCACATCATGGATGCTACCAGGGACAAATAATTCACACAGAGGCAGAATTTGCTCAAGAGATTCCTCAGGGCTGGGAGAGCAGGTGGGGGGGCCTGCATGCCAGGACTCGGGCACACTGACAGAGCTGGCGGGGGGGTGGGGGAGTGGGGGGAGAGGAGATTGCCAGGACTAGAATAGAAGAGGGGGCAGCCTCAAAAGAGGAAAAACATTGTTAAACCAGCTTCCAGCTCCCCCAGGATTCAGAAATTTCTCTGTGTTTGTGCTCCCCTTTTCCCAGACAGATAGAGGAGCATGGGCAGAGCCAGGAGAACCAGCCCACATTGTACCTGCCTCTAGCAAGGGCTCTTGATGTTTTGTTTTCACATGCACCACAACTGACTCACACTTTTAAAAGTAAAATTAGGAAGGGGGGGGGGAGAAACAGAAAAAATGCCTTGGTACCAAGCATCAGGGAAAGTGGGGGAGCCCCACGGGGAAGAGGAAAGTGCTTTCTATGTAATTCACCTTTTGTCATTTAATCACACCCCCGTGATGTCAGCAGCGAGGATCCATTGAATTGCTGGGTCACAGGCTTGTATGCTGGGAAATCTAGGGAATGCATGCTTGTTTGCTCTCCCTCACTAAACGCTAACCTGCATCAGAAAACTTTCCCTCCCTGATCTGTTCTGCCCTGCCAAGGAGAAGAGATTTCCTCTCCTCTGAAGAAGCTTATGAAGCAGTGGGAAAATGCCAGAGTCTCTTTTTAGAGAAATGTTAATGATGCCCAGAGAAGAGCTAATTTTGTGTCACGGACACAATTTTGTGCCAGTCTCATACCACTACACACCATGATCAAAGTCCCACGGCAGGGCAGCTATGTCTCATTTGGTCTGTGCGTATAAGTCTGGGGAGCAAGTGGCAGGAGTACGTGTGTCACCTTTTACTACAGCACCGTAACTGGAGTTATGATAGGTCAGGCATAGGTGTCTGAGGGTATGAGTGGGCACAGTGAGCACAGGTATTTAACTAGATTACTTAGCGGTTCACTGACTACATCCATCCAAGAGCTCCAGGGATGAATTTTCCCCATAACGCTGGGAAAACCTTAACAGCTTCAACATGCTTTTACCAGCCTGACAAATTCCCAGCTCTTAAATGTTTGGTGATCAAACTCTTTAGAGCTGCATGGACCAACAGGGAGCACAGCAACTGCCAAGGGATTAGATCAATGATTCATCTAGCATCCAAGGCCAATACCAGATGTTTAGAGGAGGGTGTAAGACCCTATAATGGGCAATTATGCAACTACATACTGACAGAACTCTTCCCAAACTTCCCCCTTATCCTCAGGCAGTTAGTGATTGCCTTTTGTCCTGAAGCAGGATGGTAAATATCACAGGCCCATTTTATTCTAGTCAGACTAGGGACCGAATGGCTAGGCAGCAGTTCTGTGGAAAAGGACCTAGGGGTGACAGTGGACGAGAAGCTGGATATGAGTCAACAGTGTGCCGTTGTTGCCAAGAAGGCCAATGGCATTTTGGGATGTATAAGTAGGAGCATAGCCAGCAGATCGAGGGACGTGATCGTTCCCCTCTATTCGACATTGGTGAGGCCTCATCTGGAGTACTGTGTCCAGTTTTGGGCCCCGCACTACAAGAAGGATGTGGATAAATTGGAGAGAGTCCAGCGAAGGGCAACAAAAATGATTAGGGGTCTGGAACACATGACTTATGAGGAGAGGCTGAGGGAACTGGGATTGTTTAGTCTGCAGAAGAGAAGAATGAGGGGGGATTTGATAGCTGCTTTCAACTACCTGAGAGATGGTTCCAAAGAGGATGGTTCTAGACTATTTGCAGTGGTAGAAGAGGACAAGACAAGGAGTAATGGTCTCAAGTTGCAGTGGGGGAGGTTTAGGTTGGATATTAGGAAACACTTTTTCACTAGGAGAGTGGTGAAACACTGGAATGCGTTACCTAGGGAGGTGGTAGAATCTCCTTCCTTAGAAGTTTTTAAGGTCAGGCTTGACAAAGCCCTGGCTGGGATGATTTAATTGGGGATTGGTCCTGCTTTGAGCAGGGGGTTGGACTAGATGACCTCCTGAGGTCCCTTCCAACCCTGATATTCTATGATTCTATGAATATAACTGTGGATATTCTGATCATCCATATAAATAGCTCATCCATTTTGAAATCCCATTAAGCTCTTTGCTTCAATAGTATCTTGTGGCATCAAGTTCCACAGACTAATTATGCTATAAAAACCATTGCTTCATCCCAGTTTAAATGTGTTGCTTTTCAATTTCACTCTTCTTCTATTATGACAGATGACAATCAGGGGCCCTCAGCTGGCCCGCTCTTATTTCCGGTAGATACTCTGAAATGAGTTGAGTAAAATTGAACGCAGTGCACTTGCCAACCGTAGAAGGGGGCTGAGGTGCTAGGCAGACACCTTGTTTTAATAAGATGGGAGAACAGAGGGAAAGTGCAAGTTAATCTGTCCCTCGTGACTGCCAATGGGACAACATGCACCGCTGGCCAGGGCAGACAGCTCCAAGGAGCATGTAGCCCATGCACATTGTGCAATTCACACTACACTAGTGGTTCTCAACCTGCAGGCCACTTGCAGCCCACTCAGCACACAGCTGCAGCCCATGTGACATCCACAGGGCCATAGAGGTGTACTGCATGAAGACCACAATGGTAAATAGGTTGAGAACCACTGCACTACACAAACACACAGGCCTACAACTGTTGTACAGGCACTGGTTCAGCAGACAAGAGGGATTTACCCGAAGGTGGCGAGAGTTCAAAGGGGGGACTGCGGAGTCTCTCATTTACCCAAAGTTATTTCCTCATCCTCGTTGTGCATTGAAACTGTATGGTGATGACAATGCACCAAAGCCACCTTCCCCCTCCTAGCCCTTGAGAACCTGCCACCACAAGCTGGTGCTCTGTATTCCATTCAGATCGCTCTTTGTTAGCTCGGCACAGAAATCGGAGCTGCTACTCAGACAGAAAGCCTCCATCCCATGATAAACAGCATGAACTATTTATAAACCTGAAAATGTCTTTATTATTATTTTTCCCCCAGAAAAATCTTACACAATACTGTTAACTACACCCCACCAAGGACTCGCAGGTCTGCAGCGCTGGTATCGCTTCCTCAGGCAGTGCCCAGTGGAACAGATGGCAGTGTGGGTGTTAGGTACCAGCCTCCTGGCAATATGAACATCTGTTACCGTTAGAAAATGCTAATTGCCGTCAATCAGGACAGCACCTATCCACATTTACATGCAAGCACAAAAAAAATTACGCCTAAATTTCTCTGAGCACAACACTCACTGCATGCTAAGTAACTGGAGCAACTCAGATGCTGCAAGCCAGCCTGGTATGAGTGGCTACAGTTCAGATGTACCACGCCCAGGCTGGACTTACCCAGCTTACCCAGTGCAATGCAAATGGCTTGAGAGCTAGAAAGGAATGGTAGTCTCTTGCTCCCCTTTCCTCCTTCCGTATTTCTGGGATTTGAAATCACAACACCAACTGGCCCCACTCTTTAATTTCCAGTGCAGGCAGGAGCCATGTCTCTTTAAATCTCAGCATCCGGTGCATATCAGAGGAACGAATCCTGCTAAAATGCATTGAGGGAAGACACTAAAGCTTCTCTACAAGCTCTTCTCTCTACAAGCTCTTCAGGATAACTGGGTATTCCTCTGTTGTCTGATTAAAACCCCCCTCTGCAGCTTCCCTCCCATCTGGCAATGGGCAGGGGCACACTCCTATTAGAATTTACACCCCCTCGTGCCAATTCGGTCCATGAACTCTAAGACGTTTATTGTTGGTGTGGTTCTCTCCCTCCCCACACCAACTCCTTTTGGTTAAAAATTCACATTTTTCCAACACGACTCTGCAACACAAGTTCAAGCTACCTCAGAAGCGCTCTATTGCCTACTGCCAAGGGGTCCCAGGGAATAATGTCTAGTATGCCATATCTTCGAGTGCAAGATCTTTGGGGCAGGGACCATTTCATATTCTATGTTCAACAGAGAGTCAAGCACACTGTTGGCACTCAGATAATAATGGCCCTAGATATTTTTATGCAACTCAATCCTGACCTTTGGCAACCCCTGCTTTTCCAGGCTTATTAGATCTCCAAACACCTTCAGCTAATCCTCCATAGTCCTTCCCTGCAGTACCTCTTGCTATTGTAAAGCAGAGTGTCCTCAGCAGAGGCTGCCAAAAACTCTCCAAAGCCTCCAAAGAGGGGGGCACTTGTACTAATGGGTTTGGGTCAACAGTGCATTACATCGAGATGATCTATTTCATTTGAGAGTTATTGGAATATAGAGCACCCACCCCTAGTCCTGCTCCCTTCCACATTATCCACAATATAGGAACAAGGAGACTCAGCAAAACATTACTACATCTCCAGAGAGCACACATAAGAACATAATGGCCCACTGGGTCAGAGCAAAGGTCCATCCAGCCCAGTATCCTGTCTTCCAACAGCAGACAGTGCCAGGTGCCCCAGAGGGAATGAACAGAACAGAATCCATCCCCTGTTGCCCATTCTCAGCTTCTGGCAAAGCATATCAAAGAACAAAAATGGCACCAACATCATTTATCAGCTCTGTCCCCAGAAGTTATATTACGGGTCATATCTGACCTAATACTCTGTAATGTGGGAGGGGCCTTAGCTCTGCTAGCAGGTGTTGGAACCCTACAGAGAACTGCAGCTGAACTCTTGCCGGCTCACTGGAGCAGGTGTGGCACATTGCACTCCATCAGGAATATAAGAAGGTGGAAGTAGTCCTTTGGCCAAAGGAGCTAGGACTTGAGGCAGATACCTTCTCAGGGAAGGAACCCAAGGCACAGCCACACCTAAGGAAAGGGCTTATGCAAGGCAAGGGGGCAGATTTTAGGTGTTTGCTTGGAAGTAGCTTTCTGCAAGCCAGATCTCAGGAAGGGTAATGCTTGGAGTGTACAGTAAGTGTGCAGCGTTCATCTGGAGCTGAAAGGGGACCCCACCACCTTAAAATATGAAATAGCAGCATCCTCTGCATTTGCCTAGGACAGGGTATCAGCTATCAATCTGTGATCAAACCCATGCTCTAGTCTGGAATACTCCACCACCACCACCTTCGAGCAGCCCTGGCTGGTCCCAGACTTAGCGTGCTCTTGCGCAGGCAGACGTGTGTATGTTCCAGAGTGAGGTCAGTTAGTTCAGTCCACTTGTACCATTTGGTGAGCACACTTGGTTGTGGAAACCACACAGGCCCCAATTTACCTGGTGTCACTAACTCCAGCCCAAGGGCTCAACAATTCAGTAAAAAAAAAAAAATCCAGCTCCCCCATGAGGCCTATAAGGGGATGTCTACACAGCAGAGAAAAACCCCACAGTTGGCCCATGCCAGCTGACTTGGGCTTGTGGGGCTGTTTCACTGCCATGTAGACTTCTGGGCTTGGTCTGGAGCCCGGGCTCTGGGACCCTCCCACCTCACAGGGTAGCCATACCCTTAGACACAGGAGTCAGCCCTGCCGGTGAGTTTTTGTAAACTCGTCAGGGCAGGGACTTGTTATTGTGCACACCACACAGTGCCAAATTCCCTTCCCGATGCGAAACAAGCATCACACGATAGTCACAGCATTAGTGTTTTGAAGACATCATAAACAAGTTACTTTGAAAGTTATCGGTGTTAAAACAGCTCACAAAATAGCTCAGCTGGTAAGAAATTTACAAGTTAAAGCATCAGTAATCCCCTTCACACCATTACTGGGTGACCATGGAACTACAACCCACCTGTCAGCACTGGCTCCTGCTCCCAGTTCCATGGGATCTCTCACCCCAAAGAGCAGAGGAGCTCTGGCAAAACAGATCCATGCTGCACAAGTCTTCCAGCGCACGCCTACTGCTGAGGAAACACTGTCTCTCCCTTGAGCCTTTGCGCAACCAGGGCCTCACCTGCTGTCGCACCGTGTCCAAATCGCCATCCACCACACACCCTAATTTCCAGCAGGAAAACAATGCGAAGCAGCTTCCACTCCCCATGCGGGGTTCAAGGGCTTACATGTCAGATCTCAGTGACTCCTGCTCTCCTGCCCCGCCCCGGGATAACTGGTGAAATGGCGCGCGCCGCGTTCACTCTGCTGTCCGAGGACGCCGGGCAGAGCGAGATGTGGCCCCTTCTCCCCCGCCGCTGCGGTGGCTGCAGAGATCCCCCTCTCTCTCTTCACCTGCATTTCCAGGAGCAAATCCCTCCACTTCTGGGGCACAGAATCGCTCCCGTCGCCACGGGGTTGTGGGAGGGGGTGCAAGGGTACCCTCCCCGCAGGTGCTGAGGGGGCCGAAGGAGAATACCACTCTCTTCCAGCAGGCTCTGGACCCCTCCCCATCCATTTCCTGGAGGCCGGGGCTTTCTCTGCCCCCTGCTCACGGGCCCGCTGGTTCGCCCTGGCTTCCCCCACGCATCCGCCCTTGTCTATCTGCCCCTGGAGGGGACGCTACCCCTCCCCCAAACTGGGCCAGGGCTGAGGCTCCCCTCCCCCCGGCTCTGACCAACTGCCACTTCCAACTGCCACGGAAGCTTCAGGTGCCAACGTTCCACCTGCCGCAGTGCTGCTCCCGAGCTGATCCAGGAGAGGGGCGAGGAAGGGGGCTTAAAACGCGTATCTGCTCCCAAGCCGTCACTCCTCCCTGTATCCTTCTGCTCTCGTCACGTCACTGGAACTCCCTAGCCAGGCTTGCGCGCCGCACAGGAGAGAAGTGCCTTCACAATGAGCCCCCCCGGCTCAAAGGGGTGGGTTATCAGGACAGCGGGGCACCATCTCACTCGAGCCGTTGCACGTCCCCAGCAGGGTGCTGGCGCTGTGCAAGTGGGAGGTGATAGTAACCCTTGCAGCCCTATATGGCACTGGGAATTCAGCCCATCTACATTAGCTTCCCCACGCTTCAAACGCTGGTCAGACAGAGGCGCCGCTATCTGAGAGCCAGTTCCTGTCTGGTGCAAAGCAAGTAGGGACCTTATTCTAGTTCCCAGTGCACAAGGGTCCTCTTCACAAAAGCTGTCAGCACAGTCAGCATTAGCCGGGCAGGGCCAACATGCACTGGCAGGGAGCAGTTTGCCCAGCCATTGCAAGGACTGTCCTGCTCTGGGGACAGACCAGGTGGGTGTACCCCGGTCTTCAGGGCCCTCCGCCTGGTACCGCAGAAGGGTGCTTTTTTAAGAAAATGAAGTTACAGAGGGATATATATATATATATTTTTTTTTAAATCTTCGCAACTGATTCAGAGCCTGGCTCTGCCCACCTGACTCACAAACCTGCTCCTTTGGCTCTGGTGAGACAGCTCATGTGAGCAAGGAAACATGGGCCAGTGCTTGCAGCTGCCATAATCTTAACTTACCTCCTCATCACTCCCTTCACTTGGGGCTTCCAGCTCAGCCAGCCGCACCACCCCGTGGAATCCACCACGCCAATTCAATGAGGTCACGTCCCACGGTGATGTCTTGCCCAATCATACACACTGCAGAAGCACCATCTCTGGCCTTTAGAGAAAGCCCAGCCTGGCCCAGAACTTCTCCTGAGAGAGAGAGAGATTGCCCCACAGGCTGGGGAAGTGGTGGTACAAGGTTTGGGAGCTCTCAAGACATTTCCAAGAAGACCCTAAGCACACATGCATTATCTGGCTCTCATTATAGAACTGTAACGTGTTGGGGGAGGCAGGTAAACACAATATATAGTTCATTCCCTTGTAACCATTACGTAATGGTTACCGGGCTTTGGCTCCTTCCCCTGGTCCACCCCACATCCCTCCTCAGGATTGGCTTCCTGACTAACTCCCACTGGTAAGAGCAGGTTGTAGCACCACGGCTTCCCGCTGCTCCAACCATTACTCAGCAAGTGAGGGAATCACTCCGTGCTCCAAGGTCACTCAAAAACACCATCTGTCCATGCACTGCATGCCGCTCCCCCAGAGAGCGTGCGAGAGAGAAATTATTCCAATACGCTGAAGGCCACCTCCCCTTTCCCCCACCCTCCATTCTAGAGGCAGCCAACACAAAGTCAGTCCAACTGCAGTTACAGAGTGCTAGCTTGGTCCGGACTGGGGAGAGCCTGTGGATCTTAACACCAAGATAGCTAGTGAGCCTAAGGCAGCTACAGCATCCCCTGGCCAATCTGCAGCTCCCCATATAGCCCTCTGGCACTAGGTGTGCTGAGATCCCCCCCTCCTATATCATCACCCAATTACAAAGTCGGAAGAAATAACAGTCCTCTGGCCCTGGGACAGGGCAGGTGCTACTCTCTGTGCTCATGAAGGGGAGTGCACAGTCTCGCCTCCTCACGCCCACCCTGAGAGCCTCCCCTCCAGTCCCTGCTGCTTCCAGGCAAAGGATAAACACAGGAGCCTCCACCCGACAAAGTCCCAAGACATCAAACAAAGGGGATGGAAAACCCCCTTTCACCATGCAGCTGAGCATAGCCCCAAGGAGCAGAGAGACTCTTCGGGTACGTCTACACTGCAATGTAAACCCAGGGTTATTTGGACTCAAGTGAGCTCACTTTGCAAAAGGCTTGATTGGTTCGCTCTCCATTGCAAACCCAGGAGGCTCTCTGACCGTGTACTTGCAGACTGGTGATCAGAACAGAATGGGTTAATGCAGACCTGAGCTGCTGCCGTTTGCAAAGTGGGGGTGGCTTCTGTTTTCAATAGAGCTGATCGCAGATTGTTGGGCTAGAGAGGACTAAGGAAATTGTCCCGTGGAATTGTGGGATACTTCCAGATGACTCCTGGGACCCGTGTCAAGCGGGGCTGCATCTACACTGCAAAGCAGTAGGGCTCGGACCTTGAGTCCTGGCTTAACTCGAGCTCAGAGCCCCCAGCCCTGCAGAGTCCTGGGATCTTGAGTCCGAGCCCTGGGTTAGCACAACTGCAGTGTAGACACAAGGGGGTTAGGCTCAAGCCCAGACTTATGTTTCAGTGTAGATGTACCCACAGTGTGCACAGCAGCTAGCCACCCCAACTGTACAAGCAATAGTCCACCCACAGAGGCAGCCCAGGCCCACTGTTGTGCTTGAGAGACTACCTCATTGACATCAACACATGCCCCCTACCCACACCCTTGCCAAAAAGGAAGCACATTTGGTTGACAAACAACACTCTGGGAGAAAGTGTTTCAAGTGAGCAGAGCTGCTGGGACGCAGACAGGCTGCCTCTAAATATGAATGCTCCAGCCAGACAGGTGCTGGGAAAAGCTCCAGGCCAAGAGGGGAGGGCAAGCATCTTGTTCAGACCCATCCTTTAGATCTTGCCATGAGCGTTACACATTGCCAAAGACAAAATACATTCACATAAGCCAAAGTTCTGGCTCTCAAGCACAGCCTGCTCCGCCAGGCTGGGGAGGGAGGAATGCCCCCCAAAACAGCCGAGTGAAACAGTGCCCTGCAGCCACTACTCTACTCTCCAGCCTCCTGCACAACCCCGTTTGCAGGGGCAACGGAGCAGCCTTGCGGGATACACTGGCCCTGCCCTGTCCGTCCCCAACTCTGAAACGCACCCCTCCCCCTGCACAAACCATGGTCAAAAGGCCCTTCAGAGCCACAGAGAGGGGGCAGGAATGACCTCAGACATGTCCACTCCACACATATTATTTATAATTCAACTCACACCCAAAGCAAGACACAGCGTGAGCTCCCATGGCATCCAGACCATTCACAGACACCACAGGAGCAGCATCTCTGGCCACACTGCCTCGGCATTCCCCCCAGGTAGAAACACATTACCAGACAGGCCAGGGAAGTGGGATATTTATGGGGAGTTGGAGTCACCTGCACCCTGAAATGGGTATTAAGCCATATTCACCATTCCTGGGTTGCCATATGTATATCTAAGGATATCGCAATGAGAAACCCATTTTTAACAAAGCCTTGCACACAGCACCTCTTTGTCCCATTTGCACCCACATAGCCACTAGCTGCCCACCCCCTACCATTCCTGTTCTCTTGGCCAGGACACAAACCTTTCAGGCTGTGTTGCTTTAGGTTCTTCTAAACTAACAATTTGAGTTCAAGCCAGTTCTGAACAAAGAGATGGCAAACTGTGACCTCAGAGATAACTCAGTCAAGAAATAAGCGTTTGACTTTGGTTTAGTTGCCATCTTATTGAGGGAAGTTCTTCAAGAGTGCCTAATGGATTTAGGAGCACACATACCATTTAAAGCCAATGGGATGTGTAGCTATTCAGAAATGTTCAACATCTCCCAAAAAGCCCTACTCTCACGTGTCGCAGCTGTGAAATACACCTTCTGATGAGAGAACCAGCAGCGCTAGCTATTCTTTGTGAGCAGTAGTAATAATCAGTTCTTAGCACTTTTCATCCAGAGATCGCCGCACCAGTCTCCCCATTGTATACAGAGGGAAAGTGATTTGCCCAAGGAGACATGGTGAATAAGTACTAGAGGTGAGAACAGAACCCAGGAGTCCTGTGTCTTATCCAGTGGAACAGAGTGCTTTGGCAACGCTAGAGCAAGGGATTCTCCCATCTCTGTGTCCTGCACAGGTCTGTGGTGCCCTGAATATTCCTAGCCCAGGAATCCTGCACCGGCACCCCAGCCCATGGACTCGCCTTTGTGGTCCCATTGTTGTGTTGCGAGATTGTTTCCATACGGGAGCAGCCAGCAGAGCCGCCAGCTCCCAGCTCTAGTGCTTAACGCTACATCTGGAAACTCTTCTCACCCTTAATTGTTCTTAATGCTTTAACACACCGAGTGACTAATAGACACTAATTGGGCGGCTTTAGCAGTGAGAGCACGCAAGGAACATGGCTGGCAGCGCCCTCTGTGCCGAGCTGGTACTCTCCCAGCCGTATATCTGCCATCACATTACAAACATCATAAATCACCAGCAAAAAAAAAAAAAAAAAACTAGACTAATTCTCTCCGTTGTCCCCCTGCAAAGAGAGGCACAGAGCCTGAACCCTGAGTGCAGCAAAGACAACTTGAGACAGAAGCAGACAGCTTCTCTGACCACTTTCATTACTTCCAAAACCATCACAATAGCCTTAAACACAACGCCACCCCTCAAAACCATCCCACCACAGCGCTGACTCACATCGCACGGCAGCCACTCGCTCAGCGACGTTTGGTTCCACCGCAGGTAGTTATGAGCTGTGCATTCTGGACCGGTCATTGAAGCTCCACGGGGGTGAGTCAGCTTCCACACAGAGCCTGACTGGATCCCCCCCCCGGCAATCTAACTTTCCGAAAAAGGCTCCTTTGTGCCCAGAACATGCCGTTCTCCATCACTCCCTCAACAACATCCCACAGCACAGGACCTCTCTCCAGTGGCGTTTAGCACAGGATTTGGGGAAGCACACACTTCACCGTTACTGCTGATGCAGGCAAAGCTCCACTCCTGCTCAACCCACTTTTACATGCTGGGTACCTCCTGCGTTGGGTTCTGGCTTAACCTTCTGACCTCAAGCAGACACAGGAAGACAAGTGATGGATGGGCACAGGGGGCACAGTAACTTTCAGAGGATTTATGGGTAGCAGGATGGCACTGCTGGGGAAGAAGAAATGTGTTGTAGCAAAAGGGCTCAGGGTTTTACTACCAGGTTATGAAGTTGGAAGAGACTTGTGGATATTTGGCATAGGGCTGCAGTGGTCTAGTGAGTTATGAGCTTAGGGCCAAGAGTTAGAACTGTTGGGGTCTATTCCAGGTTTGCCACAGACTTGCTGTGTGACCTTGGGTGAGCCACTTAGTGTCAGTGAGCCTCAGTTTTCACATCTGTAAAATGGGGATGCCACTGAGCCATCTTTGCAAAGCATCTTGAGATTCCCAGGGGCTTGCTAAGTGTCAAGTATAATCATCATTATTGCACACCCCATGACCGCAACACTAGCTAGCACAACTGGTACTGTCTGCTCCAGACCAGCCTAAGATGTAACTAACAGGGAACAGAGCAAGACAGGGCTGGAAGGGACCTCCTGGGTTGAGTCTAGTCGTCTGCTATGGCAGGCAACCCCACCATATAATCCTATTCATACATTTATCAAGTTCCTTCTTCAAACTAGTTGGGTTGTTTGCCCCCACTCTTCCTAGTGGGAGGTTGTTCCAGAACCTCCCTTCTCTAATAATGAGAAATCTTCTAATTTCCAGCCTACGGTTCTGCCTACACCACCGCCGATGCCACTCAGGGGTGTGAATATCCCCACCCCGAGTAACACATGTTACACCGACGTAAGCGCTCCTGTGCACAGGGCTATGCTGCTCACAGAGGTGGGTTTTTACGGCAAGGGGAGAGCTCTCCCGTCGGACAGAGCATCTGGTGAAGGTGCATATGTACAGCGTTGCACCAGCAGAGAGTATCAACACAGCTGCGTCACTGCAGCGCTGTACTTATAGACATGGCTTAAACGCATTCCTGGACAGTTTGTCCCCATTTGTTCTGGCGCCAGCATTGTCCTTTAGCGTCAATAGCTCCTCGCCCTCCCTGGGGTTTACCCCCAACGTGTTTATAGAGAGCAATCCGATCCCCCCGAGCCTTCTAGGCTGAACAAGCCAAGCTCCGTTAGTCTCCTCTGGTCAGCTCAGCTCTCCACTGCCCCGATCATCCTAGCAGCCCTTCTCTGCACCTGCTCCACTCTGAATTCAGCTTTCTGGAAGTGGGGGAACCAGAAGTGCACACAGTTTTGCAGGTGAGAACTTGCCAGTGCCTTGTACAATGGCATTAGTATTCCCCTGTCTCTACTGGAAATGCATCTTTGGATCGCACTTACCTTCCTCACAGCTGCATCAGTCCTCCTGTGATTGACAAGTACACCCAGGTCTCCTCCTCTGCTGTTTCCAACTAGAAACCCACAGCCTACAGCAGAAAGTCTTATTATAGGGCATGACTCTGCACGATTACATTTCATCCCAGGGTGTTGGGCCGGCTGGTCATTCTGTTGGGGGATATGTCCTTGAGCAGACAGCCCCTCAAGGCCAAGCCCTTTGGCTCAGTGGCTCTGGAGGGGGTGTGGAGGCCTGGCCTGCATGCGCACAGGACCGGCTGTTCTTACCCGCACATGCTGCACTAGCAGCAGCACGGCTCTGGACTACATCTTACAGGCTGACAGGTCAGAGGCGGAAGGCAGCTGCCCGCTATCCAGGCTGCCAGCTCAGCCTCCTCTGCAACCCTGGGAGCACTGAAGTTGCACTGCAGTAGGAAATAGTTCACTGAAGTTGCACTGCAGTAGGAAATAGACTCAAATCTGGTTACATAGGGGCTAAGCCTCCCTGGCCATGTTTTCTATAAATCTCCCGGAATTTATTATATGATAACTAGCCTGCAAAAGCTAAATTAAATCCACAGCCAAGAAACTGACTTTCAAGCGTGACCTAATTTACTTTCTTGAAGAAGGGGGAGGAGCTGAGGGGGAGGGATGGGGTAATACCTAGACGACCTCTCTTTGCAGCTGCTCACACCTTCCTCCTCCCCCTCCTCCTCCTCTCTGCAGCCTCACCAGCCACTTTGGGGATGGAGCTGCACAGCCTTTCATGTCTAAGCGGATCTAGCACTCCCACTCACCGGAACAAAAGCACCTCAAGGGCTCCCCTTTTAGATGTTTTTTCCTTTAAGAAGCACTTTCTTCCCGGGGGGTTCCATCAGATTTCAGACTGACAGAGAGTATATTTGCCAAAGCTAAGTTACACTGTGTTCTCTCCTTGATCCAGGCCGTTTCTCCACCCCATTAACCCAATCTTCATGCAAAGCACCCAGCATCCTCACTTGAAGTTTGTGGCTTAGAAACCAACACCCTCTTGCAAGGCCTCAAGCAAGAACAAGCCCCTTCGCCCCCCACATGAGAGGGGGTTGAAGGATAGCAAGGAAAACAAGACAGCGAAAATGTGGGTGGGGAGATGCTAGGGGTTTGGAGAGTAATGGGGTGTAATGCTCTAGCCCAGAGGTTTCCAGACTGTGAACCATGGAGGCCTGACTGGCCACACGCAGCCGGCTCCTTCTCCTTGTTTCCAGTGGCTAAGGCTAGGTCTTCACCACAAGAACAGGGACATTTTGACTCAATGGGAAAAACCAGAGAAGCCCAGACACAGGTTGATTTTACCTCAGTGTAGTTGAGATCAGCCCTATACTCCCCACCTGGGGTGTTAACCTTGCCTACTTGGAGGTAACGACCACCTGAACCTCGCCTCCACTAGGGGAGAGCTCACTGGATGTCAAATACGCACCTATTGCTGCAGTGAATACCTAGCCTGAATCATAGTAAGAGACGCCACCTGTACATCAAACACTTCCCCCGGGTTATGATGTGACTGTAAACTGTGGGAGAGGGGGGTCCATTGGATGGCCCATAGGAGGGGAGGTGCCCACAAGACACTCAATCAAAGGCTGCCCAACACACCAGATGGAACCAAAATAGCTCAGCCACTAACTTGCTCTGGAATAGAAGTGACCTATTTCAGTGTTGCTTAAGTGGGTAAAAAACGACACAAGCTAAGTCAACGTAAGAGATTTATAGTGGGCCAAGACCAACCGCAAGAGTCTGGCACGGAAACACCATGTTGTGCGAGCTAAAATCCATTTATTATGTGGTGCCAGGTTGTGTGCAGACCAGCCCTAAGATGTGCTCCCTGGGTGAAAAAGTCTGAGCACCCCCTGCTCTAAGCTTCCACCTCCATGGGATGCAAGTCTGGTGATCTGAGCCTACTCCTTTTGCCCAGTGACTGAGACACCTCTATGCTTTGGTACAATTCAGAATGACTGGCAGCCTCTGCTCAGGAAACACTCACGACTGCAAGAACAGGGATGCAGGATACAAGCTAGGACTGAGGTGCATCAGCAGAGCTGTGTGTGGGGTGCCCTTGGACCACAATAGCTAGCGGGGCTGCGAGAGGACTGCAGTGTACTGGCAGAGTAAGAGTGGGGGTTAGGGCAGGAATAGCCGAGTGCTGCTGTTCTGGACCAAGGCGCACCGGCAGAGTTGTGTGTGGGAAGCCTGCATAACAATGCCTGCCCACACGACGCCTGCTTGTAGCCAGCGTGATCAGAACCTCACTTGCATGAGCAACATCATCCACCCAAAGTTTGGTAAGAGACTAAAAAGCTTCAAGGTGATATACAGAGCTCAGCGTCCTTTGCTCCCTTCAGACTGATTAATGCAGCTAGGGAAATATGCCTGGGCAGCCTCTTCACAGAGGCAAGGCTTCTCTTTAATCTGTCTCTCAGGGTGACCTCTGCCCCCAGCACAGGGATGAAGATTCTTAAAATCTTGTTCCTTATTTTACGATTTCAGGGCATGCACTTGAGATTGACAAAAGAACGGAGAAATTAACGTGCAAAAAGCAGCCACTGCAAGGCAGAGAGATGCACAAAAGCCAGCCTGCTGAGCCTCGTGCTCCTCAGATACACAGCAGCAGGCTAGCTGGGGAGGGCCAGGCTGTTCCCACCTCCCAGAAACAAAAGGGACCACGAACTCCTGCTGCCAAAAGGTTACACGGATGTGATGGAACAGAGCCACTGGGTCTGGCTTTGGCCCTTCTGAGGAGATGTCTACACTAGATGATTTTTTTTTTTTTAACCTGGGGGTGGCTGCGACTAGCTATGTCAAGGTAAAAACTACCTGGTCTCTGCTAGGATTTCACAGTGAGATCATGATCTCCAAGTAAAGACAATTTTGGGGGGAGCGGGGCACTAAAGACATAGCCACTTCGGCATCTAAGAGGCCCTTACAGCCAGCTCTCCAGATCAGATCCTGTAAGGAAAGGCCACATTTCCAAACCCGGATGTGCGGTCTGCCTGGACAAACAGGCACAGTGGAGCAAAAGGGTCCTTCTGCATGTGCAATAGGTCGCCCCAAGCACACAATTCAGACAGTTCTGGAAAACCCACCCAAGACGTGACACAGGCCCAGCATCAGTACTCGGGGTGGACTGTGAAACAGGTCTTTGCAACTGCGGGCAGAGGGGAGGGGCAACCAATTCTGCTCCACTAAAGGTAATGAAAATGGACAGAAAACCCCTTTTGCTGGCATTAGGCATCTTTTCCATCTGCCACCAGCTGAGGTCAGTGCTCTCGAAGTCACAACTTCCAGAGACCGGCCTTGCTCCATCTGTGATCCTGCTCCACCCCAACCAGTAGGTCAGAAGCCCAGCTCTGCCTGGCCACACCACAATCCTCCCAGGACGCAGCCGCACTTCATTGCTGTACTTAAGGCTGGAAAGGAAAGATACTGAGGGCTGGCCTAGGGGAGAATGTAGCAGTAGTGTAACCGAAGGTGTGAATGTAAATCCATCTTGTTAAACTGGTGTAACTGAGCAACGAACTGGAGAGGGGAGACGAATTGAGGTGAGGGGGGATACTACAGTGAGAAGGGGCCATATACATACTTCCACAGACACACAGGGGAAGGGGGCGGGGGGAGCTACGCCACAGGGAACAGAGACAGTAATTGACAGCGGATCTCACAGATGGGTCGTGGACAGAGAACGTTAGTTTTGCATTATGTATGTAATGGCACATGCACATTTGTGCGTGACGGTGCAGGGGTGTTGGCGTGTGGGTGCATGCGCGCACCTTGGTAATTCCTCCTCTTTCTCAGTAAGATTTTCCAGGTCTGTACTTGGAACAAAGCTTCTCCCCAGGCTGAGAACTATCTACAAACAGCTGGGGAGACAGCAGCCAGCAGGATAAATGCCCCCTGGATGTGCCCTCATGTCTCATCCTCCCACCAGGACCTGAACACTGACTCAGGGCCAGATCCTTCCTGCAGTCTTTCCCCTGAAGGTTCCCACTGTCCAGCTCCCTTCACAAGGGGCTGGAACCAGGGCACCTGCACAAACGTGGATGTGAAGTCCCCCTATACTGGAATGCTTGTGTAAGATTTCCCAGGGGAGTGCAGCACGCACACTCCTGCTCCCCACAGCACCTAGAAGGTAAAATCTCATGTCCCAGCTGTAGAACACCCAGTTTCCCCCACCTCCATTCTGCTCAGCAGAAGAGTCTCACCTCCAAGGAGGGGCACCTCTCACTGAGGGCACTGTGGGTCTGGGCCTGGTGCCGTTAATTCACGAACTTTGCTGGCCCTCAGAATCGGAGGCAAGAGCCGTCAGGGTCTCCGTGGCAACTTCTGAACCTGAAAGAAAGAGAGGGAAACTCCAGATCCTGTTCCCATCCCAGTGTCCTCATCAGTAATAAAGGAGGGAGGAGGATGCAGACGGCAGAAAAGCTCAGTTGTTTCTAAATGGCACAGTTTCCATGTGGCAACACAGACTTAATTAAGTCTCTTTTATTATTATTAGAATATGAGTGCCTCATGGGTAGCAAACCGCTCTGAATCCCACTTGCATTGGCCTGTGAGCAGAAATGCAACAGCCCCATCTACCCAGGGACACTTCTACCGCCTGAGATTGTGGGCCTACCATCCGCTTTTCTTGCCCTACAGGATGGTCCCAAGCAAAGCCCTGCATCATCTTTGAGCTTGTACCTCAGAAGATCCAAATGTAAACCACAGGTGCCTTCTGCCGCAGCCCTGGCCACTTGCTGCTCCTGGCCACTCACCCCTGGCTACAACACAGCATTAAGAATCCAGGAACCCAAGCTCCCACTGTGAATGGGAAGAGTTGGGGGCCTCTGGCACATGTGGTCACATCAGTGAAAGGAGAGAGACACATGATGCCCTATACAACCCTGCTACATAGGCAGCCCTGGAGAAGCACATTTCGCTCCTACCCTGCTGTCCCTGGGCACAAAGCAGGTTAACAGCAGACGCTTCATTCCAAGCACAAGCCTGCATAAGTCTGGGGGCTCGACTTCATTCCCTGCGTTAACATCTCTGGCTCAGCCTCCAGGTCTGAAAGGGAGAAGCAGTGCCCTGCTCCCTAGTTCAGCCAGCCCCAGGAGTGCAAGTACCAAGGCAATTCCTCCCTTTGTAGGGTATGGATGGCACTCTTGGGCTGGATGTGTGGAGGGTGTCCCACAGAGCAGTGTTTGGGGGATTCTTGGCTGTGCTGCGGACTTCAGAGAAAGGCATACCATCTTTAAAATCCCTCTGCCTGCCCATTTCTCCTCCTTTCTTTGAAAGCTGCAGCTTCATCCCACATTGATTGTGACAAGTTTGTTTTGTTTTTCGGGACCCAATGGAATGGAAAATAATTTAACAGCTTGTCCCGTATTATAATGGGACTTTTTCCCCTTACTCCTCACTAGGAAGACCATCAATCACAGCACTGAATGGAATACATTCACCCCATGACCTCAGCCATGCAGTTCCCCCACCCCCCACCTGTGAATTATGGAGACCGCATCGCTCGGTGGGACAGGCTCAATGCTCCAGCTTCAAGCTGAAAGCAGAGATTTATCCCCTTGGCAGAATAGGGGGCAGAGGCCAGAAGATAAGTCACAGAAAAGCCGCAGGAGCCTCTCTCAAGGTCCTCCAAGGTTGGCTCATTAAAAAGCAAGGAAAGGAGAAAAAAATGCCCGCAGTGGCGCAGCTCACAAATAACCCTCCAGCTTTCAAATAAAAGAAAAGCTGAAAGGGAGCCTGGCACACCTGGGATGGGCTCTGCAGCAACGCCAGCTGAGCTCACCCGTGGAAACACCTGCTGGGAGGCCGTGCTGCAAAGAGCCTAGGCTGCAGAAGCTGTGAAATGGACAGCTCCCCGAGCACCCATCTCATCAGGGAGCCAGGAAACGACCCCTTCAGTGCTCCTATGGGGGCTGCCACGCTCCATCTGGTGCAGCAGCGTGACAGTCCCCATCTTGCACTGCCCGCTGGGAAGAGAGAGGGGAACAGCCATTTCGTAGCCAAGCAGCCCTTCGAACTCCAGCCAGGGGGCAGACGCAAAGCAGGGCAGGTGGAATCCACACACCATGCACAGTACTGCCTCTGCCCTCTCGGAGGAGATGCTGGGAGAGCAGCTCCCTTCTTCCCCCAGAGCTGCACAGCTCGCTCTCCTGCCCCCAGTGTGCAAGGGCGAAGGGCAGGGTAATGGGAGCAGGTGTTGCCTTGGGTGGAGATTGTTCATCATACACAGTACCAGCTGTTCAGCAGGCCCAGGAGAAGGCAGATCCCACTGACTATGGCACAGAAGGCAGCATCCCTCCCTCAGTGGTCATGCCCACCCCTCCTTCCCCAGAAGACCCTGACACAGCTGCCAGAGTGGAACCCACACCCCCAGGAACAGGCAGGGATCAGTTCTGTGGGATTCACCCCTCATGGTCCATAACAGGAGTAGGAACAGTAGGGCTGCAGCTGCAAGCCTGTGCTGCACCCAATCCCCACCCAGCAGCTGTACCAGGCGGGGGGCTGGTGGGATTCTTCCCTTCTTCCTCCTGCAGCAGCTGAGCTATTGGCCTGGGCTGAAGCCCCTCCTGGGAGACTGGCGCAGTCTTGAAGGGCAGCGTGTGGCCTGCTATGCACAATCGTGTTCCCTGGCTCAGTAATTAACCCTCTGACTGGGAACCGGAGGGGCTTGGTAATTGAAGTAACCTCAGGCCGCGGAGGTTCCATATGGCCAGAGCGAAGCAACGCAGCCCCTAGCACCGGCGCCGGCCCAGCTCCCAGCCGGGGGCAGCAGGACACGGAAGTGCTGGGCAGCAGAAGGGAACAAACTCGCTCTCCAAGTGGGGGCAGCTCTGCTCTTCGTGTCTCTCTCCATCCCCAACTGCCAGGCTCTGTGCCCTCCTCGCCCCAGCTAGGATGGGGTCTGGCTTGGGAAACGGCACGCACTTGGCTGCATGGGGGTGGTGAGAAGCTGCTGGTGGACCGCCCCAGGCTGCCTGCCCCATGCACTCTCACATGCAGCAATGGGCCCCCCAGACCCGTTCCACACCACACACACCCAGAAACCCAAAGAAAGAACGCAGGCGGGGTGCTGTGACCCCGGGGCTCTTCCCCAGCCCCCAGGAGCCAAGGAGAGAGGGCCCTGGACCTCTAGGGAGCCTGGAAGGAAGAGCCGGAGGCACAGGCAAAACGAGAACAGGGATACACCATCAGGAGCGGAGGGGAGCCTGGACAGAGATGCTGGCACTCGGCCAGACACCAGGCCAGGCCCAACAGGAGGGCCACTGGACAGAGCCTGCTCAGACGGTGACTCCAGCAGAAGATGGCCAGACAGCTCAGCCACGCGAGGCCCCACTCCTCCAGCAACCACCAACCTGGGGGCAGTTCTAGAATTCCCACCCCCAAGGACAGCAGCAAGGAGCCTGCAATAGCAAAGGCAAGGCGGACACCCATCCTGTTACCCCCGCAGCATGGCTCATCGGCTGCCATGACAGCCACAGGCAGATTCCCATCAGCCACTCCAGGAACAGCTGTTTACAAAGTCATCAGCAAGTAAAATCCATCTGCCCATTCCCAGACAGAGCGTTGTCTCGTCTGGCCTGCACTCCTCACCAGCCAGGGAAGGGAACAATGGGCAGCACCTGCTACAAGAGCATCCTTCTTCAGAGGGGTTAAAGCAGTTTACACACAGCTGGCCTCCCACTGAACGACAGGAGCCTGTGGAGAGGGGAAGTGACTGGGCCGAGGTTATAAAGTCACCAGCAGAGGTTGGAATGGAACCCAGGAGTCCTAGTTCTCTGTTCCCTGTTCTGACCATTAGTTAACACTGCCTATGGCAGCCAGCCCTCCCCCTGCTACATGCATTGGTTATCCACCAACCTGCCAGGCTGCTCTTTCTCTCCCCATAGCTTGCTCCAGCCCTACAGTGGTTTAATATGTGCTGTAATGAAGAAGCCAGCAAACTTGGAAACATTTAGGTGCTTTCCAAGAACAAGAACAAAGCAGCAAATTCATGTATTTCTTCTCAGTGTTCAAATCCCAGAACATCCCCTGCCCTGCGATCCCGCCGCACAATTCAGTCACAGAGTCTCTTCACATGAACAGGAAATTGCTCCTGGAGGGAGCTGTGCCCACGGGGCCCTGTAGACAGGAGGGAGGCCGCAGGGAAGCCCCGCTGGGCAGAGGGGTGATGCTAAGCCTGTCGGTGGAGGGAATCCTGATCTTGAAGCCATTCTCTGCTTTACAATAACTAATTAGCCAGGGTGAAAGGTTACAGCAGGAACTCCCAACCCTGCTCCCCCTCATAGCTCTTTCCAAGCCCTCACTAATTAAGAACCATCTCCCGCTCATCACACACTGAACTCAGTCACCCATCCCTGCCTGGCAGCATCAGAATCCACCACTGTCACTGAACCCGGGCAGCCTCTTTTCCCTGGACTTGGGGAAGATGCACTAAACAACACCAGTCCTCTCCTAAATGTGCTATCACAGACTGAATAACCCACATGAGCTCTGACCATGACATAACACATGGGGGCGGGGGGGGGGGGGGGGGGGAGGGGGGTGTTGGACTGAAAGATGCAAACACAGACCCTGGAATCCCCACTCCTGGATTTAGCACCAGGGAACCTAGATTCCTGCCACAACATCCAATCAAAACTCACCACCCAGCACAAGGACACTGGGCAGAGTAGGCTGCTGCCCTCCCGGGAATGAAGAACCTCAAGAAGTTCTCCGGCACTGCAAGGCACAAAGCCAAGCTCCACCGCAGAAAGTGTTAATGTTTCCATCCCACTGCAGAACACATGACACACAACCCAGAGAAAGAACAAACCTGGGAAGTAACTTTGTACTAACAAAAAGCTGTGACCTGCCCAAACTCACTGGAATTCCCCTTCACCTAACTACACCCCCTCCTTAGTCTGCCTACTCCTGATTAACATGCACAGCGAGGTGGCAGCTTGGTGAGAGCTTCCAGCTTCACCAAAGCTCACTCTTCCCTCCGCCCCCACACTCCATGCCTCTCATCCAGCCCCCTCCATCAGATCCACCTTTGAAGTCAATTTGTCATGGCCCAGTTTTCTAAACCACTCTGCAGAGAAGCCCATTTGCTGTTCTCCCTTAAATTAATCTGTTTGTGGCTCCTCTTCCCTCTCCCTCTGATTAATTTTAAGTTACAAGAAACTAGCTCCGAGTTCAGGGTTAAATGGGGATTCAATTGTTTGGGATTTTTAGAGGGGTTTTTGATCACACATCAAGCTTTTCTTGTCAATATCTCACACAGCTGCTGTTAATCACCAAAAAAACCACAAACCCATATGCTGGGCTCTGAGCTCACAGACAACGCCAGGGTAAGAAGGTTCCATGCACATCACATACCAGCAACTGCAGGGTTAGGGAGAGCTGGCACAGAACCGCTCTCCCAGACATTCTGCCAGCTGATAAATAAGGGGGAGGGCCCCGTGCTGAACAAAGTCCTATTGCAAATAAAGAGGGCCTGCCCCAGAACTTCCCAGCCTTCCAGACACAGGGAAAGGCACCCAGAGACCATTTCAGCTGAACGGGCATGGGCGCCTAACCCCTATTTGAAAAAGCCAGTGTAGCCGCTTGTCAGTTGGAGGTAAAGGCCCAAAGGACAACATCTGAGCCTGTTAAAGAACTCTGGTAAATATGGGGTGACTACAGCAGTGGGGCCCAAACTTTTCCTCTCCCACCCCCCTTACCAGTAAAGGAATGTGTCTGCACACACACACCCTGGGCTGGGATCAGGAAGCCAAGACTGGGAGCGGGCCCACAGAGGAGCTGGGGACAGAGTGGGGCTGGGTGGCGCTCTGTCCCGGCCTCCTATGGGGGCTGGCCAGGGCCCTGCCGTGCCCCCCACCCCGCATTCCTCTGCGCCCTAGGATGACACACTCCACAGTTTGGGGACCACTGCTCTACAAGGTGTGCAGGGTTTTTTAATCAGAGTTCCGAGACTCACTACCAACAGCTCAGCTCCCCGATGGCACACAGTGGGAGTGCTGGCATGGACCGAGCTCAAGGTACTGTCTGAGGGCTTATCTACATTTCAAACGTGATAGTGGTGTAGCTGCAGCGCTTCGGAGACCACCCTACCTATGCTGACAGGAGGGCTTCTCCCATCAGCGGAGCTCCTCCATCTCCCCAAGAGGCAGAAACTAGGCTGACAGGAGAATTCTCCCAACGACCGAACACTGTCCACACTGGGGGTTAGGTCAGTTTAACTGTGTCATTCAAGGGAGTGGATTTTTCACACCCCTGAGCAACAAAGTTATACCAACCTAATTTCCTCGTGTGGACCAGGCCTTAGAAACACCTCGTCTTCAAGAGCTAGAGACCCCACCACATCCCTAGGTAAAATGTTCCAATAGTTAATTACCCTCCTTGTTAAAAATGTAGCCCTTATTTCTAATCTGACCTTGTTTAGCTTCAGGTTCCAGACATTGGTTCTCATTAGTTATCCAAATACTCGTGGTGCTGAACAGACCTACAAGCACCACTGTTAATGCCGGTCATGTTTAACGCAGGGCCAAGTTCCAGGCACTGCTGCTTCACTCCTACTGTGCAATAAAGCTGCAAACCTTAAAACGAGATGAAATACAATAGGATTATTTTTTCAGTATTTTCCATGCTCTAATGCAAGCCTGTGTGTGGGCAGTGAGGGTGGAGAATTGGGGCTGGGATGATCTGCACCACCAGCCTGTGAGCAGTGGGAGTCTATTATCTCCAACAGGAGAGCATTTCGTTAAAAAGAAGCAAATCTCCCCCTATGCAGAAATGTGTTCAGACCCACCAGAAAGCTTCTGCCTAAAGTGTGCAAACACAGTGGGGCTGGAAGCCCATTGCCAAGCCTGGAGGTGCAGCTCCCTCTACGAACTTTTACTGCACAATAAAACATTGTGATTAGTTCTACAAACCAAAGCCAGCAGAACCCCAAGGAAGGGACAGAGATAAGGGAAGCCACTTGCAGCACTGGCAATCCCAAAACTGACCCAGCAGATGCTGGTAAGAAAGGAGAATTTGGGAGGTGCTGCGTGGCCTGGGTTTGGTCCGGCTGTGCCTGTCTTTCTCTAACACAGACCATGCCCCACCAGGACACACAAAGGGAACATTCCCAGGAAAATATCTCGCCCTTTTGTCCTGACCAGTGAGTCAAAGTTTGGTGCTCTGGGAACGTTCCAGTTGGAAGTAGACAGATGCAGTTTTGTTTATTTGCAAAGAATGTATGAACTGCTGCATCTCTGAACTAGGGTTGCCAACCCTCCCGGTTTCACTGGTTTCCCAAACCCTCCTGGTTTCTACCTGGCCGGAGCCTGCACCCCTCACTGCCTCCCGCACCCCAAACCCCCAGCCCTGAGCCCCCTCCCAGAGCCTGCACCCCACCCCTCAGCCCTGAGCCTCCTCCTGCACCCAAACTCCCTCCCAGAGCCTGCATTCCACACTCCAACCGCCAGCCCCAGCCCTGAGCCCCCTCCAGCACCCAAACTCCCTTACAGAGCTTTCACCCTGCACCCCAACCCCCTGCCCTAGCCCGGTGAAAGTGAGGATGGGGGAGAGCAAGTGACAGAGGGAGGGGAGATGGAGTGAGTGGGACGGGGCCTCGGAGAAGGGGCGGAGCAGGGACCTAGTGGAAGGGGTGGGACAAGGGTGGGGCAAGGGGGTTTGGGTTTGTGTGATTAGACAGTTGATTTCAGAGGAAACCAAGAACAAAAAGAGCAGTTTCTTAGCTTACAGCCCCAAGCCTCTTTTGCCAACACCTGCCCCCAAAGTTCTTTCTCTAGCTTTTTCCAGGTTTGCATGGCTCACAGGCTCCTGCTTGGCCTTTCTTGCCTCTTTTCCTCTACTTCCTTCTGTTCTTGTCATCTGTAACCTCAGTATCTGTGCGTTCACTCACACTCCCCACACACATGCCCAAAACAATACGCAGCACAAAAGCTCCTGGGCTGCTCACCTTTTGTCTTAGGAGGGGCTTATACTTACAGTTATGTTAACTGAAAGGTGAGTTCACACCTATCAACCTCAACTGGGTTTTAAGCCAACCCATAAGGAGGTTTCACCCAGCTCATAACAATATTTTGCCAACTCAGCCCAATGCTACCTTTTTATTTGCTTGTTTGACTTGAGATATCTTTGCCCCCCCCCCACACACACACACACTCTCATGCCGTAGGAGTAGGGATAAGGTTCACAAGAGGTGGTGATGACAGAGGATGGGAATCTGTGGTTTGGATTTCACCGTCACAATGGTACTATTGAAAAGCTTTTTTAGAGCTAGGCAGGCACTGGAGGGGACAGTTGTGAACAGACTGTGAAGGCAAATGCCATCAGCAGTAAAGAGTGGAGGGAGGGGGCCTTTCAGCAGAAGGTAGCACTCTAAGTGTGTGCAGCCCAAGATATGGTCGCCTGCTCTGAGATCAGAAGCTATTTCCCACTTATCTGTTCTGAGCCTGGTATCTGTGCGACAGAACATGGCATTTGGTAATGGGATTTTGATGTTCAAGAGAAGATGCTTTCCTGAGTCTCACTTTACGTCACACGCGGCAATAACCACGACTATCAGGTGCCACTGAAGAATGCTAAAGAGTTTGAACTTTTACTTGAGGGGAGTGGGGATAACTTTGTATTTAATTGTGAACTTGGCAGAACTATTACGTACTTATTTCAGCCTTAAGCTGCCCATCACAATGTCCCCTCTCCACCATGGCAGGTGCAGCTGGTAATCCAACAAGGACATCCAAGCACCAGCCTCTCTTCTAACTGAAGCCCACGGCCGCCTGGCAGGCGGGCTGCCTTATCCTTCACCAGCAGTGCTGCAGTTCTGGGATTGCAGAGACACTATAGGTGGCCATCAGTTCCCACTCCCTGCCCTCACTCACGTCCAAAGGGCTGGAGCTCAGCTATCAATGCACGACACCACTGCCACGGGGCTTCACTGAGGGGAAGCATGGGTGTTTTTAAGTCATGGTGGTTCAGTCTCAGCTACAAAAGTAAAACCGGACAAGTGGGCAGAGCACACCAAGTGGCTACTGCCAGTCCAGAGCAAGCTCCCATCTGTGCCAGTGCTGCGGGACCACCCTTGTCCCAGTGCAAAGGGTGAAATGGGCCTAATGGGGGCCAAACAGCTCCCCACTCTCCTGGCTCATGCAGCTACCCCCAACCACCGTATCCTCCACAACCCTGCTCCTGGAGATCATTGTCTGCACTCCTCCACAACAGTCTAGGCTCCTGCACAGCGTATGGGAACCTGCTACAGATCCTGCTCAGAGGAGGCTCATCCCAAAAATCCCCTCTCCACCACAGTGGGACTGCTCCTTGCCCCCTTCACATCACCCCCTGGGGCCCCAGAACTGCTTCTGGGCTCTAGAGGTTGCATCTCGGACCCACGCCTCGCTGACCTTTGGGGAAACACTCCAATACCACACTATGGTCCGTGACTACAGCACCTGCCATAAGCCCATTCCAAGGGATGCCCAAAGCACGGGCATAACACAGAAACCCCAGGAACAAGACCCGCCCACCCCCATCTCCAGTAGCCCATTGCCACCCGAGCAGCCCTCGGGAGGAATGCTCCTAACTGAGAGGTGGCTGGGCTCTCCAGTGCAGCGAGATTGCTTTACTCCAATTATCCTAGATAGCAGTGTTACAATTGCCCCTCAGAGTCCTGGTGTCTCAGACCCAGATACACACCACCACCTCGGGGGGCAGCGATGCCATAGCACACACCTGGGAGAAATTAAATCCAGACAGGGCTTCCTCACCCCACTCACCCGAGGGACTCAGCAAGGTATCAGAGCCAAAGACCCTTTATCTCTTCTCTGGGGATGTACCCTCCCATTTGTGTCTGGTCTGAAATCCTAGTGCTAACGTTAGTGGGCTCTGGTCTTCCCCGGACGGCTCTGCCCATCAGTTCTGTGGCACCTGTTAGTCTGGTGAGGTCTCTCTTAAAACAGCCTGAGGACTCACACCCCAATGAGTGAAGGGTCACCCCACAGACACACCTGGGGGATGGGAACAAATGCCAGGAGAGATGTTCGGGCAACCACCAGATCTCCAAGAGGAGAACGGGAGGGTGCAGCAGATTTTCCTCCACAGTCAGTTCTGGCAGGAGCCACCCTGGAGCGCCCTTCCCCGAGAAAGGAAGTGATGCCACTTCGGAAGGCAGGAAGAGGAGCTGCAGAAACAGGAAGCCCATTTCCTGCAGAAGTGTCATGGAGAGCACCACGCCTCAGGACAGCACAATGAGAACATGCCCTGGGAAGCAGGGTCCTTCGCGGAGGGAGGCAGTGGTGAAGCTCTGCTCACAGGAGACCATGGAGGCCAAGACGACGGTTACAGTCTATTTTTCTACACAAGTGCATCGAGTATTCCACACAGCACACTCGCTGTAAATCTCCTCCTGCTCAGGCTCACTGCCGAGGGCCTCCGAGGGCCGATTTTCCATGGTCATGACAACAAAAACTAAACTGGGTCAAACCTGAAAGGTATTCTCTTCCTCCAAGCTGCTAAACGCACAATAGTAATGAGGTTGGTTAAGCAATTCACTGGGGACTGCATTATTTGCTCTGAAGATGTATTAACCAGTTAAATGAGCGTGATAAGGCAGCTCTGCTTATTTCTCTCACCAGTCACACGCAAGATCTGAGGTTCCAGGTCTTCATATTCCAGCTAATAAAACAAACCCAGCAAACATGCTGACAAAGGAGAATGGTGCACTCAAACAGCCCCAGGCCAGGCTGCTTCCCACTTGACCCGTTGTAAGGAAAAGAGAACTTTAAAAGCATCCAGCAGCTGAAATCTATTTGAAAAAAATCATACTTCCCCCTTCCACCTCTTCTTTTTTCCTTCTTCTTTCACTCCCCCCTTTCCCAAGCTCCCGATAAGAATGAATTAACCTAGCAGGATCCCAGGCAGTACGCAAGGCAGAGAAAGACTTAGAAGAAACTCAGCTTCCAGAAACAAGCTCACAAACTTGCCCAGCTCCCAGGGGTTCACTCTAATATATTTCCACATCATACTATTCTCTTTAGAAACTACTGATTCGTTTCACTGGCCACCCACTCACCTGCTGACACAGCATTAAAGGCTTCATCCAAAAGCACCAAATGAACGTGCCTTTTCAAGTTATTGCTAGCAACTCACGTCGGAGGAAGCGCTGGCATTTGGGGTCTGATGACTCTCAGGAAGTGGATTATGCTGCATCCAGCTATTTCTGGACACAGAAGCAGCCTCTATCAGTTTGCAGGGCACAGGAAGGGTTTGGAGTGAAAGCTCTGTTGTGTCTATACAGATTGGGGATTGGTCCTGCTTTGAGCAGGGGGTTGGACTAGATGACCTCCTGAGGTCCCTTCCAACCCTGATATTCTATGATTCTAGGAGTGTCCATCCGCTGGGGCCCTGACTCTAGCACAACCATCACAACACAAACACTAAGAGTTGGGGGGGACGGGACCTTTATTCTTTATGGGATTTTTTTTGGAGATAAACACTTATTAATATAAATGTCACTGACATAAACAAAGCTGTGGCCCTTGAATCCACGTGAGGTTTTATGCGTGCTATGTAAACAAAGAAAAAACACATTTTAATTAATGTTATACAACCCTGAAAGAAATAAGACGGAACACCATGGAACTGTAATAAAAGCATCTGTTTACAACGACATTAGCAGCTGACATGGGCTGAAGGGTGTATCTGTTGTCTAACATCTCTGTTTCCTTTAAAGGCCTTGACCTCAGTGCAAAGTGGACCAGGCTAGCTGTTCCTCAGTCTCAAGGCTACTGAATTACAAACGCTTCGTTCAGAAAGCGATGCCCAGTCCATCTGTGCCAACTGGCACAGCTCTGGTGCCTGGAACAATTTCAAAGCTCAGTTTCCCACCACGAGCCGACGTGTAGCAAGGCTGGAGCCCGAAGGTTTTGGGTCTGGAGCAGTCACCTCACCCCGGGAGTTGCTCCTGCTGTTGGACCCTGGCGTCTCTCTGATGGAATTACTGCTGAATTCCTGTATCGATCACAAAGAGGACTGAAAGGGGAGGTGGCTCAGCTTTCTCGGAAGCTGGCTGCCTGCCTGCCTGCATCCTGCGGGGCACTCCAACTTCCCACTGGGACAGCCAGATGCAACTCCAAAGAGTGCCAAGGGGCTGAGGAAAGGTTCAGCTCATGCTGCCCCTGGAAGCTGAATCCCCCAGCAAGAAGCTTGAGTTGGGGTTGGCCAAGCACATTTCCAGGGGCATTTTCCCAGTGCTCTCTCTAGACAGGTGCTGAAGGGCAGGATGCTGGGGTATGTGTCAGAACAACGGGGAGCACAGAGCTCCCTCATTAGGAGAAGGGGGATCCAGTCAGAAATGGGAACGAGCAGCCTGCTCAAAACAGGGATGCCTCCTGTTATTCCCCTCTCTGGGAAGCAGCTGACAGGACAGAAGGACTGTGGATGATTTATTCCCAGCCAATGAAAGCGTGTGGGTGAGGGAGGGGAGAAAAAGCAAGAAGTTGCATGGATCATAGCAACTCCCATTGCAAGCTGGCCTGGAGGTGTGATCTGCTGCTTTGGCGCCATCCCCACCCCAAGAGCGCAGAGGGCTCACTGAGTGGGGGAGGAGGAAATGCACATTTGCGTAATAATGTAACATGCATATCTGTGAAATAATGAGCTCTGTCTGCCACATCAAATGGCCACCAGAGATGGCAACAGCAGGCTTAAATCACCCATGAGCAGGACCCAAATGACACATTAAGGAGACACATATTCAGCCTATATTTTTTCCTGATGAGCCTGCTGGCAATGTGCCACGAGGAAGTAGCTGTGTGGAGAAACGCCAGCGTTTTCTACTGTCGAAGGCTGCATATATCCTAGCAGTGTTTGTCAATACACCTTCCCGAGAGCCACCTCCTAGACGGCCTTAGAAGAAATAACGACAAGCCCTTCAGAGAGAGGTAGCCAAAAGTATCACCAGAAGTGGGGGCTGCAGCTCAAGAGGGTGGGCCATGGGCAGAGCTGTATGCATGGGAAGCCCAGAACTGGAGTAGCTGGGGGGCCGCAAGCCCATCAGCAGGGGTGAGGGTGTAAGGCTGGGAAGAGAGAGAGGACCAGAATAGCAGGAGGGGCATGGGTCAGGAGGGAGGGCCGTCAGCAGACCTGATGGGGGTAAGCCCAGGACTGGACCCTCAGGGGAGCGGCTCCGACAGAGCTGTGCAGGATACATGTCTGCACCTGCCCACACAATGCCAGGCTCATTAGTTCCTCGCTCCCTCTAAAAGCAATGGGAGGGAACATGCGGAACCACGAAGCACAGCAACCCTACAACTCTGGGCTGCGTGGAGTACCCACTTTAACACCACAGCGCCGAAGGCTGAATGTGACTAACACAAAGGGTCCAGGTGCTGCCACAGAACCCAAGACACAGCCTTTCCCCCAACACAGTTTGCTCTGCTAGGCAGGGCGCACAGAGCCTGGAGCCACCGGAAAATGCTGTCTCACTGCCCTACTCCTGTGGCACGAGGGCTGGCAGAGGGTACCAGAGGGACTGAAGACGTAAAAATGAGCAAGTCGGAGAAAGAGGTCAGAGGCGAAGGAAAGAGGGCAGCTGAGCCAGCCACCAGCCTTTGTCCCCCGGCTTTGGGGAGGTGCATTTCCTGATGCTGAGCACCAAGGCAAAGCTCCAGTTCTTTGGCAGACATGCACGGCCGCTGGGTTTAGCCACTTGCCAACTTGGGGGGATCCCAAGAGACCCCGTTCTCAAAGAGCAGGGATCAGAGCAGCAGCAGTGCCCTAAGGCGGATCCTGGGAGGGGAGGACACACCCAGGACTGGACTGCCTAGACAAAGACTGAAAAGGCAGAAATTGCTCACATAGCTGCAAAAACCCCACAGCACTGGAAGTACCCCCCACCCCCACCGGGCATGGGAGATCTCCTGACTTTCACACACCAGCAAACCCAGCTCTCCTACGTGGTCAGGGACAGCACCAGACAGACAGCCCTGCCCCAGCCCACGCTGCCACTAGACTGCCAGAAGAGGCAGGAAAGCCCAAGCTCCACAGCTTCCCCCTGCAGCGAGGGGAGGGGCGGGAGGGGGAATAGCGCTGGGAACGTTAGCGTGCAGAATGCACCCGTTTACGTGCACCAAGCAAATATCACCTGCTCACAGGTCCCTGTGTTCATTCGAGATTCAGATGACGGCCAGCATGCTGCCTGGAGAGGGACCTCCACTCCCCATCCTCTGACAAATACCCAACCTGTCTCTCAAGGTGACACCTTGGAAATGCAGGGATGTATTTATTACATCCTTCTCACTCCTCTTCCTCTTATTAGAGCTTAAACTCTTTCCCCATCATCTGCCGTTCACAAGTAATATTTTAAAGAAGGAAGTGACAGCTTCCCTTTGATCAGCCCTCCAGAAACCCCGTCAATTCAGGCGCTGGAAATGAGGAGAATTCATAATTCTGACTCGGGATGGACTCTTGACCCCTGGCCGCACCCCAGGGACTGTCAGCTCTGGCAAGCACGTGCCCCTGACTGTCGATCCCATTCATGTTCTGTCCCCTCTTCCAGCACGGCAGGCTCAGGTTGGCTTTTAAAGTCATGCCTGGCTCAGCCAGGGAGTTCTTACCGAATTATCTTCAACCCCGTATATCAGGGAGCATTTATACAGCTGTCCTTCCTGACAGAAGACAAGGCTGTTGTGGAGAAACTAAATGAATTCTTTACATCAGTCTTCACTGCAGAGGATATGGGGGAGATTCCCACCCCAGTCATTGTTTTTACGTAACAAATCTGAGAAATGGTCCCAAATTGAGATGTCCAGCACAGGAAATTTTGGAACCAACGGATATTGCTGTTTAATTTAACTCACCAAGACCAGGTGGTGTCTACCCAAGAGTTCTGAAGAAACTCAAATGTGAAATTGCAGAAGTACTAAACTGTGGTATGCAACCTATCAATTAAATCAGTCTCTGTACCAGATGAGTGGAGAATAACTAATTATCATGCCAATTTTTAAAAAAGGTTCCAGAGCTGATCCTGGCAATTACAGGCTGATAAGCCTAACTTCAGTTCCCAGCAAACTGACAAACTATAGTAAGGAACAAAATTATTGGACACATAGATGAACATGATTTGTTGGGGAAGAGTCAGGACAGCTTTCATAAAGGAAAATCATGCCTCACTAATCTAATAGAATTTTTGAGGATCTCAGCAAGAATGTGGACAAAGGTGATCCAATTGATATAGCACAGTGGTTTTCAACCTGTTGTCCACAGACCCCTGGGAGTCCGCAGACTATATCTAAGATTTCCAGAGCGGTCTGCACCTCCAGTCAAACAATTTTAGGGGTATGCTAATGAAAAAAAGGTTGAAACCATTGATACAGTGTACTTAGACTTTCAAAAAGCCTTTAACATGGTCCTTTGAAGACTTTCAAGCAAAGCAAGCAGTCATGGGATAAGAGGAAGGAGCAATTATGGATCAATAGCTGGCTAAAAGATAGGAAACAAAGGGCAGGAATAAACAGTCAAGTTTTCACAACAGGGAGAGGTAAACAGCAGGGTCCCCCAAGGATCTGTACTGGGACCAGTGCTGTTCAAAATATTCATAAATGATCTGGAACAGCGGGTGAACAGTGAGGTGGCAAAATTTGCAGACAATACAAAATTACTCAAAATAGCTAAGTCCAAAGTTGACTGCAAAGAGTTACAAAGGGATCTCACTAAACTGGGTGAGTGGGCAATAAAATGGCAGATGAAATTCAAATGTTGACAAATGCAAAAAAATGCATATTAGAATAAAAAATCCCAACTACAAATATAAAATTAAGGGGTCTAAATTAGCTGTTACACTTCAAGAAAGATCTTGGAGTCAATGTGGATAGTTCTCTGGAAACATCTGCTCAATGTGCAGCGGCAGTCAAAAAAGCAAACAGAATGTTAGGAAGCATTAGGAAAGGGATAGATAAGACAGAAAATATCATACTGCCACTATATAAATCCATTGTACGCCCACGCCTTGAATACCGAGTGCCATTCCGGTCACCCAATCTCAAAAAATATGTTAGAATTGGAAAAGACGCAGAGAAGGGCATCAAAAATGATGAAGGGTATGGAACAGCTTCCATATGAGGACAGATTAAAAAGACTGGGACTGTAAACCTTAGAAAAGAGAAGACTAAGAGGGTGTACAATTGAGGTCTGTAAAATCATGAACGGTATGGAGAAAGTGAATAAGGGTGGGTTATTTACCCCTGCACATAACACAAACTACGGGTAACACAAGAACTAGGGGTCACCAAATGAAATTAAGAGGCAGCAGGTTTAAAACAAACAAAAGGAAGTTCTTCTTCACTCAGCGCACAGTCAACCTGTAGAACTCCTTGCCAGAGGATGTTGTGAAGGCCAAGACTATAACAGGGTTCAGAAAAGAACTAGATAAGTTCATGGAGGACAGGTCCATCAATGGCTATTAGCCAAGATGGTCAGGGATGCAACCTCATGCTCTGGGCGTCCCTAAACCTCTAACTGCCAGAAGCGGAGACTGGACAACAGGGGAGGAATCACTGGAAATTGCTTCAGAGGGAGTGAACAGAACAGGGCACCTGGCACTGGAATGGTCAGACACAGGATACTGGGCTAGATGGGCCATTGGTCTGACCCAGTATGGCCATTCTTATATTCTCACTATTAGACCTCCTAGGTCAGTATCTGAGTGTCATTTACCATCCCTACACAGAGCATCACATTATTATACCTCCTTACTGCTGGATTTAAAAGCAGTTTCCTAGTCCCGTATTTCTATCCTGCCCCTCCCCCTCCTTGGAGACATCTGCCCCACTGCCAAATACAGATCCCTTTTATCCTTTCCACCTCCTTCAGCACAGGGGGAAAGGACTTAAGATCACCACAAGGATCTGATTTCTCAATTGCCTGCTCATCTGGAGACTGGCAAATGTCCAGAGCCCAAGGGACAAGCCCCAGATTTATGACCAACGTGGATGAGGAGAACATAGAAGCATTAGTGAATCTATTTAAAAACTCATTGGAAAGAGACAGACAGTGATGGATTGGCATGACCAGGTAACACCCTAGTCTCTAGGAGGGAGTCGGAAAGAGCTAGGAAACAGCTGGCTTTGGGAAGGGGAGATCTGGGTCGGGAGGATTTCAATGAGGACAGACAGGTGTGACTTAAACACAGCGCCTGAGGCTATTCACCAGAGTGGTGATCACCAAGCACAGGCAGGGGGACCCTGGGGGGACAGGAGAGGGACGCTTGGCTGAGATAGCAAAGGCAGAAGGTGCCCAACAGCACTTCCGGGCTGGGAGGGGGAGGCTGAGCTCCAATGCCGAGGGGAAGAGGAGAGGCTCTGGAAGGGAAATGTAACAGATATTGCAGCCACATGCAGTACCTGTCAGGATCATATTGTATCATATTTAAAGCATGAAAACCTCCCAAGGCCACTACACTGAGATGGCCCAGGCAGTACAAGCTGTACAATAGTCATAGCTCTGATGTGCAGGTGTGTCCCCCTGGCTCACTGGGGTTGGGGTGTTCCTGCAGAATCTGGATTTGCTATGGGGTGATTCATGCAAAATCCCAAGGCAGTGCATGGAAGGGAGCTGTGCAGCCTGAAAACCTGGGTTGGATGGGAGTGGATCAGGGTCCTTGCCCAGAGGCAAGTGACAGGGGGAAGAGAGGGGCAGTTTACCCCCAAAACTGAGACAGGAAGATCATTCACCAGGGCTCAGGCAGATCCTGGGGAGTCTTGGGCCACCTCACACTGAAGACAGTGTGGCTCCTGTCTCCCTTCCTTCTCCTCTTTCAGCGTTTTTCCCTCCCTCTTTGTTATTCCTTTCAGCTCACACCGGCACCTGGGCAGTAGGTAACTCCCCTGCAGATCACTCAGCAGCAATCCCCTGCCGGGGCTGACCAGAGGCTTAATGACTCCTCCTGCCTTTGTGGGGAACATGCACATCCCCCCAGGTCTGCCTCTGACCCCCACCCCACTCATCTCGAGACACCCCTCCCCCCATGCTGCGGGAACTCACTAATAACCCCCATGCCCCTCTTGGACACAGTGCTGACAAACCCATGCCAGGATCAGATGTCCCCACAGCCCTGCCCTAGGGTGGTCACTAACATTTGTTCAGATGCCTCTGCACTCCAAGGCCTCCTGAACAACCCAGTCCCAGGCCAGCAGTGAGCCAGGCATGGCAGCACGCTGTCAGCAGAGACAGCCGCAAGCAGGCTGGGGGTAGGCTGCTGCCAGGGAAGGAATCAGAGCCCTCCTTTGGTAATGTCACAGAAGTGAAAGAATGCTAGCAAGCAGGGATTTTGTTTCCTCTGCTGCCCTCAAGTCTTGAGATGCCTGGTCCCCAGGCCAGCGATGGCCATTTCAGAGGAAAGGGTATCAAACTGCAGCCCCAGGGCAGGGTCTCCAGCAGCCCTTTGGGAACAAAGGGGGAAGCACAGAACTACAAACAGCACCTGCAGCCTGGGCAGAGACCGGAGCAGCACGCTGGGCTCTGCATCCCCGGGTGGGACTCTGCTCAGACTGATGCCTGTCCCAGGGAGGAGCAGACACAGCCTGGAAGGACTAATCCCTGCAGCCCTCCAAGTCGGGCCTACCC
This sequence comes from Natator depressus, assembly GCF_965152275.1. NCBI lineage: Eukaryota > Metazoa > Chordata > Testudines > Cheloniidae > Natator > Natator depressus. The sequence goes on from NC_134247.1 coordinate 1,691,139, forward strand.
TGTCACAGAGAGGCCCCGCTGCCAGGCTGCAGGTCCCTGCATCCCATGCATTAATTAACATTCCACGTGTAAAGCCGGGGTTGTAATTACTGCAAGTGATTAACAGGCTGAAGGTAGCCTGTCTCCAAGGAGCAGATTAAGAGAGGCGCCCTCCAGCTCCTACTCTCACCTCAGCACCATCGATGCATTTTAAACAGGGACCCAATGCCCCCGACAGCCTGTGATTAATGGGCAGGCTGAGGAGTAAGGATGTGCCGGTAGCATCTGCCTCCAGGTGCCCCCTCTTGGTGCTCCCCCTCTGGGTGGGGTGGCGGGGGGCGGGGGGGGGGGAGCGCTCAGGCAGCCAGGGTTTATGTGAACAAAGGCCAATTCCAGAGGAAGGCAGAAGAATGGCTAAAAATCAGCACTAAGGGGCTGGCAACACTCAGGGCCCGGGGAAGGTGGCCAGCAAATCGGGCCATTGCTGCTCTGCCCATGGCACAAACCCAGCTCCACTCCCCTGGTAGCTCTGTGCTCCCATCACAGGGTTCTTGCTCAGGGACCACAACACCTCCCCACCCCCAGTGCCTACCCCTGATCCGTGCAATGGAAGGGATGGGATATACCGGGGGCCTGGTTTGCTCTCTCCTGTGCTTGTCGTCCACCTTCTATTACAGATGAGCAACAACAGAGGAGCTGACTGAGCCCTGGGCCCCTGGGAAGAATGGGGTGTGAGGGACGAACATGCGGAGGCCTGGAGACAGAGAAGGGTCGCCATGCAGATGGCGAGTGGCAGAGATGGAGGCCACACTGGAAGATCCCTGACTAGTGGTTCTTTCCCTCTAACACTGAGCATGCCATGCTGGAAGGGAAGGGCTGTCGCGGGACTAGCCCACTCAGTCCATGCACTGGGCATGAGGAAATCAGTGCAGGACGCCTACTAGCCTCCTACATGCTCCTCCAGACATGCCGTTACGTCGCAGCGGGGCAATGCGTCATGGAAGGCAGAGCGCATTCTCCAGCTGGCACCAAGTCCCGGGATTGGGACTGATCTCCAGAGCCCGGCTCTCTGGTCAGTGAGCTCCAGCACCGGAGCTGGAGCAGGGAGCGGATGTGCACTCAAGCAGCTCTGAGGTTATATCTATTCCTCCAGTCCATGGTGCTCAGCGAGCAGATTTGCAGGCTGCTGCTCAAATAGCGTTCTTCAACCGTGGTTTAAACGTGATTCTCAACAGTCCGAATACATCCCCACCTCTCAGCTATGTGAGGCTCCTTTTCTCAGGAGAGTCAGCCCTTCCCAACTCCCCTACCTTTCACCGAGCTTTCCCAGACACACAGAGCAGGCAAGGCTGAAGGCGTGTCCCCCCAGACCACCTTTCAGGCCTTCCCCATATGTCATGAAGGAGCAAGATCAGCCCCCAATCCCTTCAGGAGACACACAGAGACCTGCTGAAGCTTCCCGCAAACTCTGGCTGAAAGCAGCCCTGCTTCTGTTCCTCCCCCACACATAAAGAGGGGGATCAGCCTGCTCCACTTCCAATCCTGAAGCCAGATTCTTCCCCAGGGAATACACAGCCATTTCCACGGCAACTAACAGGCAGAGAGAAGGAGCTCTGCTCTGCTCTCTAATCCCACCACCAAACCGCCGCGCAGAGGACAGGGAGGGATGGGGATGCAGAACTGGCTGCTCCCTTTGAAAGAAGGCACAAGATCCACATCCTGAGGAGCTGGCTGCAAACACAGCCATACTGAGCTGAGCTCTGGGGCTGGTCCTCCCCCTCTACCTACCCCATGCCCACAGAGTGCCACACGTACCACTGGTGGGATGCGAGCGTGGCCGCCCAGCCATTCACTTCACAGCAGCTCTTTAAGATGGTACATGAGCCAATCCAGTTTGGGAGCTGCTGTTCTCAGTCAGACACGGCTGCGGCAAAGAGACACTCTGGGCCGGTTGATGGGAGTGAAGCTGGGAGAGCCGGCATGCACAGAGGGGTCCACAGGAATAAGGGGGTCCCGCCCCAGCCTGACTCCAGCCCAGGGGCGCTGCTCCTGTTTGCTGCCTGTGGTCTCCCTCCATCTATCCCAAGAAGTGGGACATGGAGTCAAAAGGGGGAAGGAAATCCAGAGCAGCTCTGATGAGGAGGTGGACTCATGCGCACGCGCGCACACACACACACACACACACACACACGCATGTACACCCCACGCAGCTGCTCTCTCACCATCCAGGGGAGAGCGGGACAGAGGCTAGAAAGCGTTCCCTTTGCTGTAGCCATGAGCCACCCCTCCCAATGTCATAACTTCCTTGTAAGTCTGGGGGTCTTTGTCCAATATACAGGCTCCAGAAGGGGGGCAGGGCAGGTCTGAGGCCCCTGGACATTTGCTGCCTCTGAGCCAGGCCATTATTGCAAAAGAAACAAGAAAACTCTACAGTCATTCCAAGGTTGTCTCCCCCCTTCAACACACACACTCACTCACTCCCTTTTTGGGTAAAAAAGTATGCAAGAACTTCCCACTTCCAAAATGCTCAATTCTCCTCACACTCCCTCCCACCTTCCAATCCCATCCCTTTCCCGCACACAGCCACCCTCCCCACAGGCTGCCTGTCCAAGGTCTGCCTGCCCCGATCTGCACCGTGCGGAGGGGGAGCAGCCAGCAGGAGCAAGGCCAAGGAGACTCCAATAATTACAAGGAGATAAGGCTATCAGCTGTAATTAACCACTACCCAAGGCAGACCGCTTGGCTGCAGAGACTTTCTTCCTTCTTTTCCCCAAGACTGCAAAATAAATTATCCTGCAAAGTTAGCAGGGGCTGAGCTATGGAAACAATTAAACAAAATTAAATCTAATTCATTTATACTCTGAGCACAAAGTGGATAATGTGGGGTTTTTTCCTCTCTCTCTCTCCTCTCTTCGCCTTGGTGTTAGAGGACTATTATGGGAAATTAATCATGGGGAAAAGCAATGAACGTGATCTATCTCTCTTTAAAAGTGCACTGAAGTGATTATATAAAAATCTATTAGAGGGGCCAGGAAATTTAAGAGTGACACCATTTAAAAGGAAGAGGGAGACTGGGCTAGCAGCAAAGGGGATTGATTTCTTAACTGACAGATTCTTGAACAAAGACCTGGGGAGCACACAGGGTTGATGAACTGGTCTCGCTGGGATGTGGAGATTCATGGGTAAGAGAGTTTGAGAGAGTGTGGCCAGTCCTCCGGGAAGTCAGTTCATGGAACAAAACCCCCCAGTTTGCAATCCCGGCTCATGAGGAGCCCGTGCATTAACAAAAGGTGCCACAGGACAAAACTGGAGGACACCAGCAGATCCATGAGGTAGCAGCGCAGCACTGTCATAGCAGGGGGCTGCGGGTTAGGTCTGAGGGGCATTGGCACAGCTGGGTGTGGCAGGAGCCCACGGCTGGAACAGCAACAGCAGCTGAGCGTCAGGCGTGAGGGACATCAGAGCTGTGTGGGAGCCCAGGATTGCAACTGCCTGCGCTGTGCCTGGTTCTGGGCACTCATAAGCCCCTTGGCTAGGTTAACACACATCCAACTCAAGCACAGCTGAAAAACAATACCGAGCAGGGCCTGGCAGCCTTCCACATGGGCAAAGTTCTGACGGGAAGCCCCAGATCCCCAAGAGGGAAGCTCCATCCACTCAGAGCAGTGGGATGGGAGGGGGCAGCTTGGCACTGACTCAGTCCTGACCACAGCAAACGTCTTGGCAACCATGATGCTCCCAGGGAGCAGAAGAGACACTGTCACTCTGCAAACCAGCCGCCCTAACTGAGACAGCCAGCAGGCCCAGGGGGCAAGGACTGTGTTACATGGGGCCACGAGACGGAGCCCGAGACACAGCAGCCAGCAGAGAAGGTTCAAAGCACCAATGCTGATGCTCTACAGATGGCCAAGTACAGAACCTCGGGCAGGGCAGGGGATTTTCTGATGGCCGACTGTGCCACTCCGGCAGGGGCCGCGAGACTCCCCAAAGCAATGGAGTCTAGCTGGGCTGCAATTGTCAGCAGAGCTCAGCCATACGCATGTGAGAGCAGGGACTGGGAGAGCTGCCCCAAAACCAGAGCCCTCCACCCCACTAGCGCCCCACAGAGGGCAATGGGATGGCATGCACAACTGGGAGTCAGCACTCTCAGGGCTACTCCTGCCACTGCCTCCGGCAAGCCGCCTCAGCTCCGCACTCTGTGTAATGGGGTCAGCTCACCCGGCATACAGTGGCACAGCTGGCGTCTGTGTAGGTCCGTGTCATGAACATACAGCTACGGGTATCACAAAATCCCTCCTTTACCTGTAAAGGGTTAAGAAGCTCAGATAACCTGGTTGGCACCTGACCAAAAGGACCAATAAGGGGAGAAGATACTTTCAAATCTGTGGGGGGAAGGTTTTTGCTTTGTCTCTTTGTGTGTGTTCTCTCTGAGACAAAGAGAGAGACCAAGCAAGTAATCTACCTCCTACTGAATGATACACCCAATTTACAGAAATAGTAAGTAATAGCAAGGAAATGCGTTAGAGTATCTTTTGTTTTAGCTTGTGAATTTTCCCTGTGCTAAGAGGGAGGTTTATCCCTGTTTTTGTAACTTTAAAGTTTTGCCTAGAGGGGAATCCTCTGTGTTTTGAATCTTATTACCCTGTAAAATTACCTTCCATCCTGATTTTACAGAGGTCGGTCTTCTACTTTTTTTCTCTTTATTATAAAGTTCTGTTTTTTAAGAATCTGACTGGGGGAGGGATAGTGCAGTGGTTTGAGCATTGGCCTGCTAAACCCAGGGTTGTGAGCTCAATCCTTGAGGGGGCCATTTAGCGATCAGGGCAAAAATTGGAGATTGGTCCTGCTTTGAGCAGGGGGTTGGACTAGATGACCTCCTGAGGTCCCTTCCAACCCTATGATTCTATGACTAGTTTTTAGTGTCCTAGAAAACCAAGGGTCTGGTCTGTGCTCACCTGGTTTACCTATTTTGTTGGTAGATTATTCTCAAGATTCCCCAGGAAAGGGGGTGAAGGGGCTTGGGGGGATATTTTAGGGAAACAGGAACTCCAAGTGGTCCTTTTCCTGAATCTTTGTCTAACTCACTTAGTGGTGGCAGCAGTACCCATCCAAGGACAAGGAAGGATTTTTACCTTGGGGAAGTTTTTAACCTAAGCTGGTAGAAATAAGCTTAGGGGGTCTTTCATGCTGGTCCCCAAATCTGTACCCTAGAGTTCAGAGTGCGAAGGGAACCTTGAAAGTCCATGAGGTCCCTATCGCATGGTGCAGACATGCAGGGGTTAACTGGTCTTGTCAAAGGCTTGCACTCCCTTCCCTCCCACTAGGAATCCCACAGCATATCCCCTCCAGGTACACACAGACCCTTCTTAATGTCTTCTGAGCTGCAGACCCGGGAGCCTCCTGCCTGTCACCAAGAACCCCTTAACGGACACAGGGAAGGGACACCAAGGTACCAAACCACTGTCATGCTGGGCACCTGATCTGTAGGCTGGAAGCCAAGGGTTTAGCATGAGCTACACACTGCAAGGGGAGCACAGAGTGCAGAGACTGACCTCTGGGGCCAGCGGGTTAGAGCTCAGACAGTTCCTGCTCAGCTCCCAGGCTGGATTTTAATGCACTCCAGCTACAAAACAATCTCTGTCGGCAGAGACCAGATGCACAAGGGGCCTGCGCTTCTTTTGTCACCTTGTTTTCAGCAGCATCTGCTTGCTCTACCGCTGCTGTGAAGCCTGCAGTGTGACAGCGGAGGGGTGTTACTTAACAGTAACAAGTCACCGGGCCCAGATGGCATTCACCCAAGAGTTCTGAAAGAACACAAATGTGAAATTGCAGAACTATTAACTATAGTTTGCAACCTGTCCTTCAAATCAGCTTCTGTACCCAATGACTGGAAGATAGCTAATGTAACGCCAATATTTAAGAAGGGCTCTAGAGGTGATCCTGGCAATTACAGACCGGTACGTCTTAACATCAGTACCAGGCAAATTAGTTGAAACAATAGTAAAAATTGTCAGACACACAGAAGAACATAAATGTTGCGCAAAAGTCAACATGGCTTCTGTAAAGGGAGATCATGTCTTACTAATCTATTAGAGTTCTTTGAGGGGGTCAACAACCAAGTGGACAAGGGGGATCCAGTGGACATAGTGTACTTAGATTTCCAGAAAGCCTTTGACAAGGTCCCTCACCAAAGGCTCTTACGTAAATTAAGTTGTCATGGGATGAGAGGGAAGATCCTTTCATGGATTGAGAACTGGTTAAAAGACAGGGAACAAAGGGTAGGAATAAATGGTAAATTTTCAGAATGGAGAGGGGTAACTAGAGGTGTTCCCCAAGAGTCAGTCCTAGGACCAATCCTATTCAACTTATTCATAAATGATCTGGAGAAAGGGGTAAACAGTGAGGTGGCAAAGTTTGCAGATGATACTAAACTGCTCAAGATAGTTAAGACCAAAGCAGACTGCGAAGAACTTCAAAAAGATCTCACAAAACTAAGTGATTGGGCAACAAAATGGCAAATGAAATTTAATGTGGATAAATGTAAAGTAATGCCCAATGGAAAAAATAACCCCAACTATACATACAATGTTAGGATATAGATATTCAGGCCTGTCTGTAAAGGCCTGTACTTTAAGAATTTAGGGGTATTCTTATTACTTGGCTAGTTAGAGGTATAAAAGAAAGAATCAAAATCACTGTCTGCTGGTGTAAGGGCCTTCTCTTACTGTGACAGTTTGAGGCCCTGTGCTTAGGCTAAGGCCTTTGGCTAAGCAGCAGAGGCAGCCATAAGCCAGGAAGCGAACAGTCACATCCTCACATTCCAAACTAGTCACACTGAAAGAAGGTGCTTTTGGGCTGTGCTGAACACAATCCTGTCCTGATAATTCCTATCACCTCCAGAGAAAGGGAAGTGCCTAGAAAATGTAAAAGGAAACTTAGTTTGATAGCATCCTGTCTGGCAAGAACTCACTTATCAATAGCTGGGATGTGAAATCCTCACTTCTGTATTGTTTTGTCATTATAGTTCCCACTTTGCTATTGTTTGCCTGTACAATCTCTGTCTGGTTCTGTGATTGCTTCTGTCTGCTGTATAATTAATTTTGCTGGGTGTAATCTAATTAAGGTGGTGGGATATAATTGGTTAGCTAATCATGTTACAATATGTTAGGATTGGTTAGTTAAATTTCAGTAGAATGATTGGTTAAGGTATAGCTAAGAATATTACTATATAAATTAGGGGCAAACAGGAAGTAAGTTGGGATTCGAAAATAAGGAAAAAGTAACTTGTATTTAAGCTTGCGGGAAGTTCACCCCAATAAACATCGAATTGTTTGCACCTTCGGACTTCGGGTATTGTTGCTCTCTGTTCATGCGAGAAGGACCAGGGAAGTGGGAGAGTGAAGGAATAAGCTCTCTAACATACAATATGATGGGGGCTAATTTAGCTACAACTAATCAGGAGAAAGATCTTGGAGTCATTGTGGATAGCTCTCTGAAGACATCCATGCAGTGTGCAGCGGCAGTCAAAAAGCAAATGGGATGTTAGGAATCATTAAAAAAGGGATAGAGAATAAGATGGAGAATATCTTATTGCCCTTATATAAACCCATGGTACGCCCACATCTTGAATACTGACAGGTTTCAGAGTAGCAGCCGTGTTAGTCTGTATTCGCAAAAAGAAAAGGAGTACTTGTGGCACCTTAGAAAACCACTGAATGCATCCGATGAAGTGAGCTGTAGCTCACGAAAGCTCATGCTCAAATAAATTTGTTAGTCTCTAACGTGCCACAAGTACTCCTTTTCTTATCTTGAATTCTGCATACAGATGTGGTTCCCTCATCTCAAAAAAGATATACTGGCATTAGAAAAGATTCAGAAAAGGGCAACTAAAATGATTAGGGGTTTGGAACGGGTCCCATATGAGGAGAGATTAAAGAGGCTAGGACTTTTCATCTTGGAAAAGAGGAGACTAAAGGGGGATATGACTGAGGTCTATAAAATCATGAGTGGTGTGGAGAAAGTGAATAAGGAAAAGTTATTTACTTGTTCCCATAATATAAGAACTAGGGGCCACCCAATGAAATTAATGCGCAGCAGGTTTAAAACAAATAAAAGGAAGTTCTTCTTCACTCAGCGCACAGTCAACCTGTGGAACTCCTTGCCAGAGGAGGTTGTGAAGGCTAGGACTATAACAGGTTTAAACTTTAAAGGGTTTAAAAGAAAACTGGATAAATTCATGGAGGTTATGTCCATTAATGGCTATTAGCCAGGATGGGTAAGGAATGGTGTCCCTAGCCTCTGTTTGCCAGAGGGTGGAGATGGATGGCAGGAGAGAGATCACTAGATCATTACCTGGTCGGTTCACTCCCTCTGGGACACCTGGCATTGGCCACTGTCAGCAGACAGGATACTGGGCTGGATGGACCTTTGGTCTGACCCAGTATGGCCGTTCTTATGTAGGGGTGAAGGGAGGGGAAGGATCTCGTACCTCTGCAGACTGTCACCTGCAGCCCAAGTCTCTGACCCTGCTTGGGCCTGCTCCCAAACCAGCCCTGGGGGCCAACAGGGTGGGGAAGACCCATAAATGGTTCACTCAGGTTCTGGTGGTTCTACAATCCATGGGGAGGGCCCAAGCTCTCCCTGAACTGAGAGCTGGGAGAGGAGGCTGGAGAGACCAAGCTTTGGGACAGACAATGTTCCTGGATCCATACTGGCCATGGTTCTGTCTTTTCCCCCTCCAGTCCCAGCCCCAGAGCTCTGCAGCAGAGTGGGGAGCAGAAAGGACATGTGTTCAGCGGGGGATTCAGCATCACAGAGCTCACCGGCTCCCCCTCCTCAGCCAAACTCCAGTTCACAGTGGCCAGGGCTACAGACCCCAATCAATCAATCATGATAATTGCAAATGAACATTACTGCGTCTCCAATAAAACCCTGGCTCTTCCTCACCCTGCAGCTCCCCCAGCCAGACTGGCTGGGTAAGGAAGAAGCTGCCTGCTACCGCTGGCCCTGGAGCACACACTCGGCTCTGTTTAAAGCCTGTGATAAACCCTTTGCCGAGGCAGACTCCGCCATAAATTCCAGTTCACAGTGGCACTGTCCCTGGCCAGCCTGACACTTTAATGAGATCATCAATTCCAGAGGAACCTGCTGCTGCTGGGGCTGGAATCCAAGGGAGAGCAGACTCCAGCCCTGGCATGCACTAGAATTGAGGGATGCACCCTGTGCCAAGCCCAGCTAGAGGGGAGGGCACGCTGGGGAGTTCTGGCTAGTCCCCCACTCCCCACTGATGTCTGATCTGCCATGTCCTCCAATGGAGGAGAGAGAGAAACATCTTGTACCCTCCTCCCTGGGATCTGATCGCCAGCCAGTTGTTGGGGCACAACGGAAATGCTCTGTACAAGGCATAGTTCAGTCCTTGCATAAGCAGGTGCAGGTCCCAACTCCTCCATACGCCAGGCCTGAACTTGGCACATGAAACCGTGAAACCCTCCCAACTCAAAGGGGAAGGACTCCCTCCTCAGCAGCAACATCTGGGGCAGGGGCTTACTACCCATTCGCCCATTTGTTATCTTGTAACCTCAGGGTGGCCCTGCAAGTGGCTGCGGCCTCAGTTTCCCTCTTCTGTATTCCCCAGTGACTCCTGCAAGCTTTCCAAGAATAAATAGCCCTTGCGCGGTTAATTGATTACCAAAAAGCCCTGTGCACATTGTGACACTGTATGGAATACGCTGGACACTTTATTATTATTGTTGACACCAATATTATAAAATTGCAAGGAATCTGACCAGATATGCCGTGTGAGGTATCTATGAAAATGTTATGATTTGCCAAGTATGATAATCTTGTTTATATGTTTGTATCACCTTTGTACTATGAGTTATGGATATGTAGGGTATATCTGTATCTCCAAACTTGTGCTGTGTTTCTGGGCGACACTCCTAGATAGATTGTCAGCACTGCCTAGCCAGTTTGATGGCCCATTTCTACAATGAACCCATTGAAAAGGCCAGGGGCTGCACCTTATGACTCAGCAAGGCATGCTGGGGCAGGCCTATGGACAGAACTCTACAGCTTTCCAAGCCATGTGCTGTAAATTGTATTTGCGACATAGGAAGTACAAGCCACATGGCAAAAGGAATATAAAGGGCAGCTGCATCATCTCCATTTTCTCTTCAATCCTGCTATTTACCTAGAGTGACTTCTCTACAAACTGAAGCTCTGAACAAAGGACTGAATGACCCATACAAGCGGTGGATCTGTTCTAGAGGACTTTCAAGCCAGCAAACTCACCAATAATGCTAAGAACCTGATCTATGGACTTTGATAGTCTCTGTATGTATGTGACTGCTTTACCATCTCTCCTCCTTTTCTTTTCTAACAAACCTTTAGTTTTCGTTACTAAAGGACTGGCTGGCAGCTTGGTATTTGGGGTAAGATCCAAACTCATGTTGACCTGGTAACGTGGCTGACCCTTTGGGGTCAGAATAACATTTTGTATATGTGAGCAAAGTTTTAAAATAATTTCTCACTGTACTGGACCTACGTGCTGACTGGGAGCCAGAGAACTGGAATGCAATAAGGGGGCTGTGCGATTCCCCTTTTTTTGGTTTGTTTTTTGCTTCTTGATAACCGAGGGATCAGAAGCACAGTTTGTCACTGGTTGGGGAGTTTAACTTCAGTGTTACCCACCAGTCTTGGGAGTATCTGCTCTCCTTTTTGCAGGCTGCCCTGACCTTGGCATCTCCAGTGAGGACTACCGTGGGTCACACACAAATAACCACCAACGTCCCACAACCCTAATCCAGAATTCGCCAGCACAATCCACAAAGTACATTCAACCTTTCAACTCCCAACAGTCTCATCAACTCACCCAGTTCAGCCCCATCCCCTCTCACCACCGCCACGCTCCCCGGCATGGCTCCGGCCTGCCCCGCCACAGCCAGGCTCTCTGGCCTAGCTCTGGCCTCTCTCACACCCCACGCAGCCCCTCTAGCTGGGCTGCTCCTCTGCCCATTTCATTCTCCGGTCTGGTCCTAGCTCTCACCCAGAGGCATCAGCGCACTCACCTGTCCATCATTCCCCAGCCTTCAGCCCTCTACAGCCCCAACGAGTCAGCAGGTACCTCCCTCTGCAGCCCCAACGAGCCAGCAGGTACCTCCCTCTGCAGCCCCAACGAGCCAGCAGGTACCTCCCTCTGCAGCTCTCAGCCTTCAGCCCGCTCTGGCCTGGGCAAGTTTGTGGGTGACCCCCCAACTGCCTTGCTGCCTCCTGCTTTCACCAGCCTCCCCTGACTCCACGGCTCAGCAGGGGCCCTCGCCACTCCCTCCTTCAGGGCAGCCCAGCCCAGCCCTGCTCTGAGGGGTCTTCTGACTCTCTCTCTCCTCTCCAGAATATCCCTTAACTTTGGGCTGCCTCTCCCTTGTAACTCCCAGGGCAGCCCTGCCTCCTCATTGAACCAAAGTAGGGTGCCCCTGGACTGGAACGAGGGTGCTGGGCCCCTTAAGGGACATCAAGCTAGGGCAGTGTGTCCCTAAACTTCTCCACTGATGGCTAAAAATGAAGCCCCCAGCTCAGCCCCCAGCTGGGGAGATATGGCCCCATGGGGCACAAGGGCTGGGAGACTCCTCAGGCTCAGGTGCACTGTTTGGGATGCTTCGTGAGCCCCTGGAAATGCCTCCCCTGCCAAAGAGAGATCTGACCACAGCATCATGCCTGAGGCACAAAACATGGTGTCACTCTCCCCTTACATGCTTCCATACGCGTGAATGCGTCATTCCTCGTTCCGAAGAAGGGAACTGCCCGGCATTTGTCCCAAACACCCGCCCTTTTAGCGCAGTGAAGGAAGGAGACAGCTGCTTTGGGCAAAGCTAAGGGCAAGTTCCCAGGAGTCAGAGGACCTGAGCCTTCCCTCACTCCACAGTTTCACACCAGCGCAGCTCCAATGGAGTTATTCCAGATTTACACCAGCGAGAGTGGTTCCAGAACGTGCCCCCTGCAGTGCCCTTGCAGACACCCCCACAAGGGGAAATCCCAGCACCTTGGGAGGGATCTCACACACACACACACACAGGTTTGCAGCAGACCATGTAATGGAACCGAAATCGAACCCCCCCCTTCCCCCGGCCCCCGCAACCCACTAACGAAGCCTCCTGCTGTGATCCATAGTTAGCCTGTGGGTTCAGGTAAACCATTACGTCAATCCCTGAGGATCTGCAGAGCTGCCTCCTCCTGGCTTCGGGCAGAGTAGCACCGTATGGTCACAGGCCTGCCAGCAGGGTACTCAGGAGGGGACAGGTTCTTGCTTTAACCCACAGGTTTAACACACACAATGGTCTCTGGAGACTCAGGCTGCCTCGGCCCCTGAGCCCCGCAAACAAGACTCTGAGTTCTGTGCATGTGTGTTGGGGGCTTTTCCAGGTGAGACTTTTAAAACCATGCCCTGCTTCCACCAATATTAGCCCTTTATATAGCAGTGGGATTTCCCCATAGACTACCCTGGGAGAAAGTTTCTCCTGCCTTCACTATTGGGTTGTGGCCCATTTAGTGCTGCCCTCCCACCCCCAACCACCAAGGTGCCTGCATTTCACACACCGACAGACACACAGACAGGAGCTTGGGAATGAAACAGGTCATGTGACAGTTAATTATTAACCTTTTACGACTGGGGAAATAAAATCTGGAAAGCCAAGATTCCATTGTAACAGTGGACTGAACACATTGTCCTTTGCACCAGGTCACTGAAGTTAGAGTAAAATGACTCCTTATTGTATATAATGGATTCATACCACTTCTCTGGAAGCGTATGAAAGGAAACAACACACCAGCAGGTTTATGAATGTACACAGCACAGCCTTCCAAGGCCATTATCCTAGAACCAATATTTACAAACACTCCATTTCTACATTAACATAGGCAAATGCCTTTATGTGAATTTAATGGAAGCTTCTCCTTCCCACCAGGCTAATGGAAACACAAAAGCACTCTCCCTCAGATGCATCCTTTCAATGGTTTTAAAAAGGTAAAAGAAAACCCTTTGATCTCAGCAGCCAGTTTGTTTAGTCCCACGGAGGGATTTAATTGACAAGGGATGTCCTTGAATACATGCAGAAATGTCCTCACTCCCCAGGAAGTCAGCCTCAAGTTATAAATCCACAGTGTGAAGGGTTTTTTTTGCTCCTCCAACAATGTGCCAGAACAATATGGTTCAAGGTCTGTTGCTTCAAGTTGAATGCACTGCAGCTGGAAATGAGCGTGGGACTCAGCAACTAGAGGTAGATGCTCCCAGCTATGGAGCAGGGCAAGAAATGTATCAGATTCACGGGGAAAGCACTCCCTTCTCACTCCCTGCATGGGGGGAATTTTCAGAGCTGAAGCTCCAGAGGACTTGGGTTGGGTGGTTTCCCTTTGGATTTGTTTCTAAAACACTCTTTGATAAATCTCCTAGCCCCCTGGAACTGTAACCTGCTCTCATCAGCCCAAGTGTTCTGTCGCACCAGACCTCAGAAATGAAGTCTCTGCAGACAAACTCAGGTCTGCCCTCATGCACAGCTTCCGACAGACACACAACATCCTGGAAAGTTTAGGCTCCCAACCTGCCAGACAGAACCTTCTGGCAGTCTACGGCCCTGTCCACAGTAGCCATCTCTGCAGTGGTGCAGCTAACCCAATACTTGCCCCATTTTACATGAGCCTGACTCATCAACACTAGGAGTAGCAGGGGTTAGCTACATGTGGGTAGTTATTCCAGGACAAAAAGCCCCAGTTCAGACAGACCCTGGGTGAGGAAGGAACATGGAGGCAGCCTTGCCTTCACGTCAGATCCGCCTAACAGCCCGTGAGGAGGCAGCTCTCTCTAGTGATTAATTCCTTTCATCCTGAACTGTGGGACTTCACCCATGCCCCTTACTCCACAGTACTGATCCAGAGCATCACGAACCCACGCACGGTATTCAACCTAAGGCAGGCAGGCAGATACAGCAGTGCCCCCTTCCTCCCCCAGAGCTGCTTTTCCCTTTGCTTCGCAGCAGGCTCCCACTGAGGCCCAGGGAGCGGGAGCACAGAGGGGGGGGGCCAGCGAGGAGCAGTGGCGACTCAGCTCTGCGACCTGGCTGTTCCAAATGGTGATTCCTGCCCCACAGCAAGCGACAGAAGAACTGGCCCTCACGGGCCGGGCTGCCTAGGAGCAAATAGCCTGACACTCACTGGTTCTTTCCAGGGGCTTTGCTCCCCCGCAGTTCCCCCTGGAGGCTGGGTATGTAGATCATGCTCCGCACTTGCACAGCGCTTCGTACCCCCAGACACGCTGTACAAACATGGGCCCAGCGGAGGCTGGCAATCATCATCTCCCTTGTACAGGCACAGAGCACTGCTGTGCTGAGAGAGGAGAAGGGCACGGGGAGCTGCCGCAACACAGCCACAGGGAAAGGCTGCTCCTGGGGCAAAGAGCGCTGCCGGGAACCACCCTGTGTGTTAGCAAGGCCCCCTGGGGCTGCACTAGGGGCAACACGTGCACTGCCTCTAGGACGAGAGCTCTCCTGCATTCTGCTGCTCCTGGCCTCCGGACAACCCTTACTGCCCCTGGATCCAGCTCCAGGAGCCACAGGCTGACCTTAAGTGATCTGCCCAAGGACACAGAGTGAATCAGTGGCAGAGATGGGATGAGAAGGCCAGCGTTCAGAGCTCCCATCGCCTTGCTCAGCCCACTGAGGCCTGAGCTCTGTAGGGCTGTCCCATCATGGGGGCCAGGCCAAACCTGTGCGCCAGGTCCCAATACCCAGAGCAAGGAGCCAAGCCCAGACAGCCACGGGAGACAGTAGTCACCACTGTAGACTCGCTGTGCAACTCCCCTGGGCCTCCTAGGCCCCTGTGGCAGAAACGGTCCTGCTTTAGCCACTGGAAATCTTAGGCAGTATGCGTATGCCTCACTCAGCCTACCCCGATAAAGAGGGGAAGCCGCTGGAGGGGGGTTACTAGCTTACAGGCCTGGGACACTGGAAAGCTCTCCTTGTCAAAATCCAGTGGGAGGAGATTACCTCCAGAGATGGGTCTGAAGCATGTTCCACCATCCCAGCAGCACATACTGGAGCAGCTCTCCGTGAATACCAGGCGCTCCCAGAGCGGAGCTTGACATGCATTAGGGGAGCACACTCCCAGCAGGGTGGATGGCCTTGGTGGGGCTCCAGGCTGGCCAGCTCTTGTCAGTACTGGCCCATAGAGTTCCAAGCAGGTGGCAGCACTGGGGATCTCCTGGTTACAAGCTGAAGATGCAGGGAGAGGCCTGAATGATTCCAGCCTGGAGCAGAAAGGAGAGGTGGAGAGTCCAACCCGCTCTCCCTGCTCCCCAGAGAGGACATGAGAGGAATGGCCTCCCTTAAAAGACTGTGCTCAGGACCAATTTAATGCAGGTTTCCCTTCAGAAAGGCATGAGATTTGGATGCTTTTCTTTGCTGGAGGCCAAGCTGGGCACAAAGAACCGGTGGGTTCAGGAATAAAAATCAGTGCGCACCAACCATAACTGGCCTCTTCTCACTTCTTATCCCTACAGCCTGCAAGCCTGGACAGCTGACTGGTCACAGCAGGTAGGGATGGGCCCAGAGCACGCCTACACGCACGCGCCACCCCACCCCAGCTGCCTTCCCATGTGCACAAGCCTGGACAGCTGACTGGTCACAGCGGGAGGAAATGGGCCCAGAGCACGCCTACACGCATGCGCCACCCCATCCCACCCCACTCCAGCTGCCATCCCATGTGCGCAAGCCTGGACAGCTGACTGGTCACAGCGGGAGGAAATGGGCCCAGAGCATGCCTACACGCATGCGCCACCCCATCCCACCCCACTCCAGCTGCCATCCCATGTGCGCAAGCCTGGTCCCACTTACCCCCGGAACACATCACCCCACTCTCCCCTCCCTGCCCTTGCCCCTCGGAGCACAGAAAAGATAACATGAGGCTCTCGCCTCTTTGTGCCAGGTTCATTCGAAGCAGCAGACAAAGCAATCCACTCCCTCCCCAGTACTGCTGTTAAGAACAGAAGCTGGTGCAATGCTCAGAGGTTAAATCACCTCCTTCTCCAGGCAGTTTTCTAGCAGCCTTAAAGTCTACTTTCAATCGCCCCTCAGAGGACAGGGAAAAAAGGCACTTGGTAACACCCTGCGGTTGCACGTATCAATCAAAGGGAAGAACTAGAGATAGGAAAATGAACATTGAGAAGAGGATTCTGCAGCTGTATCCACCAGGGCTGTGGATTTGGTTGTTTAATCTCCTCCCCTGCGCTGTCTCCCTGCCTACAGCCTCCCACCCCCAGGTCAGTAGCTGATTAGTGAGCATTCCTCTCTCCCCTAACGGAGACTTTAGGTGGGTGTCTTTCTATAGCATCGCTCCCGCTGCTGCGGCTCCCAAGCCATGAAAATGACACGTTATGCTAATCAAGCGCTCCTCCATCTGCTACCACTGTTCCCCACGTCCCCATAATCACCTGGCTGAGGGCTGCAGAGCATGCAGCAGATGCCAGAACTTTATTTTCACAAACCCAGTTGGCCTGGAACGCTAGCAGCCGCAACAGTAACGTGGGAGCCCTTCTCTGCAGCTTCAGGAGAAGCAGTTTGAGGTCTCATTAAAATAAGCCTCATGCCACCTGCGTGGAGGAGGCTGGGTGAAGGAAAACAGCAGCAAAAGCAGCAAACAACACCGACTGATTCCCTCACCTGCCCCAACCCCCCTCCCACCCACTGGGGATTTCACCTGATCAGCAGCTATTGGGGTAACTCCAAAACAGCAACAAGCTGTGACTGCAGAGATACAGCCCCAGGCTGAAGGGGACCCCCCTTCTCTACGTCACCCAAGGCTTTTCCCAAACAGTCCCGGTAGGCGACAGGTAGAACAGGACAAGTCCCCCTGCCCCCCAACACACAGAGAAATCCAGAAAAGGCATTACAAACAATCAGGCACAGTCAGCAACCTAACAAGGAACGAACCAACAGCCCGTGGTGTTCCCTGACCATATTAAACGGCCAGCTCAGCAGGTAAAGACCTCCAGGGCTCTCACACTCACCCTTCCCATGCCATCTCCACAAGCTCAAGGGCACTGGAAACCTCCCATCAGCCATTACTTGCTGTTTCTTAGTTCTTGGAACAGGATGGCACCC
This sequence comes from Natator depressus, assembly GCF_965152275.1. Taxonomy (NCBI): domain Eukaryota; kingdom Metazoa; phylum Chordata; order Testudines; family Cheloniidae; genus Natator; species Natator depressus. The sequence continues at coordinate 1,708,262 of NC_134247.1, forward strand.
CCCTTTGGTGAGCCCTCCTTCGCCCCCGGCCTAACAGTTGCTTTAGCGGGTCTTCAGTGACTCAGCCCTCCCGCCGAGTCTCACACACTGTCCGTAGGTGGACCAGAAAGAACAAACCCCTTCCGGGGCATACAGTTTTTACTTCCACCAAGGCTTCCTCCCTGGAGACACTGCCCTCTATACCAGTCCAACAGTACCCTTTGCTTGGTCCGGCGAGGTTCTGGACTCAGTCCTTGCTCGATCCTCTCAACCAGCCTTCTTTACTCCCCTAGTCTTCGGCAGCCCTCCCTGGGCTCAGCCCTGCCCATGCTGAGCTGTCCGTGGTCCTGCTGTTCTTCCAGCCATCTAGGAACCCGGTTCTCCCTCTTCCAGCTCCAGGCAGCAACTGACTGCTCTGTCTCACTCTGCTGCTTCTTTTTATATGGCTCTCCTGGCCCCTGATTGGCTGCTCCAGCAGCCCCTCTGATTGGCTGCCTAAAAGACTTCTCCTCTGCTCTTTTCTGGGGCAGGGCCACACGGCCTCCAGTTGGGGACCTCCGGATCTTGTCTACCCCATCACACATCCCTGACAGATGAATGTCTAACCTGCTCTTAAAAACCTCCAATGATGGAGATTCCACAACCTCCCTGGGAAATTTATTCCAGTGCTTAACCACCCTGACAGTTAGGAAGTTTTTCCTAATGTCCAACCTAAACTGATCTTGTTGCAATTTAAACCCATTGCTTCTTGTCCTATTCTCAGAGGTTATGGAGAACATTTTTTCTCCCTCCTCCTTTTAACAACCTGCTACGTACTTGAAAACTCTTATGTACACTCTCAGTCTTCTCTTCTCCAGACTAAACAAACCCAATTTTTTCAATCTTCCCTCATAGGTCATGTCTTCTTGACCTTTAATAATTTTTGTCGCTCTTCTCCGGACTTTCTCCAATTTGATCACATCTTTCGTGAAATGTGGCACCCAGAACTGGACACAATACTCCAGTTGAGGCCTAATCAGTGTGGAGTAAAGCGGAAGAATTACTTCTCATGTCTTGCTTACAACACTCCTGCTAATACATCCCAGAATGATGTTCTCTTTTTTTGCAACGGTGTTACACTATTGACTCATATTTAGCTTGTGATCCACTATCTATGACTCCCAGATCCCTTTCCAAAGTACTCCTTCCTAGGCAGTCATTTCCCATTTTGTATGTGTACAACGGATTATTCCTTCCTAAGTGGAATACTTTGCATTTCCTGATTGAATTTCATCCCATTTACTTCAGACCATTTCTCCAGTTTGTCCAGATCATTTTGAATCTTAATCCTATCCTCCAAAGCACTTGCAACCCCTCCCAGCTTGGTATCGGCCGCAAACTTTATAAGAGTACTCTCTATGCCATTATCTAAATTATTGATGAAGACATTGAACAGAACCAGACCCAGAAAGATCCCTGCGGGACCCCACTTGACATGCCTTTCCAACTTGACTGCGAACCACTGAAAACTACTCTCTTGGAACAGTTTTCCAACCAGTTATGCACCCACCTTATAGTAGCTCCATCTAGGTTGTATTTCCCTAGTTTGTTTATTAGGAGGTCATGCGAGACAGTATCAAAAGCCTTTAGTCAAAGCAGTCAAAGGAAGCCTTTCTTGCTTTTGTCACTACCTGGTGACAAAAAAGTTCTCAAAGAGGTGACTCCATTGGATAAGCTGCAAGTGACAGAGTAGAGAATCGATCAACAGCTCACTGCTTGTAGGCAAGGTAAAAATCATGGGATTTGAGCTGTATCCATCCAATCTACGGCTGCCTAGTCTGCCCTGCCTCCCTCCCAGGCAGAAAAGGCTTAGAAGGTTAATTACACTTAATGGTGACTAAGGGTTTGGAGGGCCACCTTTTTTGGAGGGGGGGGTGCAGAGAGAGATGTGGGGAGAACTTAACTGAGCATTTCCTTGTTTTCTGGAAGGGATTCAAGAGCAGAAGGCACTGCGGCATGCTAGCAATTGTAACTCCATCTTCAGTGTTTTCTGTAAGTGATAACCACGCACACTTACACTTTGCCTGTTCAGACTCAGTCTGACATGCCTGAGACTCATGATAATCTGGTGGGAAATCCATCTGTTTAAAGTATTTATAGGGCTCCAATCACCATGGAATCTAGGCACAAATACACATTCAAAAGAAGCATAAAAAGCCTGTACATGGAATTTGCTGTTCACCATTTGGAGTCTGGTCATTTCAACCTGAATTTTCTGCTAGTTCTGGTCGGTTTCTGCAAGGAGGTGGGTGTAGCATCAGGCTGTGAGAACAGGCTCACTCTACCCATTGGGGCCAGGTATTGCATGGTCTAGGATGCCGTACCAAGGACTCCCAAAAGTCTCATCACAGGCGCTTCTAGTTTGTGTTTTGCCTGATCAGGGACAGAGGGTGCTCTTAAGTAGCCCAGTCCTAGACCATGGAGAGCTTTGAGGATTAGGACCAGGATGCACAGGGAGTGGCGCTCTCAGCTGCTAGTCCCAACCAGAAAGTCCTGGCTGCCACATCATACAAGCTGGATGTTTTGACTGGCCTATGTAGAGGGAGTAGGCCAGTGACCCAAGTGTTTGCCACAGAGCCTAAGCCCTCATCCTTGGCAAACGGTGGGGCCTCCTAGCAATCCCCGCAGCCAAAGGAGGCCTTCCTTGTTTTTGCACTACCTGGTCACCTCAAAGAGGTGGATAAGCAGCAAGTGACAATCAAAGAGCTCACTGCTTGTATGCAATGTAAAAATAGTGGGATTTGAGCCGCAACCATCCTATCCACTGCCATCTAGTCTATCCAGCCTGCCTCCCAAGCAGAGAAAACTCAGAAGGTGAGTTACACTTAATGGTGGCCAAGGGTCGGGAGTGCCACCTCACAAGAGCAGTAATGCACCATCCCTTTTGCTTGGCAGTCCCACATACTCCCTGATCAGCCAGGCATGTCTGTGTGCTCTCAAACTCTCTCCAGCCAGCTGAGAATCTGGGGAGGGGAGGGAAGGGAAGCAGCAGAAGCCTTTGATGTGGAAATACCCCTGTTATTTCCCTTTCCTGTCAGGCAGGTTTTCTGCTTCTCCATTAAATGATTCAGACTTTTCTGTCATTTCTGGGTGGCTGTTACAGATTCACATCAGCAGAACCATGGACTGGAAGAACAACACAGCTCCAGATAATCAGTCAGAGAGGGAATCACAAGACATACCAAAGACATCTCCAGCAAGCACCAACAAGGAGACACAGAGAATCACACCTTTCACACCTGGGGAATAAGAGGGACTTCCCCAGCTGGGATGGACCCAAACAGAGGGTGTTAATTCTCTTGTAAACATAAAACCAACAACCACTGCAGTACTAAATGCTCATCAGTAGACACACACAGAGGCCAATCAATATGAGAGGTGGGGCTGAAACACCCACTCAAACAGGACAAGCTGCATAGAACTGTCAGATATAAAAATCAGAGCTGGTGCTTGTAGTTTTAACACAAGTCACCTGCCAGCTTCCTTGCTCTGTGATGCTGCAGGAAGGCAGTGGGATAGGTATGTTACATTTATTTATAATCATTTCTGTTTCACGGCAGTGGTATTACAACTAGAAAGGTACTTAGAGCACTGATCACTTAACACCACTCATCAAAAGTAAATCCAGTCCTGACGAGAAATGGGAGAACACACAGTGTGTGGATAGGTTTCAGAGTAACAGCCGTGTTAGTCTGTATTCGCAAAAAGAAAAGGAGGACTTGTGGCACCTTAGAGACTAACAAATTTATTTGAGCATGAGCTTTCGTGAGCTACAGCTCACTTCATCGGATGCATGCAGTGGAATAGGATCTATGAATAGAGCTCAGACAAATTTTTCATCCAAAACTTTTTCCAGGCCAAAAAAATGCAGATTTAGCCAATGAAAACAGTTCATGAATTACATCAATTTTGGGAAACTGTTTCAAGTGAAACGAAAACAGAAGCAATAATTCAGAAACATCCAAACAATTCATTTCAACATTATCAAAATGAAACATTTTGAGTTTGTGGGCTAGATTCACAAAACACTGGTGGAGCCCCTGCCCCTTTATAACAACAGTAACCCAACGCTTAGGGCACTCACTTTGGATGTGGGAAACCCAGGTTTGAATCCCTTCTCTGGAGCCGGGCCTGGAACAGGGCCACCCCGCTCCAGAATGAGTGCCTAACCACCACATGATAGTTATTCTTACAATCTCACTGTGGACCAAAGTGGAACTGCTTCAATAGGAGAGTCAGACAAATCCATCCTAGGATGCCCTATAGCCCAGTGGTTAGGGCACTCAGCTGGGATGTAGGAGACGTGGGTTCCAAACCCTGGCTTAGGAGCAGCAAACTGAACCCAGGTATCTCCCCTCCCAGGTGGATGCCTTGGGTATGAGGGTATCATAGATTCATAGAAAGGTAGGGCTGGAAGAGACCTCAAGAGAGCATCTAGTCCAGCCCCCTATGCTGAGGCAGGACCAAGTAAATGTAGATCACCCCTGATAGGAATTTATCCAATCTGTTCTTTAAAACCTCCACTGATTGGACCCTACAACCTCCCTTGGAAGCCTGTTCCAGAGCTTAACCACCCTTAGAGTTAGAAACTTTTTCCTATTATCTAACCCAAATCTCCCTTGCTGCAGATTAAGCCCATGACTTCTTGTCCTACCTTCAGTGGCTATGGAGAGCAATTGATCATCATCTTCTTTCTAAGAGCCCTTCGCGAATTTGAAGACTACTCCCCGCACTTCCATTTTGTGACTCTAGCCTTTCATTTCCTTTGCTTTATTAAAAAAAGTTTAAAAATGCCCCAAACAAAACATTTTGTTCAAGATTAAACACACTTTTTCTGATTCACCAAAAATTCTGAAACATTTTATTTTCAGTTTGGGTTGGACTGGTTTTTGTTTGTTTTTTGAACTGCCAGCAAACCAAAGAAGTCAGTTATTTGCCCAGCTCTAGCTAGGACGACTGATCTGTTATGACTTGAACTTCATTCATGAGGAGAGACAGGATTAATTCACTTGTGGCTCTGCTACTCATGAGCTGCATTCTTACACAACACACAAAAAGCACCCATGTGGTTCACTCGGCAGCACTATTGCTACTAGGTCAGACGGCCAAGCGTTTGAGTCATGCACAAGGACACATCATCTAACACACTCTCTGGCACAAAGGAGCTCTAGCCTTCTAGGCACCATCCTTTGCAAGAGAGAGGGCATCAAGCGAAACTCCCTGGATGGCACATCAGACAGTTACAGATCCTGCAACTTCCAGAGCAGGACAGGGAGAACCCTGGAATCCAAGCCAATGTTTGCCTCACAAAAGTCATCAACGCTTCACCCCGTCACCAGCATAAGCACACAGCAGTCTCCACATTGCCTGTGCCTATGAACTGACAGTGCCTAACTCACTGCTTTGGAAAGCATTCTATGATCCCTGGAGTGTGAAAGATGCCAGAGAGAACCAGCCTGGCCTTCAGGAGCCTGGGGTAGGAATCACCTGTTTGCCAGGCTTCAAGGCAGAGGTAGGTGCCCCTAGGGGAGGCCCTTTGGGGTCAGGAAGGCTGTTTATAGAGTCGATTGATTTACTTTGTGTTCAGAGAGGAGAACAGGCACAATGGCTGGGGGGCGGGGGGGAAAGGTGCTAAATAAATTCTGCTCTCAGAGAAGAGTTGCTGCGAATGGAAGTGCTGGGAAGGTGTGAGGGGAACAGCCGGCTCATAAAATTGTTCATCTTTCAACAAATTGGATTTAGGGATCCACCAGAGAGCTATGCTGCAGGAGAAATCACAGCACGTGGACACCACTCTGTACCCCCCAAATGGGGTAGGTGGGTGTCACAAGAAGATCCCTGGATGGCTCCCCAGCATTGCGTTTGCTCCCCATGTTTTGCTACTGAGTGGGAGATGCTTGTTAAAGGACACACACATGTTCCTTTGCTGTTCAAGAAAGGAAATTTCACAGGCTAGTGAGTGAGAGCTTAACTGGGTTTCTGCGATAAACTGTACCCCAGAAACCTCAGCGAGTCTTATCAAGATGGTGAATGACTTAGCTGGAAAATCTATGGATCTCAGGAAGGCCGTCAGGGAGAGAGTTCAAAGAAGAGGCTGACAAGTGCACATGAAGGTTAGCACTAATTGCACCGCTGCAAATTCACTGCTGGCACTTTAACCCTCTAATCTGCTCATTTCCCCTCTCTTCCCCTCGAGATATTTTATTTCTGCTCTTGCTGGAATGATGTGTCCGCTGGCACACAGGGCTTGGAGCTCTCACCAATTATCCCAGCTTTCCGGTGGGAGGGAGGGTGAAGGACAGAAGTGTAAATATTCAGGTCATAGATCCTCCCTCCTACTGCTCCATGATGCTCTTCAAAAACAAACCCAAGTCTAGTCAGGGGAGCATCAGAGCAGCCAAGGGACCGGAGGCAGGAGGCCCCTGACAGCTCTCCAGAGAACCTTGCCTCCAGCAGTCCCAAAAGCTGCTCAAGCAAAGCACTAGGTGCCAAAACGGACACTGCTCCTGGGAAGAGCCAGGGTCCCATTTACCTCATTTGTGCCCACAAAAGTGCCCCTTGCTGGTTCCGTAAAGCTGAATTGCTGGGCTCTTCTGTGCCTGTTAGAAGGGGGCACAGCAGAATGCAGCACGGAAGCGGCTCATGTGCTTGTATCTGAACACTTGGGGGCGAGGTGGAGATGACTTTTGACACTCTAAAGCGCTGAAGAAAGTGAGATAAGTGGAAAGCCGGGATTCTGCGCAACAAACAAATGCAAGAAGCCTTCAGTGGGGGAGGCCCTTCTAGTATCCCAGGCACCCAATTCCGTCCTGCCGCAGCTTGCTGCCCTCTCACACGGCCTGCAGCAGCCCGCCCCCAGCCCCAGCTGACGGGGTTTGCACCACTGCTTTGAAAACAGCCGTTAGCAGCACTTGGAAGCTGCAGTTCAGGCTGGAGCTTGGGCTCTGAGGTCCATCCCCCCTGCTCTAGGCTTCAGCGCCTGAGCCGCAGCGTCTCCACAGCTCTCCGTAGCGTGGCAGCATGAGCCCGAGTCTGCCGGCCCGGGCTGGAAGCTCGCTGGGCAGGCGGTGCAGAGATACGCCGAGGGCACGTTTACACTGCCGTCAGTGGTGTCACGGCAGCTCACGTGGGCCCCCCCACACCAGCTTCCATCTAGTTCGCACGAGTAAAACCAGCAGCGGAGACGCAAGAGCGCAGAGCCTGGGCCCGCCTGGGACCCCGAGCCCATACGACACTGCGGTCACATAGTCACTGCTCTTTGGCCACGCCAACGAGGTGAAAGCTGGCATAGGGATGCCGACCCGCACTGCAGGCACCCCGGGGAATGCAGTGTAGCTGTGCCCTGGGGGACCCACCAGTGTCAGGGCGGAAGGCAGCAGAGAGCCCGGGGAGAGGGCACGCCGGCAGAGGGGGCAGAGCTTGTCCAGGTGGATGCCTTACCCATTTGTGCGAAAGGTGGCTACTCGTCCTGAGCCTTCCAAAGGCGAGTCCTACCCCAACATCTGCACAGCAACTGTGCCGGCAGTCACACAGCTGATGTGAGCCCTTCTTGCTCACTGGCTCCCAGGGACCCCAGGAAGCTCTGCAGAGTAACATCTCCTCACGCACGTCGGGACACCCAGCGCTCTGCCTCTCAAGTGTGGCTGGGACGAAATGGTAACAACGCCTGGCACTTACACTGGGAAAGCACTTCGCAGTCTTCAATAATTATTCCTCAATGCCCTGCCAGCTAAGCAAGCAAACCGGTACCCCGCTTCACAGAGTACGGCAGAGAGAGCTCACAGGCTTTCCTGGATGGGAAAAAGGGCGTGTTTATCAATTATCTTGGCTTAAGTTAACACAATTAGGAAACCCTGTTACGATTTGGGCAACGGTTTGAAGCTGCACTAGCTGGCCGCCACACAGCCTGGGTGGGGGTCCCTGGCCAGCTAACTACCATTTGCCCTGTGTACACTGGCATGAGGAAGTGTCATACAGAAGACAGGACCATTGAGACTCAGGCAAGAACAAAGAGCACGGCTCACAGAATCCATCAGAACCCAGCGGCTCCTGGCTCCCAGTTCTGTGCATGGTCCACTAGGCTGTGCCACTTTGATGAAAGCTAATGGCATGTGCCTCTCCCCAGTGTTGACTCGGAGGTAGTACTTTTGACAGCACATAAGCTCCATGAACAGCCATTCGGGGAGATGGAGCCATTGTGAGGGTAAAACGGCTCACCCTGCCCAACCTAAGTTGCATGACAGGCAACTCTCAACACTATACTAGGAATAGAGAGGCTCAGGGCGGCCTGGCTGGCTAAGCGTATCGCCCACCCCACTTCCCCTGCCTCTATCACTGGCTCAGCTTACCAGCTGCTCTTGTACACCAGTACTTGTGTCTTTCTCAAAGGGATGCAACTAAGCGGATACTGCAGCAGGGATATAACTGTCATTTCCTTAGCTTGGCAACACGACCCTGGAAACCCCCATTGTACTAATCACTGCCAAACAAATACAACTGTAGGACACACACAAACCTGGTGTACTTCATGGTGAAATAACACGCTGCAGAAGGCTGAGCAGTTCCATAACTCTGCTTAGCACTTAACGCTGCCGTCTAAATGGCCCCGCTTAATTATAGCTCGAAAACATGACTTTAAAGCAATTTCAATACAGTCAAAAATCAACCCCAATGACAGACAAATGGACGGCCTAGCATCTTGCTGACCCCACCAGCTGAACCATTCTTCCCAGGCACTTCCTTCCCTCTGCTCCACTGCCGGAACTCCTCCACTCCGGCTGGCTCTGCCAAGGTCTCCTGCAGGAAGTCACCTCTTTCCAACTCAGCCCAGCTTCTTGCTGCCAAGGATGGTAACCTGGATGTCCTCTACATGCTGCCAGCTAAGAAGATTTAGCTTCTAAGTGAAGGGGTGACCAGCACTCCCAGTCACCCTTCTATCTCCGGTGCAGCACACTGGCCTGGCAGCTGCAAACAACTTACCTCCTTTCTACTCCCAGTCCTGCCCAGATAGACCCATGTGGACACTACAGGCCCAGCTGCTCTCCAATGGAAGCGTTTTTTAACCTGCGTTCTTCTGGCGATGCTGAAGCCGCAGCCAAGACGATATTAGCATTACAACCCACACTGATCTTTGTCAATGATGCTACAGTATTTGAGCTCTAACCAGCTTTAAATTGAATCAGGACAAAATCATCAGTATGAAAAGAGCCTGCACCAGCCTTTCAATTCCAGCACTGGGGGGGAAAACGTTAGACATTTCATAGTGGCCTTCTACCCCATAATGAACAGGAAAAATAAATTAGATTCCCAGCTAAGGGTATATTTATACAATTTCATTATGTGCCCATGAGCGAGTCTGGTTTTCACCAAGATAAAAATGAGCTCTCAGCGATGCTCACACGAAATCAATGGAGTGATTTAACAGCTTACGAAGGGCCCGGAAAGAGGGACTGAGCAACAATGTCAAAAATGGAAAATAAGAATAAAAATGTTAAACACTGGCTCTTTGAACTGCACTGCTGCCTGCCACAGAGCTTGGCTCAACTCCCTCCTCCCCAAAACACCCAGCAGCCACGGCGGGGCCACCTCTGGAATAATCCATTGCCTGAAGGGATTCTGAGCACACAGAAATCGAAGCAGAGGGCTGAGCAGGGATCTATGGCGATTCCCTCCATCCCCAGGCATGCAGAGCTCTGCACTGCTCACAAACTGTGGCAAGACAGAGTCCTTCACATTCTTTATACTCTTCAGCCCACGACTGGCTCTGAGAAGTTTAAAAATTACATTCCTTCCCCTGCAGGCTTAACTGTTCTCCAGCTGGCAAACACTGCAGTTCAAAGCAACCGGGCTCTCACTTGGTTTGCGCTTCCTCTGTAATATGCTGGCACCACTGAGGCCAGTACAGTGTGTGTTGGCTACCACTTGGGGAACCAAAAATGGCTGTTTTATGTCGCTCTTCACTGCGGGTTTGTGGTTTTCCCCTGATATGGATAGTCTGCAGGCTGCTCCCAAAGATTCAAAAATGTTAAACTAACTCAAACCGAGGGGCTAACTAGCGCAGAGCACGATAGACTTCCTGCTTGGGTCTGGTGAGAATTCTTTTTTGAAGCCAGTTATACTTTTGGCCTTCACAACATCCCCAGGCAATGAGTTCCACAGGTTGACTGTGTGTTGTGTGAAGAAGTGTTAGTTTCAAACCTGCTGATTATTAATGGCATTGGGTGACCCTGGCCTCTTGTGTTATGTGAAGGGGTAAATAACATTTCCTTATTCACTTTCTCCACACCAGTCATGATTTTATAGACCTCTATTGTATCCCCCCTTAGTCATCTCTTTTCTAAGAGGAACCACTTCAGTCTTTTTTAATTTCTCCTCATACGGAAGCTGTTCCATACACTTAATGATTTTTGCTGCCCTTCTCTGTACTTTTTCCAATTCTAATATATCTGTTTTGAGATGAGGCAACCACAACTGCACACAGTATTCGAAGTGTGGGAGTACCCTGGATATATACAGTGGCATTATGATATTTTCCATCTTATCTCTCTCTTTCCAAATGGTTCCTAACACTGTTTATTTTTTCAAATGCCACTGCACATTGAGCAGATGTTTTCAGAGAACTAGCCATAGTGACTCCGAGATCTCTTTCTTGAGTGGTAACAGCTAATTTAGACCCCATCATTTTGTATGTATAGTTGTGATTTCTTCCAATATGCATTACTTTGCATGCATCAACATTGAATTTCATCTGCCATTTTGTTGCCCAGTCACCCACTTTAATGGGATCCCTTTGTAACTCTTCACAGTCTGCTTTGGACTTAACTATTGTGACAAAGTTCCTCCTCTGCCTTGGTGGGTCCTGCGCTTATTGGAGGACTTTCTCGCCTCAGAGGTTCACGGCAGCCCTCAGATTGGCCACTTTTGTGGCTCAAATCTGCCATTCACTCAGTTAGGCTCATCACTGGCCAGCATGGGAAAAGGAAGGAGAACAATCCCCGCAGTCTCTGCTGATCCACCTAATAGATCGGGGAACAGGCCAAAGACCTTCCCCTCGTGTAGAACCCACAGCCCAGTTCAACTCCTTTGGTATCAAGTAGGGAGTTGGGGGGATGGAGGGATGGGGGGAACCCGGGCCCACCCTCTATTCCGGGTTCCAGCCCAGGGCTCTGTGGATTGCAGCTGTCTACAGTGGCTCCTGTAACAGCTGTGTGACAACTACAACTCCCTGGGCTACTTCCCCATGGCCTCCTCCCAACACCTTTATTCTCACCACAGGACCTTCCTTCTGATGTCTGATAATGCTTGTACTTCTGTATTCCAGTAGTACGCCTTCTCACTCTCAACTTCTTGCGCTGCTTGCTCCCAGCTCCTCGCACACACACCACAAACTGAAGCGAGCTCCTTTTTAAACCCAGGTGCCCTGATTAGCCTGCCTTAATTGATTCTAGCAGCTTCTTGATTGGCTGCAGGTATTCTAATCAGCCTGTCTGCCTTAATTGTTTCCAGAAAGTTCCTGACTGTTCTGGAACCTTCCCTGTTACCTTACCCAGGGAAAAGGGACCTACTTAACCTGGGGCTAATATATCTGCCTTCTATTACTCTCCTGTAGCTATCTGGCCCAACCCTGTCACACTATCTTGAGTAATTTTGTACCATCTGCAAACCGTGGCACCTCACTATTTATAAATACATTGCACAGCACTGGTCCCAGAACAGATCCCTGGGGCATGCCACTATTTACCTCTTTTCACTGTGAAAACTGACCATCTATTCCTAGCCTTTGTTTCCTAGCTTTTAGCCAGTTACTGATCCATGACAGGACTTTCTCTCTGATCCCACGACTGCTTACTTTGCTTAAGACCCTTTGGTGAGGGACCGTGTCAAAGGTTTCCTGAAAGTCCAAGTACACTCTATCCACTGGATCACGCTGGTCCACATGCTAGTTCATCACCTCAAAGAATTTTAATGGATTGGTGAGGCATGATTTCCCTGTACAAAAGCCTTGTTGACTCTTCCCCAACGTATTGTGTTGATTTGTCTGATAATTCCATTCTTTACTACAGTTTCAACCAATTTGCCTGGTACTGAACTTAGGTTTACTGGGCTGTAATTGTCAGGATCACATCTGGAGCCTTTTTTAAAAAAAATCAGCGTTATATTAACTATCCTCCAGTCAGCTGGTTCAGAGACTGATTTAAGTAATGGGTTACATACCACAGTTATTAGTTCTGCAATTTCATATTTGAGTTCCTTCAGAACTCTTGGGCGATACCATCTGGTCCTGGTGACTTATTGCTGGTTTGTTTTTGTTTCATCAATTTGTTCCTAAACCTCCTCTACTAACACCTCAATCTGGGATCCTCCAATTTGTCACCTAAAAAGAATGGCTAGGGTGAGGATCTCCCCCATAGCCCCTGCAGCGAAGACAGATGCAAAGAATTCATTTAGCTTCTCTGCAACAGCCTTGTTTTCCTTCAGTGCTCTTTTAGCACCTTGATTGTCCAGTGGCCCCTCATTGTTTCACAGACTTCCTGCTTCTGACATACTTAAAAAAATTTGCTGTTAGTTTTTTGCAAGTTGCTCTTCAAATTCTTTTTTGGCCTAATTATACTTTTACATTTGACTTACCAGAGTTTATGCTCCTTCCTATTTTCTTCAGCGGGATTTGACTTCCAGTTTTAAAAAGATGTCTTTTTGCCTCTGATTGCCTCTTTTACAGTGCTGTTTAGCAACTGTGGCATTATTTTGGTCCTCTGGCTTTTTTTTATTATTATTATTATTATTATTATTAGGGGTATACTTATAGTTTGAGCCTCTGGTGTGGTGTTTCTAAACAGTTTCCATGCAGCTTGCAGGCATTTCACTCTTGTGACTGTTCCTTTTCATCTCCATTTAACTAGCCTCCTTGTTTTTGTGAGTTCCTCTTTTTGAAGTTAAATGCTACCGTGGTGGGTTTCTTTGGTATTTTCCCCCCACAAGGATGTTAAATTTAATTATATTATGGTCGCTATTACTGAGCAGTTTAGCTATATTGGACCACATCTGTGCACCACTTAGGACTAATTCAAGAACTGCTTCTCCCCTTGCGGGTTCCAGGACTAGCTGCTTTAAGAATCAGCCATTATGATGTCTAGAAATGTTCTCTCTGCTTTCCATCCTGAGGTGACATGTTCCCTGTCAATATGGAGATAGTTGAAATCTCCCATTTTTATTGGGTTTTCTGTTTTTATAGTATCTCTAATCTCCCTGAACATTTCATAGTCACTGTCACCATCCTAATCAGGTGATTGGCAGTACATTCCTACTGCTATTATTCCAGCACAGAGTTTATATTCATAGAGATTTGACGGAACAGTTTGATTCATTTAAGATTTTTATTATATTTGACTCTATGCCTTCTTTCACATATAGTGCCAATTCCCAGCAGTGTGACTACTCTGTCATTCCTATATATTTTGCACCCTGGTATTACTGGGACATGTTGATTAACATTGTTCCACCAAGTTTCTGTGATGCCTATTATAAAAATATTCTCTTTTAATACCAAACACTCAAATTCACCCATCTTAGTATTTAGACTTTTTGCATTTGTATACAAGCACTTATAAAAAAAAAGTGTCAATATTTAGTTATCTGCCTTCATGTGATGTAACTGAATGGGATTCTTTCATTTGACTCTTCAGTTTGCACCTGTACTTTATCAACTTCAATGCTCTCCTCTTTACTAGGCTATAGAGTACCCCCTTTAATAAATCCCTTCCTAAGGGATGTGTCTGTCCGAACCACATGCTCCTCCACACCTGTCACCTTTCTCCCAGCCCTTAGCTGAAAAACTCCTCCAAGATCTTTTTAATTTTCCATGCCAGCAATCTGGTTCTGTTTTGGTATAGGTGGAGCCCCTCCTTCCTATATTGGCTCCTCCTTTCCCAGAAGGTTCCCCAGTTCCTAATAAACCTAAATCCCTCCTCCGAATACCACTGTCTCATCCACGCATTGAGTCTCTGCAGCTCTGCCAGTCTAACTAGCTCTGTGTGCAAAACTGGAAGCATTTCAGAGAATGCCACCATGGAGGTCCTGGACTTTAATCTCTTACCTAGCAGCCTAAATTTGGCCCCCATACCTCTTTCTTACCTTTCCCTATGTCATTGGTACCTAAATGTACCATGATCACCCAGCACTGTACATAAATCTGTCTAGCTGTCTTGTGAGATTCGCATGCTGCAGGAAATTTACCTGCGGTTTTTGCTGTCGTCACAAACCCTATCTATATTTCTAATAATTGAACCCCCCATTACTACTACCTGTCTCTTCTTAGTAACTGGGGTAGCCTCCCCTGGAGAGGTATCCTCAGTGCGAAAGGATACCATGACATCATCTTGAAGGAGGGTCCCAACTATGGGATCATTTCCCTGCGCTCCAGCCTGATGTTCTCCTTCCCCGAGACTTTCATCCTCCTCCGCAGCACAGAGGCTGTCAGACTGGGGCTGGGACTCACTCTGCCGTGACCTGAAAAGCCTCCTCTGTGCATCTCTCTGTCTCCCTTAGCTCCTCCAGTTCAGCCCATACTCAGTCGCTGAGGGCCATGAGCTGCTCGCACTGAACGCACACACACGTCCCCTGCCCAAAAGGCAGGGAATCATACACACAGCATTCCGTGCAATGCACTGGACAGCTCCCGCTTCGCTGCAGGACTTCTGCCTGCATTAGCTGCACTCTTGCAGGGGGTATTGGTGTTTGTTCTATGTGGGGTTTCTGTTTCGGCTGGTTTGTTTTTGTGGGGGAGGGGGTTATTGGCCTACGTTTGGACAGAAGGTATATTAGGGTTATCTTCCTCTCCATCTCCAAAATCCCTTGCAAAACTCCCGTTTGCTGCTCCTGTTCACTAGCTTCATATTTACCTTCCTAACATGTTTTTCTGGGTGCTATGGACTTGAACAGGGACCGACACTAGATAAGGCAGGGATGAGCAAACTATCGCCCAGGGGCTGCATCCGGCCCTTCAGACGTTTTAATCCAGCCCTCGAGTTCCTGCCGGGGAGCGGGGTCAGGGGCTTGCTCCGCGCGACTCCCAGAAGCAGCGGCACGTCCCTCTCCGGCTCCTATGCATGGGGCAGCCAGGGGGCTCTGCACGTTGCCCCCACCCCAAGCGCCACCCCCACAGCTCCCATTGGCCAGCAAACGGGCCAATGGGAGCAGCAGGGGCGGCGCCTGCGGACAGTGCAGTGCACAGAGCTGCCTGGCCGTGCCTCCGTGTAGGAGCCGGAGGGGGGACATGCCGCTACCTCCAGAAGCTGCTTGAGGTAAGTGCCACCCGGAGCCTGAACCCCTGACCCTCCCTGCATCCCAACCCCCTACCCCAGCTCTGATCCCCCTCCCGCCCTCCAAACCCCTCAGTCCCATCCTCCTACACCCCAGAGCCCGCACCCTCAGGGGAGCCCTCATCCCCCCACCTGCACCCCAGCACCCTGCAGCCCCCTCCTGCACCCGAACTCCTCATTTCTGGCTCCACCCCAGAGCCCGCTCCCCCAGCCGGAGCCCTCACCCCCTCCTGCACCCCAACCCCAATTTCGTGAGCATTCATGGCCCACCACACAATTTCCATACCCAGATGTAGCCCTTGGGCCAAAAAGTTTGCCCACCCCTGAGACAAGGGAAAGTAGCTTTAAGTACACAGAAGCCAGCATGTTGCCATTCTCTGCCAAGGCACCTTCCATGCCACTCCTCAGCCAGAAGCAAACAACCCCAAGGGTTTATGGAGAGAACCGGCATGTATTCCAACCTCCCGCCCCCCAAGCAACAGAGTCACCATTAACGCTCAATGCTCCACAGCCACTCCAGGAACGGACACGCCAACGGACACCAGCCCTGGTACACAGCACCTCGAGCATTCCCTCCCCTGCCCACAGCCAACGGAGCCACCTCTGCCCAAACCCTGAACACGAATCCAAAGAATAAAGATCACTGAGGATTAGCCACTTTGAACATTAGCCCAACATTGTAGCCTAGTATAAAACCCATTAATTTGCCTTCCTGGGACAGAACGGAGTTCAAGGGCCCAGTGCAATTCTTGGCCACAAGCCTGTTAAAGTGCAAAGCCACTTGCCTATGAAGTACACATGTAGCGAGATCCTCTCTCTACTCGCTACGAGCAGGAATTGCTTTCCTTCTTTTCCTTACAGCGGTATATTGTTCCTGCCGCTTAGCCCACTGCTCCCCACAGGCCCCGCAACGCTGCTGCAGAGCCCGAGAGCAAGCTTCCACTGAAGAGCCCCTTTTCTCTACAAACTCTTTCCATAGAGGCTGGGATGCAGTGTTAGCTCTCAATGCTCTGAGAAGAGCTCACTCACAAACCAACCCCCTCACCACCCACCTAGAGCAAACACCGCTCCCCCCCCCGCCCGCAAATTCTCCATAGACAACACATCCTTTGCCCCATTGCTCTAGAAAAGCAACCTCCCTGGAGCCAGAGCGCAGGGAAGGAGCTGCTGGCAGCTCCATGTTTTAATCTCTTTTGCTACCATGCAGGAATGTCTCTGCTTTTCCCAGGTCCTGATAAGCTACCTGTGCTTCTCTGCTGGGTGGAAGGAATGACATTATAACCCAGGTTCAAAGAGGAAAGAAATAGCCCCTCCTTCCCCAGACAGGGGGAGGGGAGCCAGGCCCAAGCAGGGAAATGCTCCAGGGTCGGAGTTGTTTTTATTTTTGCATTCTGAAGTGAGGTCAGTGTCATCAGAAACTGAAATTCTGTGCTGTGAGCACAGGGGGCAGAGCAGAGCTGTGAGCACAGCACTCGGAGCCAAGAACGCCCATCCTAACCCTACCCTGACACTGCCTCCCACTGCAGCCTTGGGCAAGTCACTTCCTCCCTGTGTCTCAGCCCCCCTACAGAGAGCAGATGGTAACACTAACTCACCAGAAAAGGGCTTGCTGCCATTGCTGCTCTGGAGGGAGCAGTGCAGAGGGAGCCTGGAGCTCTCAGGGAGTTCACCCTCACCCACAAGGCTGCATTTAAAGTGTCCTCTGTGGTGGGATCACACGCACCACTGCGTGGCTGTCACACTCCAGGGCAAAGGAGGTCAGTGGAATCAGACACTGCCAGCCCTACTGACTGACACTCCAAAGTTCGCTTTCTTCCAGCTGGCTGACTCTTGCTCTCTGCCAGTGTTTCCTTCCAACCAATTTCATCAAACCCAGAGGGAAATTCTTAATTCCTTCCTCCAAGACAAGCTGTTTAATCAACCTCCTATTATCCAATTCGGCTACAAGTTGAAACTGTGGCTTGCTTTTCATGTTACTTTTTCAGCCTTCCTGCTTGTCTGAAGCTGCGTCGTGCGTCCTCACCTCACTAACTCACACACAGTGAGCCGAGAGGGGATCAGACCAGCCCGCTCTGTGCGTGCCTGCACACACGCATGCTCAGGGGTTAGAACAGGAGTTTCGCAGCTTTTAGAACTTATCCCTGCCTGGTGCCGGTTCTTCCCTTTATCAGCTTCTGCTGCTACCAAGGGCATTTAGCAGGATGTCAGATATTCCTGGGGCCTTTCCCAACACACACAGCTAGGCCCAGGCAACGTACTGCTTCTCCAGCACAGCCAGACCAACCCTAAACCAGTTACCAGAGCTGCCAGCAAACACGCAGGTGCCTGCAGCTGGAGTGAACAAGGCAGAGCAGAATGTCTGCCTTCTTTTTATTCACTGAGAGAAGATGTGTTCTAGCGGAGGGAGCAGGAGACTAGGCTCCAGCAACTCCCAAGTTCGGATACTGGCTAGGAGAGTGACGCGGACCTCTAGGTGTTCCATCTCCCCCAGGCCCGCTGCCCCAGGAGCTGTGACTATTAATGTAGTTAAACAGCACGGAGAATGGGGGCTCCCCTTCCCTGCCACAAAGACCAATCACCAATGCGATTGTAAATGACCCTTGCGTTCAGTCTTTCCAAAAGGCACCATGACTGGAGGACGACGCGGGAAGCTTTTCCTAGAGACTCCCCTCTCCCTGCCTGCCATGGGGCTTTGCTTTGATAGCAGAGTTTTTGCTACTCATAATGTTTTCATAGCCTCTTGCCTGCACCTTTACCTTGAATATTATGGAAAAATAAATTTGCTGGAGAAAGCGTCTGTTCAAGAGCTACTGAACACTGCATGCAAGCATGTTGCAAGCCCTGGAGCTGGATGGCATTTTCTATTTAAGAGGAAGAATTATTGAGCAGCCTTGAAGAAATCTCTGCTCCAGCTCTCTGCATGGGGGACCTGAGGAATTCAGCCTATAAAAGGACACAGACTGATTAACAGCTGATTTATTCTCTGAGACCTTAATAAACGCAGTCAGAGCAGCTAGCCTCAAAGTCATCATCAGACTACCTGCCTCTCTTCATACCCCACCCTTCCCTAGACTCTCAGGCTGTAATTCCTCACCACCAGGCCCCCTCCCCTTCCCCATTCACTTCCTGCTCCCAAACGGTCTGTGAGCAACACCCCTCTTCTCTCTCCCTGTCCCCCACTCGTCCCCTCCATTCCCTGGGGGGGCTCCTTGATAGTTACAGCTCAAAAGCACTACACAAGAGCTAGGTGGTATTATTATTTCTGATCAAGCCTTTGAAACAACTCACCATCCCCAAAGAGTCCAGCCTGGCTTTTACACAGGGCCCAGTACAGGCTGGGTAGGTCGGGGTTGTGCTGACATGTTCATCAAAGTTACATACCTCAGCACCAAGTCTTGGTGCTTTTACCCAAAGAGCTCCTGATGACCCGAGACACAACCCCAGCAGCTCTGCCCAGCTTAGCTCCCCAATTTATGTTTAGTGCTGCACTTTACAACACCCCAAGCCGTGTGCATTCAGGATCTCTCTCCTTTATACTTCAAAACAATAATGAAATGCACTGACTTGGTTGTATGTGTCTGATCTAAATAATAGACAGATCATTTTTAAACATAATATTCTAATCAGCTACCAGCTGAAAGCAGTCTCCGAGGTTGCTGGAATCCTTCACAACCCCCTGAAGGATTAGCAAATGATTGTTCACTCTTCCCTTCGATTTGAGAGAAGGAGAGGTATGTCAGCTCAATAGTAATTAGAGTGAACTGCAGCTTTTAAGCAGTCGAAGCTCATGTTACCACTGAGACACAAGAATGATCTAATCAGACACTGGGGTCAGATAACCCCAAAAAATCTTTAAAGAGATCATAACAGTTTGTATCTGCTATGAGATTAGGCTGCTGTACCTGCCTGCATCCTAAAGACAGACTTTGGGGGGGGGCCATGCCGGGTGACAAGTGGAGGGGTGCCTCATGGAAGAGACAGATCACATCACAGTTAGTGAGAGAGAAATGGAGAGCCAGCTACGATGGCAAGAGGCAAGAAATTCACGAGGCAATAACGGGAACCAGTAACCTACTCACTTTCACACGGTTTCATCCAGAGGAGGAAGAATATTTCCAACTGCCCATCCATCACAGACACTGCAAAACACCCTTCCCTCCTGGGCCACACATGCTCTGCAAAGGTCATGATTAGCTTCCTGAGGGGGCAAGGGAGCTTCGAAGAACTCCACCAGCCAACCTTGATGGGCTTCAAAGACATTTGGGGGAAAACCAGAGGATATAGTCTCATTGTATGGTGATAGCACTCTTCGCATTCCACACGTATCTCAGGAGGATGTTAAAAGGAACCTACTAATGTCAAACATTTTTAAATAGCAGGTCCAAATAACATGCTACAAGATTTTTGAAAGAGCTGGCTGAGGCACTCGCTGGATCATTAATGTTGATTTTCAGTAAGTCTTGGAGCATTGGGGAAGTTCCAGAAGACTGGAAGAAAGTGAAAGTAGTATCAATTTTTAAACAGGGTAAACGGGATGACCCAGGAACAGGCCTGCCAGCCTGACATGGATCCTGTGCGAGATAATGGAATGGCTGATACAGGACTCGATTAATAATGTCACAGCCCACTATTACTGAAAAATGGCTGACTTTCTCCTTTTTACCGTCTCATAAAATAAATCAACTGGAATATAAATATTGTACTTACCTTTCAGTATGTAGAACATAGAGCAGTATAAACAATTCATTCTCTGCATGAAATTTTAGTTTGTACTCACTTCGCTAATGCTTTTTATGTAGCCTGTTGTAAAACTAGGTAGATATCTAGAGGAGTTGATGTGCCCCCTGGAAAACCTCTGCGTACCCCTGGTTGAGAGCCACTGTTTGCACCACTTCCTGATGAAGCAGGGAGGAGGCAGGCGCTGGGCAAAGCACTAGGATGCTGGTTTGAGAATGTCACCTCCATTTTTGCCTACAGCTTTAGAGGCCAAGTTTGTGGTACAGAAAGTTGCAACACAGGGAGCGCAAGACCCAAGTGAGAGCTGCTGGCCCCATGTGGCACCAGTCATAGACAAGAGGGTCACTACAGCAGCCCGCGGTAACTGACCAATCAAGCAGCCAAAATTCAAACGCACCTCTGTCTCGGAGTGCGCAAGAGTGAACGAGCAAGCCACAGCTTTGCGCAGTGAGGAGAGGCACCATCAAACGTCTATAATGCTCACTTTAGTGAAAACCCCTTCCCAGACGCAGCCCGCACCACTTCGGCAAACAGGCCCTTGCTGGGAGCGTTCCATGCAAGATTAGAAACTGAATGTCAATGAGAAAGAAGAAGAGAACAATTTGCTGGCTGCCTAGCTCCCCATCCTCCCTTTCCCAGATGCTGCTCTGTTTCTTCCCTTCTCTTGCTCTCTTCTCCCCTCACTCTCTCGCTCCTTTACTCTTATGCCTTTAATCTACTTTTTCCCCCGTCTCAGACTCAAGTAGGATGCATGTTCAGTTGAGCTGGATGCTACAGATTAGATTGTATCTGTCTGGATATAAATAATGTACTGCTTGATGGTCAGAGTGAATTTAATTAGTTCTTGTTCTCCGGATAGAATCAGCCCAATGCTGCTAAAGCATTTCACTCCGAATTAGCCTGAAAAGGACTAACAAGGCAATGCTAATTTTACACACACGACTTCCCCCCCCAGCCTCTGAAAATACAGACATACTGCACAACGAGCCGCACGGCCCAGGGCAAGGTTCTGGGGGCCCAGGATGGGCCAGGGAGAATGGAACCTAGGACAGACCTGGGAGGAGGGTTGGGTGGAGACATCCCAGCATGGCAGAGAAGGAAGGAGATTTGCACTGATTTACAAACATGCACTTTCTTCCCCATTTGCTTTAACCTCTACTCACAGCCACTGTGGGCAGCAGGCAGGGGGAGAGAGGGGCAGGGAGAGCCCACAGGCTCCACTTTGATTCCTCCAGCAAGGAAAGCATTTCAGATGGCAGAGCTGCTCTCCACAGGGAAGGGCTCTGCTGCACGCCAAGCCTCCATCTGCCTGGCAAAAAGGGAATCCCAGAATGGTTCTTAAATCCCAGCAGGGCTGAGCCAGCAGCCTTTCTCCACCTCCTCCTACCCCCTGGGCTAGGGGTCAAACCTAGCAATTTCGGGGAGGGGTGCAGATGAATGCCTGACATTCCCCTTTAAAAATACCCAAAGTACAAGAGATTCATGAAAACGAACAGTCCTGTCACCAGGAAAGGAGAAGGGAGAGACAAGAACCTGACAGACAGGTTGGGGGGAAAGGGTTTCATAATCTCCAGGCCGTCTTGCCAGGCAGAAGCAGGGAAGGCCCCGCTGCCAGCTCAGGATGGGAAGCATCCCCCAACCCCAAACACATCCTGGCCCCGTAGCAAATGGGGTGGCCTTTCAGGTGGGAGCATGCTAGGGCGGAGGGCAGGGGCGGAATGGGGGCTGCACTTCAGCTGCCCTCATCCCCAGTGGGATTAAATATGAAGGGAGCCAGTTCACAGCATTTCCAGTCTCCCAGCCCACATGGGACACGTGCGCGCATGGGGCGATTTAAAACAGTCAACCGGAGGGTAACGATACGTGACGAGTCTGAGCAACAGCCACCCCTTTCCCCTCCCCACCGCCTGCCTGCCTCACCTACCCCCAAAGCCAGGCCTGTTTAGCCACAGGTCCAAGAGGCAGAGCCTGTCATTCGCCATAAGAGAGGCTACAAAGGATCAAAGAAAATAGTGGAAAAAAGGACATAAATCCGGTGGCATCAGCAGCTCATCAGCTGCCTGCCCATCCATCTGCCAGCGGCAGGGAGGCACCCCCGCCTTTCCCCCAGGGTCCCAGGTCTTCGCTGTTTCTACTGTGAATCCTAAAGTAAAACTTGGCAGGAGAGCGAACAGAGCATCTTTTCACTTAACCCTTTGTGCCTGTGGCTTCCTTCCTCACTCACTGGGAGCCTTCCCTGCTACACAGTGCGGACAAGCCCAGGGTCATGACCCACAGAACAGAAAGGTTTTAGGGGTAGATATCACAAGGTCACTGGCACGGGAACAGGGGAACCTAGTGACACAGAGAGATGGGCAACCCGGCTCAGTACCAATGTTGCTAGACAAACTTGCTTGAAGACAGGTGTTGCTGCCAGCCTGCAGGGGATGGATTCCACGGAACAACAACTCTGAACATCCAAACCCTTCCACGTCAACATCACAACGCGCAAAAAGCCACAACACGGCTTCTATCATCAAAAGAACCATTTTTCCCAAACCAACCCTTCACGCGTCCACTCGTCTCAATTACGGCTCTTCCTCTTCAGGGAAGCAGGGCAGTTCTGGGACCATCTGGAATCCTCAGTTCCTTTACCCCTTGAGGCCTGGTTCAGGATGGCTTGAAACTCCTTCCGGTGATGTAGGAAAGGCCAAGGGTCCAAGCCAGTACTCTCAAAATGGTCAGCTGTCCTTTGACATCATTAACTGATAAAGTAGGGGCGCTGGACTGGTTCCAGTCATGTATAAGAGAGGGGCTGGATGGCAAAACTGGACCACTGGCTCTTCTGCTCCAAAGGCTGCCATGCAGGGTCCCTCAAGCTCCTATTCCATCACTCCTGCTGGTTACCCTGCCACAAGGGGAGAGCGAGTACTGGGGCACACGGTGACCTTGACACTCCTCCCTCTCCTCTGCCCCTCGGGTTCAGACAGCACGGCTAGCTCCAAGTTAAGAGTGGGGCTGGAAAAACAGCTTGCTTGCTGAAACTCAACCAAGACCAGAGCTAGGTTATGGGAGTGGGCTGGGTGGCAGGAAGCAACTGGAAAAGATGGAGGAGCAGCTGTCAGCTCCACTATGTCAAGTGTTCCCCACAGGAACCCCAGTCTTGCAGGATGTCCAGTGAGCAGCAGTAGGCAGGAGTGCTTCTTCCATCTATCCAGCAAGAGGACTATGGCCCATTCCCATCAGGCATGGGCTGTGCCAGAGTAACCTGCAGCTTTTGCGCCACCAGACTAGCTTACTGCAACCCTCTCCATTCTTGGCGCTGTATTTAAAGATCACCCAATGCAAGAAGCAACTCTGCTCTTACCGAACACAACAAAGGTCCAATCAGCTACAGCAAAGCCGACATCCCAACATTGCGCAGTGCGCTGCATTTTCACCATTGTGCAGGAGCTGTGAAGCAAGCACTACTTGCTAGCCACACTAATCCCCAGGCCCTGGAATGGAAGTGGACTCATCTTGGATGCAAAGGGGGAAAGCCTTTGTAATCAGAGGCAAGCTTTAGAACAAAACAACCGTGCCAAGTACTGATGGGTCTTTAACACCTATCTGTAAAAATCTTTACTTGTGTGAGAAGTCCCTGTTGCCTTCCCCTTGGTAAAGGACAAACATACCCAGTGTTTGTTTAAATTAGGAATGGCCCTTGGGAGATAACGTAAGGAGAGTCAGTGCCGGGACATCTGCTCTTTGTAAAGCAACACCAAATGCAGCAGCAGTGGCCAAGCTAAAGCAGCTGAGATGCAGGACAAACATCAGGTTAAAGTGGGTCTTTCACAGAGCAAACGAGTCAGAAGAAAAAGTCTTACTTTGTACCAGAGGTGACCCATGCCTCCGGATAGTCGGGGGGGGGGGGGGGGCAGAGTGAGGGCAGCCGGCTTCAGCAGTGTTATTGGTAGGGCTCTACCAAATTCACGGCCATGAAAAACACATCACAGACCCTGAAATCTGGTCTCCCCCTGTGAAATCTGGTCTTGTGTGTGCTTTTACTCTGTGCTATACCGATTTCTCGGGGCAGACCAGCGTTTCTCAAACCGGGGGTCCTGACCCAAAAGGGAGTTGCAGGGGGGCGCAAGGTTATTTTAGGGGCGTCGCGGTTTTGCCACCCTGACTTCTGCGCTGCCTTCAGAGCTGGGCGGCCGGAGAGCGGCGGCTGCTGGCCGGGATCCCAGCTTCCAGGCAGCACCGCCCCCAGCAGCAGCCCAGAAGTAAGGGTAGCAGAACCACAACCCCCCCTACAATAACCTTGCAACATCCCCCCCCACACACACACACACCCCCCTCCTTTCTGCGTCAGGATCCCTACAATTACAACACTGGGAAATCGCACATTTAAATAGCTGCAGTCATGACATTTATGATTTTTTAAATCCAATAACCGTGAAATTGACCAAAATGGCCCATGAATTTGGTAGGCCCTAGTTATTGAGCATCCTCAGCCCGTGTGAGCACGCTCAGCACAAGCCAAGCAGCAAATCGGTGCGGGGGGGGAGGGGGAGGGAGGAGGCAAGGGACCCGCATGCCCCCTACATCCAGTTAAACCCACTTGCCCTCACTTCTGGGCCCAAGGGAGCTACTCCTAGTCCTCAGCTGAGTTAAACTACGGTTGCCCGATTGTGGAAAGATCAATTGTGGGGACTCCAATCTCAGACACAGCAAGGTGATCCACCCTTTCGCAGCAAGCCACCCCTAGGACCCCACACCTGGGGATATGTTGGCAGGGTGTATTGATTTAAATCAAAGTGACTTATATCACTGATTTAAATCACGATTTAAATCACCAAGCAGGAAACCTTGATTTGATTAATTGATTTTAATCTAGTTTTGTATTTGTTCTTTTTTAGTTTATCTTTCCAAAGAATCGTTATATCAAACTAATGAAAATGAACCACTCAAACATGTCAATTCCAATTAAATATAAGCGTTTGCACTTAGTATGGTATTTCTTTTTGCTAACCAGGATATGCTACAGCTTTATACATTTATTTAAGCAATTATATAGCTTAGCATAAATTGAATTAAGTTCTTAATTCACTATTTTCTGTGTAAAAAAAATGTAAAAGTGTTGCATTTCTTATTTACCAGATTATGATGATTTTACTTGTGATTTCCGTCAAGCTGCATTTGGATAGGAATTGGAATTTAGTTAAAAATGCATAAAACCAGCATTTTAAAGGGTATTTTTATCAGTTAAATAAAGTTATCGTAAACGTGGATATATAAGAAAAGTTTATAAAACCATGTTCTGCATTTAAAACTGATTAATTAAACAAAGGCGGTATGAGATGTAGTTTGTGAACTGACTGTTACCAGAGGCCAGATTTCAAAGGCATTTATGCACCGAAAGATGCAGATGAGCTAGGTGCTGAGGGGGCTTTTCAAAAGTACCTGAACATTAGGTCCCTAGCTCATGGGAGTTAGTCACCTGTAATCTGCTTAGATGCTTTTGAAAATCCCCATAGACACCTATCTCCATCTTTAGGCATCTCTGAAAATCTGGCCCTATGTTCTTCAGGTTTTTAGAACTAGTAAGTCTCATCCTCTCCCACCTGGTTTTAATTCATAGACTGGAAGAGGAAAACAAGTTTTTTTGCTTTTTCAACTCCCAGCCAGTTTCTCAACTTTGAATGAAATAATCCAAATGGGGAGAAAAATTCTTTCTGCACTTGCTAGTTAAACTGAAACCAAAAGTAAATTAAGGCAAAAGCTTTTCTGCAAAACTAAAAATTACTTGCATGTGGAAAGATGTAAATACCAGCATTATCTCTATTTTAAAGATGACAATGTATTTTACTTAACGTAGCATGACATCATAACATATTTATAAAGCCTGAGTTGACCTCAAAAGTTAAAGATGTTTCCCCCATGATTCTGTATATAATTTTAAAAGTAGCATCCTTTAATTTATTAAAATTAGCAGAGGGCTCATTGATGCAATGTTTTTTTAATTTCATTTTAGTAGACTATAGTCTACTGTAGTAAGTTTAGGCCTTAACATAGGTTTGTCTTAATTTCAAATTTAACTTCAAACAGGTTTGGTTTTTTTAAAAGAAAATTATTTAATTTAAATTAAAATATCTGGTCTTTCTAAAATTTAAATCCACTTTTACCCACCTTGTATATTGGTGATTTAAGTTCGGTCAGGGCATTCCCTTCCAAGGGCATGTCTCGGACAGCCTGCAGGTGTGAGCCACACTCTGCCTCTGGGCCTGGGCATCGCACCTTCTCACTCACCCAGCACACAGATTTAGGAGCTGCTCTTCCACTGACATGATGGATGGTAGGGAGAAGGTCGGGAAGCAACTGCAAAGCCCTTTCTGTCTTTGTAATGCATCTCATCATGTTTTCCCTTCTCTTTATAATTAGAGGCTGTTTCTTCTCTAAGGACTGTCTCTCATTGACCGTAATGCTTTACTGATCCTGTCTCCCTCCTCTGACCTACCCTGTCTCCACCACGATTTATGCTGCACATTAGTAATCGGCCAAGGCCTTTTCTCGTGCCAACAGTGCAAGAAGACACTCTTTGGAAGCCTGCAAGCTCTGCTGTTGCAGCTGTGTTGAAAGTCCCAGGTGTCCTGGAGCTGCTGCTTTCACAGTTTTGGCGGAGGCCGAGGCAGAAGCAAAGCCCGCCCCATTAACACAGACCGTTCAAATTCACAGACCCATAAGCCAAGGAATGCCACTGCAAAGACTCGGCTCAAAGTCAGCAGGTCAGCGCCATGGAGCCTGGCAAGGCCTTTCAGGAAGGAGGATCCCTGGCAAGTTTAATCCTCGTGTTAAAGGGATTGCTTCCGAGGCTGCCTTGACTCTCAGCATGTAGACGCCACAACAGTGATCACAGTGCCCCTCTCTCCAGGCCCTTGCAACGTGGGTTCAGTGTGAGCAGAGAAAACCAACGGCACCAATTATTCCCAGAGCAACCAACAGCTCCACGGGCGAACAGGACAAGATGCCACCCAGGCGGAGAGAGTGAAATCCCAGAGAGATTTCCCTTCTGTCACACTTCGCTCACCTACCTGATCCTGCAGAATTCACTTAGCTAATTAACCACACATACTCTTCCTTTTACATCCCTAAGCACAGCTCAGATACATACTGCAACTGCACATGTGACCGGGATGGTTTTCAAATATTGGCTATATTTATATTTTACATGCAAACTTTCTACATCTTCAGGCCTGTTCCCCTCCCTGAGAACAGTTCATGACTGTTCAGGAGCAGTTCTCCCTCACTTCCAGAGATAGGAAGTGGGAGAAAAAAAAGTTTCCCAGAGTCTAAAAAACTGGTATTTTAAATCTTCTAAATACGAAGACTTGCCTCTGGGTAGAGGCGAAACATGGGAGAGTTCAGACAAAGGTGACTGCTTTGGAAAGTTTATCGCCAAGTGAAAACAAGGGGTTACACTGAAAACTATTTTCCCTCTCTAGCTGTTTAGGGAGGAGGGGGCAGAAAGAGGATTCTGCCTCCACTAAAGCCATGAAAGCAGTGCCAGGCAGCAGCTCCAGGATACCTGGAAGAGGAGGGAAGGGGTGGAGTGGGGGCGGGAAGGGGTGGAGTGGGGGCGGGGTAGGGTCTGGGGCTGAGCGGGAGGGTTGCGGATCCACTACTTCAAGCCAGGGGGTGAGGCAGCCCCCCAGCACCTCTACTTCCAGCGCCTGTGCACTAACTGCCCTGCCCTGTGACCTAACAGGCTAACTTGTTCCACTCGGTTCCTAGTCAGGAGACCCCAGCCCTAAAGCCTAATCCAGCACCCTGCATTCCACTCGTAAATCACCAACAACGGCAAACTGGCAAACGGCAACAGGCTGTTGTCAAGAACCTGTCGGCAAAAATTCTGAGACTCTTGCTCCAAGATCTTTCCTTACAGTGACAAAGCCAATAGCATGAACTCTTCCTCCCTCCCTGAAACACAGCCAATGCAGGAACCTAGACAGACAGCAGCTTCATAAGAACGGCCACACTGGGTCAGACCAAAGGTCCATCTAGCCCAGTATCCTGTGGTCCGACAGTGGCCAATCCCAGGTGCCCCAGAGGGATTGAACAGAACAGGGAATCCTCAAGTGATCCATCCCCTGTCACTCATTCCCAGCTTCTAGCAAACACAGGCTAGGGACACCAGCCCTGCCCATCCTGGCTAATAGCCATTGATGGACCTATCCTCCATGAATTTATCTAGTTCTTTTTTTGAACCCTGTTATAGTCTTGGCCTTCACAACCTCCTCTGGCAAAGAGTTCCACAGGTTGACTGTGTGAAAAAAATACTGCCTTTTGTTTGTTTTAAACCAGCTGCCTATTAATTTCATTGGGTGACCCCTAGTTCTTGTGCTATGAGAAGGAGTAAATAACACATCCTTATTTACTTTCTCCACACCAGTCATGACTGTATAGACCTCAATCATATCCCCCTTAGTCATCTCTTTTCCAAGCTGAACAGTCCCAGTCTCATTACTCTCGCCTCATACGGAAACCATTCCAGACCCCTCAGCATTTTTGTTGCCCTTTTCTGAACCTTTTCCAATTCCAGTATATCCTTTTTGAAATGGGGCGACCATATCTGCACACAGTATTCAAGATGTGGGTGCACCATGGATTTATATAGAGGCAATAAGATATTTTCTGTCTTATTATCTATCCCTTTCTTAATGATTCCCAACATTGTTAGCTTTTCTGACTGCCGCTGCACATTGAGTGGATGTTTTCAGAGCACTATCACAATGACTCCAAGATCTCTCTCTTGAGCAGTAACAGCTAATTTAGACCCCATCATTGCATATGTATAGTTGGGATGTTTTCCAATGTGCTTTACTTTGCATTTATCAGCACTGAATTTCATCTGCCAGTTTGTTGCCCAGTCACTAGTTTTGAGAGATCCCTTTGTAGCACCTCACAGTCTGCTTTGGAACTAACTATCTTGAGTAGTTTTGTATCACCTGCAAATTTTGCCACCTCACTGTTTACTCCTTTTTCCAGACTATTTATGAATATGTTTAACGGTACTGGGCCCAGTACAGACTCTTGGGGGACACCCCTATTTACCTCTCTCCATTCTGAAAACTGACCATTTATTCCTACCCTTTGTTTCCTATCCATTAACCAGTCACTGATCCATGAGAAGAGCTTCCTTCTTATCCCATGACAGCTTACCTTGCTTAAGAGCCTTTGGTGAGGGACCCTGTCAAAGGCTTTCTGAAAATCTAAGTACACTATATCCACTGGATCCCCCTTGTCCACATGCTTGTTGACCCCCTCACAGAATTCTAGTAGATTGGTGAGGCAGGATTTCCCTTTAAAAAACCATGTTGACTCTTCCCCAACAAATTACATTCATCACCGTGTCTGACAATTCTGTTTTTAGTTTCAACCACTTTGCCCTGTACTGAAGTCAGGTTTACCAGCCTGTAATTGCCGGGATCACCTCTGGTGCCCTTTTTAAAAATTGGCATCACATTACCTATTCTCCAGTCATTTGGTGCAGAAAGTGATTTAAATGATAGATTACAAACCACAGTTCGTAGTTCATGGCACAGAGTCATCCATAAACCACACAGTGATGCAGGAGACATTGGAAATGGAGCCTCAAGCCACAAATCCAGCTCCTAGATTCTCAGCCATCTCAGACAGGACATTTCCCTGCAGTAGTTTTTCTAATACTTTGCTTATTCCAGTGGTTTTCAACCCGTACTCCACGGTCCCTTGGGGGGCAGAGACGACACGACACAGACTACGTCTAAGATTTCCAGCAGGGGCCGCACCTCCATGTGAAATTTTGTAGGGGTCAGCAAATGAAAAAGGTTGAAAACCACTGGCCTATTTTATTAAATGACTGCCACATTCAAACAATAAGTCCTTGCACCAGCATGACCCTCATTTCTGTCTATGCAGGAAAGTTAACACTGGTTGAGGAAGAGGAAGCTACGGAACCTGTGTGACCAGAGCAGAAGTGCCGTAGCCACATGCTCAGAAAAAGCAACTACCTGAAATATGGAAGAGGAGGGTGGGGCGAGCAGCATATGAAATGGTGCTAGCAAGAAAGGCACTGAGACTGGGAGAAGGAATTTAAAGGACTGAAGCTGTAACTTTGTGGAATTATTTGGTGCCAGAAAGAGCCAAATTCCAAGTCCCAAATATTTTCCCCAATTATCCTTGGTGCTGAGATTTCGACTGGGCTACAGTCAGAGTCTTACCAGACAAATTATGGTCCTAATCAATATTTAGCCACTTCAAAATGTTATGCAACTGTTCTGATGGCCACTGCTGGTGTTCTGCCACAGTGTCAGACGGGAGCTGCGATGGCCTGGGGTCCATATCAGCGCTCCAGAAACACAGGGAACCTCCTGTGGCACTAGAAATACAGCTGGGATTCAACAAGCAAAAGATCAGGAATTTAAATTCATTTATCCCTTTTCCCGCCCCCTGCCCCCCAATGGAAAAGCTGAAACGTACCCACAACTGTTAAACTGTCCTAGCAACTCAGCTTCCCCTTCCACCTGGCCACCCAACACTCTAAGCAGACAGGCTACCTGGGCCTACAACAAGGCCAAGTCCCTGCTGTCTGCCTACTTTTGTCCCTTTTCCTATTTACATGTAAGCAGGGCTGACATCTACTCTTCATCACAGTGCCAGGGCTCCTCAGAAGCCATGCATCTCACGCAGGACAGCCCCATCAATACTGCATAGGAGGGGTTTCTAATCTAGTTATGGGTTCAGCCTCTCACATGCTTCCATCAGGGAGCCCTGGATTGAAACTGAAGGGAATTAGTACAGCTTGATCAGGGTTTATTAAGCCTGCAGTCTTACATTTTTGATCTACAGTTTTAATTAAGTTTTAAGTCAAAGAACGAAGCATCTCATATTTTATCTCGCCGCGTCACGTCAGAGGGAGGCAGTTAATCAGCACGTACAAAAACTTCCCATCGCCAATGATGAACGTTCATGAACTTTGCCTGGAGAGACTATCTTCCTCCCATCACTCATCGCAGGGAACCACAGCTTAATCCACCCCCTCTTCCATCCAGGTTCTGTCCTGTCCTTCCAGAAACTCCCATTTGGCATCTGCCAGGAACACAAGCGTGTCACCAGCATTAAAAAAAAAGAAGTGGACTCCGAAGAGACAGACGAAATGCAGAGGACAAAGGCAAAAGACAGCTGACACCAGGGGACTGTTCTTTAGTCTAGTTTTAATAGCAGCGGCTGCTGCTGCCACCCACAGGGGCAGGGGACAGTTTAGTGATAGATCAGGACTGGAAAGCGCCAGAATGGAGTATCCCCCATTCGCGCTCTCTTCCTGTAGTACAGCCAGAGCATCAGCCCTGCCAGGCCTGCCAATGGGACGGAATCCCACGGGTCAAGCTAGCAGACGCACAACTGACTGGGGCTATTGCAAAACACAGAGCCCTCCCAAGACCCAAAACACAGATAAAGAAGTTACCCCAACATACAGCCCGATGTTAAGCAGCAGGTGCCCACCCAGAGGCAGTGGAGAAGGAGAAGGGAATGTGGCTGAGACAGGACTGAAAGGCCAGGGAGGAACGGGTGGTGCCACATTCTGGGATCTGGGTTCAGTTTCCCAGCAAGAGCCCTCAGTTTCTCTTTTCTGACCTGCAGGACCCTTGGGAGCAGGGGCTCAGGTGGGCTGGGGAGAGCTATGCCATGGGGAGGGCAATCACAGACCAGAAGGGCTGTACCCCAGTTGGCTTCCGCAGTCTGCAACCAATGCACTTTCCACACCAAAGTCATAGTGGGGAACACAAATCCCCAGCCAGGCCTGTGCGACCAAGCCAAGGCTTCCCATATGGCTTTATGCTCTCAGGACACCAGAGACCAGCTGAGCGTCCCCAGCAAACATGTGGATCTTTCATATGCAGCCAATTCCTGACAAGTGCCTTCCACCCACCTCCTGCAAACATTTTTGGTGCTTGGCTGGGTCCAGCATCCTTTCACATCGCAGTACATGAGCCAGGGATCTGCTCGGAGAACTGCCCTGCTAAGCAACAGCCATCTCTGGTTTTACAGCTGTGGCCACTCAAACCTTGAGAATCAGCACGGAGAGAATTGCATCTGGGATATTCCAGTCGCGCCAGGACTCCCCGGATTGGCCTCTAGCTCATCAGACCATTTCTTTCAATAAACCATCTTCAACATCAGCCTAAACGGTAACTTCTCCCCTACCGCTGCTCCAGTCCACAGCCCAGCACACAACCCTCCACTCACACACAGCAGCTCACACCCCGCAGCCTAGCACACAGCCCTCCCCTCGCACACAGCCACTCACACCCCGCAGCCCAGCACACAGCCCTCCCCTCGCACCAAGAGAAAGCAGGGTTCTTATTTTATTTTTATTCATGTTTTGGCTGGGTAGATGCAATCCCAGCCCTTAATTGGCACAGACTGTCGCTTCCCAGTGATGTGCACTGAGTGGCACAAGTCGGGTGAAAACAGACATGAGGAAAAGGACACACACTTTCTGCAGGGCATTTCCTCACCAGAGATGGCGTGTGCATGCTAGGGAAGGGGCTGTCATTAGCCATTCACATCTACAGAGCTTTCAAGTCAAATACAAAATAAAAATAAAACGGTTTGGGGGGTTTGAGGTCTGTGGATATTTGCCAGAGAGGGCAGACGACAACATTACACCCCGAGCACCCAAGGCCACTCCTACTTTGTAGGACTCTCAGGCTCTGCTTAGAAACAAGGCCTGGGGAGAGTTATTTCTCTTGTTAAAATCTGAGGGCAAATTATAGATCAATTATTAGTGCTTGTAACAGAAAGACTGATTCACCCTGGTTGGAGCCAGAGGTAACACAGAGTGGGCAACGAGCAAGGTTTCCAAGTACAGCTCTCCTCAGGCATCTCCATCCTGACCTGCAATTCATCCTTGTAACTCTGCCAACTGCACCTCAATCCTGACCTGAAGGCTCCCCACACTATCCCAGCCCTCAGCTCTCCATAGTTTGGCAGATGCAGCTGCCCCACCATCTCCTCCCTTGCTTGCTCCAAGCCTGAACATCTTGTAAGCAGTGTATTATCTCAAACCACGAAGTAGCATTTCAGACAGACATTCGCCACAGGCCAGACTGAGACAACCCAAATGCAACCTGTGGCCGCAAGCAAACAGACTCAAACTTGCGTCTCAGGTGAACAACTGACCCAGAGCACCAGCTAATCTCTCATTGACATGGGGCCAGAACAGAAAAACCATGGAAGAATGGGGGACAGGATGGCCCCTGCACACCCCTTCCTCCCCCTTAGATCTCCCCTTGCCAAGGACTGAGGCGTCCCCAAAGCATTTCTGGCTATGAATAAAGACAACAGAAAGCGAGAAATATATTTCAAGACCTTGGGCTTCTCAAGGGTCTGTTTCCTCCTTGGCACAGCTGCAAAGTCCCTGCATTCTGCCAGAGAGAAAGAACTAAACTCTTCCCATACACAAGTAGAATCAATTAGAGCCGCACACAAGAGGAAAGCAGCTTACTGCAAAAGTGTCTCTGTGAGTCGAGGTGCTTAAAAATTTATCATCGAACTTGCAGAAATGAACTCAATTAAAAACCATTTTAATGATACTACATAAAAAATAACTCTTGTATTTTTAGTGTCAAGGCTCCCCTGCATAAGAGAGGCAGAAATTCCCACAACTGCAGCATTAAAAGTGATGGATACATATTCTGCCAATTAAAGCCTCCATTACCAGCCAGCACGCTTCTTGCCACGTGTCCTATTTCCGAAGAGGCGGCGATGAAGTTATCGCTCCACTCCCTTTATTCCCAAAGCAAAATGCAAAGAGTGAGCTTTCGCAGTGCGTGAAGGGAGAACCCCCTCCCCCTCTCCCACACACACAAAAGTGAGGGACACGCTGTATTCTACACACAGGAGACCAACACCACTCCACACAATGTGTTTTATTAACCCCAGTGCATTCAAAGGATGCCCAATCACATCCACGCCGCTGGTTGTGCAGGTCACACACAACGCTCAAAGCTATCACAAACTACCAACCTGCAGTACGGGTGGTACAGGAATAGCAGGGCTTAGCAAGCCCTTCCTGGGTGCCCACACATATGCAAGGAGCATCCAAAAAACAGCTCCCTGGGCGTGTACTCATTCCTTCCCCCCATGACAAGAAAACCTAAAGATGAAGAAACCCTCTTACGTCCTTCTCTGTAGCCATGCAAGGCAGGTCTATGTCCCTCATATACTGGATTATAAGGCAAGCCAGACGTTTATCGTTCTGAACCTGATCCACTGAGAACAAGCCCCTGCTCAGGTTCTGAGCCCCATGTGCTCTCACTCCAGAGAGGGAGATTTAACTTTGCCTTGCTCTGCTCAGCAGCACTCCATCTCTAATCAGGTGCAGCAGTAACTAGGCATGGAAGGGAGCATCCTCCATCCCTGCTGACACAAGAAGGGCTGCAGTGAAGCGAGGCCTGTTAACAAGAAGGGAAGGAGAACAAGGCCTTCATGAGAAGGTAGCAATTGCCTCACTGGAGCAAGCCAATAAGAATAGCGTCCGCAATAGATTCGCTAGGATAAAATTACAAGAGCTTGCAATCCTCATGCTACAGGACCCCACCAGCAGTCCCCTCCAGAGGAGGACTGCTCAGATAGGTGCATTTTACACCTTCCTAAGCCTCTGACATAGGCCACCCACCAAGTCAGGACATAACCCTTCATCCAGACACAATCTGGCTTCTTTAAGAATTATGAAACTCTTTGCCTCAAGGACATTCTGTGGTGGGCAGTGCCACGGGCTCGTTATATCCTGTGCATAAACAGCTTTCTTGTATCCATTTCTGCCGGCTAGCTTTTAATGGGAGAGCCCCCGTTTCTGCACCAGAGAGCAGGAGCATGGCTCCCCCAAGCCATTTGCTACCGCATAAACCACTTCTTCAGCTGCACAGTCCTGGTCTCCAAATCCCCCTGCACTCAGACCTCTAATTATTTCTGCTGCCCTTCTCTGGCCTGCTGCCATATATCACAGGCCGTGCTCCTGTCAGCATGCACAAGCTAGGGAAGGTCAGGATGGGTCAGTATTAGCAGGGAGACTTCTGTAGAGCACCAGGTGCTGCAGAAATCAGTGGGCCTCGGTCATTGAGTAGGTGCTCGCACCCCCCTCCCAATCAGCTCACTAGGAGACAATGCTTTTGGACAAGACAAAACCCAGGCCTCAGTGCCTCACAGTCCTTTAAAACCCTGCCATACTATTCATCCAAGGTAGGGTCTTAGCCCCAGCGCCCAGCCATGCTCGCGTTTGGACAACCCTATTCATTTCATCTGGATGCAGCCGCAGCGTTCCTCACCGCCTCTCCCAGGCACTGCTCTGTTCAGAGAGGGTTGGAAAGTGGGAACAAATTTTCCCCCAAAATTTTGAAGTCATTTTTCGTTCCACAGGTTTCAAAAGAGAACGAGTTTTCATTTGTTCTAAACTGAAAATGTTAGGGGTTTGGGTCTCTCCCCACACACATACACTTCTCTTTCCTCCCCCCCACTGAAAGTGTGGAACGGAAAGAGACGAAACGGGGGTGGGGGTTGTGTTTTCAGATTTCATCAAAGAATGAAAAAATTCAAAGAACACTGAATTTGTGACTTTTTTCATTTTTTAATCAAGAGACCGCATTTCATTCAATGAAAATATTTTTTGTGGAAAAACCAACCAACCAGCTCTCGTGCTGTCAGACACAGCCATGTTTTCAATCCTTTCAACAGGTGGGAGAAATGCCTCATTCGCTGTTTATTTCTATGTACTATAATCATCAGTGCCTTGGGGTGCATGTAGATATAAAGGGCTATGAAGACGGGAGACCACCATCACCTAGACATGCTCCTATGTCAGGTGCAGGCTGGACACAGGCCCTGGGATTCATGACTTGTGTGGAGGGCACCAGCCTGCAGAGGAGGTGATGTCTCGCAGCAGAAGGGAAGGGGGATAAGCAGAAACAGAAAGGGAAGGGAGAGCAATGAAGCTCCATCGTTGGGGATACACACTTTGTGCAACAGCAAGATTCTCCTCTATAAAGACTCTGATCCAATGGTAAATTCCATGCCGGTTGAGAACCTCGTTCCCACTCCGTAGCTGGACAGCACAGGACTGCTTTGTGGAAACTCCTTAGTGCTTGGACCTCATTCAAAAATGAGTCAGCCATGAAAATCCTATGTGAGGATCACCACCTGGTTGGGAGGCAGAGGGCCGGAAATCCTGCCCCATGGGAAAAAATCCAGGCCAGCTCATCCCCCAAAGCTCCCAGAGACGAGGAGATTCTTAGCCAGCCTTGAAGCCTGACTGCACGCTGAAAGAGAAACGCATTTAAAACCAAACCAAAAAAGAGTGTGTGTTGGAGGAGAGAGAGATGTGACATGTCCCAAAGCAACCCTTTCTGTATTAATCAACTGAACCCAGGAGAGAGCAAACCTGGGATGCTATCCAATATGCACATGTTGCAAGGCAGAAGGTGTGTACAGAGCGGTATCCAGTCTGAAAAAGGATTCCCTAGCAGCCCCGGGAAGTCTGGGGACCGCAGGACCATACAAACAGCTAGCTCAGAGGCATTATTCACTATGCAGTGACTGGGAACGCATTACTAAACCCTGACCATGGCTGACCCAAAACTGCCACCTTGGATTCCAGATGCTTACCACGTTTAGGGATTTATCATTATTGCATTTGCTTCCTCTGTTTAGAAACACATGCAGAGAAGTCTCACATTCGTGGAAGAGAGGGACTGTTAAAGGGTGAGAACCAAGCCCATTGCAGAGCCTGCTTCCTATCCAGTTCTACATGGCTCTGCTAACGCACCTCAGCACTGCCCTGAGACCCCCAGCATTCCAGTTCTGAGCATACGTGCGCACCCGTGTCCAACCAGCCTCATGCTCCAGGGTGGGTTTTTCTATAGTGGGCACACATCCTCGTGGTAGTCAGACTGAGCCCACGCTCCACTCCCTGCAACCTAACCCCGATCTACAGTCAGAAGGCTAGCACATGAGCCCACCAAGCCACTTCATCCCCGGTACCTGCAACCTATTATGCCCTCTGCATAGCCAGCCCAAGGGGGAGGCCCACCTCTCCTGCTGCTCCCCTCTAAAGCACAGTGCTAAGGAACACCAATCAGAGGGGCAGCTAGGCCACCAGAATTTGCATTTTTTGACTGCAGTCTGTAGACTCTGCTGCCCTGGGGTCTCTCTCAGCCACCTTTCATTTACCAAAGGAAACTCACTCACTGCTGATGGGTGCACATGACACCTAGAGAATTCAACACTCAGACACAGAAGGAGAATGCCTTTGCAGCCTCTCCTCCTGTCCAGACACCATACATCCCCAGCACCACTGCACAATGGTTCATTTCACAGAGGTGCGAGCGGGAGGGAAATTTGCATCCATATGCAGAGGCTGCCGATACACCGGGCAGCGAGAGAATGGGGGAGAGCGCAAGATGGAGAGCGTGCGCGGTGTGCCATTTCAATGCATGTATTTATATCCTTCACAGACGCAGCATCCCTTTGTAAAGCCATGGAGCGTGTATAGTCAGGGCTGTCAGTTCAGCGGCATGTTACAAGTGTTTGATATGGAGATTTTGGCAGTGGGAATGGATGTACCTCACTGAGAGGTTTATGTAAAATGACAGCTTCTGGAAAATGAAGCACTCAGACAAAAAAAAAGGTACAAACAAAAGCGAAGAGAAGGTTTCCGCTCAGCGAGTCCAAAATGGATTTCTGCTCCATGCCAGCCTGCACGCAGCTCCCAGTCACGAGGCTGGAGTCAGGGAGCACATAGCTCCAGCAGGTATCTCTCCAGCTGCACCAACCCCCTCGCCCGGGTTTCTCTGGTTTGACTTCACACTCATGCTCCCCCTCCTCACTCGATCACCCCGCTTCCCTTTAGCTATTCCTTGTCTCCTTCCCCCTTGTTTTACTGACCGAGTCTCTTGTCACTGAATGCTGAGTGGCTGCAGGAGGGAGAACGCTGTTGCCAAGAGATCCAAGAACATTTTGCAATGTGTTTGCCCCCTCCAGTTTTCAGGATGGGGGTGGGCGGGTCACCAACTAGTCCTTCGTGCAAGGCTGAGAATTGCAGGGAACTGCCCTTTCTTCAGAAGGCAGGAGAGTCTCCCTGCAGAGGGTATGCGTGTCTGCAGAGGCAGAAACCCACAAACCAACCATCCCGAAAAGGCAGGCAGACACCATGTTCTAGTTGGTTTTGTTTTAAGAACAGGCAGATGCCAATCACTCCCTCTGAGCCTCCCCCGGCAATTCCATGGTTGGCAGGGACGCTGCCCTGAGACAGTCCAGTCAAGGGCAACCGCTCCTTGACCCGGCAGCAGTCAAAGAAAAGCAGTGGCAAGAAGCCAGCAAAAGTGCAGTTTCACGCACACAGCAAAGCAGGAGGATCTGGCTCTTACATTCACATTTTGCACCAGCTCATGAGACTAGCGATTTACCTTTCCCTGACAGTAAGTAAGGGGAAGCACAACCAACAGCAACACAATATAAATACGGCCTCTCACCCAGCCCCAAGAATAGGGAATCAAATACCCTACTCGCCACCATTCACGTCTATTGAACTACAGAATGTCAAACCCCTCCTGCTACCCGCCAGGGGAAGGCCTCCCATCATCCATTTATTCTAAAGCAAAAGGCTCCCAGCCCAGCCCAGCCGGACTAGCCCTGGGCCAGCACCTCTCACGTGGGGTGAAAAGCTGCTCATGTTCCCCTTTGGGCAGAAACCAGCATGAAGTCACCACAGTCAAATGTTTCTACACATAACAGAGGTCAAGAGATGGGCAGGATGCCCCCAAAAACCCCGCTACGCAAGTCAGTCTCCAGCTCTTTCTAAAGAAGATCCCAGAATTCGTCTGACTCCCTGCCCAAGGATCAGAGCTGAAGGCAATACCATCTTCCAGCTCCTGGGGAGAATCAAGAACATGTTGAGGCAAAGTCCAAAGTGTTCCTTACGCTCTCCCCCCTTCCACCTCCCCATCTTTCTAGAAGTGAAGTGGCGGCTCAGGAGAGGGAGAGAGCATGCAGATTTCAGAGCCTAGAATAAGGATGCTGCTTCCTCTACCAAGCAATTTGCAGGTGGATAACAGACAACGCTTACCAAGGCCATTGCAGAAGACAGCCCTTGCTCTATAACAAGTCAAGGACACCCACAGATTTATGACGCTCAGGAGCACCCCATACGCCCTAAAGTAAAATGGTCTTTCTGAGCAGCCTTCACCTTCTAACTGCCACGCCATAAAGGCTTCAATACTGTGTAGGGAGAATTCTCTCTCACTGGCTCAGGCTCTCTTGCTGCAGCAGCTGCAGACCCTTTTGCTTGTCACGGCATCAACTCCAAGTCACTATTTCTTCCTGGGCTACCATAAGGCAACCAGCATTCAAGAGACACTCTTCTGCCCATGGAACGAAGAGACCGTGCCAAAGGGATCACCTGTCTCTGGAACAGGTTCGTGGACCTCTAGCTAAGTGTCTCCCAAACTCTACATGCAACTGTACAAGTTTTGGTTATCGAGCCCTGGCTGCAGCAGCCAGCATCCGCCACCTCCCATTCCAGTGGGGCTCGGGCACCTCCAGTCCCTGCAGGCCAATGGGAGAGTGCTTTTAGCTCACACTCTGTGGCTAGCTACAGCACTTGAGCAAGCAGGAGGCAGCAGCAGTGAGTGGGATCCCCCTACACACACACCCCATAGAGGTTCACCCTTATAGCAGGAAAAGGGAGCCTAAGACACTAGCTACGAAAGCTTCAGTACCAATAGCAGGATCTGTCCCAGCGATGGAGAACCTCCCTCCTGGACGACAGCACTAGACAGAACCTGCTGCGTGTGCAATTAGCCCCTGCACAACGGACTCTGCATTCCAGCTGCTTCTCCAGCGTACAGGAAGGAAAAGAGGTGTGTTTCTGAATGGTCCTGTCCCTGACACAACAAGACTTTCCAACTGAAGTTCCATCCCTCAAGGTACAGCTAATCTAAACAGCCTTGATGCTCAGCTCGCTGCTCGTGTGAACACACATCCCATCTGAGCAGAGTGACTCCGAGCCTGGACCAGAATCCTTGCCGCTTCTGTGCCCGGACTCAGACTCCAGTGCCCCAAGTATGTGCATTGGTAGGTATACACCACATATAAACACGCTCCTATACACGACACACCCCGTGTGTACAGAGCTATAAATACCTATATATGCAAGACCAGGAGTGACAGTAAGGGCTATAGGTCAGTTGCATTTTATAGATTATATAGAGATAGACGCACACACACTGAATTCCCAACAGCCTGGTATACAGATTTTTAAAGGGGCCCAGGAAGACTGCTTTGATGTCTCTCACATGTTAACAAGATCCAACAAACAATTCCTACTCCCCCTGCATGCCCCACTCACTTGCCCCTTCAGCCCAACCCTCTCCTTGGGCACCATCACAACGACTTTCTTACCAAAAACCGGTAACAACACTTGGGGAAAGTATTGTGAAGGTTTGGTCTGACTCCAGCATCAAATATAACGGAAATGATCGGCGCTGGCGTTCGCTCATGGCACCATGGCTATAAAGCTTTGGAAGGCAGAGCTGACTGGATTCAGGACCAGATCTGTTCCAGTTCCAAAACTTAAAGGATTTGCTACATGGAGATAATTACTGACCAAGCTTAGGCCATCCACGTGAACACCGAACAAGAGCCCTTGCGTGTAATCGGCCCTTGCTCTCCTGGATCCTCTGCAGGCCAGAGAAGAGTTCACATTTGTTTCATTTCCATCTCTCATCACCTGCTGGCAGGGGAGTACCAGCTCCCCATGGTCCCTCCCCTAGGCAGCAGCATTCATAAATCAACTCCCTCTTCTGCTCATTTACAATACCATCATTTACACTGAGCCACAGGTGTGCATGGCACCTCAGAGGCAGAGGAGCAGACAAGCTCCCTGCCGCAAGAGCTTACTTTCTAAATGAGACTGCTACTCGGAAACAATTATAACAGACCACCGAGGGGTGCTGCTCCAGGGACACAGACTCCACATTCATCGGTCCACATTCATCTGCCCCCCCTCAGGAGTTGTCGCTGCAGACCCTGCCAAAGCAGGGACCAGAGCTGGAGAATGAGGGGGAGGAGCATTTCAGAGGGGGGAAAAGGAGGCCGCTTTACCTCCTTCCTGTTCAAACCCCTGCATCCCCCGAGATCTTAGCTCAGGCAATTCCTCACTGGGCCAGAACCAGTACTCCGGCTGGGCTTCTCAAAGAGCCATGGGGTGGGAGTGGGGGGGAGGGCCTGGAGCAGGGCATCTGAGGAGGGCACTGGAAAAGAGTCTCAAACTGGCACCACCCACGTATGCTGCAGCTGGCCAGCAATTCAGGAGCTTGCTTATAAGAAAGCTGGACCCCTCTCCCCAGGGGAGTAACCCTGGAGAGAATAAGCCTGTGGCATCTTCTCTAGAGGATGGGTCACAGCAGAGGGGAAAGCAGGACAGACAAAACCATGAACCCAGCTCTGCTGCATAC
Organism: Natator depressus; assembly: GCF_965152275.1. Classification (NCBI taxonomy): domain Eukaryota; kingdom Metazoa; phylum Chordata; order Testudines; family Cheloniidae; genus Natator; species Natator depressus. The sequence continues at coordinate 1,749,843 of NC_134247.1, forward strand.
ACGCCTACTTCCCACTCCCTGCGATCAAGTCCTGCCGTCCCCATTCCCCCTGGCCCCCACCATAATGTGCAAACCAAGGGCTTACAACACCAACTTCACTGGAAACTTCCCTGCTCTGCACCTTGAGCAAAGAGATTAAGGATCCCCAACACCTCCAGCATCTAATCACTACTCTCAGGGCCACAAGGAGCTGGATAATTAACACTGGGTTCCTTGACATTCTGTCTCACAGGACTGCATATTAAACAGCCTGGCTGCTTGTTTGGCGGCTGCTGTCATGGCTCACACGGTGATAGAAGTGGGTGGGTGGCTGTGCAGATATGAGAAGAGGAGGGGTAGGAGGGTCGCCTGAGAGAGACAGATGCAAAAAAAAAAAAAAAAAAAACCCTAGAGAAAATTAACATTGATACCCCAGTCTCAGCAAAGCAGCTGTATCCCCAACTCAACACCTTTGGGGGGTGGACAGGTGCACCTCCAGCATGTGCTAGCTGCTTAGCTCTCTCTCTCTCTACCCTTCTTCCACCTTTTTAGAAGCTAAACTACTTTTGTGTTGCAAAGGTTTAACACATGCATGCGCATGTGTTTTTACTCCAGTCTTTAAATGGAGATCTTTGCCAAGAATTTACAATTCCCCTGTGGCCTCAATCTTGCAAAGATTGCTTTTTTAACACTGTTGGGCTTTAATTCTAATAAGCCTCCTCTTCATTACAGAACCAGGTCACATTGCCTTGACACTGCAAGAAAATATTTCACCAAGAGAGGAAAAGGGATAAAAAATAAAGAAAGAGGGATAAAGGAGAGAGAAATAAAAGCAAGCCATTCGCTTAATCTGGAGAAATTTTTAAAATAGTGAAAGAAGGGAACGGTCAAGCAGTGTGGCTGTGAGGGGGAGAGATGTTTGCCCAGGGCTTCAATTACACACCCAAATTCTTAGAAATATTTCTAGTTAGGGTCTCCTCCCCCAGCCTTTGCTGCTTAAAAGTGACAGGAGAAACTGGAGAGGGAGCATGACAAAACTTTGATCGATATAATGAGGACAAAGTTCAGCTTCTGTCCTGGACAGATGGCTGTTATTACTAGTCCAGTGCACTCCACATTACCTGAGCGAATTCACCGGCCGGTGCAGCAGGGAAGGGAAGCAGCACAGGGGAAGCAGCAGCTCAACGCACCGGCAAGGCCAGTTTTCCAGAGCCCACAAAATTAATTGGGACTTTCGGGGGCGGCGGGGGTGGAGGGGGGGAGATTTACAATTTGTTTTCCATTAGGGTGGAAAATCATCCAATCCCCACCATTTTTTGTTTTTAAAGTCCCCCACCCACCTTCACCAACACAAACGCACGCGTGCACACACGATCCTGGACAGACAGATTTCAGAGTAGCAGGGATTTGCTGCCCTGGAATAGCACTGCAACATTGTTTTGCCTGGCTCAGGACAAGTTATCCCAAAAATCTCTTGTATTGGACAGGAGCTGGGGACTGCTTTCCCTTCCTTCTCCAGAGGAGCCATCCTCTGCTGTCCTACATCACAGCCGTCACCATGGAAACACTGATATACCCTAACCTATCTCCCTGCGTCTCCTTAACTAGATTGTTATACTACACAGCCTCTTCTGCCATGGAGGGGAGGAGGAGGGGATGGGATGTTTGGGAACCACTCTTCTGTGCAGGTCTGAACCAGGACTCCTGGGTTCTATACTCAGCTCTGGAACCAACTTGCTGTGACCTCCCTGTTTCTCTATCTGTAAAATGGGGTTAATATGACAGAAGTGTTGCCAGGCCTAGAAGTTTGTGAAGCACTCAGAGACCCTGGGCTTTGGGAGGACTGTTACGGAATACATTACCGCACACACTGCACTATTCGAGGAGGGCAGCCACTCTCTCTACAGGAGCCAGAGGAACACGGCCACGAATACGAGAAGCTATGAACGCCACACTGGTCTGAGCCCATGTGTTAGCGAGCAGATGCATTAAGCGTGAGCTTTGCCAAGTGAAAGTCTTGAAGGAATTTGAAGTCTTTAAACCATGATTTCAGGACATCAGTAACTCAGCCAGAGGTTAGGGGTCTATTACAGCAGTGGGTGGGTGAGGTTCTGTGGCCTGCCATGTGCAGGCGGTCAGACTGATGATCATGATGGTGCCTTCTGACCTTAAGGTCGATGAGTCTAATTTACAAGGGACTGAACGTTCTGCAGATGGCTACACATATGGAAGCCATTAAACCAACCCCTGGGGAGAGCAAACATCCGCTCAAGTCCTCACTCAGCTGCGCTGCTCTAAGGACTAGATTTTCAGAAGTGCTCAGAACCCAGCAGCCCCCACTTTTTAAAAACCAGGCCCCAAAGGCATTGGGTCTCCTGCAGCAGGTTATCAGAAGCAGCCAGGACCGTTTCCTCCTCCGTAACCTCCTTGCACCAGCAGAGGGCCAGAGCGAAACCTGGTGTAGAACAGCAGCTCCCCACTTTCTTTCCAGTTTTAGAAGCAGGCTGCTCCTCTGGTTTCCCCTCTGTTCTTCAGAGCACAACAAACTATGTTCCCTCCTAGGGTCAGAAAGGCAGATCTCCGGAGCGCCTCCCCCTGCACAGATAGGAAAGGGTCTTCTCATGAACAGGAGAATATCCCAGTGTGAGCCAATAAATGATGACTGGTGCCCACAGCCACAGCTTGGAAATAAGTTACTTTGGAAGTACTTTGTACCTCTAATGCTGTACCCCTGTAGTGACAACACAGGAGCCAAGGCCATTGCAGCAGAGCGCGTCCCAATTTATGCCAGAGTGAAGTTCCACCATGGCATGCAAGGAGCTTTGCAACATGCAGCAAATCGTAGCATCTAAGTAGGCCACATGTATGAAATCAGCATAAACAACATGCCGCAAAAGCTAACTTACATTCTGGAGGCTGATGCAAATACATTCATGCGCGGGAGCTACAAACCAACAGCAATGGTCCGACAGGCACTCACAGAGCAGGCTAATCTGCCCATCCCTTCGAACCACTCCACTGAGCCCCAACACTCCGATGGGGGGGTGGGGGGCAACCTGAGCCTGAGAAGGAGCCAGAATTTACCAGTGTACGTTGCCAAAGAGCCACAGTAATACATCAGCAGCCCCCAATCAGATCCCCTGACCCAGGTCCCAGCGCCTCCTTCCCACAGGCAGATCCAGGGCCGATCCAGGGCCGGCTCTATCGTTTTTGCTGCCCCAAGCAATGAAAAAAACCACCGCCGCGGACGGCGGAAGAGAGAAGCCGCCGCCGAATCGCCGCCACCGCGGAAACCCTGCCGCCCCTTTCTGACTGCAGCCCCAAGCACCTGCTTGGAACGCTGGTGCCTGGAGCCGGCCCTGCACCGATCAGCACCTCCCCACACCACCTCATCAGCTGTTTCCTGGCGTGCAGGAGGTTCTGGGGGGGAAGGGGGAAGGAGTGAAGGCATGGCAGGCTCAGGGGAGGGGGTGGGAAGGGGTGGAGTGGGGACAGGGCCTGGGGCAGAGCAGGGGGCTGAGCAGCGAGCACCCCCCAGCACACTGGAAAGTTGGCGCCCGCAGCTCCAGCCCCAGAGTCGGTGCCTAGACAAGGAGCCGCACGTTAACTTCTGAAGAGCCGCATGGGGCTCCGGAGCCCCAGGTTGGCCACCCCTGCTCCAGAGGGCCCAGGGAAAGCAAGAAGCCATTTCCATAACCCCAGGTCCCCAGCAGGAAGCCCCATCTATCTGGACAGACCGGAACTCAGCTTCCTCCGAAGTAGGTGCTCTCGGTATGGGAACGGGGCTCAAACAATGAAACTTTGTTACGGCAGCGTGTTTCTCTACTACTTACAACTAAAGAAATGTAATAGCCAGCCCCTTCCCCTGCTCCCGATGAACACAGAGCAATCAGACAGCTAAGGCCCATCCTCTGAGCAGCTCCTCAATGAATGCCTGGGATTACTTAGCGCCCATGTGAGAAGGGCTATTGGGACAGGAGTCCCAGTCCATTTGCAAAGCAGCCTCTCCCCTCACCAGCTCCCACAAACGAGCTCACAACCTGCTATTGTTCCCCTCTGTACATCCCACATTTTCTACAGGAGGCCCCATCCAAAAGAATTCCAAATCCAGTCAAATGGAGAGAGGCTCAGCCAGCAGCAACACGCTGCATTTGACGTCCCAATACTAGGCTCTGTGAGAACAAGGAGCTCCCCCAAACCTAACAGATGGAAAGCAGGAGTGCAGGAGACAATGAGCAGTGTGTGAAGACACCCAAGTTACAAGGCTAGCTCATATGTCCTGTCAATCTAGGAGTTATGTTCACCCCTCCCTGTGGGCATGACTGTGTCATAGGCTTTCTGGAAAAGGCATTACAGGTCCCACCAGACAGGGGCCTAGGCACAGGACTAGGCTTGGAGATGGGGCAGGAAGAGGACAGCGGGGCGGTGAGCTGCTGACAGGTCAAACAGGAACTGGAGAGTGCAAGGCCTTGCAGGCTACAATATGGAGCTTAACCCTGATGCAGAAGGTGAGAAGTCGGCCGATGGATTTGGTGAGAGGACTGGACAGTCATAGCAGTGGGTGAGACAGTCAAGTCTCATGGACGCACCTCAGACAGAACGAAGAAGGCAAGGCAAGCGTCTCCAAAGCCCCAGGAGGAGGTTTCAGTTATCAAGGCAGGAGATGGTGGGGGTCGGACAAGGATTTGGTGGCTGGCATGGACATTAACGTGAAGCAAGGAAACCAGCATGCCATTAACTACACAAGGGCGTGAGCAGCAGCATTAGAAAAGTGCCAGCTGAGCGTGGTGCATCAATTTTGCATTGAATTTACAAAGACAACAAGGCAGTACGATAGCTCTGCTGGGAGGAGAGGAGAGAGGAAACTTCTCTCTCTCCTCCACCCCCGTCCACCCTCTGTTCGTCAGGACCTGAACGCTGCATTTTAAAGTTCTCTCTGTTCTTGGCTAGAAATAATTATTTTAGAGTGGGAGAGAAATTCTGCCACCCCCGATCTCTCAAAACACTACATTAGAATATCCCCTTCCATGATCTCTGAACTGCAGCTTTCCTCCACACAAGAGCACAAACAGGATTTACGACCGAGTTAGACTAGGGAAGCTCCAAACGGAGATGTTTTAATTCTTAATGCTAACAGCTGCACTTAAGGCAAGACAGGCATGGAAGCCATGCCTGGGAGTAACCATGGCAACTTCACAGAAGTTAAATAAAAACTTCTTTAAAAAAAAAAAAAAAAGATAACAAGGTCCCTGAATCACGCTTTATCAGCCACACTGCTACACAGATCAAGACACAGCTAGCTCAGGATTCCTAATTACCTTTGCACTACGTCAAATATAGGTAGATTGTAAATACAGTTGAACCCCTCTTTATACATGGACATACGCATATTATATAAAATGTGTTCACACGCAGACACAGAGTTAATTTAGGCAGGCCCTCGAATTCAATGACTCCACACTAAGGGCAGATCTACAAAGTGTGTTTAGAACCTTGTGCATTGGGAGGCCAGGATCCATTGCTCTTAATGGCATGTGTCCACCATCCATACGGACACCCACAGATACAAAAAGCACTGCAATTCTGCTGCCCGTTAGCCAAACCATAGCTATAACATTACAACTGTGACATCACAGCTGTGTGAGGTCATCTTTTTAAAGAGCAGAAAACCCTGGAACATTTAACAGTGTCTCAGCCAATAAGCCAGCAGTTAATTAAATAACAACTTCTCCAATCAGTGCACACTGATCTTGATGTCACACCACTATCACTCAACAAGCAATTCCACCACTGTCCTGAAATCAAACCATATGCTGTTAAAGACACCCAAACTTTTTTCCTTCGGAGATCAAGCTCTCAAACAAACCAATAACTGGTAGGAAAGCAAAGACATCTCCAGTCTGTAAATGGGGAGGACACTTGCCCTCCTTTGGAAAGCACTTTGAGAGCTTGACTGAAAAGCATTCTAGGGGCTGAGCAGCACAGAATATCAGGATTGGAAGGGACCTCAGGAGGTCATCTAGTCCAACCCCCTGCTCAAAGCAGGACTAATCCCCAATTTTTGCCCCAGATCCCTACATGGCCCCCTCAAGGATTGAACTCACAACCCTGGGTTTAGCAGACCAATGCTCAAACCACTGAGCTATCCCTCCCCCCAACATTTGAAATCAGAATTTTATAAAGTTCAATTAAAACGTGCAATGTGAATCAGTTATAAAAACAAAGCCACAGGAAGACTATAAATAAACCTGAACATATTTCAGAGCACTGACAGCATCACCAATTACTTTGTTCCCTCCTGGTAGGCAGTTACCTGTATAGTATTGCACACGTGCAATCAGAACTGATGTCCAGGGCTCATTCCTGGAGATGCTGTATAAACACAAGACACTGATGTTTCAACAAAATTCTTCTGTGCTTCCCATTTACCCCACCTACTCTTCTGTACAGTTCCAGCCCTGGGAGGAGTGAGATGGGAAGGTCTCCTGATCCTAATTTGATAGAAGAATTTGAGTCCCCAAAATAAATAAGTTGAGAGCGTTAGAATTTCTGTAACTCAAACTTGCATGAATTTCAAACAGAGCATGCACTGTGCCTTTAAAGCAGACCTGCTCAGACCTTTAAGTGAAGGTGACTGATTTATTCTGACTATTGCTGCCTCTTAGAGACATTGCTCTCTTCCAACCATGCAGTACTTTAATTGTCCATCAGTGGAGCAGGAAAGAGTTGTAAATCTTTGTTCCATGTTCCTTGGAGCTAAACACCGCTTGACCTCCACTTGCCAGTCCCATTCACCTGCACCCATGCTTGACGGTGGGAGGGAAGGCCCCTGGCAAACAGATCACTAGACTCTCCCAACCCCTGGGGTCATTGCAGAGAAATGCTGCACAGACGAGGTTTATCAGTGCAGCTGGGAAAAGGGGTGGCAGAGATCTGCAGTGTTCTAGGAGCTACTGCACAAGGCTGCACTCTCTGAGCGACCAGACCTCCCCTCGCAGTCCGTCCACTCTGTATCAGGGAAATTCTAACGGGGGGAAGAAGCCTGGTGGAATTTTCTACCCGCACAAGTCACGCGATAACCCGACTAGGCCTTGTCTGCACTGGGGCTTTGTCAAGCCGTAGCGCAGCCCCCGAGCGCAGGGAGGAAAAGGCGCTGTTTGCGCTGATGGAGTTACCTCTAATTTCAAACAAATCGTGGCCTAGAGCAGCGCAGCCTGAACTGGCCAGGCTACACCGGGGGCTGGCCACAGGTGCTCTATCAAACCTGTGTGTGAATAAATGAACCCTCGCTACAGAGACCGGGCTTCTGATGGTGCATGACGGATCTGAGACAGGGAACTGGGAAGCCAAGGCACTAGTTATCTAGGGCTGTGGTACAGCACCTAGCACCAGAACATCTGGAACCCTGCCCATTAGGCACAGCTCCAGGCAGACTCTCATAGAATATCAGGGTTGGAAGGGACCTCAGGAGGTCATCTAGTCCAACCCCTGCTCAAAGCAGGGCCAATCCCCGACTAAATCATCCCAGCCAGGGCTTTGTCAAGCCTGACCTTAAAAATATTTAAGGAAGGAGATTCCACCACCTCCCTAGGTAACGCATTCCAGTGTTTCACCACCCTCCTAGTGAAAAAGTGCAATCCTCCAATTTGTCTAGGTCCCTCTGTATCCTATCCCTACCCTCCAGCGTATCTACCACTCCTCCCAGTTTAGTGTCATCTGCAAACTTGCTGAGGGTGCAATCCACACCATCCTCCAGATCATTTATGAAGATATTGAACAAAACCGGCCCCAGGACCGACCCCTGGGGCACTCCACTTGACACTGGCTGCCAACTAGACATGGAGCCATTGATCACTACCCGTTGAGCCCGACAATCTAGCCAGCTTTCTATCCACCTTATAGTCCATTCATCCAGCCCATATTTCTTTAACTCTCATCCACCCTCAAACACAGGGGCTAGAATCAGGGGTGCTGCTGCACCCCCGAGCTTGAAGTGGTTTCCATCATATGCAGGGTCTACAGCTTGGGTCAATGGCACTCAGCCCCCGCCACCCTCACATTGTTCCAGCACCCTGCTCTCAAACGTGTGTTTTGCAATAAGTGTTTTCTGTAATGTGTCTATGTAACCACGTTATTACTTCAGATAAGAAAAAGTCCTTTTTCTTAAAACAAGAGTGTGCCAATAATTACTTGTAACCAGTTTGGATTGGGCCCAGCTGAGTGCAGTCTTGGCAAGTTTGAGCAAAAGCAAAAGGAACATACTTAAAGTTCGCCAGCCTTTCCAAGTGATTAAACCTGTGTAATGTCAGTCTGGTCTCCAGCCCCAGTCCTGCAAGGAACTGCACCCGGACAGACCCCCGCATCCTTGCAGGGCCCCATGGGGCTCCCTGAGGCAGAATTAATTACAGGATCAGGACATACTTTCCGGCATGGTGCCTATCATCATGGTATCTCAGTTCTTCTCTGCCTCTCACACACACATCCTCCACCTCCTCCAAGCCAAAGTAGTTGCGGGAGCTTCAGGGTCTGAATACCACTACCAGTTTGGGTTTAATAAGTATACGTGAGATGGATTCTCCTGCACGATCTTCAACAGAAGCCAGATAAGCTGCTGCTGAGTGCTGAAAGCGTTCTAGCACAACTGGATGGATGCATGCCCTGTAGCAGCCATGAACAGGGCGACCAGACAGCAAGTGTGAAAAATCGGGACGGGGTAGGGGATAATAGGAGCCTACATAAGAAAAAGCCCCAAATATCGGGAGTGTCCCTATAAAATCGGGACCCTAGTCATGGATCTCCTACCAGTAAGCTCATGGAAACTCTAGTGGCTCTGTTTCCAAATGGCAAAGGTGTTGTATCCAAGTGGCAAATAGCAAATTAAGGAAAAAATCCAAGGAGAAAATAAAAAGCAGCACACCTTGCTCAGGAACATTCCTGCTCACTTTTGTGCTGAAGGGGCTAGCGAGCCAGCAAACCTACTGCTTTCCTCCTGCCAGCCTGGCGTCAAGACTGGTTGTGGCTAGCAGGTCCCCTGAGCAGGGAGTGGTGGTGGTGTGACACGTACCTCGCAGAGTAGCCTGCCGAGTGGCTTTGTACCACAGCTGCAAGTAAAATAAATACAGAAGTGCCCTTCTGCCCACAATGGCCAAAGGAACACAGCTAGAGTGCTGCAAGGAAAACCCAGGCTGAAAGGCAGCTCTTGCTAACGGGGTCTCAGCATCCACATGGGTATTTTGGGGACAGGAGTAATGACTGAAGAGGAGTTTTTGCACCTACATCTTTAAACTTATTTGCTAATTCTCCCTCCTGACACCACACAGATGGTTCCGCATTGAGGGGAGGGATCGGGAGGTATGCAACAAGGCAAAGAGGATCAATAGCTACAGGAAAAGAATAGGAACTAGCAGACTCCTGGCTTTGACAGCGACTCCCCCTTTTGGTTTTGGTTTTTTATGATGGATAAAGAACGGATGGAAAAAAAGGCTGGGGCGGGGGCCCTTCCCTCCCTTCTGATTGTTCTATGCATTAGAAATTTAGGTCCTGTCCAGCCTGGAAAACACTATGCTGCCTAGAGAGCTACTGAAATGGTGACATGCCAGGAGTCTAAAGGGTGAGAGTTGAGTGTGGAAAGATTCGTAGTCAGACAATTTAAAACTTTGTTTTTATTAAACCAAATTTAACTCCAGTGACCAATAAACGTCTCAGAGAAGGAAAATCTTTGTTACAGATTCAACCTCAGCCCCTTCAACTAGAGTGTAAGTGCCAAGAATACACCCCACACACACACACAAAAATCATCCTGCAAAGCCAAGGGACACCACTTATGATACGCCTGCTATTTCAAAAGGTAAGAAACAAGGGGAAGAGGGAACTGTAAAGGCTGGTAGCACTGGCCTGCCACTTTACACCCTACTAGCAAGTGGAGATCCAGTGGGAAAAGGCTCTGCTGACTCACTGAGGCAGGTGGCTCATTGCCCCACCCAGAGATAAGGGAGGGAGGCATTCCCTGGAGAAGCAAGGAACTAGAGTGTGGGCTGAGCAGTCCCCAGGGTGAAGAATCCAGAGCCAGCCAAGCCACAAAAGGTCGGAGCTGATTAATATTCCCAAAACTCCAGGAAGGGGATGAGCTGGGTCACTGTGGACTGTGAATGAGTGTGGGAGGCCATAACAGCTCAGACACTCTTACAAGAAACAAAACATCCACACACCCTTCATGTTCTCTTTTATCCATCTCAAAGAAGCTCATGCCATTTTAAAAAAAATCCCCTGCAGGTCACCTTTAGCTGAGACACTGTCTCACCCTGAAACCTTAGGGAAGTCCCTAAGTTGCTAGTACTTAGTTACCCCAGCTGAAAAAAGAGGTACCAACAAATCCAGCCCCACAAGACCTCACTGAGACATGGACAAGACATCGGAGTGGGGCCTATGCTAGTATCTGGGAAAATTAAAGCATACAGAGAGGCACGCTGTGTGTACTTTTACGAGACAGGCTTCCCAACAGCAGCTATACCCCTTGAGTACATTGAAAAGAGTTGGGAATTGTAGCTAAGTAGAGATTCTTGCAAAATGTTCTGTTTCTGGTTCATAACCATATGTTCTTCCCTGAACTAGTGGAAAAACCAGACTCTTCCTGAAGGTGAATGGACTTATTTGTGCCTTTTCACCAGCCTGTCTCCTCTCCACATCCTGGAGTTTTCAAGGCTCCTTTCTGCGGGTCAGAAGGGGTGGAGGCGAGGACACAGACCACAGCCATCTCCAGAAATGTTAGCAGGAAGGATAACGAGGCCTTGGCTGGAGCTCCTCCAGCTACAAGCTACAGGAAGAGTTGACCTCTATTGTTCTTCATACACACCCCACCTTTGTATGGTGCTTTGTGATACTCAGATGAAAGGTGCAAAGTACAAAGTATCATCAACATAGTCATCTCCCAAACACCTAACATTACACTAGGATACTCATGGGCCCTCAAATCTCTACAGCCCCAAGCTCCTTAGGCCTACACTGTGCGTATGTCTCACCGCACCCCCATTTTATGCAATAGGTGGGCATCTCCTTTTGTGTGACAACTTCAGACCTCGTCCATCATTTTCTTACTTGCTTTCCATGGTTATCTAAAGAGAAATTATTTGCTGTAAACTCACCTCATGACATGCTAAATAAAAAAACAAAACTAAAGAACTTGCTTCATGTTTTGTATTATCTCAAATAACCTTCAAAGGCATTTATCTGCCATCAGCTGACGCATCTGAGAAACTGTGATGACAAACTAATTTAGTAAATGCAAGCAAGTAAATGAATGAGTGAATATACCCCATACTGAATGAGGTACCTCATGGTAAATGTCTTCAATGAGGACACTTATCCGTGTGCTGCCAGATGCAGCAATCCAGCCCTGATCCCAAAATCCTCTCTGTGCAGGAGGACCCTGACACCCAAACGGAGTCCCATGGGTGGTGTGTCTGTGCAAATCCAATCAGGGGTTTAGTTCTCATGCGCCCATGCAACCACTAAGCTAGCAAACACCCTGGGCACCCACACCTAGCACACAACGGCAAACACATTAAACTGCTCCATCCAGAAACTTCATCTAACGAGGAAGACAAGAGACCTAATCGACAGGATGCGGAAGAAAAGCTATTACGAGACATATTGGAGGGAGAAAGCATAAATAAAAGAGGTAGTCATGATGGCAGCCTAGAGAGGATGTTTCAGAGAAGCAGCCAACGCTGTGTTTGTTCTGCCTGAATATCCTACGAGCCTGTGACAAAAATGTGATGCTTGGGGCTCAGGTTCCATGGTGAGGCTTGATCTACACTAGAAACTTATGTCGGTGCAATTACGTTGCTCAGAGGCGTGGACAATCCACACTCCTGAGCGACGCCGTTATACCGATCTAGCCACTGGTATAAATAGCGGTACGTCAGTGGGAGGATTTCTCCCATCAACACAGCTATTGCTTCTCAGGAAAGTGGAGTACGTACGCTGAAGGGAGAAGCCCTCCCATCGGTGTAGGTAACATCTTCACTGCAGCCTTTTAAGTGCTGACAAGCCCTGTGAAGTACATGCAAAAGAGAGAGAGTTTTTTAAAAGGAAAAAAGGGGGGGGAGTGGAGAACTGTGCCTAGTCAAAGAGCTAAGATGCAGACAGGCAGCATGTTTACAGAGCCAAGCTCCTTGTGAAGGAATAGGTCAAAGAGAGATCGAAGGAAACTGGGTTTCCAAGAGTGGGGACTTCATGGAAAACGCTTTCCCCTGCCCACCACCCTATTTCTAGAACTCACTTGCCAAATCCAGGACTCTGTCAGTTTCCTTCTCGTCTTTACGGTGGGGGGGGGAAACACAGCCTTGCAGCAGACCCCCAGGAAAGGTAGTCCCCATGAAGAGACAGGAGACCTTTTGTTTCAGCTACAATTGCTTTGCTCCAGTCTAACGGGGGGGGGGGGGATGATTTTCCCCTCCAGCATGCGCCTATTATCTCCTCAAATCCCAACATTTTAGAAGGGAAGTTTTTGTTCCTGTCAAGGTTCCTCCCCCACTCTGAACTCTAGGGTACAGATGTGGGGACCTGCATGAAAAACCTCCTAAGCTTATCTTTACCAGCTTAGGTCAAAACTTCCCCAAGGTACAAAATATTCCTCCCTTTGTCCTTGGATTGGCCGCTACCACCACCAAACAAATACTGGTTACTGGGGAAGAGCTGTTTGGACACGTCTTTCCCCCCAAAATACTTCCCAAAACCTTGCACCCCACTTTCTGGACAAGGTTTGGTAAAAAGCCTCACCAATTTGCCTAGGTGACTACAGACCCAGACCCTTGGATCCTAAGAACAATGAACAATCCTCCCAACACTTGCACCCCCCCTTTCCTGGGAAATGTTGGATAAAAAGCCTCACCAATTTGCATAGGTGACCACAGACCCAAACCCTTGGATCTGAGAACAATGAAAAAGCATTCAGTTTTCTTACAAGAAGACTTTTAATAAAAATAGAAGTAATTAGAAATAAGAAATCCCCCCTGTAAAATCAGGATGGTAGATACCTTACAGGGTAATTAGATTCAAAACATAGAGAACCCCACTAGGCAAAACCTTAAGTTACAAAAAAGATACACAGACAAAAATAGTTATTCTATTCAGCACAATTCTTTTCTCAGCCATTTAAAGAAATCATAATCTAACACGTACCTAGCTAGATTACTTACTAAAAGTTCTAAGACTCCATTCCTGGTCTATCCCCGGCAAAGACAGAATATAGACAGACACACACTTTGTTTCTCTCCCTCCTCCCAGCTTTTGAAAGTATCTTGTCTCCTCATTGGTCATTTTGGTCAGGTGCCAGCGAGGTTACCTTTAGCTTCTTAACCCTTTACAGGTGAGAGAGGAGATTTCCTCTGGCCAGGAGGGATTTTAAAGGGGTTTACCCTTCCCTTTATTTTTATGACAGTTCCCTATCCTGCGGATCCTTAAATTAATACATACAAGCTTCAGAGTAACAGCCGTGTTAGTCTGTATTCGCAAAAAGAAAAGGAGTACTTGTGGCACCTTAGAGACTAACCAATTTATTTGAGCATAAGCTTTCGTGAGCTATAGCTCACGAAAGCTTATGCTCAGATAAATTGGTTAGTCTCTAAGGTGCTGCAAGTCCTCCTTTTCTTTTTACATACAAGCTGCAGCTCTGAGCCCCCCAGCCCAGGGTCATGGAAGGCTGTCCTGCCACTATCAGCCAACTTCTGAATGAGTTACTATCAGACTTTACCCACCTGCAGACTCATGAAACCTATTTCTGATGCTTTGAGATTAATGGCACTGCTGATACAGAGCTCTATATCCTGTTGGCCCACTGTGACCCCATCCCACAGCAAACCCCTGCAACCATCTATCCCTAGCCCTGCAAGGACCTGCTGGAACCCTGCAGCCAAGTCTTCCTGTGCCTTTTTCCACCAAGGCTTTCTGCTTCTACTTCCCAGAGAGGAGAGTTTATTTTAAACAAACTATGAATCATTTTATGCAGGGGAAAAATCAGCTCTGTATTTTCTCTGAATTGTATAAAAACAAAGCCCCTCTGATGCCCCATGCTCCTGGGAATGGGCTCCCAGCAACCAGCAGAACCTTCAGGCCTGCCAGCCAGCCCCACATGCTTTGCAAACAACTCCTAACCCTACAAAAATCATGAACCTCAGGCATTATCTGTATTTCTATTCTACACAACAATAGCCTCCATTTTTTGCTTTGTGTGGTTTAATCATGTCTCAACCATTTCATCCGAAAACCAGGAAGCTCTTTGGGGAAGGGACTGTCTTAATCGGTGTTTGAACAGCAGGCCTCCTGAGACCTCAGGACTGACTGGGACCTCTGGGAACAATTGTAATACAAATGATAATACACCATCAATGTAATGTAAAATAAATCGCAAGCCCCGGGGCATCTGAGGAAATGCCATCCCAAATTTACAGAGCGCAAAGAGAAAGAACAGGACATTCCTTAAGTGTTAGGAGCTTCCCAAAATATGTAGCCACCTACAAGTACTCGCTGGCTCTTCTGACCCCCACCCCGAGAGCCTTTTATCCCGCATTCCCCAGCGAGAGACCACAACCATATCAATGAGGGGGAGACAAAACGAAGCAGCAGGAAATCATTCCTGCCCAAGGCCAGGTTTTCACAGAGGCAGTAAGTGCGTTCCAAACCTTTATGAAAAGCAACTCAAAACACTCAATGTCAGTAATGTCATGCTTACTGGAGCGAGAAGCAGAGAAATCCCTGCCCCCACCCCACACACACTAATGAAGTCTCTTCTGCTCTTCCCAAGGCAGGAGTTGTGCTACGCTAGCAAACCCTGGGTGCCCCAACTTGGTGGGGGCTGGAGTGAGGGGCACTTCACCCCTTTCCCTTCCACTGGAACAGCTGCATTATTTTACGCACCCTCAGCTCCCAGCTGCCTCATGGTTTGGCAAGCATCTTTCACCATCAGCACAGAGCACCACAGGGAACAGGAGGGGTTCTCTTCTTTCTAATGCACTTCACCACTTAAAGCACATTTCTTCACATCAAATGCCTACATTAAAAGCTTTGGATGAAACATTCTCTATTTTGGTACTGTAAATATCGACCCACAGTCATACAAGTGGTTAAATATGTGCACCATATTTTTACATCTGCAGCATATATCAAGCAGGTGAATAAAAAGGCACCCTCTTTTTCCCAAAAGCAACGTTTCAGATTAACGCTGCAGCATGCCAAGCCTTGCTTAGAATGAAATTCCGACAGACAGGAGCATGCTTCCAGCAAAAAAGAAAAACCAAGGAAGCTGCACAAGCTTGGATTTATTTGCATCCCCATGCAAACTGTAGAAACTGTACATTTCTATTCCAAACCGTAGTATTCTGCCTTACCCGCTTCACCCAGTTATCAGAGGTACGCAGGCCAGAAGGGGGTCGGGGTTCTCAGGCACCCTCCCCACCCACTCTTCCCTCCTCTTTAATCAGTCTGCACTTCATGCAACTTTTTCTTTATAATTTACATTGACCTGGAGGGTCTGATTTTAATTAATATAATATTCCTGTTAACAACAGTGCCTAATTAAGACATCCGTTAAGAATCCATAATGTAAACTTAATGAGGAGTTCTTCTGAGATTTTTTTGTGAACAAATAAAATGCTGCATCGTTGAACTTTAAAAAACAATTATTAATAGGTATATTAAATGAATTAATTGACAGGGACTTAGGAAAAAGCCTACCTAGTATCATCACTCCCTGCCCCTGGTAGAACTTCTCAACAGCAAGTTCTCCACTGCTTGAAGAAATAATTGGGAATTATCCTCAAGAGTGCTATAGATTTTTATGAGATTTATTTGTGACGTCGTCTACTTCTGGCGCCAACCCAAAGCTCCTCTCTCATGAGCTGCTAGACTACAGTTCATGGCAGGTTTAACTAGCACGCACTCTTCTGGTTCAGCTACCCAGGGCTTCTCCAACTAGGAGATTTTTAAACCATCTTCTTCAACCCATTCTCCTCCATCCCACCCATGCAGAGATATTACATCTTACAAACCAGGAAGACAGCAAACACTACATATCAAATCTGGGAAGGAAAGAAAGAAAGAAAAAGACAAGATACAAATTCACACAGTACAGTAATCTTCCACCACAGCTAGTATTTGGCTCTGCAGCTGGGCTTGCTAAAGTTATCACCTATTTCCCCTGAAGCTACTTTGCTCCAGACTGCCTTTATGATGATTTCCAAGGGAAACACTCATTGTGTGCTTCCTGTAGAGGTGCAATAAAGTGTGTGATAACCGTGGGGGTCTGGCGCTGGAGGCACAACCCCGCTCCGAAGCAGTACCCCCTGGGATAGTATTGCAGGGCCACCGAGGGAGCTTTGCTCTCTATTGTTATTCTGCACAGCAACCCAACTTCTCTGTGAAGGCTGCAGAAGAAACAATAAAAAGGGCTTTGCACTGCGCTCCCCTATTACAGCCTGTAACCTCCCAATGTCAACAAGAAAAGAGGGGAAGGGAGGAGGGGATCCACTGAACACAGTAACTTCCATCCTACAAAAAGCTTCCTTAGTGACCCTTTAGGAACAGAAAGTTCAGCCACTCATCAGCTTAGGAAGCAGAATCCCCTACGCCCCACTGCAGCTACTCTGACCCAGTCCCACCTGAACTCCACTGCCCAGGGTAGGCCTGACAGTTTCCTGGAGCAGGATTTTTAACAGGTATTTCACCTGAACACATTTCAGAAACTGTGGACAGGATACCACTGGTACCTTAACTCCACATGCATCCCCAGCACTTTCAGAGCAATTCACACCTGGCACCTCTCTCCCCACCCCTGTGATTTATAACTGCATGCCAGGCATCACCCCTGGGAAGAGACTTCATGCTCTCCACTTGCCCCAGGCATCCATCATTCACCTCTGGAGCTGGACAGGCTGACCCCTTCTTCTCCTGCCCCCTAACTAACAAGCAGGCAGGGTACCCACACGCAAACAGAGGCACAGTAACAAGGCAGAGAAAGCAAAACTTGCACCCTCTATCCCACCTCAGCATCCCGGTCACCACCCACCTACGTACACTATTATTTGGGGGCACAGCATAGTGGGGGGAGTGCCTGAGTATCTCTGTGCCTCCCCCCGCAGTGTCTCCAGTGAACCATTTCCAGCGCCTGTCTTCACAGTCTGCTCCCACTCATCTGAGGGTGACTGGCATCCCCCCCATGCCCTGCCCAGCATCCCCTCCAATGACCCCCAGCTGGCAGTCCCTCCCACCCTGTCTGGCGCCCCCATACCCTACCCCCATCCCGGCACCCCCTCCTGCTCCCATACCCTGTCCCCCACCCACCACCCCCATGTCTGGCACCCCCATACCCTGCCCCCCACCCAGCATCCCCTCTCACCCCCATGTCCGGCACCCCCATACCCTACCCCCATCCGGGCACCCCCTCCTACCCCTATGCCCGGCTCCCACGCACCCCCGTGCCCTATCCCCATCCCGGCACCCCCTGCCCCCCGGGCCCCGCTGCTCCCTGCCCCGAGCGCGGCGGCGGCCCCCGAGCCCCCGGCCCGGGTCACTCACCTGCTCACGGGTCCCCGCGGCGGGGGCCGGTGCGCAGCCGAGCCCCGGGTGCCCGCGCGCCGAGCGGCATCTCCCGGGCAGCACCGGGCGGCGGCGGCGGCGGGTCGGTGCCTGGCGAGGGAGGCGGCGGCGGCTCCGCGCTGCTCTGCGCCCACCCGGCTGCGCTGGGTCCCGGCGCACGCGGCTGCGCCCGAGCCGCCCGCCCCCGGCCGCCGGGGAGGGGAGCGCAGCGCCGCGCCCCGCCGCGCAGCGCAGGGGGCGGCACCTGCTCCCGGCCCCGGCCGCGGCCCCGGCGCGGAGCCGGCGGCGCCCGGAGCCTCGGACCCCGCCTGGGCAGAGGAGAGAGAGAGAGAGACCCCCCCCGGCGCCGCCCTGCCCTGCCCCGGCCCCCCCCCTCGGCGCTGCCCCCCGCTTACCTCGCACCCCACCGGCCCCGGTCCCCGCCCACGGGCTCCTTCCCGGCGGGGCTCCGGGCTGAGCTGGGGGGCAGGCGGCTCGGGCTCTGACACGCCCTGAACTTCGGGGCTGCCGGGGGCTTCCTCCCCCCAGCGCCCCCCGCGGCTGTTTGCAGCCCAGAGCCTTGGGCCTCCCTTCTCCTGGGCAGGGGTCGCCCTGGCCTGTGGCTGCACGTGTGGGCCATCCCTCCCCCCGAGAAGGAAGCAGGAAAAGACCATTTCCTATCGTGCTGACTAAGATGTACTCCTTGTAGTCCCGCCTGTCACCATCTGTCTCTTGCCTTCTGCTCAGATTGTAACCTGTGTGGGGCAGGGACCGGCTGTGCTCTGCAGCCCCTGCTATAATGGGTTCCTGCCCATGCCAAGGGCTCCTAGGCACTCTGGCAATACAAGAATAGTAAGAAAAGGACTTTCCCGGAACCAAGGCAATGATTTGAATGTTTCTGACAGACAGGACAGCAATCTCTGCCTTCTCCGCCTGTCCCATTTCATTCCTCACGCTGCTCCAATCTGAGATCTTGTTGTTGCTCTTCTTGGACGGATTTCCTCAGAGACCCCATCCATAACCCAGCGGGAGAGTTATGCTTGTCAGAGAGGCCATGCTGTGCTATGCTAATCAAGGTCCAGGTATAGGAACTAGAGGCTAAGGTGTTCTCAACTGGATGTCCCTAAGCTATAGGACACCAGACCACAATAACCAGCTTGAGCCCAAAGGCCATACAACAAGAGAGGGGACACAATACCTCAGTTTTCTTGAGAAGAAGATTCTAGGCACAAACACACAATCCCAGCACTGATTTTGAATTGAGAGCCAGATTTGTTCCTGGTGTTTCTTCATTGAAGGTGATGGGGTTACATCTAACACACAGTGCTACTAAACACACTCCTGTGGACTATAATACACACCTTACACCTCCCCAATGCATATTTTACACAAGCAACATCTATATTTAACGTGCATCCTGGAGTCAGTGCTGGGTGATAGCAACATTTCTCTCCTGAGTGAAGAAAGGAAGCAGAAGATTTGTTCATTCTTGTGACACTTCTCACAAGTGCAGCTAAATGATGGAAGAGCTCAGCCAACATGAATTCTTGGTCTGTCCCACATGGCTTGTTCTCCCTCTGCTCCCTCAGACTGAAGCTGCTTTAGGCAGCAGGCGTGGAGAACTGAGAAAGCTGGGAGCCTGGGGAAGGGTCTGAAAATGGCTCAGCTTGTAGTAGCCTGCGGGGTGGGTCCCCACTGAAATCTATGCATGTGATTGCAAAATAATATCCACCCCGCAGAAGAAACCTTACCAATCAGAGGGTGCATGTGCAGGAGCTGAAGTGGAGAAGAAGCTAGCAGCTGCTGCAGCGATATGGTGTGGGATTGCTAGGCAACCCCTGCTTAAGTGTGGGAAAGAGGCCTGTGCTGAGCTGGTGCCATGGAACCGGGGCTTGTGTCCTGCAGGACATGCACATCTGGGCTTCAGAGAAAGAGAAGTACAGATGAAGAGGAAATTTTTAAAAATATCTGTGGATTTCAAGGAGCACAAGCCAGGGGAACTAGAAGTGGGAGAGAAAGGAAAGGAAGAGATTAGCAGAGAGCGAGACAGTTGGATAAGGGGAAGCAGCTAGAAAAACATGAACTAACTAAAACATGCTTTATGCAACATTAAAATTGTGATACAGACCAGCAGTAATCTGGAAAAACATTTGTTTTTCTTAGTTTGTGTCACAGCCTGTCTGTCACTTTAGAGGGTCCCCCCTCCAATCCCAGGAGGGGTTTTTATAGGTTTTACATTATTTAAAACAAACATAAAAGTGATATGCTTACTTTGGAAAGGAATTCCTCTTAGCAAGTGGGGTGCAGAAATCAAAGGGTAATAAAAAACCATGGCTCCAAAATCCATCAAGGGCTCTTCCCCCTGTGCAGATGCTGTAGTAAATTGCCTCATCTTCCCTAGCTGTGCATGTGTTCACCCATTTAGCTACTGCGAGTGGGAGCACTGCACATACAGGGAAGACTAACTCCCCCATTGAGCAAGGTGCTCTGCACAGGCAGACCCCTGCACCTTCAGAGCTCATGCAGGATCAGGACCCAAGTTTGTGCATTAGATTTATCCTCATCTAGACCCCTGTGAACAGAGCTGCAGGATACAGTTTCTGGGACTATTTGTTCCTATTTTTAAATTAATTCATCCATCATATGCTGCTTGTTGATTTAGTTGCATCTGATGAAGTGAGCTGTAGCTCACAAAAGCTTACGCTCAAATAAATTGGTTAGTCTCTAAGGTGCCACAAGTCCTCCTTTTCTTTTTGCGAATACAGACTAACATGGCTGTTACTCTGAAACCTGATTTAGGACTGTGAACTGTACTTGGAAAGCACCTTGCACATTGTGGGAGCTACTGGAATATAAATGAATAATCATCATAGAGATGTTTCCTCCTGGAGTTCCTGCTGGGGCATGGCAGCCAGATATGCATTGTACACAACACAGGACAGTGCCTTACAACACAGTCCAGTCCTGAATCTTTACCGTGGGAGGTAACTATCCACAGTGTACAGATGGGAAAACCAAGGCACAGAGAGGTGAAGTGACCTGCCAAAAGCAAAAAAGTGTTGGACTAGACCTCCGAAGTTCCTGGGGCTTATAGTTCTACATTCAGGGACCAACTCACCCCTCTCCCTGTCTTAGCCCGATCTTTCAGACAGAGCAAGTTTCCTATGTCAGGAGGTAGCGTGCCAAATGATACACAAAGAAAGGGTCCTTTTGGCCGAAAAGTGAATGTATACCAACATTAGAAGCCAAATTCAGCTCTGACATAAGTTGATGCAACTTCCCTTTGACTTCAACAAGAGCTGCACCCAGTCATATCAGCACTAGATGTTAGTCCGGTCCATTTCATAAGTGTTTCAGACAGTGCAGGGCCTCCTCTCTGTACCAGCACTAGAAGCATCTCACCAGCTGCAGCTTTCCCATAATAATATCCAAAGGAACACTCCCTGTGCCCTCAGAGTCCTCTGCCAACATGGACAACGTGGCATGATGTGTCAGGGGCAAGGTTCCTTGGATGGGGTGGGAGAGGTCCTAGACACATTCAGCTTTGGGTTTGTAGGAACACCATCAAACAAGCCATCCCTTGTCTTGAGTAAGTCCAGCCTGCAAAGCACTGGAGAGGCAAAAGCAGAGTCATGCTAATGTGCTTTGAAATAATGCTTTTTAAAGTATAATTTATGATGGATTATGTCGTTAAGTTATGCAACATAATGAGCAAATCTAAAATGTAATTGTCGCTGCACATTAACAACAAAATCCTGAACCTCTATTATACTAACAAACTTATTAAATCAGTGAACACTGCATTGCATCAGTCAATTACTAAAACAATGCCAAGATCACTAGCACAATCTGATACCCATTAGAGAGAAAGAGAGAGACCGAGCTACCAGAGCTGCCCACAATGGCTGCTCCATGTATTAAAACATTAAATGCATTTGCATTTTTGATACAATGCAAAATTTGGTGGATATTTTGCTGCTGTTCAGCATGCTTCAGTCCAAGTGAAGGAACGTCAAGTGCACAAAGTGTGTGTTCTCAAAACTTCTGGGATGGAGGGGGCAAAATAATCACATATGGGCGTGGGCAACCTTAATTCTGGCATTTCTGTATTAAAAGCACTCAAAGGTTAGGAAAACATTCTTTTAATATAGAAAATTATATAAAAAATACTATTTTTTTAAAAAAAGAAAATGAAAAAAAAATTCCATCACATGGAACCATATTGATCTGCTACATAGGTCACCAGCAGGGTTGGGACCTTTAGGTCCACACCACAGACCTCTAGCACTCTAACTAATGGAGTAACTGATAGCTGTAGTAGGCTGCTATCCTATGTGGACCAGCCACTGGAGGGGAAGAGACAGACACTTGGCCAGTGGGTTTAATAGCTTTTTGCTGACAGCAAAGGAATGTTGTGTCTCAAGAATCCTGAGTTCAATTGCAGATTCCAGAGACGTGCTCAAGTGGTTAAAAACCTTTCTGCCTCTGTCCCCCACATCCCGTCTCATAGATTCATACATTTTAAGGGCTAGAAGGGACCATTGGGCTCATCTAGTCTGACCTCCTGTCTAGCACAGGCCCTAGAACTTCCCCAGAACAATCCCTAGAAAAGACCTTTTAGGAAACATACAATCTTGATTTAAAAATTGTCAATGGAGAATCCACCCTAACCAGCTGCCATGGTACAGCTGTGCTGGAGGAGCTGTGGGCGTGGGGCCGCCCAGTGGACCCACGTTCTGCTCCTTTCGCCGCTCCAGTTCTCAAGTCTCCGGTGCAGCAGGAGGAGGACAGAGCCCTCTCCTCCCCGGGTAAGGGGGGTGAATCATGGGGAGGGGATGGGGAGAGTGTGGGGGCTGGGGGCAAGTCGGGGAGGAGTCACGTGGAGGGGCACATGAGGAGGTCACGTGCCCCGCCGTACCAGTAAAAAATGAATTCCACTTGCACCACTGATTGTGGGCTGCATTTTCAGCTCTCTCTGTGTTATGTGGGCCACATCCACCCTATATACGTACCACCTGTATGGCCCTGAGGATGCCACATGAACCTCAGCCTTGTGCTGATTGG
Source organism: Natator depressus (assembly GCF_965152275.1). Classification (NCBI taxonomy): domain Eukaryota; kingdom Metazoa; phylum Chordata; order Testudines; family Cheloniidae; genus Natator; species Natator depressus. Next base: position 1,772,457 of record NC_134247.1, read on the forward strand.
GCCGCAAGCAGCCCACGGGATGCAGGTTGAGAACCACTGGTATAAGGCATGTTTTCTAATCCTTTCATCATTCTCGTGGTTCTTCTCTGAACTCCCTGCAATTTATCCACATCCTTCTTGAATTGTGGGCACCAGAACTGGACACAGTAGCAGCAGCAGCCATACCAGTGCCCAATACAGAGGTAAAGTGTCTTCTCTACTCCTACTCGAGATTCCGCTGCATTAGCTCTTTTGGCCACAGTGTCACATCGAGGGCTCATGTTTAGCTGATTATCCATCAGGACCCCCACATTTTTTTCAGTTACACTTCCCAAGATAGAGTCCCCCCATCATGTACTTATGGGGTACATTCATCGTCCCCCCGGTCCCATCCCTCCAAGTCCAGGTTCTTGTCTGCCTCTTGCCTCTTCTCACCTGCCACAGCCCTCAACTCGGACTGTTTCTCCTTTCTCCACACTGCCTGGTGCCTGCTCTCATCTCAGATGCCTGGTGCCCCCAAGGAGGAACAACCTTTTGTAGTGATAATCAAGGTGGGCCATTTCCAGCAGTTGACAAGAACGTGTGAGGAACAGTGGGAGAGGGGGGAATAAACATGGGGACACAAATCGGACACCAAGAATTATAACATTCAAAAACCAGTTGGAGAACACTTCAATCTCTCTGGTCACTTGATTACAGACCTAAAAGTCGCAATTCTTCACAAAAAAAAAAAAAACACTTCAAAAACAGACTCCAACGAGAGACTGCTGAATTGGAATTAATTTGCAAACTGGACGCCATTAAATTAGGCTTGAATAGAGACTGGGAGTTGATGGGTCATTACACAAAGTAAAACTATTTCCCCATGTTTATTCCCCGCTCCCCCCCCCCCCCCACTGTTCCTCACACGTTCTTGTCAACTGCTGGAAATAGCCATCTTGATTATCACTACAAAAGATGTTTTTTTTGTTTTTTTCCCCTCTCTCTCTCTCCTGCTAGTAATAGCTCACCTTACCTGATCACTCTCGTTACAGTGTGTGCGGTAACACCCATTGTTTCATGTTCTCTGTGTATAAAAAAATCTCCCTCCTGTATCTCCCCACTGTATTTTCCACTGCATGCATCCGATGAAGTGAGCTGTAGCTCACGAAACCTTATGCTCAAATAAATTGGTTAGTCTCTAAGGTGCCACAAGTCCTCCTTTTCTTTCTGCGGATACAGACTAACACGGCTGCTACTCTGAAACCTGCCAAATTTCAGGTACCTGTCCCAAAACAAGGAGACACGAAAGCTTCTCAAGGAAACAGTTCTAAGAAAAAAAAATTTTTTCATTAGCCTTGTTCTTGGAAATGGTAGAACCATTTTAGTTGCAACTTTCCAAAAATATCCAGCCTGAGGCAGACACCCAGCATGGAAAATTTCAGTCTGAATAATTAACCAAAGTTTACCAAAGTTTTAAGCAACTGAAAACAGGGTCTTATAATAGAAAGTGTTAGTCATCCTTAACTATAGACATCACCATCAGCAATGTTCTCAGATGGAGCCCTCTGAGAGCATGTTAAAGACAAAAGATTTACCCTTGATTGTCCACTACTCATGAGCTTTCCCAAACAAGTCCTAAAGTGTGGGCAAGGAGACATCCAGATTTACCATGCAGGGGACGCTGATTTGATGTTTTCACACTGGGAAGAGTCTGAAGGGTGGTCTAAGGGCCCAGAAATCAGTGCTCTCCACTGCCTTGCAGGAGACCTAGATTTGAAGCCCAAGCCTTAGTGTACTTTTTGTTATTGTATGGTTGCTCATGAATACTGAATGACTGGCACTGACTTTAAGTGAAAAAAGTATTTGTTCTGATAACAAAACTGCACCCATCTACAGAACAACATGGATTTTACTGCTATCAGACTCTAAACCTCTCAACCTTGACAAAGTCCCTTCAAATCTCCCATTCTGACACAGCTGAATGCAGGCACCATTAATGCAACATTCTTGCAGAATTACTAAAAAACAGTAAACAAGGAGGGTGAGAATTCCAGAGATCCTGCAAACACAACCACATAAACCTTCAAAGCAAAGTGTGTTCAACACAGGACTAATTATGCAAATTAATCATTGGTAAATCAGGTAGCTTTTTATTTATTTAATTTTTTGTTTTGCACAGCAACCCAGCAGAATAAGTGTTGTGTAAGGAAAGCTGTGAATTTGCTCTATTTATTCTGATAAGAAATGTTTAGTAACATGTTGCATGATCCAACCTCCCCTCATTCTCTTTCAGATTAAATTTTAAATTGATTTGCTGGTATCATACCGTTCATAGCTCTCAGTGTGTCATTGCAGCTAATGAACCATGCCAGCGACACATTTATAACCCTCTATTCGCCTTTTCCATCAGGAAAGGAATTTTTTTTTCTCCTTTGCATTGAAGTTCTAAAACTTAGAGAGAGCGCGAGCAAGCAGCTCTATCTACTGAAAGCTGTGGTTTAATCCCTACCATGGGGATGGGCTAGGGTAGAGGTGGCAGAGGGGGAGGGAGAGCGCACGCGCCCTGTATGCTTTCCCTGAGTCTGAGTGGTCTCTTTGGCCTCGCTGACACCGTCCTCACAGCAGGGCTTCAGCTAACCTGGCTTCCAACACACTCTTGGCTGACTCAGGTGGATGGAACCAAGCCATGGTTTGAGCTAAGCTCCTACCCAACACCCGTTATAAAACATGCCTTTAATGGGGTTTGCCAGCCAAACCCCGTAGGGAACTGTGTCTAAAGACTGCTGCAAAGCCAACATAGGGAGAGGTCTTTTACCCAATTTCACACCACCAGTGTTCTGTTGCCCCCTCTGCAACGAGTGCAGGATTCCAACGTGGCAGGGATGCTCAAAGTGGGATCAAGGCAGCTAGCAGACACAGTCTAGGATGCAGAGACCATTACTCCGCAGGAGTTTGTTTCAGATGACAGGGGCAAGCAGGTAGACATAGCCACTGTTTGGTTGGGCTGGGGGTGCTATTGGCCAGCTAGGAGGGCATGCAGCAGGAACCACTGCTGGTGAGCACATCTTCTATTGTTGGAATCACTGCTGTTATCCCCACCCTTCAGGGACTCTGGTTTTGAAAGCCTTCAACATCACCTCTTCCATGTGTCATATTAGCAGGGCCCTACCAAATTCGTGGCCATGAAAAACGCATCACAGACCCTGAAATCTGGTCTCTTGTGTGCTTTAACCCTACACTACACAGACTTCATGAGGCAACTAGCATTTCTGAAATTGGGGGTTCTGACCCAAAAGGGAGTTGGCGGGGGGGGGTCACAAGATTATTTTAGGAGGGTCATGGTATTGCCACCCTTACTTCTGCGCTGCAGCCTTCAGAGCGGGGCGGCCGGAGAGTGGCGGCTGCCGACCGAGGGCCCAGCTCTGCAGACAGCACCACACCAGGCCACCCTTACTTCTGCGCTGCTGCTGACGGGGGCTCTGCCTTCAGAGCTGGGCTCCCGGCCAGCAGCCGCTGCGCTCCGCCTGCCCAGCTCTGAGGCAGCGCCGCCCCCAGCAGCAGCGCAGAAGTAAGGGCGGCCGTACCGCAACCCCCCTGCAATAACCTTGCAAACCCCCCCACAACTCCTTTTTGGGTCAGGACCCCGACAATTACGACACCCTGACATTTCAGATTCCAATAGCTGAAATCATGACATTTACCATTTTAAAAATCCTGTGACCATGATTTTTACCCAAATGGGCTGTGAATTTAGGAGGGCCCTGCCTATTCGGTGTGCACTTTGCATAAAGCATAATCCAGCAGCAAAAGGGCTACAAGTGTCAAACTATTGCACACAACCTGGGCAAACTGGAGGACCAGGTGTCTGCTGTATTCCTATTGACTAGAAGGGGCTGGGAACAGACAAGAGAGGTTACATTGTAGCACATACTGTTCTAATTTCCATCTCTGTTTAATTAACTAATTTAAGCGTGGGGCTGGGAACAGCATGCCACTTTGACAGCAGTTCCACAGTTGTGCTCCTCTCTGGAATTTATTTGTGTGTGTAACAAATATGAAGCATTTTGTTAAGGGGATCCACATGGCTGCTTCAGGATTCTTCAGGCTCCGCAAATCACTGGACTTGTCAAGTCCACCAGCAGCACCTCTAGCAGTCCTGTACTCCAGAGGGCCAAATATCCTACACAAGATTCCGATTCACTCCAGCCTCAGAGACCCAGGGGCCTCTCCATCCTCATTGCAATTCCCCATTGGTCCTGGATTCAGAAAATTAGCCACCGTCCCCAGCCTGGAATAAACGAGTCCAACATCCACACAGCCCCTCCCACCCCCAGCATACCCTGGATTCCTCAAGTAGTTGCTCTCAAACACAGAAAGCAAACTCCTCCCTCATCTTGGGTTTGGTCTCTGGCTGGTACTGTCCTGTGGCCTCCATGCAGAATCCCCTGCCTGTTCTGGGAGAGTTTCCTGGTAGGCAGTGGGCGTGGTATACACTGTCACCTCCAAAAAACAGGAGTTTGGAAGCATAAATCTCTCCTGTTTCCAGAATCCAGTGATTCCCAGCAGCTAATGGCCTGGGCTGGAGATGGTGGTGGGATGGAGTTGAGCAGTGAAGCGGCCACTCCTCAGGTGGCAATCCCTCTGTACACATTGCAGGAAGACTGCACTTAGCTGATGAGCTGAGGGCCCCTTCATTCTGAATGCAGCCTTTCAGGAATGGAGAGACAACTCTATTGGGGGAACAAGAGCTAATTAAATTTACTGGGATCACTGAAGAGGAAATTATTTAATATTCTGTATGGAATTTAATATCTGAAAGCATGAATGGCCTTGTTTCATCACAGATCTGTTCCTTCCTAACAGCTGGATTTACATTTCATATCTAGACCTCTTGCTGAGGGCCAGGAAGCGAGGTTGCTGTCTGAAAGGACCAGTGCTGTCAGAATCACAGAAAGATACAGAGGAGAACAGGGAAAGGCAGAGCTCCAATGCCACCAAGCTTCTTGCAAGCACCTGGGATTGACTGTGTGGGATGCCCCAGCTACTCCTAATGGATCATCCCAGCTTAATGATCTAAGAAGGGGAGCAGTTCTTATGGTCTCTGCCAATTCTCCTAGGGGAAAATTCCTTCCCAGTCCTAATTCAGATCACTACTTTCACACTGAGCATTGCTCAAGAATCACTGTGAACCAGATTGTGACCCCCTTACTCCCATTGGAGAGCACCTATTCACATTAGTATAATCATTATGGTCAATGGGATTACACAGAAAAGTAAATACTCACCAGTGCAGCTAAGAGGTTCCCAATCTGGCCTTACATAATTAAAGCATCTGACCCTAGAAACAGGTGATGTTCAGTTCAATTGTCCACTTTTTTTGCATTGAATCAGAAGTGGATTCTGGGATCAAAGAATACCAAACCTCAGACAACAAAAGCCCTTACATACATTTAGTCTGCTCATTGGGTACTGAATTTCCAGGAGTGTCCCTGTTGCTGCCAGTTACCCAGATCTAGGTACCATATGCACAACAATTAGATCTCCCACAGCCACCTCTTCTCCAAATGCCATAGGATTTCAGGTCTTCACTTAGTCATCCTAGCAGAGACCCTCTACCCTATCCCTGGGACTGATTTTGTCGCTCTTCTCTGGATCTCCTCCAGCAGCCTCATGGAGCTAAGGTATCCAGAACTGGGGCCAGCCTCATGGCCTGTGCAATGAGGTTGTCACCTCTCATCTCATTTATAATAATCCTTTTGATACAGCTGAACAATATATCCCCATCCCGATGTCATCGTTCATTTGAATCCTTGTGCGCCTTTCATTAGCAGCACGTTCCAATTCCGTGCACAGGACAGATTGTGCTTCTCAACATCATTCGGCAGCCTTTGTATCACTTGATATTTGCTGTTGAATTTTAGCGATTTCCTAGATTGCTCCCCTAAATATTGGTTACTCCCCCAACCTCGACAGTACAGCCAAAATACCACCACGCTCTGCCAGGCGGCGCCTCCCAGCTTGAACCTACACGCCACAAGGACAAACTTCAGGGCACTTCTGCCCTTCTCAGTAACTAATGGGTTTTATGAGGCAGCCTGGATGGGGATCCTCAGTTTTTACCTCTTCACCCTGAGTTCAGTCACCTTGCCTCCCTACCCCCACCCACGAGTTACTTGCATTTCTTGCCACCTTCTCCCAAGGCCAAGAGCTGCTTCCGCTGCCAGTCACTAGGAGCTGCGTGGGCTGAAAGCACTGTGAACAGCACACCTACGCCCCCAGAGACCAACTGGAATGCTCTGAGCCCCTCACGCTGCCACTGACTTGCAGGAGCAATTTACTGTTCACCATTTTAGCACAAAATACCCACTTCAGCTCTTCTCTGCAGAAACTCAGAGCAGTTTCTGGTGCTATAAGGCATCTGCCGTGACCTGTCTTGCAGCCTCTCTCAGAAGTGCAGTAAGGTCATAACATTTACTATAGAAAAAATCATTATTCCATGCTCCCTGGGGGCCTCCCAGGTGGGTTAACTCTCTTTGCAGCCCTGACACGTCCAGGTGGATTCTCTCCTGCTTCGTGCACTGTTGGCAGAACCATCAGCTGACTGGTCCGTACAGGGCCTGTATTACTGGTGAGGGCATTAGTGGCAGAAAACCCCCAGCTGCAGGTTCAGGCTGCATTTGGAGTCTGCAGGACTGGGAAGGCGACAAGATGGGTTTTTTTCTGGTTCTTTGCTTGTGCTGTTAAAAACAAAGTCACTCTCGTGCCCACCCTGATGCCGACCAGGAGAACTTCCACCCCTGACTATAGAGCCGATCCGTGATAACGTAGCGAACTTTCTGAAAGATACTCTATAGCCCAAGGGAGCTTTGGGGGAGGTACCCACAGGCAAGGGCCGCGCACGGAGCCCTCTGCTCCCCTGCCAGAGGCTGCAGGGATGTGGTGCCGGCCACTTTTGGGAGTGGCACGGGGCCCACGGCGCCACAGGGGTGGCAATCCCGCGGCCCAGATTCAAAGCCCTGAGGGGCCGGATCCGGCCCGCAGTTTGCCACCCCTGAACTAGCCCAATGATACATGAATCACTGCGCGGAACCCAATGGCCTGTGTTACGCTTCCGGCCTTATGAATCTATGCCACCTTGCACGGACAGCACATTTCAGCTGGGGGCCTCCAGGTGCTTTGCCTCACAGTCTCCCCTAGGAGACAAGACATATTATCATCCCCATTTTATAGGTGGGAAAACGGAAGCATGACACAGTGGAGTGACTTGCCCAGATCGCACCGTCTGTGGGAAAGCTAGGGACAGAACCCACATTCCCTGACTCCAAGTCCCTTGAGCCCAGCACAATATTACATGTGCATGGAGCCGTGATTCTCAAACTTTTGTACTGCTGACCCCTTTCACACAGCTAGCCTCTGAGTGCGACCCCCCTTATACATTAAAAACACTTTTTTACATTTAGCGCTATTAGAAATGCTGGAGGCAAAGTGGGGTTTGGGGTGGAGGCTGACAGCTCATGACCCCCAATGTGATAACCTCGTGACCTTGAGGGGTCACGATCCCCAGTTTGAGAACCCCCGGCATAGAGCGTCCACACTATAGCACTGCAGGCACGTGCACTGACCATGCACAGAACAGAAGCATATGCAGTATACTGTATATCTGGGAACGCTCCCATAGCCTCGGGAGCTGCAAACTACCCCAAGAGAAAACCTGCAAAAAACACAGATCTTACAATGGTGATCTTGGGCTTTTTGCCTTTATAGCTACCTGCTTCTCTCTCCCCCTTTTGCCCTGATACTGTCTCTTTGTCTCTCCTACATGAAAACAATGATGAATACAGAAGCAAAATTACTGCTACTTATGTCACCAATACTTCAGCTAATTCCTGTAGCTGCCAGCAAGGAAGCAGTAATACCTCTGCAAAAGACAAAGTAATTATTTCTAAACATAGTTCCTTTTCCCCACACTGTCACTGTCTAATTTGGTGAAACCCTGGTCTGTTGTCAAGGTCCCTCTCTAACTAGCAGGGAAGGAGAGCAAGAACTGCTGAAAACTAATTTGATGGCATCCAGCAAACAAACAAAAAGATACCCCAGTCTTATCAGAAGCCCAATTTCAGAGGCAACACTAGAGCCCTGTTCGCCAGGCTTCTGGAGTTTGAATACATCACAAAACTGCTCAGTGGGGATGCAGACCAAATAGTGTTTCACTTACAGGTAATGGGGGCAAACCTATGGCCTCGAGAGAAGGACTTAAATTAGCAGCTGCCTGTTAGCGAGGGATAAAAGAGAAAGAGAAGGGAGCATGAACACTCAAGAATAAGAAGAAAGCTGAGACCTCCCTTCCCACTGTCTGGATAGACTTGACATGGAAGCTAAACAGTAGCAAGAGAAAGTCCAAGTCACATGGGTCCTATGCTTTGGTTAGTCCATTCCTGAAACAGGCCTTCTTTAAGCAGGTTCCACACAGTAGCACGGTGGGAAGAAATCCTTGGGCTTTGGAGTTTGTTTTCAAATACAGACAGCAGGTGAGGGCCATTTGGGATAAGTACTCCTTTTCTTTTTGTCCTCTAGCATGTTACCATCTCCTCTGCCTAGGAAGAGCCATTCCTTTGTGACCAGCAGGATACATTCCTGTTATGCAACAGAAAGACATCTTAAAGAGAGCACATTGTTTGATTCATTCCCACCTTCTCCACATACATGTAGGAAAGGAAGAGTGCTCCAAAGGCTGAACAGGGCACCGCATTGCTTGGTGTGATCAGGACAGTACCAAATGCTGGCTTCCTCATGAGCCTGGGGAATGATCAGCTGCACCAAATTAAGCTTTAGCCCTTCATTCTGGGCTCCATTTATTGTCCAAGTGACAAACTCACAAAAGTAAAGCAAACCTTGTATCTGGGGCTTTCTACCCCGTCACAGCAGCCATGGTTCACAACCTGGAGTCTCCCTCCTGCTGGGACCACTGCAGGACCTGTCCCTTTCTGCAGCTTCTCCCTGCAGTTCCCTTCACCAGGGTCACTTGCTGGCTTTAATAATTGCTTACTCCCTTCCTAGCTGGGTCTGATAATTGTCCAGGGCTGGCTGGTCCCAGGCCTCTGGCTCTTAAAGGGGCAGGCCACCCTCTTACAATAGGCCTGCCAAAGGTGAAGATAATGGCCAAAGAGTAATGTCTAAGCCAGATGGAAAGGGCAGCTCTGCTAGAGACAAGGGGTGGCTATCCTGGGTTGGCAGCAGCCTGAATGGATGCAGGGGCTAGACAGAGTGGTGGTGGGGGGCACATTTTTCAGACTTCCTGGGAACAACCAGACACAGTTCCTGATCTTTTCGATATTTCTCCAGAAGGACGCGGAGGGTGGGGTGGAAGACAGAGTCCCTGTCAGTGTGAGATCTGGGCTGAGGAGGATGTTGTACACCTGGCAATGGCTCAGTGGAACCCACATTTGTACCATGTGCTGCTTGGAGCCATTTTCAGCCTCTTGCTTTATGCATAAATGATTCCTGCTTCAGGTGAATAATGAACTTGGTCAGCAGCAGGGTGAGAATTCTGTGGGCTCTTAGCCATGTGACCAGGAGAGAGAGGATGGTTGGGTTCAATTATTGCACGACCCATCTGGTTCATGTTTACTGTAATATCAGAGAGACAAGCACAGCGTCAGTGACAACAAGAACACTGAAGGGAGAGAGGGGCCTCTGCAGCACTTCCATCCAAAGGTCTTCGTAACTCTCCCTTCATCGCTGGTGACATCCCAACAACAAACTCAACAACCAAGTGTGATGTCACAAAACAAAGGATGAGGGGCTTAGACAGGAAATCAGCAGCTGCTGGTGAGCTTGTAAAAAATGAAAGATCCTGCATTCACAAAACCCGAACGAAGGCAGAGGCAAGAGAAATACAAAAAATATAGGCAGGAATCTGAGCTCTCTCTAAACCGCGCGCTTTCAGAGCTGGCCACAATGTGTCAGCTGCTCTTTAATTTCTGGGCTCATCTGCTTCAGCAAAAAAATGCTCTAGCATCTTATCCAGATGATTATAACATGGCACTTTCTTACCATTTCATCCCCGCACATTGTACGTTCATTCCCAAGTGGATACACAGGGTGTCCTGCGCAGTCTCTAGAGCACTAGACATTATTATACCGTGGTGCACTTTAAAGGAACTAAAATAGCAATAAAATGGCAAGGAAAATGGAATATGGAACGTAAAGAGCAGAAAGAATGTAAATCAAGTAATTAGCAAACTGTGACTCCCATGTACTTGCAAAGTGGCTGATCACCACTTTCTCAGCAACACAGTCCCTAGGGCAAAGGGGCTCTTCTGGCAGCAGAAGTATGCTCTGGTATGCAAATCCCCCCTGGGTGTGGTGTCACCCCGCTTTCCAAGCTACCAGTTTGTGCCCGCTTTATGGAGGAGCAGAGGGGTTGAAAACACTTCGTGCTCTTAGGAAAGTGACAGATGAAACCTTGTGCTGACGGCAATGTGGGCTACATTCTGCTGGGTTTGTAAACAAACGGAGACTTGAGTGTTCATAAAACGAAGAGAATGAGCACTGCCTGAAGCCAGACGTAGCGTGGGCAAGGGCTTTCCCAGCTTCCCCCGGACACCCCTCTCTTCTAGGGTACCTCAGTCCTGACCTGTTCCATGCCTGGTCTCTCCACCACACAGTTTCCCCAATTCACCAGTCCTGGCCACTGCACACATACATCTTCACATACACCTCGATTTTGCCCTGCAACTCCTGCTATTATTCCAGAGCTGGGCTCTCTGCACACAGCTGATCAGGTACACCTTGATCCTGCCCTGTGTCTCCCCCTACAACCCCAGTTCTGGGTTTGCCCAAGGCTAATTGTAACAGCTTTGTGGTGCCGGTAAATGTCCACTGCAAAGTCAGTTACCGGTCAAATCTGACCGGTTTGCAGTGTAACCTCTAGGCCTCCAGGGGTTAAGGTGAGTAACATCTTAGGGCCTGATCCCGCAAGTTGCGGAGCATGCTGGCTCCAGTCCAGTAGCACTTACAAATGTGCTTCATTCTAAGCATGTGAGACAGCGAGTGCTCAGCACCTTGCACAATTGAATCCTTAATCCCCTTAGTCATTAGCATGCCCTGTGATTTCTACTCCCTCCCAACGAACTACTCCAATGGTGAGATTCTTTCCCCCCCAGTCACCGTGCAGACTCCTGTCAAACTTCCAGCAGCCCACTTCTCGCAGCAATGAGCATCACATGCCTCCCACCAGCTCTGGGGCATGAAAGGCAAAGTCACATGAACCCTGGGAAAGAGGTTTTGGGTTTTGGGAAAGAGGCTCACCCTCAGGTGTCATTCCCAGGACACAGCCGAGAGACTTGACTTTTTTGGTGACCAAGGAAACGTCTAGGGAACTGGGGCAAATAGCACTAGGGGAACCCCCCAAACTCTACTGCCCCAGGGCTGGAGGAGTCAGGCATTGCCAAAAATGGCAACCCCTTAACGTTCACAAACATAAGAGAAAAGGAAGCAGGTGAAAGGTCAGGGGGAGGGACTCCCTTAGCAGGTTTTAGTGAATTGTTAGTGCACCAATTGGGTATTTTCTCTTTCTTGGAGGGTTTTGCACTGATGCCCATCACCATCACATCAGAACGTCTGATACTGACGTGTCCCAGCCCTGTCTTCCGGAGCCCCAAAGGGAGCAAAGTGATCACGCCCCTGCCCACTTACCCTGAACTCAAAATAACACTAGGATGGGAGCGGGGTAGGGCGTGAAGCAGCCACAGAATTAAGCAGAGTGAAAGCAGGACCCCAGCAATGGTCAGAATGAGCAGATACCTGGAGGTAGCTGCACAGCTGGGTGACCTACAAATCCACCATTGATGGGATATTTAACAATTGTGTTACTATAGATTATATATTGAAACCCTCTTGGCTTTCATGCAGAATGGACGGTGCAAAGCGACCCTCGCTGTCTGGAGAAAAGCCCGACTTGCTGGCCTCAGATTTCAGAGAACCTCCAATGACTTGACTAAAACTCCATGTGAAGAGAAAAAATTAACAGTCGTACTGAGCACATCCTTTCAGGCAGGGTGCTCCCAAAGCCCTGTCCCTGCAGGCTCTGGGCTGGGATCACTGGGTAGAGGAGATTTCCTGCTTTGGTTGTTCCACGTCTTGGGTCAGAATCTGGAGGGACCTTCCCAGCATCTTACATTGCTGACTGCCCAAGTTACCAGACACTTTCTTCCTAATTTTCCCTTTCTAATCCCAACTGCCAGGGTCCTTTTTGAAAGCGACCATCCCACCACACCCCTCTCCTTCCTGAGATATAATCCCAGACTGAAGAGCAGGCACCAAACAATAACATTGGGGGAATACTGGGGGTACCCCAAACTGGGATGAAGTGACTTGACCGCCCAAGTCTGAATGACAGGCATGCTGCAGCTCAGGCCTGAGACACATTGGTTGAGCCATGGCTGGAGACCCTGGGATTGCACGAGCTGGAGGTGCGAGAGGGCAAGAATGAAACGCAATCACTCTCTTGCAGAAAACAGACTGAGGAGACGAGACAGACCTCGCTGTCAGAATGAAGGAAAAGGTCCCAGTTTCTCACCTAACGGGCCACTCTCACTAGTGAAAGGACACTGACCAATTAATGCCCCTCCCCTCAGGCCCAAGGCAAGGAACATATTCAGCTAAAACTCCTTTATCTCCAAGATAGAAACTGTCCTTTAACCATGCACTTAAATAATATTTTATATCCAAATTACAGTAGCACTTCCTGTAATTAACAGCAACGTTTTAATTAAACATTGATTAGCCACTAATTAGTCTAACGATTAGTCACCTGGAGGAGGCAAAGCAAAATACTGGGGCTGCCAAGTTAGGGGAGGGTGAAGGCAAACAATGAAAGATTAGAGGCAGATCTAAATTCTATTTCCACCTCCCTCTGGGCCAAACGGTTCTGATTATTTTGATCCATTATAAATGATGCCCTCAATGTGAGATTTTCTAATCATGGTGAGTCTGATGGAGTCCCAGGTGAGTGATGGAGGGAAGATGAGTTTATTCACTGTTCCATCAGATTTCACCTTGTTAATTCAACTAAAGAACCTTTCCACACTTGCAGAAGAATTAGTCTCTGCCTCCATAATGAAGTCATCTGGGGGGAGTTTAGTGTGCACGCACACACGTCAAGTACAATGGGAATATCTCGGAGTGCACAGACAATATGCAATATTTGACTGCCTGGGAGGAGAGGGTTCCTGCAGCTTGAACCTCCCCAGCAGGGGGACACAGACTTTACCATTGGCTTCACTCCCACAGGACTCTGGCTGCTGTCCCACACCATGGGCAAATCATCCCGCTGGGGGGAGCCCAATATGAATGGTGAGGTGGAGAGAGAGGCGGGGGAGCTCCTGTGACTAGCTGCAGGCTGGGGAGGGGCACCCCAACAGTTCCAATTGCTGTTTTGCTGGCAGTTTCTCAGTGGCTGGTGCCCAGTGTCCCATGCTCCACACCCCTGGCAGCTGGTGCCCTGCCCAGATGGTGGTGCCCTATCCCAGCAGCTGGCACACAAGCTCCTGCCGCTTCCCTGGACCTGGTGTTTTTGACCAGCCCTGCCGTGGCTGGAAGGCAGGACTGGGTTGGGCTGGGGAATCACAGGAGTGGCCCCCTCCCCCAGCCTGCTGGGGGCATACACTGAGACACCCCTGTGCAGCCCCCGCATGTGAGCCCCAGCTTTGGTGGCCACTCAAGCCAGCTGAGTGAAAGGAGGTGGGAAAAGGAGAGCTCCTCCGGCCTGCTCCCCACCCCTTGGCCTGATCTTTGTGATGTAGCAGCCGCTCCAGCCCCTGCTCCCACCTCTGCCCTCTCCTGGCATGTGCGGGGGTGGTAGAAACATAGTCAGGTCCCTCTTTTACCTCCCCTGGGTATTGGGGAGTGTGTGGAAACACACATCCCCCCAGTGCCATCCACTATGTCCATTGTGGGGGCCCTAGCCCCTCCTCCCTGCAGTTCTGCCCCCCTGTTCCCTACTGCTCCAAGAGTGCTCTGCCTCAGTGCTGGAGCTGGGAGACCGTGGGTCTGACCCGGGGGCTGGAGACACATGTGCTGTTCCAGGACCCCAAATGCTGCGAAGACTGAGCCTGCCATTGGGGATACAGTGGCATGGGCCCGGCAACTCTTGGGCTGACACACTGCTCTTCAGAAAGAAAATCACCTGAGCCAAGCTTGCATGCATCTCTCCCTCCGGGACGGCAGGTAAAGCTGGCAGACACTCACTGAAGGTAACCGGACACTGCTCGGCTGCTGCACACCCTTCTCTCTCCGTTCTAGTGAGTAACATCACTTCGGGAGCTTTGAATGGAAACCTGCTTCCTTAGGTTTTCTGCTAACACAAGCTCATGGCCTGGTGCGTGAGCCAAGGGCTGGTCACGAGAGCTGAGCCAAACGCTCCGGTGTGTTACTGTAGGGCTCGTTAAAACTAATTCAGCTACTTGTCACCTTTTCTACCACTAAGCAGAACCCTAGCCCAAGTCTCCCCTTGCCTTTGTATTGACAAGAAATGCAAGCTCAGGGGCCTGGAATGATCCCCCACATGCTAAAGGGCAGCAGTAGCTTTCCTACATGCTGATTCCAAGCCTAGCGCACCCTGGGCAGGCTGTATGAACGATGCCTTCCTAGAGTGGTTACTGGGTGAGTGTATCTAACCTCTCCGCTGACTCTGCAAAAGCCGCGAGGCTGACTGTCCCTAGCTCGTGTCATTTAGCAGGGCATCACCATTACGGGGACGTTTATTATCCTGTCATTCCCTTTTGTGCACTAATCCTATTTACCTGTGTTACTTATGCCTCGGGAAAGCTGGAAGCGAAGGTTATTAAAGTGCTTATGGCAGAACACTCCTCCATGGCAGCCACAGCCTGGTGCGCTCACTCACGTCTGCCCGCTGGGAACCCCTCCTGCAACGCTGCTGCCATGCCCAATGGGGGGTGGTAGAGCAAAGGGGCTCAGGTCCCCAGAAAACTCAAGGCCTGGCCTTATGTCATTTCCCTTGTGAGGGAGATATGGGTGCCGTGGGTTGCTGCTGATACATTCCCCTAGTGTGTGCCAGGCAGCGAGTGAAATCCTCATGGGCATTTCCTGCCCGCCATCTGCTGCTGTTTCTTGGTCATCCTCTCTGGCAGGCCCTGGCAGTGGCTCCACTGACACCTTCTGCTCTTGTTAATGGTCTTTCTCCCCCACCCCCTTTTAGGGGCAGGCTTTGGAGGGGGTCAGGAATAAGGCCGATCACGAGAATGGGGCTGCAAGTTTCACTATGAAATGTGGGTGGCCACTCTATAATTCCCAGTGTGGTGTGTATACAAACCTGAACAAAGCCTGTAGCAGGCCAGGAGCCTGCTGCCCCTTCTCTCGGAGCCTGACTTCACGGCACACAGAGCCTTGCTAGCAGCGGTACTTAGCTCTGAAATTGCAGCTCTGCCGAACGCGCTCAGATGGGCCAGGCCCATTGTGCTGGGTGCTGTACAAACAGTGCTGCGGGGAGGGCAGAGCCTCGGCGTTAGGGGTTGGGTGCAGTGGCTGGCCTGCATTCTGGAGAAAAGTACATAAATGATTGAAACAACATCAGCAGCCTCCAGCCCAGACACAAGAAAAAGCTTGAGTGGATGCTGAAGCATGTGGGCCAAGGGCTTTCAAATACAAGGGCTAGAGCCTAGATTGGTGGGACTGGTTTTGTCTCCCTGGCTAGGGGTGTGCGAGACAGAAAACCAGAAGAGGCCAGGAAGCCAAGCAGGCAGGAATGGAGAAACTGCAGGCGCAGCCTGGAACGGTGTGTGGCCCTGGGAGAAACCTCGAGAAAGGCTTTAGGGGGGTGCCAGCTACAAGAGGCTTGGAACTGTGTGCAAGTTCACTGCCTCCTGTTTGGTTCCTCTTGTGTTCAGGGAAACAGGACTTTGTCCAGTCTTCATAAACAAAGAACATTGCATCAAAGAAATACCCGACTCCATCATCAGTTTCTCCTCCTAACTGGAACAAGCTACTAGACACTGAATTTTTGGCTAGCTGGTTGGGTCAAAATGGGGGAAAATAAACAACAGTCCCCCAACTCTTACCGTCTGAAAGACCAGATGTAACTGGTAGATGGAGTTGTGATGAATCTGGGAATTTTCATATTTTAGTGATGCCAGTGCATGTCTCAGTTTCCCTCTGTACTTCATACTGCTATGCACTGATTGTAGAGACCAGGAAATGTGAGGTGTTTTGTCACATAACAACCCATTCATATTGCCCCAGACAGCTAAGGGCTGACTGGGACCAACCCATGTCAATGGAAACAGAATCAGGAACCCAAAGGACTGGACACTTGGTACCTGTCAACAGTAGGCTCCCAGGTTGGCTGGGTGGAGCACTAAGAACTCAGCAGCGTTCTGCAGCAGGAGGACAATAGGCAGAAGTGACAGGCGGTGATGGGGAAAGTGGGACGCACAGAGATGCAGAGTCTTATGGGACTGAGAAAAAGGGACAGAGAGAAGAAAACCAGGATGGTTCCCACAGCAGCACGAATCACAGGATTCCTGGCATGGCCAGCATGGATCATGTCTTAACCTTTGCTTCTCTGGGCTAACCTAAGGACTTCCCAATCCTTGTGCTAGCTGACTGATAAACCCCACTCTGTTTGGAAAAGGCTGCCTGGGGCCACTGCCAATTCTTGGTAAGATGCACCGATTTCTGAGGGGGTAAAAAGTCTCCTCCCAGGAGTCTAGCTCAGCTGGCCTCATGGAGCAGAATTCAGGGGAGAAACAGGAGTGCTGGAGCCCTGAGGCTCAACCTCTGAGGTGCGGAGGGGTGTGGAACCCCTCTGGGGTCTGGCTCACTGACAGGGCACCTCCAAGACTGTCTAGAAGCTGGAGCATAGTGAGGGTTGCCAACACTGTAGTTCAAGAATAAGGGACTGTTTTCTTAGCACCCCTCCTCCCGATATTAGTACTGAGCAGCACCCCCCTCTATCCACCAGCCATATCTCCTGCAGCACTCAGCAGCTCCCGATCCTGTTGTACAGAAATGAAGAAATGAGGGACTGTTGGTGACCGTAGGCGTAGCACCGAACCTGTGGGTCTGTGACCGGGCACCCAAGTGGGATGGGGTGGGGCAGGACAGGAGAGGGAACAAATATACTACGCCCTGCGCAATTCTGAGGCAGTCAATAGCCCACAACTCACCACCCGTCCATCCACTAGCAGGCTAGACACGTGTCTCCCAGGCACAAGGCACAGCCAGATCAATGGAACCTAAATAAAACGCAGGAGGAGAATAACCCTTGCATTCCTTAAGATAGCTTGGGACACACAGTAGAGGAGCACGAACGGTTAATACTGTATCTCCAGCCATCAGCCTCCTCCTACCCACATTCACTTGCAGAACTGCAGGTATATTGATTGTTTCACACATCTCAGACTCAGATCCTACAAATCAATGGGGTTAGGTCAGCAACTGAGTATGTGCTACCCACCTCCTCTGTCTGGGAATGGGATCTATTGCAAAGCCTCGGCAATCCCCCAAAGCCCCCACATGCCCACGTGCACCCCCCTCCCCCCACAGCCTGGTTTGCATGGCAAAGATAAAGCAGCAGACCTCCCTTTGAGAAGAGACCCCTCGGGATTCTTAATCTTTCAGCAGGAAAGAGCCACGCACAAACTATCAGCTGTGATCGGAGATTTAACACTTCCAAGAAGTGGCACCACCTCCTTCTGGGGTGCAGGTCACAGCTGGGCCGTGTCATCCCCAGCTATTTGCTTTCTAATGTGTCCAACCATTTCTGCCAATTGAAAATCCCCGGGAGCCGCAGATCAGTGATGCCAGGGAGTGGGGAGCAGCTCTGCCCTGACTGCCCACAAACGCGGGGAGCAGCTCTGCCCTGACTGCCCACAAATGCACACTGGTCTGTTAGTCACAGTTGCACACGCGCTCACCAAACCCACATACCCGCCCCCCAAGAGATGTTCCCAGACGTGGCAGAGACTCAACACCTCCCCCCAGAAAGGCCCATTATCCAGCTGAACCGAGTGAGATTTGTGAGCAGCAGGCAAAGACAGGAGCTCTGTCTGTCACTGTTCCAAGCTCTCCTACAAAGCAATCTGCTGCTGGAGCTGCTGCGTTCCTCCCCCTTGTGCAGTCGCACAAAATGCGGTGAGCAAGCTCCCCTGGATGCTCATTTATTTGAGGAGCTGGGGCAGGTTTGCAGCAGCTTTAGTCAGAGAAAAAGGAGCAGCACTGGCTGAAACTCTCCCTCTTTCCCTAGGACTGTCCTTCTCCAGGCACAGAGCCACCAGCTCGTGTCCCATTGTGTGGAGCAGGGAGTCAGTGCAGCCCACGAGGCAGCTGGCCAGGCTGCGTGCCTCTCAGCCCCCAGGGCTCTACCTGGAGACCTGTGGGGCTCTGCCCAAGCCAGTCAGGGTTGAGCTCAGCTGGCTGTGGCCAGGGAGGTGGGGATGAGCTGGGGAGAAATCCAGCAGGATAGACACAACTAGGCAGAGGAATTTAAAAAACCTGACTCCAGGATTGTAGGACTCTCCACCCTAAATAATAACCAGCCCCTGGGAGCTCCTAGGTGCTCAGACACGACAGTTGTAGGCAGCATAAGAACTTGATTTGAACAGAAGAGGAGCCGTGCTTTCTTCATCAGCCCAGTGACCGGTGTGCCGGGAGCCCTGGGAACTGGGCAGCAAGCCTCCAGCTGCGAAAGGCGGTGGGGGTTGGGAACTGCCATGCTGTCACTGCAGCCTAGCCGAGAGCATCAGCGACTGAACCTGCTCCGGTGGTGCTGGGGGCAGGCATCGAATGGGATCACAGTGGTAGGGTGCAGGACCAAACAGTTAGCATGGGAGAATGCAAACATGGGCGGGGGGAAGACAGCAAAGGGACGAATTGGCTCCCAGCCTGGGAGGTTTGGGGAAGGCAGGGAGCCTCTCCATCTGCCCCCGTCCCACTACCGCTAACTCCGCCCCGCCCCTTTGGGGCTATTGCAGAGGAATCTCCTCGGGTCATGGTCAGCAGGGCCAAGTTTTAACTCCCACTGGTGTGAGCCAAGAATGACGCCAGTGAAGTCAGTGGCATTACCACAGCGTAAAGCTGGTGAGGGGGAGCCAGGCCCGCCAGCCGTACACAGGTGTTGTGATGCCAGCTCAGCCTGAACACATCTGCACCAGCTCTCCTTGCCAGCACAGCTCCTTGTGCCAGGGCAGCGCAGCCAGAGCCCCAGTCACGGCCAGCCGGCCCCTCTCCTCCTGACACATGGGGCAGGGGTGGGGAGAGCGGGGTATGGCCCTGCCTGGCCTGCTGGCTGTTTTTGCCCAGCAAGCCCCTGGAACAGACCAGAACTGCACAAAGACTCTGGGGGAAGCATTCACTTCCTGGCTGCCAGCTCTACCACGTCACGAGAATGCCCCAGGCCAGGAGGTGCCAAGCAAGGTATGCGGCCCTGGGCATGGCATAAATGCCCATCTGCTACAGCACAAGGTCAGCACTTAGACGGAGCCAGATTCAGTCCTGTCCAGGCACCAGGTAGATCCACCTCCCTCCAGTGAGGGTGCGGTGCTCCTAAGGAGGATGCAAGAGCAGGAGGACCAACCTCAGGACAGACTTAATAACTGGGGCCCAAACCCCACATTGGCTGTGAGGTATAGACTTGGATTTTACCAACTCCTCAGGCATAACAACAGCCTTAGCGCGGAGTCACAGACTGCCCCGCTGGGCGCTCCAGTCTGCCTCACCACCCACGTGAGCCTACCTGTGTGATTCATGGTCGCTTACAGCAAAGATCGTAGCAGTATTCAGGTTCCTCACATTCCCAAAGGGGCAGTCACTTACTCCAGGTCAATTGCACCTCAGATCACACACCAAAGACAAGCTTGTAGCCAATCCTAGAATACACACTATACAGATTTAAACAGGAAAAGGAAACAAGAAAGTTATTTACGATGTTAAAGCGAGCAGACACACAGATTGGTTACAATCTTAATTCCAAAACATAATATAAGCTTTTGTAATAAGCAAGCTTTATATTTGTCCTTTAGGGCTAACCCAGGCTAAGCAGCTGGAGATAAGGACACAGGGAAATTCCAGTTGCCATGTCCCACAATAGTCTGTCTAGTATGGATGGACCTTTCCTGTTGGGAAGGGCGTGACACCTTCTGCTGGAGATTAACCCTTCCCACTAATGAGGAGCAGATGAAAGGCAGACTCCACTAAGGTCCAGTTTTAAAGGCGCTCCATCAGCATCACCCCCGGCCGTGCGAGCTTCTTGCAGAAATGACAGCTGTGTTTACAGAGCACATCCTTCTATTCTGTACCCGCCCCCTTCCTTCATCAAACCCCTGTCCCTCCATTATCCGTCCCACCCTCTGTACATTGGACACTCTCAAACTTGTAAACTTCCCTGTCACTTTGTCATATGATGAAAGCGTTAGGGGTTCTCAAACTGGGGGTTGGAACCACTCAGGGGGTCCTGAGGTTATTACAGGGTGGGTCGCGAGTGATCAGCCTCCACCCTAAACCCTGCTTTGCCTCCAGTATTTATAATGGTGTTCATGTATATTTAAAAAGTGTTTTTAATGTATAAGGGGGGTCGCACTCAGATGCTTGCTGTGTGAAAGGGGTCACCAGTACAAAAGTCTGAGAACCACTGCGCTAGAGGGAGCTTACTGTAGGAGAATCTCCCAGCTCCCTCTAGTCCTCTCCCCTCCCACGCACAGCCAAGGTAGAGTAGAGACCAAACAAATGAGGGAGTAGGGGGAGAAGGGGAGCAGGGTTTGGAGTAACCCAGTCCCCTTTCTCCATGCCCCCTGATCTCTCTACATCCTCTCTCCACCTCCCTCTACTATGAGGACATTCAGGGAACACAAACTGAATCCAATTACAGCCCCTCACAGCCAGCCGGCTCTTCTTTTGTGGGGACTTTCAGCAATTATAGGTTTAGTGGTGCAAAACCTAGTTTAATAGCAGCCAAGGCTGGCGGGATTGATTTCTTGTTTTGTTTTAAGCACAGTTAATCTAATAGTTAATTTATTTAAATTGATAGGGCACAGAGAAATTACATTTCTATCTTCTCTTCATAGATTTTGCCCTGTCTGGTCACTCAGGCCTGCTAAAGGGCTGGGTTAAAGGCCCTAACGTGCCCCTGAAATATCTGTTTTTATCAGGTTGCAATTCTTTCAATTCATTATTGCCATTTTAGCAAACAGCTAGTATAGATTTTATGTTACAACAGCTCTTAATTTGTTAGCCATGCATATACAGGTATGTGCCTTAACCACTTACAGGAAATCTTTCCCTACATAAAACTAACCCACCCAAACCATTCCAGAAAAAGTTATTTTAGAGCCTTCAACCAGCAAACAGACAGACACCCTGCAATCCCCAGCAGCTGGGAGCCTGTTAAGTACTGCAGGGCCAGGGTGGGCCCTGGGCCTCCTTGCCTGAGCATTGTTGGAGCAGCTGCCTTGTTGTGCTGCAGACAACTTGTTTCTGGGTAAGGGGCTTCAATTAAAAGTACTGATGGGGATTTGTGCTGTTCACAGTTGAAACCTGCTAGGAAGTTTGGTTGATTTATGGCAATTTGCAATGGACCCTGTTTTAGGGAGGGAAGCATTTTGGGGCTCTGCAGCTTTTGCTCTTGGACATTGTCTCTTTCTCAAAAATGAGACAGTCCAGCTTGAGCTGTGATTTATGGGTCTGAAGAGACACATGCCAGTGAAAACAGGAGCAGTTTCCCTTTGGGAGGGAGAAACACTAAGAACGATTACTGGAGAACTTGTCCCGTCACCTCTCACGATCCTGTGGTTGCAGCATCTGATCAGGGAGACATTCCTGCAGAGGGTCGGTTTACCCGATTTGGAATGGAGGTGCTGTACAATGGAGTGTACAGGGTCTCGCACCGCCCTGGCCTGAGGGTTATTGCTCTGGAATGTGGGAATCTCACTGGTCCAGGATTTTTGTCTTGATTTCACTCCTCATTCAAAGGCAGGATCTTCTCAAACTCTTGCCTGCCACTTTCATCCCCACATTTCTCAATACCTCAGCTGTTAGTTTTCACTGTCCTATTGCAGTGAGTGGGAGAGTGTTATTGTCCTCCACTTACACAGGTGGCAACGGAGACACTTATAGGTGGAATAATGTGCTCAAGGTGAGAAAAGCCCATGACAGAGCCAGGACTAGAACCCAGCCATCCTGGGTCCCATTTCCCTCCCACCCCCAACACACGCTGTGATGGGGTCCGCTCACTGCTAGTCACCTCCTCCTGGCTGCTCTGGGGATTAGCTCATCAGGTTATTCTGTCTCTCTCTCTGGTCTGCAGCACCTTTCTCAATCCAGAAAGTGCAGTGTCCTCTTCAGGACTCAGCCCTCCAGCCAGGTCACTCAGCATTCCCCCCTTCTGGGGTATATCAAAGTCTTCCCATTCACTGCCTCTGGGGCCACTCCTTCAGTGGCTGGTAGGGGAACCAGGCCCACTCTCTACTCCAGCTTCCAGTCCAGAGACCATCAACCCAGCAGTTCTGGGCTTTACTCTCCCAGGCCTCCCTTCTCCTTCTCCTTCTCCTTCTCCTTCTCCTTCTCCTTCTCCTTCTCCTTCTCCTTCTCCTTCTCCTTCTCCTTCTCCTTCTCCTTCTCCTTCTCCTTCTCCTTCTCCTTCTCCTTCTCCTTCTCCTTCTCCTTCTCCTTCTCCTTCTCCTTCTCCTTCTCCTTCTCCTTCTCCTTCTCCTTCTCCTTCTCCTTCTCCTTCTCCTTCTCCTTCTCCTTCTCCTTCTCCTTCAATACCAGCACCAAACCCTCTTCCCAGGCAGTGACAGCCCCTTCCCAAGAGCAGCCCCTGTTGCCAGCTTCCTGGCTTTATAGACCCCACTTCTTACTGCACAGCTGAACCTGCTTGCAATCAATTCCTGGGTCTTCCTCCAGATGCAGCCTGTGGCATTAACAGGCCTACCTGGCCACTTTAACCCCTTCCAGTCCTGTGTGGGGTGGGTACCCCATCACTCACTCACTTTAATGAAGCTTTAACCTCTAGGCAACACCACCTCTCCAAATTTAAAGAGGGAAACTGTCCAGTGGACACAGGGAGTGAATGAGGTTCTTTTTGCCACATGTGGGGCTCTGACTCTGGACACGCTGCTTTGTGCCTAGATGTGCCTTTCGATTCCTGTGGCCCAGAACATCCCAGCTGTGCTATTGGGAATGGTCACATTTCTCCATCTGGGCTGCTAGGCAGCTGGCATCCTCTAAGACCAGGAGTTCTCTTTTCTTTTGGTGGCCAGGGTGGGGAAGGCACTGTATGCACATGAAGATGCCTCTCTTGCATGATTACTTCCAGCTCCCCAGAGCCTGGATCTTTCCCTAATATCCCTGCTGTGATGAGTCCATTAAAGGAGGCTTCAGGCATGGAAGAAAGTGTATTGTCCTTCCTTGCCCCTGGGCTCCTTCTTCGTTGTAAGAACTAGAGGACCCCGGGGCTGGCAGTCTGGCTGAGAGAGGGGACAGCCCTAGTTTCTCAGCAGCACTTTCAGGGTCCCCTAGTTTAAAGTTCCTACTCACAAAAAAGGTGAGTCTGGGCAAAAATCTGTCGCCAAATGGCTGCAGGCAGCCGGGTAGGAGCTTGCACCTGTTATAGGCAGGCACAAAGAGCCATCCTTCCTGCCACTGCTTTGGGGAGCAGCGTGACTGGCTCTTCTGCAAAGCAGCCAGTGTGATACTTGAGGCACAATTAACCTACCAGAGACAAGCAGGAAGTGCGTTTTCTGGGTCTTGTTCAGGTGGTCACTAGCTTGGAATTAAGAGAAAAAACTGGACTTCGGGGCCTGCCAGGATGCAGCAGGCACCGTGGGAAAGTGACAAGTTGCAGCATCAATCCCAGTAGAGGGCCTGGGCCAGCTCTATGGAAGGGAAGAATTTCCAGGGGGATTTGCAAGCAATTCCTACTCAAACGCACAAGGTCGAACTGCTCACTACTCTGGATCTTGGAAGGAATTTTTCCCTTGAAACACGTTAATGTGAACAAAGGTGAAACTTACAAACTTGGACTATCCAGCAGGGCAAGAGGAACATGGATGGTTGCTGGTGTGCCCCAGTCCTGCTCTTTTTCTGTTTCGGTGCTTCCATGTTTCCAAGATCTGTATAGACTGGAGGGCACTATCTGCTACAGCGTAAGTGCAGGGGAGAGAGAATCCAAGTGCTGAGCTTGAATGCTTTCATTTGTGAGATGTCACTCTGTAGGACTTTTTTTGTCTGTTTGTTTGATTCCCCTCCAGTCATCAGCAAGATTTCACAGGTGTCCTGGCTTTAGGTGGCCCAGATTCCTTGTTAAATTAAATATTTTGTTTGTCTGGTACCTTCTTAGTCAACAACACAGCTGTGACTGTGAGTCACCATGCTGAAGGCTAACAAGGAAATTCCAGAACACTTCAAAGAGGGACTAGCCAGCACAGGGCAGGTAGCACAAGCATGGAATGGTAATTAACCATACATTTCTAGGCCATACCCTTGTAGACGGGAGGTATGTGTGGGAGGGAGATTTGCTTTGGGGGGCAGAGCAAATGACTTTGCTGGAACAGGGCAGACAGAGCTATCCATCAGGATGTTAGCAGCACTAGCCCATTTCCCCTGCTGGTGCCCGACACGGCGATGCACACAGATGTGCAGGAGGCAAAGGAGTAGCAGGCACACAGAATAAGATTATCACTGCTTGCCGGAGTGCTTTATGATCTCTCTGTGGTTTTCCAGCCAGGCCATAAAAAAAAAAAAAAAAAAAAAAAAAAGAATGGTTACCACGTGAGATTAGAATCAAGGGCAGGAATAGCAATAGCAAGCAGGACCCAGTTCTGTGCACAGCAGCCTGCTCCAGGGGCACCTCTATGAAATCTAAAGGAAGGCAGCTTTGCTGTGGGCCAAGGCAGAGTGATGGGGGAGAAGTGGTACAAGATCTGAAGGAGTGGGGAGTGAAGAGGATACATAGGCTCATGCCGGACAGGCAGGGTGAAACACAGGTTCTCCAAGATGCTGGACATTAATGAGGAACAGTATTAACCCACCTCTTCCTAGAAACTTCCCTTGGTAACCTTGTTACCATGTAACAAAGCAAGAATTGGTGTCTCCCATCTGACTGACATAGCCTGGAGCAATAACTCCAGCATGGGGGGGTTGCCCTCTGGGCACTAAACCTCACGGCCTTTCTGATGCTGGAGGCGTAGGCCAACTCTAGGCCCATGTATCAACTGAGAATCTGCCAGGCTTAACGCTAGGGGGACAGTATTGAAAATAAGTTGTTGAAATCACAGTAAATTATGTAGTGTGGGGACTTTCCTAAATGCTGGTGAAGGGAGGACTGCAATACTCATGTGCGAATCTCTGTATTTCTCGTGTTAAGCGTAATCTCTGTACATGTGTGTTACGTCACTCTCACTCAGCTGGGGCACAGCGCAGGGTAACGAGCCATTAACCATTCTGAGTTTTGCCCATAGAAACGGCTACACCCCAGGGGGTGAGGGTGGTCAACTGACATCCATTAAAAAGCAACATGTCCAGAGGAAACACCTTGATTCTCACTACAGTAGGTAGAAACCAGTTTACAGCTCCCTCCCCTGCCTCCCCAGCACCTTTTTCATCTGTGAGCCCTGCAGTCGGAACAGGGTTTTCTGATAAAAGCTGCCTAGTGGAAGGAAACACGGTTATTTTTATCAGGCCGGATCCTAAGAGGCAAAGACATTGTCGGGTAAAGGGCCCCCAGCTGCGCCAGCAGGGATAAGCCTCTGAAGCTGAACCCATCAGACTTTGGTACTTTGGACAGAAGTTTCGTAAGATAATAAGCTCGGTTTGGCTTTATCTGTCTGTGTCTTTGGTATTCCCATCACTGTGCAAATACCTCTTGCTTCATTTTCATTTAATTACCAAAACCTCAATACATTTACAAGAGGATTGGACTGAACACTTCCTCACTGGGTAAAAGGGGAAGATCTAAGGAGGACCTGAGCTGTGGTATGTGTCTGGTCCTTTGGGAACAGAGGGACTTGGATTTTCTGTGACATTTCAGTGAAAGGAGCCTAATATCACAGGGGTCTGCTTGCTTGGTGTCAACAGGGACTGGAGTTTCCCAGGGACTGTTCTAAATTCTGCATTAAGGCTGGCAAAACCCTAGGGAGTTAATAGGCAATGTTGTTAGCTGGTGTGTCTAAGGAGTTCAAGTCACTGCTGGGCTAACTCCCTCATGATTGAGCAGCCTGCCCTGAAGTAGGCCCCCGAGTGTTGAGACACCAAGGGGTGTGACAGCCATCTCTGCCACACGGGTTCCCCAGGAGCCAGCTTCCACAGTAACCCTGCCTATGCTGCGTCCCTGCCAGAAGAGGAGAAGCTGCCCTGCAATGAGTGATCTCCCAGTGTGAGCAGAGGGCTTGGTAACCTTGTGGCTTTCAGGACAGAAGATATTCAGCAAGCACCATGAGCCCTTGGCTTCCGGTTAGCTCTGCAGGGGAGGTGGTGCCAAGCCAGAGAAGAGTGGTGGGTTTTTAAACTTGGAACTTCCTTGTTCCACTGGGATATGTTGGCTTATTTCTTTTGTCATCTGGAGACCTTGCCCAAAAGCTTCCTTCCCCAATGCCACCAGCTGTTGTTAGGCAACACCTCTCTAACTTGCACAGCACCCTCCCCACACACCCTACTTTCCATAGCACAACACACCGACACACACACGCACCAACTGCAGGCTACAGCCCTTCCTTCAGGGTTTTCTAATACACCCTCACAAGTGTTCGTTTCTGTACCAGGCAGCTCCCTGCCTCCCAAGCACTTTGCCTAGGATCCATCCAATGGGGTAACCAGGCCCTCATGCAGTTCCTCATGAGTTGCCCCTCCATGGCCAGTCGGAGGCTGTGGGGTCCAGCCCACTGGGGCCAGAGCTATGCAATTACTGCTGACATGATGTAACCAAGGCTGCTCGATTCCCCCCAGTATTGGCCAATGCCCCTGAGCACCCAGCACCTCTAGGGTGCAAATCTGTTGCTTTGCCCTTCCCCTCTGTTCCAGCTCCACAGAGGAACCAGTTTAATCACATTTCCCTCTCGCACCGTCTCTGCCCCCTCCCCAGGATTACTTTAATAAGAAGTAAATCCCTATTGTCCTGTTCCCAGAGGTAAGAGCTCATGTTCCGAACCAGTCTGATGAGGACCTTTTCTGTACCCTCCAAGTCACTCCTTGCGCGTTACCAGGAGCGAAGGAGTGTGTCCCTCAGCCACAGTGCAAGGGAAGGTTGGAGCCAAGCAAGGAAAGGCCAGTCTCAGCACATGTGTGCTGGTGAGAGGGCCGGGCCTGGCCCAGGGTGGCAGAGGGGAGTGGACTCCATGGGAATGTGGTGCCAATGCACAGCATCCAACTTCTGCAACAGCATTTCTGGATGACGTACGACATGAGGCCTCATTAGGTGGGGTCAGTACAAGCGAACATGTGAGTTTAAACCAATCTAGGGACACTAGTATAACCCCCGGGGTCACGTGCCGATTCCGGGATAAGAGTGGTCTTTGTTTGGCTTAGTTTATGTCAACTGGGAAGGGGTTCAGGCTAAACTGAAAAAAGCCACTCCTACTGGAATCGGAGAGTCCACACAAGGGTTACATTGGTGTAACTAACATTTCCCTGTGTAGACAAGGCTTAAGGTTCCCAGGCTCCAGTGCTGTCTGATCGGAGTGAGTGCAGCTCTCACAAGCCAACGGCTGAGCCTTGTGTCTACACTAGGGAGAGAGCTATAGCCAGGAGGTGGGGAAGCAGGGAAAACGCTGCCAGCTGCTCTTGTCTAACACCAGCCCCGGGGATCGGTGGACAAGGGAGACCGTGTCAAGTGCAACAGGGTCTCGGACCATAGAAAGTTAACTTGGGAAAGGGTGCTGCCCAGAATAATAACTGTCCTGCTGCTAGGGGGCTGAGCCCAGAGTCCATGCCAAAATCCAGTCCAGGTCCTTCTCCTTTGTATGCTGCATGAATGGAGAGACCGAGAAGTGTTGCTCGTGTGCAGCTGTTACCCCTAATGCAAGGGGAGGCGTTGATCGGTACCCCTCCAACTTGGCTATGCTTCATCCTCCAGCACAAGGTCAGGGGTGTTGTGCTTTTCCCTTTCTTACAGTGGGACTGGTGAAGGAGGGAGAGTGGTGGTCAGTGCATCACACACATGCTTGACAGAAACTTTCCTCAGAGACGCCTGTTTGCAGAATGAGAAGGGGGGACTGCACCTGGTCCCAGTCGCGTCTCGTACCCACAGGTGCTCCCTGCTCGCTGCGCCCTGCTCTGCGGGCTGTTCAGTGGAAGTTCTTCTGCTCCTGGTTGACAGCCCCTCCCGCTCTGCAGTCCCTTGCCTGGCCTGGCCTGGCCATGGGTTTCCCGTAACCGCCAGCCTCATGCCAGACTGATGGGGGATGCAGCTCATTATTTAACGACTGCTACGAACAATCCCATGGCGGCTGCTGGAGCTGCTTGCGAAAGCACTTTGTAGATTTGATTATGTGATAAGGGGCATTAGAAAGGCAACTTGTTGCCTATTTCCCAGGGTAATTAATTTCGTCTGTATTGAACAGATGCAATAATTCGAGGATTTTTGGGTTATGGATTAAGTAAAGACCAGATGAGCGTGTCCCCATTGGCTTGGAGATTGATTAATTCTATTGGGGGAAGCAGGTGCTCTCCTCCTCAGGATTGCTCTGCCTGTACACTTTTAATCTACCTACCTTGCACTCCAGCTGACTGCAGAAGACAGCCGGCTTCCTCACTTCCACGTGACTTGGGAGGTAGCATCATCTATTGATCACAGCAGGTGGAACTCAGAGCCAGAACTCCTGGTCCTTGCCCAGCTCTGCCATTGCCTTGGCTCCTCCATATCTACAATGGGGATGAGACAACACCACCTTTGAAAAGTGCTCAGAGAACCTCTGATGAAAGGCACAAGCGTTCTTAGCTCCTGTTTCTCATTGGTGGCTTCAATCCACATTAGAAACTGCCACAGTGCGCCCCCCTCCCTGACTTACTCCATGGGCTGCTTGGCTTGGTTTCCCCTTCCGACTGTCTTGCTTGTAAGAGCTAGAGTCCCAGGAGAGGCAAAGCAATACTGGATCCAGGAAGATTTCTCATCCTTTAAGTAGGGTCCTTTCCACAATGGATGGTTCAACCAGAAACAAAGCTTTTAACAGCTTGAGAAGCAGCCCTGGGAATTCATTCCTTTTGGGGAGGGGCTGTATAGGAATTTGCAGTTCTGGACTCTTCTGAGCCCTGGAGGCTGTCCCGTGGGAAAGTGGCTTCCTTAGGAGAGAGCAAAGAACAGTGCCAGCCCCATGGACTCTCTCTACCACCCCAGCTGACCCCTGCAAACACTGTGACAAAATGCCAAGTGTCCTCAACTCCTCCTGTACATCACACGGATTTCAGTGGCATCATTCATTCCTCTACCTGAGTGGGGATGGCAGAATTAGTATCTTAGCCTTTTGGGGGGTTAATACCAAAGATTTTACCTTTGGAGACAGTGGTGCAGATTTGTCTGGGTCCAGTCCCATACCTAAGGCGATGCTCCCCAAACTCTGCTCTGGGGGGGGCAGTCTAGAAATCCAGCATTGGCATTCCCTGGTTGCCTTACCCCCCCGCTCTGATACAATGAAAACCGGGCTACAGGTCATGAGCTCAGTGGTCTCCGCTTGGTCCCCAGGGAGAGCGAACCACCAACGTTCTCCTAAATCTGCTTCTATCTGCCAGATACTCTGGACTGGGCTGGCAGGAGGGGCGGCATCTAAGGACTAACAGTTTGGGCCCCCAAGCTAGAATAGCAAGGCTGGTGCAGGCGAGACTCAAGGTGCACTGGCAAAGCTATGTGGGGAGGAATTTGCCTATAACACAGCAGATCAGGTGCCCCTTGTCTTTGCTTGGCAGTGCTAAAGAGTGTGGTTACTGGTCTCTTTCCAAGAGACCCCATTCACAGAGCATCCCCCCAGAAAGCCCAACCCACACTGACTGGGGCTTAGTCAAGAACAGTTCAGACTAAGGAAAGTGAGACCACCAGAAGCTGGCTAGTCTGCCAGTCTCTCAGTTCTATTTTCATGTCAACATCCCTGGGATAAGCCCCCAGCCCTTGCAGGACGTGATCAGAGAACCGTGGCCAAGGCCGCCAGAGAGATCCTGGTTTGCTGGGTGGAGACTGCTCAGCTGCTTGCCACGTGTGGATTGCAGGTTTCAGGGGATCCGGGCAGGGCCCCTCAGCTCTATGGGCAACAGGGCAGACGATTCCCAGTCCAGTTCCCTCTTCTAAAAATGCCTTGGAAACTGGCCACGTGTGAGCTATTGCGAGAAACTGATTCATATGGTCACATGTGAAACACAAACACCTGTATGCAGCACAGCAACACCGACAAGTCCTTGGACGAGGGGCTCTGTCCCGGGGTGGATCCCCAGGACGGACGCTCAGGGTGTAAGATTCCTTACTCTCCCATGTGTGCACCCCTCCCTCAGGCTTTGCTCACCCGGCTAACGTTTACTCCGAGGCAGCTCCCTGTTGCAGGTGTCAGAGAGATTCTGCAGGCTAGAGTTCACCCCCGGCTAAACACTTAGCACAGGTGCAGTGGGACACATGTTGCTCCTCTGTGGGTGGGGGGAGGAGCGGGGGGGCTAGCAGAGTGGTGACAGAAAGGAGGGGAGGCAAAGCTGGCAGAGTAGGGATGTGTATAGGGAGGGAATAACCGGGGTCTGGTTTAGAAGAGACAAAATCTCCTGTCCCCCATCCAAGTCCCCGTTCTCTGCCTAAATGTGTCAGTCCTAGACTAGCCATTCCTGGGCTTGCTCTGCCCAGAACCGCTTCGTGCACCAGGACCTGCTGTCCCTGCCAGCCTGAGATGCACTAAGGAAGGGTTCCCTTTCCTTTCCCTCCCAGGCCAATAGGGGATCTCAGGGGAGTTTAGTAGGAGACATGAAAGCAGAGCAGGGTGCATCTAGCACCCTCTTCTATTCCTCTCCCCACACAGCTCTTCCAGCCACTGCCGTGCTGCCCTGGGGCCCCCTACCCTGCTCTGCCCAAGGACCTTCAAGCATATTGTAGCAAAGCAAAGGGGATACGTTTGGTGTAGGGATTCCCACCCCCCGCCCCAAGATTCATTTTGAATCGCCTGCGTGGAGCTGAAAAATAAAGGTTCGGAGCAGCATTTATTCATGAGCCAGGCGTTTTATTTAACTTGCCTTGCAATGGAGGATCAAAGATACAGAGCAGCACCTAATTACTTATTTTTCTCTTCTATATCATCCCCTAGCTGAGCATCGAGTCCCCGAATCTCAAAGCTTCTCTTTCAATGACTCTGCATAATGAGATGGATTTGGACTCCAGCAAACGTGCTCGGTTTTATGGAATATTCCATGGAAATGCAATGAAGTTCTGGCTGTTATCACACCGTGGTGATCAGAGCGCTTTTATGTACGGGACTGAGACTAAAAGCTGGGAAAAGTGAGTCCTGGCTGCAATAATGTGGTGAATGGGGAGTGGGAGGAGCTGCCCAATGAGGGTGACATGGTGGCAGGTTAGACTCGGGGAAATAATGAGAGAAACAAGAAAGGGATGCAGATAAAGAGAGCGATGCGAGTGAAGAGTCCTAGAAATGGGCCACCAGGTTTGAATGGCAGCAGGAGAGAATGATTCTTTGCTGCCTGGCCCCTGGCAAAAGGAGAGTGAGGACGCCACCTGGTGTGAGTGAGCAGAGCACCCCGATTTGCTCGGGTGACAGGCATTAGGCCTCACGCCTTCGGGTGTGTCAAGCCCCCACAGGAAAGCTAACACCCTCAGAGCTGGGGTGTCACTGTCTCCCGGATCTCACTCCAGCAGGAGCCACTGCAGCCTATTTGCTCCCCTCTTGCTACGGGCCTGTAACTGGCTCAGCTCTGAGGGGAAGAGATGCTCAGGACCAGCCTGGAGGCTAACTGGAGGCTCCAACTGGCCAAAGAAGGAGCCAAGGCTCAGAACTCCCAACCCCCAGCAAGGGGCAGGACAGGACACATTCTGGATACCAGCTTCCCCCCACAGCTCCCTCCCTCCAAGCCTCCAGAGATACCAGGCCCATGGACCCAATGGCCAGTCAGAAGATGGAGCTAAGGCAAGGGACTTGCTAGGCCATTGGGGCTCCCTGGGAGACTTGCCCCACTGGAGTTGGCTAATCCAGACCTGGACTGAGGAGCGTGGGGGTGGGGGACACCGTGTATGCGAAGACTGCCAGGCACCTGGATGCTAGGCAAAAGATTTGAGCTCCAGCACGGGCCCTTTAACCAGCGTCAAACCCACACCACCAAGAGGACGTGCAGATCAAAGTAAGAGCTGTCGGATATTTCTGTGGCACATTGTTGACAGTAGTAGATGTCTCCCAACCCTAACCGTAAAACCCAAGTGTTTATAACTTCCCCTCCACCGGCGATTCCTGGAGCTGCAGTCTAGTGGCACTCTCTGCCTGTCCCCAGAGGGCAGCTAGGCTCATGGCCTCTTGTGCACAAGTAGCTGAAACTCCAGGATCCAACATAATGGCGGCTGTGGGGCAGGCAGAGGAGACCTCGGAAACATTTTTCCCCCCACAAGCTCCAGGTCCGTGGCTCTACTCAAGCCCCCTCTTGTCTCAAGCCCCCTCTTGTCTCGTCAGCCAGCCCGAGCCCAGGGCTCTGCAGCTGATCTTCGCTCTCGGCCTGGAAGCCGAAACGGGGCATGTGTTGGAAACATCAGTCTCATCGCTGTGGTAAGATGTGACGTCACAAGGTCTGTGTGGTCACGTGGTCTCGGGAGCAGATATGTACAAATCTCCAATAATTCATGCCAGAGAGAAATTGACAAAGGTGAAAGGGGTGGCCTCCCTTCGTCTCCAGGCCCCAGCAGGGGAGTGAGGCTGGAACCTCACCTGTATCAACACTGCTCCTGTCACTGCAATGCCCCCAGCCCCCAGGCATGAGGGCAAAGCAAGGACAGACTAAGGGGTTGGAATCAGTGACCAGATCCTGGGAGGGCTCCTGACCTGACTGCCCTCTCACCAGCAGATTTGACACTGGCCTCTAGCTTCCTGCAGCTCCTTAGCTCAGTGGCTTTAATTAAGCAAAGAAAAGGCTTCCAAGGAAGGTCAGCAGCCCCAGCAGCTCCCAAGATGCTAGGGGGATTACAGCTGACAACTCTGACCTTTGACCCCCCATAAACAGCTAGCCCCGAGGAATAAAGCTTAGCTAGCCTGCAGTGCCTGGATAAGGCACAGAGCTAGTCATAGCCATTTGCAAGGCTAAGACCTCAGCTGTCTTCACATCCTCCCAACCGAAGTCAGCACAGAGCCCCCCAGCACTGCCACATGAACCCCGCTCAGCCCAGAGGGAGACGAGACACCAGTAAGTACAGCCTGTCAATGCACAGCCTTCAGCCAGGCCTAAATCCTGCTCTGAGCTACTCCTTGGTGAGCCCAGGCTCTCCTGTTGGGTGCAGAGCTGTCCATGAGTGCAGGGTTTGGCTGTGTGTGGCATATGCCTTTCGCCAAGTGCATTGCTCCTCCTCACCCGTGGACCGGGATCGCAATCTGTACATCCCACAGGGCCGCCGCAGGTGAAACACTCTCGTGGATGAGAGACAAGGATTCCAGGCAGTCAGCAAGATGGAGACTCTTGGTGCCCTGTGCACTATGGAAATTGGGGCACCCCACCTTTACTCAAGTTTGGCCTGGCCACCCCCACATCAGGACAGAGGGGTGGCTGGGCCCCCTCTGAGCAGCAGCATGACCCCGTGCACCAGGTCACAATGGTACCCCCCCAAATCCAGTGGTCAGGGCCTCCCTGAGATGAGGCCCTGTGCAGTGCACCAAACACGTGGGTTAATCGCGGCCTGGTGGAGCCCCCTCCTCCTGGAGCAGGGCTCTCGCCAAAGGCATCATGTTAGAAAGCAGAGGGGCTAGTCCCACCTCAGCCACAAGCAAGAGGAAATGCTTGACTAGCTGGTTGCAGTAGCAGATGCGGGGGTGGGGATGTGTGTGGGGGGTTCCCTCACCCAGTCCTCCTTGTTGTGAACAGGTCTCATGCACACCAGGGGCACGTTCAGCACAACATGCTTTACTGACAACACTCTTTGCAAGTGTTTGTTCCCCACAGGAGAAGATTCCCCCCCCCCCCGGGCCCTTACCTGCTACCTGGGCACAGGACAGGAATGGGTGAGAACTCTCACCTCTCCGGACTGATGTGCTGGGTTTCCTTGTTGATTGGTTAATCACCTGGGCCAAAATCAGTTCTCTCACCCCTTTGGCTCACCTGGGGAGTACACAGAGCAGTGAGTCAGCTTGGCTACTTACAACCTGAGCTCCCTCCCACGCCCCAGGGCAGTGTGTTTGAACAGGGCAATGTGGATGGTCCCATCACCTCCTCTGTGCTGCTGGAACCAGAGATAGAAAGATCTCCCAACACTTCATCCATCACCTCCTCTGGCCTCTTCCCCTGTCCCAGAGCCCTCCAGCTGCTCCTCCCTGATCCTTTCACTCTTCCCCCCCCCACCCTTTCTCCCGTTCGTCCTCTCGCTCCCTCTTCTTACCCGTCTCTCTTGCCCTCCCTTCTCCCCCAAACGATGTATTTTTTCCCCTGGCAATTTTATGACCCATTTCCTTGCTTGACAGCAATTAAGCAAATGCTTCAGCTCCAATCCCATGCCCCATAAACATCACAAAAGGGAAAACGCTATAAAGAAGAAAACCATGAAATAGCTATTATTGGGGGGTGGACCAAGTGAGGAGGACACTGTGTTCTGGGTCCTTCCCCCTAGGGTTGGAAGCAGGAGACTCGTCCTCACACTCGCCCCGGCTCAATCTCCCATCCCTAAAAAAGAAGCAAAAAAGAAAGCAAAGGAGCGTGATGTGTAGACAATGCATGAAAAGCACCAAGCTGCATCCATCAATCACAGCGGCTCATTATCAGCCCCAAGCTCCCCAGTGCACAGCACTGGCTTCCTGTGCTCATGGCCCGCTGCCGCTCAGCCTCCCACAGCCCAGGCACTTGCACAGAAATAACATGGCCAAATAAAACAAGAGAAATAAAAAGCCCTCCCCTGCTGGGAGGCAGGTGATTTTTTGGTGCCTGACAGGCCCAGGGTCTCTGGGGAGCTGCACTGATTAATCGCACCTTTCAGTTTGCTGTGAATATCTTCACCTTCTCCAGCTTAAAGAAGCCTGACATGGTCAATTGTGGCACTCAGGCCCCGGTGCCAGCCTGTCGGGGGGAAGTGGCGGCTGCCCACAGAGATTCCCAGCCCTCTAATGAGAGCTTTTCCTGCATTAGTGCTGTGAGAGGCTCTCTGATGTACAAACTGCTGGGAACAGGGAGCCCTGTGCCGAGGAAACTCAAACAGACACACTTTCGAATTTCCATGACAACTGTATTAGGGCATTTGCTGGGTTGGTGAGAGCCCATGTGTCCAGGAATGTGATCATTAAGCACCAAACAAGCCTGGGGGGCTGCTATCCTACCTTGTGTGGGTCTGTGTGAAGGGGGTGGGGAGTGAGTGTGTGGTGCTTGTGCACAACTGGAACCAGGGCTGCTGCTGCGCTCCCATTCCTTGTTTGTGCCAGTGTCTTTGCACTCCCACTGCTTCCACTCAAGTGAAACTCCACTCACTTCCCTGCAGCCACTCCTCATTTTCACAGGTGTAAGCAAGGCCAGAGCTGTGTCTCCTGTGTGTGGTTGGTGTAGGATTCTGCTTG
The DNA here is from genome assembly GCF_965152275.1 of Natator depressus. Taxonomy (NCBI): domain Eukaryota; kingdom Metazoa; phylum Chordata; order Testudines; family Cheloniidae; genus Natator; species Natator depressus. The sequence continues at coordinate 1,808,129 of NC_134247.1, forward strand.
TGATGAGGGGGTGTGGGCATGTCTACGCAGCGTGTGCTTTGTGTTTTCATCCCCCAAAGAGGCAAGGGGGGTGGCTATTTCCTGTGGCCGGTAAACAAACCGGTCTGGCAACGCCAGGGGCTTTCCCTGAACAAGCGGCGGACGGGCTTTGAGAACCACTGATCTAGACCATCCCTGATGGGTGTTTGACCAACTTGTTTTTAAAAACCTCCAATGACAGAGAACCCACCTTAGGCAATTTATTCCAGTGCTTAATTACTCTGACAGTCAGGAAGTTTTTTCTAATGTCCAACCTAAATCTCCCTTGCTGCAATTTAAGACCATTGCTTCTTGTCCTGTCCTCAGTGGATCAGGAGAACATTTGATCTCCCTCCTCTTTATAACAACCCTTTACATACTTGAAGACTGTTATCATGTCCCCTCTTAGTCCTCTCTTCTCCAAACTAAACAAACCCAATTTTTTCCATCTTCCCGCATAGCTCATGTTTTCTAGACCTTTCATCATTTTTGTTGCTCTGCCCTGGACTTTCTCCAATTTGTCCACATCTTTCCCGAAGTGTGGTGCCCAGAACTGGGGACAATACTCCAGCTGAGGCCTTATCAATGCTGTGTGGAATGGAAGAATTTTTTACTTCTTGTGTCTTGCTGACAACACTCCCGCTAATACATCCCAGAATGATGTTCGCTTTTTTTGCAACAGTGTTACATTGTTGACTCATATTTAGTTTGTGGTCCACTATGACTCCCAGGTTCTTTTCTGCAGTACCCCTTTCTAGGCAGTCATATTCATTCTGTATTTGTGCAGTTGATTATTCCTTCCTCAGTGGAGTACTTTGCATTTGTCCTTATTGAATTTCATCCTATTTATTTCAGACCATTTCTCAAGTTTGTCAAGATCATTTTGAACTCTAATCTTGTCCTCCAAAGTGTTTGCAACCCCTCCCAGCTTGGTGTTATCTACAAACTTTATAAGTGTGCTGTCTATGCCATTATCCAAATCATGTATGGAGATATTGAATAGAACCAGACCCAGATCCCACTCGCTATGCCCTTCCAGCTGGATTGTGACTCACTCATAGCTACTCTTTCTGAGTATGGTTTTCCAAGCAGTTGTGCAGTATATTTCCCTAGTTTGCTTATGAAAAGACATGTCTCATGTGAGACAGTATCAGAAGCCAAGATATATCACACCTGCTGCTCCTGCCAACCACAAGCCTTGTTACCCTGTCGAAGAAGGATATTTGAATGCAGTTGTGTGAGTAGCCATCCCTAAGCCATGGGGAGGAAGGGACCAAGCAGTGATGGGCCACATCAGCATTAAAGACAGTTCAAAGAGAGCTGAGCCCACTAAGCTGTTGAGCGGGCAGCAGAGCACTGGGCCAGCCTGCCGGGGAAGGATGCAGATCCTGAAAAGCTCCGACGTGAACCCAGCCCTAAGTGCAGCAACAACTCTCCTTGGGAGGCCAGGGCAGAGGACGCTTCAGGAGCTAATCCATGTTGCCTTCCTTCTCGTCTCTTCTTTCGGGAGGCATCTCTTAAAACAACTGATGCATAACAAGAAGAAAAAGTTACCGCCCACAAAAAAAAGAATCCAGCAAAACAAACCACTTCTTGAGCATGCTGTCATCAAGAAAAATGATACTGGCAAGAGAGAAATCCACTGAGGTTGATAGCAATTTACCAAGCTCCAGCACCCAATGAGTGTTTATCAATAATTTCAGGATCTGCCTGTCACAGTCACTGACTCGCTGCTCAGGAGCAGAGATCTCTGGACAGCCCAGCTGTCAGCACCCCCCTGGGGAGAATGAGACCAATGAAAAGGGAAATCAATTAGCCATTCATAAGGAATGAGAATTTACTTCTGTTACAAGGACCGGTCTCTTCCCTTTGTACTCAGTGAAATGTGGGCACAACCCCTCCTGGACACCAGAGCCTGCTCTGAAACCCAGAGCAGGAATGGGAACAGGACAGGGAAAAACAGCACAAATAGTCACAATCCTGGGAAAGGGAGAGGATCCTAAACAAGGATGGAGGAAATAGACAAGGATCCCCATTTCTCTGCTCAATGCAGGAAGAGGGGGAAGGGAAGGCAGAGGTGGCTTTATGTATTGTCTTGCTTGATTCTTGACCCAGCCCAGCCTGTAAATCAGAGCAATCTCAAGGCTTTACATGGCCCAAGGGAATAGCCTCTGTTCTCCAACAATTCCTAGATGCCTGAACAGCTCCTTCGGGGCCACATGCAGACTCTGTTTCCGCAGCCACATCCCCTACACATTTGCTACAGAAGGGAATGCAGGGGGAGCCATGCCACCAGTTCTGTGCCAGGCGAATCCACAAGGTGGCTGGGTATGCTGGCTTTACAGCCCTGCTACACAAATGGGGTGTGACACAGTGCTGAACTGGCCCCAGTACATATCCACGGGCTCCTCTTCAGGGCTGTGTGTCAGAGCAACCTGATACTCAGCTCCCCTCCTCAGCCATGAGGACAGTCCGTACACCCCAGCCATAGGCAGCTGAGGGGCGCATTATCCATTTGAGACTTTGCAGTGCAGGCAGTAGAGACTCTTCATACTCTTTGTGCAACATGTAAATAAGCTGTGGCTCTCACTGCTACAAGATATTATCGAGGCAAGTGGCATCCAAGTTACACTAGCTAAGACAAAGCCTAGCAAACCTCATGCTTCTTAGGGTGTAAGCAGCCTAAGTGATCACCAGAAAGGACTGAGAAGAAACCTGTCCTCACTATAACAATACACCATGAGGTGCTTACATAGATAGATAGATGGATAGAATAGATAGAGGAGGGAGGGTCTTTTACCTTCCCTCTATAGTTTTCAGCATTGACCATTGCAAGAGCTATGATAGTACACTAGACAGACCACTCATCTGGCCTGTTTGACAACTCTTGAGTTTGCCTGGACCTCCTCAAGCAGAAAGGAGCCTAAATGGGCCTCATTTGAATGAAACTAGTTTATAAATAGAAGCAATGGGTTTTCCTTATGATTGCTTTCCAAGCTGTTCTCCTTCCTAGACAACCCTGTCTCAGAGTGACATAGTTTGTTACCAAGGGGATATTTCTGTAGATACTTAATATATTAGATTTACAGTCCTGTGGGCCAAGTCCCATCAAGGCAGGAGTGACTCCAGCTGCTGTTGCCCATTCGTGGTTTCCATTTCAGATCACATCCTCCTACAAGGAAGATGACCCTGGCTCCTGAGATCACATCAGGATTAGTAGGGGAACATGGCATCATTTTTAACTGCAGAGGTTTTCTATTTGCATTTCTTTCTGGTGCAGTTTGCAGCTCTCTCGCTCTCTGAGCAGATCTGACTCCCTTCCAGAGATTCCAGGAAGGGAGAAAAGTCCAGGCGTCCTGCAGAAAGTTTGGACAGAACTGCAGAGAGGAGCAATCCTTTCCAAACATGAATGTCCCCCTGTGGCCTATGGAAAGGCTGCTCCCTCTGCCCTCCACTGGCCTGCCTCCCCCTTCCACAGTGGGGATTATCATGGATTATGACTCTGGGCACACATTGATAGAGATGGACAAATCGATAGTGAGTGACAGCACATGCCATTCAAACACATTTAGACTTTATTGAAGGGTCTGACTCACCGAGGAGAAATCACACAAGGGGATGGAGCTCGTCTGCATTCTAAAGGTCGTGGATGCATCACTGGGGCCCTGCAGTCTGCACTGCACAGGTTCTCTTTTAGGTTCATCAAGTCTGTGGTCATTTAGAGAGGGGTATGATTTTGGGGGGACCACAGGGCATGGTTGCCAACTTTCACACGGTAAATAAGCACCCCAACTTTCACAACAACCCAAAAATCAAGCTAATCCCATTTCAAAACAAGGCCCAAACAAGCCAGTCCCTAAGAACCCCAACACTCTGTGGGACTAGATTCCCCCCCGGTGTGCAATCTGGACTGTGGTGGGCCCGCTGTGCACCCCTGACTCTCTCTCCCCTTGCCCCTGCTTGCCCTCCCTTGCCTGTGCTTGCCCCTCCTTGCCCCTGCTTGCCGGGAGCCGATCAAAAAAAGAAGCAACAAGCTACACCAAGCAACAAGCGACAAGACAAAAACTAGCCAACAAGCAACTCACAAGCCAATTAAGCCAAAACCAAGCCCAATATCTGTATTTTTTCCACAGGTTTGGCATGTCTGCGGCAGGGCTGTGAGGCTGGCAGGGATGGGGTTACCTCCGGCCACTTCAGCACCATGGACAGAGCAGCCCCTGCAAAGAGAGAGGAGAGACTGAAAGCCTGTGTGCTCCACACTTACATCCCAGTGCTCTTGACAAAGTTTTGTCAGCATTTCTCTGTTTCTCCAAAGGTCATGGGGGGGGAGGGGGGGACAACGACGCTGCTGGGAAATACTGCATGGGAGGGCAGCCAGTCATGAAGAGAGTGCTGGGAAAGGAGGGGTCGAGAGAGTGTGCAGACAAACACCACATCTGAATTGGGAGAGAAGAGCTCTCAGCCCAAGACAATCCACGTGGGGAACAGTATCGCTTCAAAGGGAAATGTGCAGGGCGGATACTGGCCGCATGCACAACCCCAGTGAGATGAACCACGAAGTCAGAAACAGACACACACAGCCTGTGTGGGAAGAACCACGCCTGCAAGTCAGCACTGGGAAGAATGATGCATAATGCACATGTGCACGCACACAGGTTAGGGCCCACGTTTCTCAAAACTGGCCTCTAATTTTCGATGCCGTTTGGGTGCCCAGAGACACACCTTGGGCCTGTTTTCAGGAGGGGTTGAGCACATGCCCATCCGTTGACTCCAGCTGGAGCTGTGCTTGCTCAGCATCCCTGAGCGTATGGCCCTCGGTGTCTCCAGTTGGGCTCCCAAACAACGTGTGAGGCATCTAAAGCTACATGCCACCTAGGAGAATTTTCACCTGAGCAGCTGGGCCCGAGCCCCATGCAGTCAGGACTGGAGCTCCCAGCCCTGCACTCCCTCCACTAGGCTGCTGCTGCCTCTTTAGGAAGGAAAAAAATTAATAACTAGAAAGATAAACTCACTTGTTATTTCTAGCATGCCCTCATGTGTTTATACAACAGTCCCATTTCTTATCGCCTTAAACAATGGAGCCATTCTGGCATGTCTACGGGTCCTTCCTGTGCCTTTCAGAATTGCCAGGTGGCTGACTACCAGCCTGGACTAGTGTTAATGGCCACTCATGCCGCAGTGGCTCTAGGGGTTGGTGACACCATTATATTTATGAGTATGTCAGGAGAAGGGGAATGGCTACTGGGTGTTCGTATGTTCCCCGTTGTATTATTTAAGAGAAGCCATTTGAGATCACAGGCAGAGCAGTGTCTGCTCCCAACAGAAGGGAAAAGACTGGAGGGGAATATTTGCAAAAAGCACAGTTCAGTAAATATTTTATGCCCAATAATGTTATGGCTTTTGAATGATGCACACCAGGGAGTTGAAGGGAGGTGAGTGAGGCACATGGGAAGGTGGCGTGCATGGTGTCAAGTGTGAAAGGGTTCGTGTGCAAGAGGTGAAAGGGAAGCTACTGGCCTCATGAACAGTGTACTGTGCAGTGGCTGTTTGGGGTGGTGGGGAGCCACAACACGTATTGGACTGACAAACCCCCAGTGACACTGCAGAGCTGCCTTTGCACTGGCCTTGGAGGGACTTGATCTGGTTGGTTTTGTCTGGAAAGGATGAAACTTGCTGACGTACTCACCCACCTCCTCCCCCCATTTGGCTTCAGCCCCCCATTCCTCCAGGGCAAGGAAAAGTGCCCCATTTGCACCCAATCCAGGAAAGCTTCAGTGAGCAGGAGCGACTCCTCAGGGACTCTGCAGAGTCTGCAGGCAACATTCAGAGGAAGTTTTACACAGAGAAGCTCACTTCCAGTCAGACAAGATGCTCCAGAACAAACCCACAAGCGGAGCTGTAGGAAGGGCTGGGGTGCCCAGACCGGACGGGGGATCGCAGCCCGGCTCCTGCAGAGCTGTGGAGCCCTGGGAGGGGCAGGCGGTGAGCGAGGCACCATCCGAATGGAGAGGAGCTCAGGACCTATGAGGGTGAAGCCGTGCAATCCTCCCTATGTTGTGCAAATGTGGGGGAGACATGGTCCCTGGCCCAATGAGCTGAGCATCCATCCTTAGCACGCAGGGGACACTGGATGCTTTGCTGGGGTTTGATTGTCCTTCCAGAGTGGACGGCAGAGAGCAGAGCTCTGATATAGGGAGGGGAGCACGTGGGTCAGGGGGCGAAGGGGGGAGAGCACCTTAGAATGTGAGCTAGAGGGGAGAGGGACGATGCTGGGGTGGGAGGGGAAAGAGGCAGGGGAGAGGAGCAAGGAGGAGGAGAAGGGAGGCAGGTACAGGTGTCGGAAGGGTAGAAGGAAAGGGCCAGATGAGGGGAGAGAGGGACTTTTTCTGACCCAGTTACCCTGCTCCTACAGGCAGCCATGCTCATGAAGCCGTGCCAGGAGCTGCATCCACCACCAAGTCCTCTTGGCTGTAGCAGAATGAGCAGCAACGGACCGTCCCTTTGGGTGGGGATGGTCTCCCACCTCCCGAAATGGCCGTGCCCTCCCCCAACACGCACTGGGGCTCAGGTGCATCCCCCCATACACTGCTCACCAGAGACATTGACTTGCCTCCAGCCCACGCCGTGTTGCCCTGGGGAGTTGTTCCCAGTGTGTTACAACTTCCGTCCTCTTTCCTGTCGCCGTGCTGGCCCTGGGTTAAGTCAGACCAGCAGGTCTCACTAGCAGAACAGCCCAGCCGCTCCACCCAGGCCTCACACATGGATTACATGCCTGCCCTCCAAGTCTTTCCCAGGTGCAGAGCCAGCCAATGTTAATGCCCCGGGGAGGGGGGGGAGGCTGCAGATTGGAAATCAACCACCTCATGGATGATTTCTCAAGCAGCCGCATGGGGAAGAAAAAAGGCCCTGTGAAAAGGAAGGGTCCTGAAAAGTCAGGGCTCTCCATTGAGCCCAGGGATCTGCCACTAGCGAACCCGGCTAAAATACCAGTCCTGTAGCACAGGCTGCTGGTGAAATCTGGGGCTGGAGGAGCTGGGTGCTCCTGCCTGACTCCATACAGCAACTCCTGCTGGCAGAGGCTGGGGCTGGAGTAGCCAGGATGTCCACACAGCCAAGGTGGCTGCTGCATCCTCCTGTTGGACTTGTCATGTCGCCTTTGCCAACACTTCTGCACCTGCAGCACCCCAAGGGCCTGGGATCTCCCCAGAGCAAGTCCTTTTGCTTCACTGTCTCTGGATGACTCCAGCCTAGGCTGGGCTTCAGCGGGGCCATGGAACAGGCACCCCCCCGAAGGGCGAACCATGCTCAGACTGGTGTGCCCCCCACTAGCCACCGTGGAGTCAGAGTGCTCTCCCGAGGAAAGGTTTCAGAGTAACAGCTGTGTTAGTCTGTATTCGCAAAAAGAAAAGGAGGACTTGTGGCACCTTAGAGACTAACCAATTTATTTGAGCATGAGCTTCCGTGAGCTACAGCTCACTTCATCGGATGATTGGTTAGTCTCTAAGGTGCCACAAGTACTCCCGAGGAAAGGTGGCTGCCTGCCTGATCTGTAGCTGAACAGTGTCATCTGGTGGGCAGGCTGCGGCACAGCGACAGCGTCCTGTTGGGCTCAATTCTCCCTTGCTCTGCACCTCATCTGATCATTCACCCCAGTGCAAAGTGAGGGGGGTGTGGCCCTGGGGCACGCCCGCTTTGCACAGGTGTCAACGATGCTGCAAGATTGCAAGTCAATGGCGAATCAGGCCCCTAGGTTTGTTTTTGTGCATTCTCTGTCCTTAGCCGTTTGTGCCTCACTTTGGGTGGGTTTGTGGGGCAAACCTGCCCAGTCCAAACCTTTCACAAGTGCCCATCTTCTTGCCCATGTCAGGGTTCCCCACTCCTTGGCCTGGTCTCTAGATGGGACGAGGAGCAGGAGCTGGCAAACAGGCTCAGTGCTTGCAATGAAAGCAACTTTGCTCACCCTGGGACTCTCAAAGCTGCTGCAGCTCTGCAAATGCCCCAGACACATTTTGTGGGGGGTAAGACACAACCCCCTGCCTTCCACGATGAGCTTCAGCTACTGAGATGCAGCATCCGTGCCTGTACTCTGTCCTGCAGGTGCTAGCAGTTGAGTCCGTGGCTCCCGTGGCTGACTGGGAAGAAGCTGAAGAAAGGCTCTCTGAAACGCTTCCTGTTCCTCTCATGGCATTTCTGCTGGGCTTAGTGGAGCTCTTGGTCCCTGTGTATTTCAGACGGGGACTCCTGTGCAGAAAGGCCTCCAAGCCCTGCCTCTTCAGGGATTTTCCTTCCTCTCCAAACCTCCCCAAGGCTACTTGGCTTGCTCTCTCCCCCGTCAAGTCTCAGGGTACAGGCCGGGTCTGGGGCTGCTCCTGCTTTTTCATTACATGCACTGTCTCTGCTCTGCTGTAGACTTTGAGGTCATCATCTGCAGTTACTTTAATTGCATCCCAATTCCTTGGCCTCCCCTGGGAAGACAAGCAGCTTGAACATCCACAGAGCAGTAATAAAGGTCCCTGGGCAGCAGTGGCTGTGAACAGAATGGGGCGTGTGTTTCCCCTGAGAACAGCCTCTTCTAATAAGAGATTCCTCCAGCCAGCCTCAGCACACACTGTGGGTTCAAGTTCACCTCTGCCTCTCGGACAAGCAACAAGTGGCAGGATTTGCTGCTCTCATCCTTCAGCTTCCTGTCCTCCCTGCATTCTGCCAGACCACAAGCCCCTGGGCTCCTGGGGCAGGAGAGTCTGTTCAGCCTTGTTATTCGAGTTTCAAAACTTAAACTCTGTACAATCTTCATGCACAAGTTTGATGTCAAAGGGCAACTTCCAGACAGCCCATTTGACCAGCTCCCACTGGCTCCACCCAGCTTCCACCAGCTCCACCCAATTCACAGTAGCTCTGCCCAGCTCCTATCAGCTGTGTCCAACTCCCCACCCTCCACCAGGAGGAGGAATCCCAGCACTCAGCATTGGCCATGCCAGCACCAACCCAAAGCAGCCCAGTGGGAGGTGCTGCTGGGCAGGGGAGGGTTCTTAGCTGTCTTAGCTAGATAAAGCAGGTTTAGGGCTTGAGTCTGTGTCGTTCCAGGGCTGGAGATATTTAAATTTCACTCACATTCACAAGCTTATCCAAACCCGTGATACTCTGGGGCTTAATGACGTGGCAAGAGCCGAGAGGAGCACTGCGGATGTTTACCCGCCACGTCCAAGCTGTAGCTGATTGATGAAAGAGATGGGATTGAGGCAAATGCATTTGGGAGCAGAGTGGGACATCTCTCCCTCTCTGTTTCCTTTGGTCCCGCTCACTCTGCCTCCCTCCTTCATTTCATTCTCCTTTTCCCTCTCCCAATCACCTTCTGTTCCCCCAATTCCCCAACACCTCTCCCCCGCTCTCTGCTGAGCTGGGCAGCTCCACCTCTTTGTCTGTTAGGACACACTCCATGGAATCGAGGGATTCTGGATGATAAAGTGGGGGGAACTGGAAGGGAACAACCAGTTAGTTCCCTTTAGAACCACCCTCGTGAGAGTGTCTGGTGCCAGCATGTCTGGCCTGGAGGGTTCTGCAAAGCCCAGGGTGGCACGGTATGGTTGTTCTGCCTCGGTGTTATTACTCCATGGTGAAGCCAAGGGAGGGGAGGAGATTTCTTAAGGTAGCCCGAGGGAGACATGGCAAATAGGTAAATAATCCCTAATGCTGAGGTTTGTCCAACTGTGGAACCCTCTCCCAAGAGAAGCAGTGGAAGCCCCATTGCTAGAGTCCTTTCATGGAGGGGTACTAGGCCCTGGAGACACAGGACCACAGGGAGCCATCCTGAACTCACCTAGGGACAGATGAGGCACCTTTGTGTTTATTGTCCCCTTGTCAGGCAAAACCATTTGCTGTTAGTCATTGCTCTTGGCCCAACTACTTCTCAGCTGCGTTCAGTTTTCTCTTCCTAAAGGCAAAGAATGAGATACATTAATCATAGAATCGTAGGGCTGGAAGGGACCTCAAGAAGTCCTCTAGTCCCGTCACCTGCACTCATGGCAGGGCTAAGTATTAAAGCAGCATTAGGGCCATGAAACTATGGGGCAGGGCACACGCAGCCTGTTTCTGTCCTCTAACAAAGCACGGAGGTTTCACAGCAGCCACTAACCCCACATTGGAACAAATGGGGCAAGTCTATCGGGGTTCCACAGTGGGAGGAATGAGAGGGCCGTTCAGCACATGTATTTCACGGGCTGTCAGTCAGAGCAAAGACTGGGAAATAAGGGCCCGCGAGACACAATTTTGAGTTTCCCATCTTTCAAGTACTTAAAATAGCACCATCACATTGCATCACTATATTTGTCTACATTTAATGTCCTTTTTCACTAAAAGAAACATGCCCCCAAACAGTATCTGACTGAGAGCACATTGGAATAAATGGGCTTCCTCTGACACCCCCATTCCTCAGCAAGCCTGGGGTAAGTGCTGAGCTTAGTCCAGCAGGGGTTTCTCTGCCCCTTGGAAATGCTGGTACCTTGTGAGGGAAGACAGCAACCTTACCATGCCCAGCACAGTGCTCGGCTCCACTCGCTCAGAAGCAACCCCGGAGTTTAACTTCCTGGCTATCGCACAGGCTGACATAAAAACCAAAAGGTAACCTATGGGCTGAGAACAAGTCAGGCACATTCCTGCCCCAAGAGTTACTGAACTATCTCTGAGACTAACCAATTTATTTGAACATAAGCTTTCGTGAGCTAGAGTTCACTTCATCGGCTTATGCTCAAATAAATTGGTTAGTCTCTAAGGTGCCACAAGTCCTCCTTTTCTTTTTGTGAATACAGACTAACACGGCTGTTACTCTGAAACCTGAACTATCTCTAAGTGCCTGGAAACAGGGGCTTGGCCTGAGAGCGAGTGCAAAGGCACCTTTCGGACAAGGGGGGTTCTGAGAGGCCCCTGGCTTGCCCATCATTATTGTTATGATTCATTTGACAGTAGTACCTTGCCCGGGTCCCGTGGTTCTGGGTGGTGTACAAATGCAGGCCCAGAGACAGGCCCCGCCCTGAAGGGCTTGCCATCACAATAGACAAAGCGGGGAGGGAAAACAAAGGCACAGGTTGGGAAGCAATTTGTCCAGGGTCACTTAGCAAGTCAGTGAAAGCATTTGGACGAGGACCCAGGTCTCCTGATGCCCAGCCCCCCTTCAATCATGCTGCCTTCCCACTGTACTGGATCACTTCAATGGCCCATCTATTCTGCTGTCCTGCAGCTGATGCCTGATGTTTCCAAGGCATATGATCACTCCCAGAGGTCTTCGCTTCCGTCCACACTAATTCCTTCTCTGATTACTTTAGAACTAAATATTGGCCATGGCTGGGACAGGGAAGGGAGCTGGTGCACAGATGCTCCCTCCCCCGCCCCTTTCAGGCAGCTGACAGCCAGGATGGTGCTAGCAAGGAGCAGAACCTGCTATCCACAGTGGGACTGGGGTGTGCAAGGTCAGAGTGGGGGGAGGATGGGTCCCGAGGTCTCCATAAACCTAATACACCCACAATCTGGGCCTGCAGGCTTTAAGATTAGCTAAGATAAATCAGAGTTAATTCTGCCCCTCAGCCTTATCAATCAGACTTTCCCCATTTAGAGTGGGCCAAAGGTAGCATTCCTTATCTGGCCCTGAAGCTCCCCAGATATTGAATCTCTGAATAAGCTTTTGAAAAACACCATTATCACATGCTCCCTAGCCCACCAAGGCCGAGGTCCCAGGTCACTCCTTCCCTGATGCTGTAATCCCCAAGATAAGGGATTAGGAATTCCACCAGGTGACAGCTGTCAGCTGCCCATTGGCTCAGTCACGCAATAGCGCTGCAAATATTTTGGCTTCTTTCTCAGGTTGATAAGCAATATTGCCCTGTAGCATGTGAGTCCCAGTAAGCTGTTAGTACCACTCAGGCTCCTGCTTGCTCATAGGTAAGAACAGCATGAAATCTCTGATGGCTGAGGGTGGAAGCCCAGGAACAGGGAAGCGTCATTAAAACGACTTACAAACTGTCCGAGGGCACGTCTACAGCACAATGTAAGCCCAGGGTTCGTGGGGCTTGAGTCCATGCACCCTGGGTTTGAAAGCATCTGCACTCATCAGTGACCCTAAGTTAAGAATTTTTGAGCCCAGGCCCCATCCTGGTGCTCCAGTGTCCACGCTGCAGTGCACAGACCATGTCCAACCAACCATATTCCAGACTACCTAACACCGTCCTGAAATGGGGCTTCTCTGGGCCTTTGGTCCAGGTACAGTGTGGGGAAAGTGACTGTCCACCCCCCGCAACAGAGGAAGTTTTCGCAGCCGCCAACATTTCTTGCCAAGACATCATTTTGGTCGGCATGCGCCCAGCAACTGGAGCCAGCAGCAGGAAGGAGTCGCCTTTGAAGAACATCTCTTGCTTGGGCTTTGCTCACCTCAGTCCCCGGAAAAATCATGGAGCAGGTCCTCAAGGAATCAATCCTGAAGCACTTACACAAGAGTAAAGTGATCAGGAACAGTCAGCATGGATTCACCAAGGGAAGGTCATGCCTGAATAATCTAATCGCCTTCTATGATGAGATTACTGATTCTGTGGATGAAGGGAAAGCAGTGGATGTATTGTTTCTTGACTTTAGCAAAGCTTTTGACACGGTCTCCCACAGTATTCTTGTCAGCAAGTTAAAGAAGTATGGGCTGGATGAATGGACTATAAGGTGGGTAGAAAGTTGGCTAGATTGTCGGGCTCAAAAGGTAGTGATCAATGGCTCCATGTCTAGTTGGCAGCCGGTGTCAAGTGGAGTGCCCCAGGGGTCGGTCCTGGGGCCGGTTTTGTTCAATATCTTCATAAATGATCTGGAGGATGGTGTGGATTGCACTCTCAGCAAATTTGCGGATGATACTAAACTGGGAGGAGTGGTAGATGCGTTGGAGGGCAGAGATAGGATACAGAGGGACCTAGACAAATTGGAGGATTGGGCCAAAAGAAACCTGATGAGGTTCAATAAGGATAAGTGCAGGGTCCTGCACTTAGGACGGGATTACAGCATCAGGGAAGGAGTGACCTGGGACCTTGGCCTTGGTGGGCTAGGGAGCATGTGATAATGGTATTTTTCAAAAGCTTATTCAGAGATTCAATATCTGGGGAGCTTCAGGGCCAGATAAGGAATGCTACCTTTGGCCCACTCTAAATGGGGAAAGTCTGATTGATAAGGCTGAGGGGCAGAATTAACTCTGATTTATCTTAGCTAATCTTAAAGCCTGCAGGCCCAGATTGTGGGTGTATTAGGTTTATGGAGACCTCGGGACCCATCCTCCCCCCACTCTGACCTTGCACACCCCAGTCCCACTGTGGATAGCAGGTTCTGCACAGCTACAGACTAGGGACCGAATGGCTTGGCAGCAGTTCTGCGGAAAAGGACCTAGGGGTTACAGTGGACGAGAAGCTGGATATGAGTCAACAGTGTGCCGTTGTTGCCAAGAAGGCCAATGGCATTTTGGGATGTATAAGTAGGGGCATAGCGAGCAGATCGAGGGACGTGATCGTTCCCCTCTATTCGACATTGGTGAGGCCTCATCTGGAGTACTGTGTCCAGTTTTGGGCCCCACACTACAAGAAGGATGTGGATAAATTGGAGAGAGTCCAGCAAAGGGCAACAAAAATGATTAGGGGTCTGGAACACATGACTTATGAGGAGAGGCTGAGGGAACTGGGATTGTTTAGTCTGCAGAAGAGAAGAATGAGGGGGGATTTGATAGCTGCTTTCAACTACCTGAAAGGGGGTTCCAAAGAAGATGGCTCTAGACTATTCTCAGTGGTAGAAGATGACAGGACAAGGAGTAATGGTCTCAAGTTGCAGTGGGGGAGGTTTAGGTTGGATATTAGGAAACACTTTTTCACTAGGAGGGTGGTGAAACACTGGAATGCATTACCTAGGGAGGTGGTGGAATCTCCTTCCTTAGAAGTTTTTAAGGTCAGGCTTGACAAAGCCCTGGCTGGGATGATTTAGTTGGGGATCGGTTCTGCTTTGAGCAGGGGGTTGGACTAGATGACCTCCTGAGGTCCCTTCCAACCCTGATATTCTATGATTCTTTCAAGAAATGGGCAGAACGTCCATGAGATGCTGGTGGACATTTCAGCCGTGTTTTCTGACCCACCCAAGGCACCTGGTGGAGCTAACGCCAGAACACGAGGACGATACAGACATGGAAGTTTCACACAGACTGATGCTACGCGTGAGTCTCAGTACAGCCAGGCATTTCTGGCTCAGGGCCACAAGCACAGGCCGGTGGGATCACAGTATCATGCAGAGCTGGGCTGACCAAGAGTGGGTCTACAACTTCTGCATGTCTGAAGCTCTGTTCGCAACTTGCCATGCCCCTGCAGTGTCACCATACACACAGACGGTAGCCACGCCAGTCCAGAAGCGAGTTGCTATAGTGGTCTGGACGCTGGCTACCCCAGCCTGTTACAGCTCCATTGCCAATTCATTTGGTGTTGGAAAGTCACCTGTGGATGAAACGGTGGGGGTGGTTTCTGAGGCAATCAGGCATGTGGTTTACCCCAAGGTTATGCAGGCCCTTGTGGACCACAGAGGCTGAGTTATGGATGCCAACATGGGCTGTACTGGCTAGGTACACTGTGCCAGGGTTTTCCACTGGTGGGGAGGCTACAGTCATGGAAAGGCTAGGAAAATACTCAGACCAAATGACATTGTCATACTGCAGTTACCATCCCCACTGTTATTCTGGAAGGCTCCTCACTTATGAAAACCCTATCCTGATGGCAAAGGGCCTGGCAAAAGGTTTAATTGCACTCTCAGCAGAATGGTGAGTGAATGTGCATTTGGCAGACTGAAATCCCAGGGGTGCTGTTTACAACATCAATGGTGTCTGCATTATTGTGGCTTGCTGCACTCTTCACAAGCTTTGTGAAACCAGAGGTGAGCCGTTTGCTCGTGACCTACATGACAGTAATGGCCTGCTGAACCCGTCCGTTCACTCGGAACGTGCACCTGTCACAGCCGGAGCAGGATGCACCAGGCAACAGAACTCAGGGATGCTGCGTGTTCCCACATTATGGGCTTGCAGGGACCCACAGCAGAGGGGAGCTATGAATGGTGTACAGCCCCACTGCCAGTCAATGAGGTACGGTCACACCATGCCAGGAACTGGGGGGCAGGGTATTTTGGATGCCATGGCAGTGGAATGGAGTGGGAACTGGGCATTTCCATTGCTGACTGATGTACAGAGATGAGAAGCTGTTTGGACACACCTTGCCCTTTGTGCTTTCCCTTGTGTTTGTCTTTGTTACTCAAAGCACACACTGTAAAAGATGTGCCACAGTGACAGCAATAAACTTTCTTAACAACAAGCAAACCCTTTATTTGTATTCCAAAACCAGACCCCTGCTCTGGCGGAGGCCACACGCCCTCAGGCTGTCGGTGGCAGGACCCTTCTCCCCAGCATCGGCGCCCCATCAGGGTCACGTTCCCCCTGCTCCGAGTGCAGCCTTCCAGGCCCTCTTGTCTGGCGCCATCTCCCTAGGCTGGGCCCTCTGCCCAGAGCTTCCTCGCTCTCCCAGTCACTCGCAGCTCCAGTATTATGTGTGGCACGGCTGGCATCTGCTACCCAGCTCTGGGCCCGCAGCTCCCCCTGCAGCTCAGCCCTGGCTCCCTGTTGGTGCAGCTGGTCTGTGCTGCTCTGGCTCCAGCGCCAACTCCTCTGGCTCAGTGCGGCTGCTTTGGTTCTAGCCCAGCTCTGCCTTGTGGGCTGCTTCTCCAGCCCCTCTGACTCTGGATGCTGCTCTCCCCTTAGCTCTGCCCCAGGCTCCTGGCTCCCTCATCCACTTGCCTGCCCTGTCAATCGGGCTGACCTGGAGCGATGGCCTCTCCCCATTGGCCCTGGGCCCTGTCCATCTCAAGATCCTGACTTCTGTGTGCTCTTCCTCTTTCTTTTGGTATTGGGAGATGGCCAACCTAAAAAATCCCGCTAAGTGTCAGTGAGGGGCCAGCAACCCCCCGCCGCATGTCTATGTTCAGAGGCAGTTGGTTTTGCTTCCATATGTTAAGTAGTGAGGTGCTCCGATAATAGGGTGATGGGTGGCCATATCAAACCCTGCGGTAGATAGCATATGGTCACCTATTGTCCTGACACGGAGTTCTTTTGGGATACAAGGGATGTATCCATATTAGGGTGTGAAGAGAGACCAGGCAGCTGCAGACTAGATGGTGTCTGCAAAACAAGAGAATGAGATCACTGTGGGCTAGAAAGGACAGATCATGGCTGTGAAGGTCTCAGAGGCGTCACTCCATCAGTACAGGCGGCAACTGAGGAAATGTAAGAGGAAGGGAGGGAGGCATCATAAACTCATGAGTTAATGGAAGCCCCTGGGTTTGAGTCATGTTTCATGCTGGTACATTAGTTATACAATACCTACCACACATGATCTCATAGGATACTTGGAGTCAGCAAGGGGGCTAGGAGCCATAGATCTGAACCTCGCTGGTATGGAAAAGAGACAACCCACTGAGAGCGGATAACTCACCAACAGGGGAGAAAACCAAAGGGAAGAACCCGGGACCCAGAATCTACCATGGCATCAGAGAGCCATGACAAATTGCTTTTAGCCTGCAACTGAAAAGCCAGACTCAGCAGCCCAGAAGTGAAGCAATCAGGAGGAACCTGAACCCAATGAATGAGGAGGGATGGGGTAAACACACAAAGGTCGATAACTCCCCAGGGACACTGCATGATGTTAAACCCACTTTATGTAATCCCGTTAAAACATTAATCCCCGGTTTGCTGCAAAATGAGTCAGCAACAACAATAATCCTCCAAAGTAGTAATAAAATGCAATGCAATTGACCAAGTGGAGGTTTGATATCATAAAGCTCAGTAGTGCTGAAGGTTGCAGTCAGGGATTAGCAGATACCAGATGGATCATCCCCTTGATGGCTATCAGCGGTGGAACGGGGAGGAGGCTCAGAGACTGTGCTGTTTGATACATTCCCATGATGATGAGAAAGACAATGGAAGCCATGCTGTGGTGTTGCCAGTGGGGCAGTGAGAAACAGAAGCGATGCTCACACCACCCTGGTTCCATCCTTTCCCCCAACAGTGGGGAGCAGCACAGGCTCCCAGGGCTCTGTCAGAGTTTAGTTCTCAGGTCAGGATTTCCCACTTTGGTGCAAAGCAAATCTGTCCACATCAGTCTCTCCCAGGGTCCATTCTCAGGCATGCCGCAGCTCTGCTGGGTTTGGTGCATGGACAGCCAGCAGGCCTTTCCTGAACCAGGTCGTGCAATCCCACGTGACATCGAGCAGTGTGTTTCAGACACACTGCATGTCTCCAGGATGTTTTGCAAGTGAAACATGTAGTGGAGGGAGAGAAAGCTGAAGGAGGTGCAGGAGAGAGAACGACACTCTCAGCTGGGATGTAAAGTTAGGTGGCTGGTTAGCAGCAGGTTGCCCCAGATGTCAGGACCTGCTGCGGAGAAAGCTCTTGCACCTGCAGTGAGGACTGTGTGGAGAGACGGAGAAGCAGCCAGTGCTAGATGTACAGAGGAAGCAGAGAGGAGAAGCGGCTTGGGCAAGGCCATGGATGGTTCAAAAACAAGGGGACAGTGTTGAACTAGATCCTGAAATGAAGTGGGGGGACCAGGGGAGTTTGAAGATCATAGGAATAAGAGATGGAAAAGACCCCTGAGGCCATCCAGCCCCACTCCTCTCCTCAGGGCGGAAGCAGGATTGCTGCCCGAAGCACATTGGCCATTCCTATGTGCAGTCTAGTTTTAAGGGTCCCATGAGACATGTGCCTGGGAGATGATTCCTCATCATATTAGAGCAGGGCTCAGTGTGTGTTTCCTGCTCCAAGGCACAGGTATTTCAAACAGGATGACGTGGTCCCTTTCTGCAAATGGGATAGGAAGCTATTGAACTGTGCACATGGGGAGCTGGGACGAGGGGCCAAGAGCTGTGCTCTTCAGAACCAAGACACTGGACAAGAGGGAAAGTTTGTCTTTAAAAGCGGGACATGGATACAATTAAGTTCATCCTGGGTGTGATATTTAGAGCCCACGTAAGGGGCCCATGGCACTGCAGGGTCCCTGGGCTGAAAGACCTTCTCTTCACCAGTGTATCACTCCAAGGGGAAGTATTAAGGAGTCTGTCGGAATACAAACTCTGCCTCTTCTGGTGTTTGTGAGTCACTGATCACCCCGTGTGGTGAGGGTGGATGGACAGCCCACAAAAAGAGAGAAAAAGGGCCTTTAAAAGCCATGTGGCACCCCGGCCTCTGAGTCAAGTGTGGGAGAGCTCATGGGGTGGCAGACTGCCCAGGTCTGAACAGCTTCCTCTTCCTTGTTGGTTTATCTCAGCTCCAGCCTGGTGAACCCCTTCCAGCCACACTTCACTGTCCCCAGTTATAGTGCAGGTTTCAGAGTAACAGCCGTGTTAGTCTGTATTCGCAAAAAGAAAAGGAGTACTTGTGGCACCTTAGAGACTAACCAATTAATTTGAGCATGAGCTTTCGTGAGCTACAGCTCACTTCATCGGATGCATTCACGAAAGCTCATGCTCAAATAAATTGGTTAGTCTCTAAGGTGCCACAAGTACTCCTTTTCTTTTTAGTTATAGTGCAGACACTCACAGCCAGGCCCTCCTGGCCATGCAGGAACTTGGTACCCCCAGAGCAACAGGGACTGCAATGCACCAAGTCTGACTCCTTCGCTCAGGACCTGTCTGTCTCCAACCCCGGCGTGACACTACACCCCATATTCATCCTAGTAATAGTATTAGGATATGAATATGGCATAATTATGATGCATTTTGTATAAGATGAGTCATGTGAGGTGTCATTGGAAAAGTTATGATTTGCTGAATATGATTATCCTATCTGTATGCATGTATCATTAAAATTGACTGTGGATCTGTATTTCAGATGGGCTTACTCTGGAAAACACCCCCAGCCAGCCGTTCAGAAGCCAGACAGTGCTAATGGCTCATCAACAAAGACAATGGGCTGTGAAGTAGCTTAGGCTTCCTGTGGACCTTTCGGCCTGCCTGTCAGTAATGGCTGCTATGACTCTCCAAGGGCATGGGGCTAGGACTCTGGACTCCATTTTGGGTACCTGTATTTTTCCGCGAACTGGGCTGGGAACTGTTTTTGGAACAAAGGGTTCCCGCCATATGTGAACACTATATAAGGCCGGGAATGGCCTCATCTGTGGTGCTTCACTCCTCCACAGCTAAACACCTGAGCGAAGATCTGAAAGAAAGAGACTTGAAATGGGGGAGGGGCTTAGCAAAAGTTAAGCTGTGAGCCAGAGGCAGGCCCTGCTCACAGACGTTGGCAAGAAGGTGGCTGCTAATTGCACCTATACACATCTCCAAAGGGTATCAAGAACTAAGAGGATGCACATGTGCTAGGATGGCACCAAAACAGAAACTATTACTGTGCTTCATTTGACAATAAACCTAGCAGGGTGCCTTCGTGCCCTATCAGAGTCTGTGGTCATTGGGGGTTCTCTGGGGGTCTGCTGTGTCCCCCATCTGCGCAGAGCCAGGGCAGCACGCAGAGGGAACACACACATGCAGCCAACTGTTATCAACATTGAAGAGAGCAGAGCACCACGCCGGTGACATCTGGCACCAGGAACGCAGCCCAACAACTGCAGGATAAGATAGGGCCATGAACTTAGCACCCTGCTTCTCCTTATTAGCACTGGTTCCATGCAATTTGTTTTAGTCTCTCCGCGCAGGGGCAGGAAGATGTTTACCTCCTTGGGGCTGGTGCTTGCTGTCCTCTCGCTAGGAGCCTGTGCCCCTCTGCAGGACAGAGGAAACCGCAGCAAACTCCTGCTGGTCTCCTTCGATGGCTTTCGCTGGAACTATGACCAGGATGTGGAGACGCCCAATCTGGATGCCATGGCGAGAGATGGGGTGAAGGCACGTTACATGACTCCTGCCTTCATCACCTTGACCAGCCCATGCCACTTCACCCTGGTGACTGGTAAGCTCCTGTAAATCCCCTTAGGCAGAGATGGGGAGCCAGCTAGGGGAGGGGCATGATCAAACCCCCCAGCACAGAAGGATTCCTTTGTTTTGTCCTTCTCATGCACTGAGGACCCATCCAACTTGCACCAATGACACCCCTGCTGTGACCTCTGCCCCCACTTCACAGCATCCCCAAGGCTGCTCCTGCCTATTTGTTCAGCCTTCAGCAAAGGGCCTAACTGCACTCACCCGACGTTTCTTTGCTGGCCTCTTGGGTGGACACGGAAGATGGATTTTACTGCACTTAAAGGCAAGGTAGCTGCTCAGCTCCTACTGCAGTGGCCCTGGTGTCCCAGCCATGCCAGTTCTGTGGCCATGTCAGTGCACTGGGTGGCATCTGATTGCAGAAACCCCGAAAGGCCCCCATGGGGATGGAGACTGTACAAAACATAGCGGGAGACCTGACCCGTGCCGTCAAGGCCTTCCAGTCCAAGTCCAAGGCCAAGCCTGCTGAAGGAAAGGGAAGGGAGCAAGCAAAGAGACCTGCATGCTGGAGGCATGAATCATAGAATCATAGAATATCAGGGTTGGAAGGGACCTCAGGAGGTCATCTAGTCCAACCCCCTGCTCAAAGCAGGACCAATCCCAACTAAATCATCCCAGCCAGGGCTTTGTCAAGCCTGACCTTAAAAACTTCTAAGGAAGGAGATTCTACCACCTCCCTAGGTAACACATTCCAGTGTTTCACCACCCTCTTGGTGAAAAAGTTTTTCCTAATATCCAACCTAGACCTCCCCCACTGCAACTTGAGACCATTACTCCTTGTCCTGTCCTCTTCTACCACTGAGAATAGTCTAGAACCATCCTCTCTGGAACCACCTCTCAGGTAGTCCTCCCACCCCAAGCATGGGGCTTGTTTTTCCCATCTCCCATAGGTTTGCTTTATTTTTATTGCAAAAACCTAGTTGTAGTTTTTGTGGGGGTGCGCTCAGAGCTGAGGTCAGGGAGAGGAACGGATTATCACAGCAGGAGAGCAGAGTGGTAAAGAGAGAGGGAAGGGGGACGCAGGGCAGCCAAGAGGAGCAGTGGCAGGAGGTAGAGTGAAGGGGATTAAACCCAACAGCAGTACAGCAAATGCCAAACAAGCTGCGGGGTTGAGAGCGGTGGTGCAGGAGGCTCCGAAGGCTCCACCCGCTGCTACTGTTTGCTATGTAGTGGCCCAGTGCCCAGTGCCCTGGGCTAGTCCTTCTGGGTCTGGGGCAGGGCAGAGGGGTCTGGGAGGCATTCCCTGTGAGAAGCTCCCTCTGCATATCTCTGCCTACCCTCTGCTCCTGGTGAGGTTTGCTTTCAGGTTGGTGAATTGCTAGGCTTAGGGGTGGGAGGACAGAGAGAGAGAGAGACAGAAGGGGCTGGGGTATCAGCCTGGCATTGACCAGTTGCTCATCTGTAGCCTCCTACATGAACCGGCCTCCCACCTGTGCCAGATGTGGCAATTTCCTGCAATATTCCTGAAAACCCTTATTGAGCTAAGTATCAGTATCTTTGGGGGGTCCATTACATTAAAAGCAACATGTAAGTATAATTGTGGGCTGGGATTATATGTAACCGCTCAGGGTGGAGAGATGTGACGTGAGGCATGGCAGTTCCAAAGACTCTATTAAAAATGGGCTGGATCAGACAGGACTTTGGGGACAATACAGGGTAAGTCGATCCCTAGGGAAGATCACTACAAATTCCCCACCGCTGGTTATGCAAAACCCTGCCTTTTGGCGCTCCGCCCTGAGGAGAGGGCTGTGTCAGCTAATTACCTGTTCCCAGAGATCAAAGCACTGAGTTGTATCAAGAAATGGATGAACTGCCCAGGTGGCGGTTATGGTTCTGAGTCTGAAACAGAGATAAATTTGTGACCAGGGGGAAAAGCCAGCTGTGGGTTTTGAAGGACTGACACCTACCAGAGCCAGGGTTGGACTTGAGGTGACCTCTGGTAAGCTTTTTAGCATGCACGTAGGTTCTTTTTTTGGGTTTAATGTGTTCTCTGTAATGCTTTCGCCTTGGGAATAAATGTGCTTGCTTAGAACCGTGGGTAACTTGCAGCTGCTGGTAAGACACTTCATAGCCTTTGGAGAGGCAGCAAAGTGAAGGCGCTGGCCGCTAGGCAGTCTGGCTTGCTGGGAATTGCAGGGTGAGGCAGGAGATTGCACAGCCTTAAAAATCCCAGTCAGGAGGGAAAGAGATTCAGGTCTCCACCCAAGAGAGGTGGCAACTGGGGGATGGAAACCTTTAAGTGGGTGTCCCTGGTGGAGGTGAATACAGGCGCAATTACCCTGAACCTGCCTCCACCCCTCTGTCTCTCTGTGTCTCTCTCCTGGCAGGGAGGTACACAGAGAATCACGGCGTGATTCACAACATGTGGTACAACACCAGCACCGGCCAGAAGTTACCCTTTTACAATACACAGGGGGTCTCCAAGTGGTGGGACAACGGCAGCCTGCCCATCTGGATCACAGCACAGAGACAGGTAGGTGGCTGCAGCCTCCTTCTCAGGCTCACGCTCCTCCCTGGCATTCCTGAGAATAACCAGCAGCACTTTGTCCTCCCCTTGCACCTTCCCTGCATGGGGCTCAGAGGCACTCCTCAGACAGCCCCCTGCACAGGGAGGGAAGCAGTATCCCCAGGCTACAGACTGGGAACAGGGGCACACAGCGAATTAGTGACAGAGCCGGGACTAGAACCCAGGACCCCAGACTCAGAGTCCTGTGCACCATCCATCAGACCATCCACACGCACACTCACACTGTTACTGACGCGCAAGGGAGTGGGAGACTCCAAACAGTTACTTAGAACCTTTGAGAACTTCACAGCTCCTGAATGTTAGTGGCCACCTTTTGAAAAGGCCTCCAGAAATGCACCCAGCATCTGTGCCAACATGCCTGCTTGCACGCTCAGAAATCTGTGCACGTACCACCAGGGCAAAATGTGCCTAACTGTCCAGTTCCACCCAATTTGCACGCACACACGCACAGGTCTGAGGCATACAGACAAGTATATCTGCCATCTTGCAAGCACAGTTCAGCAGCCCTTTGGAAATGTGGCCCTAGCAGTTTGAGTTTCATCACCAGTCCAGATGAGTGAAATCATTATTCCAGTTTTGTGCTGCTGGCATTGCCACAACGTGTATAATATTCCTCTGGACTGTAACATTTTCATTCACTCCAGTGAACCCTCTGCTGCCCCGTTTTCAGAAGATGGTTATTCTTGGTGCTATGCCCAGCAACAACATCCAAAGAGAGAACCTCAGTTTTTCACTTGGAATAGTTCAGTCACATTTCAGGAAGCGAAGGCAGAATCCTTGATGTTACTCACCAAGCTTTTAGCCCCACTTAGAAATGGATGTTGTATTTTTTAAACACATTGCAAATATCCTACAGTAAATGTGAGTTAAAAATGCCAGAATGTTGAAAGTAGAGGGAAATCCATCTAATTAGACAACAAGGGGGACATCTGAATTATCCAAGTAACTCACCTAAACAAAGCTTTTCCAAACTTTACTAACATCACCGGGTGCCTTTGCAGCTTAACTGAAGCATGCTCATGCGGCTTGGGTGTAATGCACCATTGGCAGAGGGACAGCACAAAAAGTCTATGCACCACTTAAAACCACAAGGCCCATGCACCATTTCAGTCCCGCTTGAGTCCCTAGAATCATAGAATATCAGGGTTGGAAGGGACCTCAGGAGGTCATCTAGTCCAACCCCCTAGAAGGCCACTTAAATCCCATTTGAGGGCTCAAGTGGGACTTAAGTCGTCCGGAATTGGTGCATAGACATTGTGGTGGCCCACGGCATTTCACCCTCAGGGCCCCATCTAGTTATTGCATAAAAGGTAAACTCACAATTTAGCGTGATTTTAAAAATACCCAAACAACATAAAAACCCAAGACATGACTTGACATTTCCTGGCTGCAATTGTGTGTGGCAGGCAAAGAGCAATCTGTGACCCGTCACAGCCACGTTAGCACCTCTCACTGCCATTGCCAGGCCAGTTAGACCACACACGTCCCACCCCAGCAAAGTGGCTGCAACAATTGTGATCTTTCTGTTACAAATAGCAGAAAAGTCAATCAGTTTAAGAGGTAAATTTCAGTCCCATTAATGCAGCTCTCCAGGTTATCCACATCTTGTATAAGAAGCTGCAGCTGGATTATGAAAATTGGAAACTATACCTTAAGCCTGCAATATATTGTTTAAAGGCCGGGCCTCATTTCCTCAGAGCCCTGTCCAGCCACTTTTGGGTGGCAGCATTAGGATGTGATCTTGTATCCATGGAAAAATTCCCACTGACTTCAGTGGACCTTGGATCAAGACCTAAGGCAGGGCTCAAATATTCTACTTCAGAAGAGCCCTTTTAGACTCCTACAATCATACCGGGCTAGAAGGGACCACAAGGAGTCATCTAGTCCATCCCCCACTCCGCCCCGACGTGTACGACCATGTATACCTTGTCCAGCTCCAGCCATGTGGCTCAGTGGTTATGCACGTGCTGAAGTGC
Organism: Natator depressus; assembly: GCF_965152275.1. Lineage (NCBI taxonomy): Eukaryota > Metazoa > Chordata > Testudines > Cheloniidae > Natator > Natator depressus. Next base: position 1,832,669 of record NC_134247.1, read on the forward strand.
TTTACTGGAGAGGGGCCAGAGAACCCAGGGGATATACAAATACACCACTAATTATCAAGTTTCAGCATAGTATTACTAACTCAGAGCAGAGGAATGTTGGGATGGGAGTGTTTCAGACTAATCACTCTTCTAAAGGGCAAATAAGGAAAACCTTACTAGAGACACAGGGAGAGGCATAAGGGGAGGTGGGTGGTTGGGGGGAAGGAAGGGATACACGGGTGGTTGGACAGACTGAAGTGAGTAACTGGGGGTAGTTTCTGGCCTGAAATGTCATTCTGGCTAACAGGGCTTAAAGACGGGCTCCCTCTTCTTCCCTGGGGGGAGAGCAACCTACCAAGGTGAGCAGGTGAATGTGAAGAAAGTGGAGTCCCTTTTCCACAATTACAGCAATGAAACTGAGTGGATGCAGAACATTGACACTGTCATGAACTGGTTCCTAGAAGACAATCTAGACTTAGTCACTCTCTACTTTGGGGAGCCAGACTCCACGGGACACAAGTATGGCCCTGAATCCCAAGAGAGGAAAAACATGGTCAGGCAGGTGGATCGAGCTGTCGGCTACCTAAGGAAATGCATCAAGGATAATGGCTTGGAGTCGACACTCAATCTGATCATCACATCTGACCACGGGATGGACACGGTCATAAAGAAGAATGAAATTTACCTCCGCACAGTGCAGAACTTCTCCTTCCAGGACATCCGGTTTGAACTCTTGGATTATGGACCAAATGGGCTACTGGTGCCAAAAGAAGGTAAACTAGACCAGGTGTACCAGGTCCTGAAAAACGCCCACCCGAAGCTCCATGTCTACAAGAAGGAAGAGTTCCCCAAGAGATTCCACTATGCAAACAACACCAGGATCACTCCCCTGATGATGTACAGTGACCCAGGATATGTGATCCATGGGGTAAGCTGCAGACACATTCTATTGTCTAAACTTGGACTTGCCTTTCTCACCCTCTTTCCTTATTGTGCAGCTGCTTCGGTCTCCTGTCTGTGGCTCCAGGTCTGCTCCCCTCCCTGAAAACAGAAAGAGGAACACAGATGTACAGTCCAGCTTCTAGTGAAATGAACTTGCCCACTGTGTTAGAAAGCAGACTCTTCTCTCCCTGTCTTCTCCCCTGTCCCTCTCCCTGAGTAAAAATTAAGGGGCTTGTAGGTTTGGGTCCTCACTGACACTTCTCTTCCCTGCAGAGACTCAAGGTCCAGTTTAACAAGGGGGAGCATGGCTTTGACAATGAAGATATGAACATGAAAACCATCTTCCGGGCTGTGGGACCAGCCTTCAAGAAGGGGCTGGAGGTGGAGCCGTTTGAGAGCGTGAATATCTATGCCCTCCTCTGCAACCTGCTGGGGATCACACCTGAGCCGCATGACGGGTCCCTGAGCATCATGCAGCCCATGCTGTCTGGTTAGTCCAATCCTGGGGCAGGTGACCAACTCCTCTCGCATTCAGCACGGTGCTCGGGGCGCTTGGGGCTCATAGGTGCTGGAACTAGAGGTGCAGGGATGCTGCAGCACCCCCTGGTTTTATGTGGGTCCTGGCTGCTGGCCCCGCACCCACCCCCAGCTGCAGCCCCAGACTCACCCCCTTACCCCTGTCCGGGTCCCCCCTCCCAGAGACACGGCCCTGCTTCCAGCCCCAGCTCAGGGGTAAGGGGCGAACAGGTGTAAGGGGGCTGGCTTTCAGCATCCCCACTATTAAAGTGTTCCAGTGCTCTCCAGGGTAACCAGAAGGTGCCCCTGTCTCTGTGGGGGGACTCACTTGCGTCTCTGTCTCTTGGGTTTAGGGGCAGGCACTGTTTAAGATTAAGCCATTCCAAAGGCACATTATCCAGCTGCTTTCCAAGGCACCTCCCGGTTTGTGGGCTGGAGAAACCAGCTACTGATGGATTCTTGTTGGAACATTGACACCTAGTGGCAAAACACCTTCATTGCCATTTCTTATTCCTTCTCTCATTCCCCACCCACATCTCTCCTCCCCCAGGCAAGAAGTGTCTCTCTGAGAAATCTGCCCTGGGCATTCTTTTCATTAGCAGGAAGGACTTACCAGAATTCCTTCCTCTGGGAACTGAGCACGCTCCCCCCATTTGTGTGAATGATGGGTAAACAGGCAGCAGGCTGAAAACCTGGCATCTTGCAGTGCTGTGCATGCATTCCTCTGCGTGTGCCAGGCGAACAGGCCTTGATTACACTAAAAACATTCACCATTTTTTGGGCAGAGGTGCTCTGAGCAGGGTTAGACATGACACAGTGGTTAAACACACCCACACATGGAGTCTACTCTAGGGAAGTGGTGGAGATTTCTCTTGGAGATTTCAGATCCAAACTGGATGCCTTCTGGAAGATGCTTTAGCCAAATACAAGTTATTGAGCTCAACTCTGGGGTAACAGGGTGCAATGTAATGGCCTGTGATATACAGGAGGTCAGACTAGATAAGCTAGGAATCCCTTCTGGCCTTAGACTTTATGAAACTCGTATTTCCACTGCCGATCTCCCCAGCACAGCTGCATGGGTACAGAAACACTCTGGAATTTTCCCCAACTAGAAACACTCATTAAAATCGGACCTATGAAGAGCTCAATGATACCTACATAACGAGCGTAACAGAGCCGTAGTGAACATTGCCAGGCTTATGTAGACCCTCTAATTGTGCAACTAAGTTAGCTTCATAGTTAACCCCTGCAGCCTCTGAACTGCACCTAAGGGCGGCCGTACTGAGGGCTGCAAGCAAGCTGGGTAGCACATGGGCTGCTGATTAGTAATTCAAATATATACCTGAGAGGGAAGAGAATTTCTTATATACACGTCTACATCGCTCTGTAAAGATAGCCTGGACCATTCTGACAATCAAATTAGTGCAGGAAGTGAACCACCAGGATAGAAATGTGTGTACCATATTGTACTACAGCTGCCCAAAACCCTATGATATTTAATCATGTTATTTGAGATAGCATACGGACCTCCGTAATTAAATACTCTGCCATGCTCAAGGCACAGAGTGATCCCACTGAGTGGGCTGGGCAGTTCAGACCCCTCAGTGCTAGTGTACCTGGCTCGCTGCAGACTTAGGGAGAGGTTAGTTGTCTCAAAATTTCTGTTGTTAACCCCTACGGTTAAGCAAAAAAATTGAAAGCTGAGATTCTGGAGCTCAATTCTGCAGAAAAGGGCCAGGTCTGCAGATGACACCCCGATGTCTGTGCACAAGGGAGCACAGCTGAGGAACTCGGACTATGGGATTTCCTGACTTCTGAGCGCCTGACAAAGCAGCTCTAGAGATCTAATTACACAGTTAATGGCATTTGCCACGTTTCTTAAAGGGAAAAGATCCATCATGTGGATTTACACGGTTACACACCAGTTGGACACACTGTCCCTTGCACTGCACACGATCAACAAGAGGGAAACTTTCCCTTGGGTAACTTCAGAACTCTGAAGCTCTCATTTCCCAAGATGTGAAGCGAAAGATGGACGGTCCTAGCGGAGCCCTTGCCCATTCACATTCCCACCTTCACTAAAGTTTTTGCCACCGTCCACCTAAGTTAGCCACCTGTGCGTACTTCAACAGCTTAGCCAGAAACCGTGGTGAAACACACTGTGCAGCTGGAGAGGGAGCTATCCCATGGCTTGTACCTTGATCAAAACAAACTGAATTTTCAGCAGAGCTGGCCAGGCACTTTTATATCCCACACCAAATTTTCGGGCTAGTTTCATGACAAATTTCCACATTCTACCCCCAGCTATTTTGATGCCGCATACATGGAATCTATTGTTGCATGTGTGTTTTCAGAATGTGGAAAGTATGTGCAGGCATGTGTTTGCAAACTAAAATATTCTGCTCCAAAAGCAAAATCTTCAGGAAATGAGAAGTGACTAAAAACAGAAGACATGAATAGAAATGCTACAGCAACCTGAACTAGAGAGGATCCATGCCGCAGAGTGCAAGAGTCCAGCTCCATAGCCCCGGGGTCTGCTTATGGTCTTGCTCTCCTCGCTGGTTCTAAGCTGCTCACATGCCTACACCCCTGGTCCCTAGCTGCCTGGCACTACAGCCCTGCTCCGCACAGGCAGAAGCCACTCAAACTAACCTAAAAGAAAAGGAGGACTTGTGGCACCTTAGAGACTAACCAATTTATTTGAGCATAAGCTTTCGTGAGCTACAGCTCACTTCATCGGATGCATACTGTGGAAAATACAGAAGATGTTTTTATACACACAGAACATGAAAAAATGGGTGTTTATCACTACAAAAGGTTTTCTCTCCCCCCACCCCACTCTCCTGCTGGTAATAGCTTATCTAAAGTGATCACTCTCCTTACAATGTGTATGATGATCAAGGTGGGCCATTTCCAGCACAAATCCAGGTTTTCTCTCCCCCCACCCCACTCTACTGTTGGTAATAGCTTATCTAAAGTGATCACTCTCCTTACACTGTGTATGATTATCAAGGTGGGCCATTTCCAGCACAAATCGAGGGTTTAACAAGAACATCTGAGGAACAGTGGGGGGGGGGGGAGGAATAAACAAGGGGAAATAGGTTACTTTTTATAATGAATCAACCATTCCCAGTCTCTATTCAAGCCTAAGTTAATTGTATCCAATTTGCAAATTAATTCCAATTCAGCGGTCTCTTGTTGGAGTCTGTTTTCGAAGTTTTTTTGTTGAAGGATAGTCACTTTGAGATCAGAAATCAAGTGACCAGAGAGATTGAAGTGTTCTCCGACTGGTTTATGAATGTTATAATTCTTGACATCTGATTTGTGTCCATTTATTCTTTTACGTAGAGACTGTCCAGTTTGACCAATGTACATGGCAGAGGGGCATTGCTGGCACATGATGGCATATATCACATTGGTAGATGTGCAGGTGAACGAGCCTCTGATAGTGTGGCTGATGTTATTAGGCCCTGTGATGGTGTCCCCTGAATAGATATGTGGGCACAGTTGGCAACGGGCTTTGTTGCAAGGATAGGTTCCTGGGTTAGTGGTTCTGTTGTGTGGTATGTGGTTGTTGGTGAGTATTTGCTTCAGGTTGGGGGGCTGTCTGTAGGCAAGGACTGGCCTGTGTCCCAAGATTTGTGAGAGTGTTGGGTCGTCCTTCAGGATAGGTTGTAGATCCTTGATAATGCGCTGGAGAGGTTTTACTTGGGGGCTGAAGGTGACGGCTAGGGGCGTTCTGTTATTTTCTTTGTTAGGCCTGTCCTGTAGTAGGTGACTTCTGGGAACTCTTCTGGCTCTGTCAATCTGTTTCTTCACTTCCGCAGGTGGGTACTGTAGTTGTAAGAATGCTTGATAGAGATCTTGTAGGTGTTTGTCTCTGTCTGAGGGGTTGGAGCAAATGTGGTTGTATCGCAGAGCTTGGCTGTAGACAATGGATCGTGTGGTGTGGTCTGGATGAAAGCTGGAGGCATGTAGGTAGGAATAGCGGTCAGTAGGTTTCCGGTATAGGGTGGTGTTTATGTGACCATCGTTTATTAGCACTGTAGTGTCCAGGAAGTGGATCTCATGTGTGGACTGGACCAGGCTGAGGTTGATGGTGGGATGGAAATTGTTGAAATCATGGTGCATGTTGGCAGAAGCACTCTATGTAGAAGTCCAGTCTGCTATCTCGACCTTCAGGAGGAGTCCACCTAGAATCCTTCTTTTTGTAGTGTTGGTAGGGAGGTCTCTGTGGGTTAGTATGTTGTTCAGAGGTGTGTTGGAAATATTCCTTGAGTCGGAGACGTCGAAAATAGGATTCTAGGTCACCACAGAACTGTATCATGTTCGTGGGGGTGGAGGGGCAGAAGGAGAGGCCCCGAGATAGGACAGCTGCTTCTGCTGGGCTGAGAGTATAGTTGGATAGGTTAACAATATTGCTGGGTGGGTTGAGGGAACCATTGCTGTGGCCCCTTGTGGCATGTAGTAGTTTAGAAAGTTTAGTGTCCTTTTTCTTTTGTAGAGAAGCAAAGTGTGTGTTGTAAATGGCTTGTCTAGTTTTAGTAAAGTCCAGCCACGAGGAAGTTTGTGTGAAAGGTTGGTTTTTTATGAGAGTATCCATTTTTGAGAGCTCATTCTTTATCTTTCTCTGTTTGCTGTAGAGGATGTTGATCAGGAGGTTCAGCAGTTTCTAGGATCTGGTGCTCTCTCCACTTGCCCCAAGACGCTGCAGCTGGTGGTGGGAATTGCCATGGTGCTGGGACTCTGGCTCGGGATATACTAATGCCCGGCTATGCAGAGGTGAGTAGCTCTTTCTAATGATGCCAAGAAGAGCGGTGGAACAGCTGGCTGGCCAGTCCCCTGGGTGCCCTGCTCTTTCTCTCCCTTTTGCCATAGACTAGTTGGTTCTAACAGGGACAACTCCCCAGTCCTCTCCTCCCTCCGCAAAGCTCCAGCTATGCCATCGCTGGTTGCTGCACTCGGTGGAGTCGCACTGTAGGTTGTTACTTTCTGCCAAGGTTATTTACTGCCCTGCTCAGCGTTGCACCATCCAGAGATCCTTGCCTGGCTCATTCACTGTTTAGGAGCTAGGGCTGAACCTCCCTCCAGATAGACTCCCTTGCCAGACCTGACCAGAGCCAGCGTGTGTGTGAGTGGGGGTGGGACTGGGACTGGGAGGAAATGTGTGTGTTGTAGGTCACGTTAACAGAAGGGTGATTTTCTATCTCACACTCTTTGAGCCCAGATATCCCCAACTCCAGAGCTGTTGGCCACAGTCTCTGCATAGGTATGGAATAAGTAAAAGTGCTGTTGTATTTTCATATTTTGACAGTTACAGTGAGTTCCCCATGGCCCTGGAAGAAAAGCCCTGTGTACAGAGCTGGTGAAGAACATCTTGAGAAGACAGCCAATCCCGGTTTCACTGCAGGATGTGGAGCAAGTCAGAGACCTGCAGCGGGACTGGGATCGTGCAAGGCCTGCCGCAATAATAGGGGGCTGGGTAAAATGTACTTTATTGTGGGTGGGACTGGCTGGGCAAAAAAACCTCAGACTGAAGTAATTTGTGGGAAAACACTCAATGGTTTAAGCAAGATTTGTTTTATTCTTTTAGTGGTAAAATTACGTCTGAATTCCATTTGTATAACCCACCGGTTTTGTTTTTTTGAGTAGCGTGGGAAAAATCTGTCTCTCTTGCGGGCTCTAAGGTTTTTACAGCTGGGAGCAGGATAAAAATGCAAGAAACAATGTAGGAGCGGGTGGGGTGGGTATTGCAGGTCGCGCTGGGAGTGGGATTTAAAAAATAGTCCCACACAGAGTTCCAGAGCAGCCCTCTCTGACACAGCCCCGAGCGACAGAACTATCTGCCCGAGCTACAGTCGCAGCACAGAGAGAGCCACCCCTTTCCTAGCTCCTGGACTTTATTATTTATTGAACGGGCATCACGACAGGGACATGCTGTCTGGCTCTGGCCACGTCTCTCCAGCTCCCTGCCTCAGGCCTTCGGGGGGACGCGCATCAGGCCCCACGCGGATGCGGGACAGCGAAGGAACATGAAGCAGTGTGGCCGCTAAACGGAAGTGCTGAACACCGAAAGCCCATGGATGCTTGCGGAGGAGCGTAACTGTGACCCTGAAAGGCTCAAAAGCCCGACAACAAATAAAAAGGCCCCAGAATGCATTTGTCAGGTAGCGTACTCATCATCCAGAGCACCCCTTGCGTCGGGGTGCAATGCCACAAGAGGCCCCTGTCTCTGGCACCTCCCATAGGCCATCTGCCTCTCACCTGGCCTTCCTGGACTCAGCCCTGTGGCCCTGTCACATGAAGTTCAGTCCCCGTCTGGGGAATAACAGGGGCAACTGACAGCACAAGCTAAACCTCCAAATAATAATTCTTCCACCCCTCTCAGCAGCCCCTGAAATAGCCTTGGTAGCCCTCTCCGGAGTCTGACCCTGCAGGAGAAACCTACCTTCTCTGCAGTCCTTCCTTCTAGGCTGCACTCCCAGCTCTGTTTAAGGGCCCTTCCGATTCCCGGCAGCTGGGATGGCTAGTTATCACTGCCATATCACCATCAGCTGGGGCTTGCTGGTAGGTTACAGGCAAGGCCGAGCCGGACTTTCGCCTTACAGGGCCAGCCAGCCTGTGACGATTTTTTTTTTAAATCTCATGATGTTTGAGACACTCTCCTGACTCTGAGGCTCAATTCCCAGATACCTGAGGTCGACGCTACTGTAGTCACCATATTTACACTGCAGCTACATTTCCGGCACCTTTCCTTCTCGGTGCCCAGGCAAATACCACCCCAAACCTCCCCCATCGTGGTCGGAGTCCTTCCCTCCTAGAAATTGTTTTGGATTCTTGGGCTCTTGCATCTGAGGCCATCTGCTGGGATGACAAGGAAGATAATGAAGGTAATTTTTGTGCCAGCACTGGAGGGGGTTCTTCCTTAACTCCTGGACTCAGCTTTGTTGTTTGGTGCATTGGCTCAGTCAGAAGCCAGATGAAGGAGCAATAAACACAAGCCCAGAGGCCTGATTTCTGCGTGACCTGCCTTTCAGGGAAGAGAAAGGAGTTTACTGAAGTGGGGGGAAATCTCCTGCCTTCCCCATTCCCAGTGGCCGGAGAACTTCCAAAGAGCTGAAGAATCTGCAGGAAACAACAAAGTCCTGGGGCTGCAGATGGCCTGGGTGGTGCACCCCAAGATTCTTCTCTTTGGCAATGCAGACAGGTGTGTGTCCTTCCCCATCAGCCTCTGCCCCTGCGCTCTCCACTGATTATCTTTTTCACAGCCTCAGATCTCTTCTTCTGTCTCTCCCTCAGAGCACATATCATGTTTTTGCCCCATTTTCCTCCCAGCACATGCTACAGGCCAGATTGGTTCCAGCAGGATTCTTCTACAGCCCTGTCATCGTTAAGGAAATTCAGACCATTATAACTGCATCAGCAAGGCTATTCTGGTGAAACCCCTTATGTAGATCACCAGGCAGCTTGTCAGTTGGTCTTTGCTTTCTGTCCTAAAATTAGAAGGGGTGTTGCTGATCAACAGTTGCTGTATTCCACCCAAGAAGTGACTGCATTTTGGGAGCAATCAAAGTGATTCCAGGATAATTTGCAGCATTGCCTTGGAAAGCTTGTAGGGAATCTGAGCTATGACTATATTCATTACCAGCCAGACCCCAGGCACAGCTCTATGGAGGGACAATTTGACAGATGGGAGGAAGTTTGCCCCTCACAGTCAGAGGCTGCAGGAATCCATGCAGGTTAGGGCAGCCCTTACAACTCTCCTAAATCGCACTCCTGCTTTGGTGGCTCCTATGGGGCTTTGCAGGAGTGGAGAATGGATGTGGCACATGTCTGCCCTGCCACAGTGTGCCCCATGCACCTGGGGCTGCTGGGGAAGTGGGGTAGCTCTGCACGGGAAGGTGGGGGCTCACTGCCCTGCGGGTGCTCATGGCAGAAGAAAGAGTGTCATATACCGGTCTTGGGACCCCTTTGCATCAGCCAAAGGGAGTCAGGCCCAGCAACTGTTCAGCGAAGGTGGAAGGGCCAGAAGGGTGCAGTACTGGGCCTGCCAAACCATGATGCCTTCTCATGGGCTCTGGCAGGAACCAATGGCCTGAGAGAAACAGGGATAGCCCAGAGAACTGGCAGACTTCCCTGCTCTTAACAAGAGAGGTTCCAGTGCCCAGGGCCATGCTGGACACATGCCGGCTGGCGCTCGTGCTCCGTCACTCCTGCCAGCAGCAGCCGTCACAAACTTCTTAGTGTCACGCAGTTGAGGTACCTTCAGTACGAACAGCCCCTATGGGAAACCGCACTTCCTTGCGTCATCACCAGGGTCGCCGGGCTGGGGAGCCAGGGAGCCGGACATCTCTGCTGCATTTTGAAAACCTCGCACCCTTTCCCTGCACCTCCAGCTGTGGCATGGCTGGCTGCATAGCAGCTGCACCAAGCCCCAGCCCAGACGCTAAACTGCCTCTCCCTAGCCCTGTGCCTCAGTTCAGGGGCTTGATGAACATCTGTTGCCATAGCGACTGGCGGAGCTGCTTTCACTCTGTTGGTTTCCCCCACGAACAGGGTGAAGCCAGCGACGCACACAACAGGAAGAAAGTGTGCCGGGGGGCGGGCTTGCACTGCGGAATGGAAATAGCCCGTTATGCAAATGCCGCGGAGGTTCCTGCTGGGGGAGCAAGATTACGACAAATACTAAAACCAGATAGCGATCATACAGTTTAGCAGCTTCTACAGTAACGTCACTCTCCCGCTTTGCACAGGACAGTATTATCAGCACCATTTGACATATATAGGGAAACTGAGGCATGGAAAAGCGATTTGACGGACTCATGGTCACACACACAGTTAGTCAGTGGCAAAGCTAGGAATATAATCCAGGAGTCCTGAGCCTTGGTCTGCTGGGATTCCAGAGTGGAAGTGTTGCGTGGCACTTGGGGGGGGTGTGGGGGTGTGTGTGTGTAATGTAGTCCATGCTAGCTGGTCGCGGTGGTGTATATGGCTAATTTAGCTGTCTGGAGTGGGAGAGAGACAAGGAATGAGGGGAGCACAGAGTAGGGAATGTTAGTATGTGCCGTGGCCACATGGGTGTGCATGCCAAGCTTCCCATCTTGTCTGTAGGGCTGGGCCCTACCAAGTTCTCCCTTCACTTGCGTCAGTTTCACGGCCACAGGATCTTAATGTTCCTCAATTTCACATTTACATCTGAAATGTCAAGTGTTGTTACCATGGGGGTCCTGATCCAAAAGGGGATTGTGCGGGGAGGGGTGTCCCAAAGCTGTTGTAGGGGGGTTGCAGGATTTGCCATACTCACTTCTGTGCTGCCTTCAGAGCCCAGCAGAGTTTCCTGCAGCTGGAGGAAGCTCCTGGAGGTACGTCTGATCTCCCCAGTGCTGCCGGGAGCGCCCCAGCCAGGGGCTCCTAGCTGCAAGTCAGGGCCAGTGGTGGATTAACACATGGGCCTATGGGTGCCCCAGCCATAGCAGGAGCCACAGTGTGGAAGCCCTGAGCCCTGGCAGGAGCTGGGATGGGGGGTGGCGGGAGGGGGCACAGAAGCCCCGAGCCTGGATGGCCCAGAGCCCAAGCAGGAGCCATCAGGGACAACAGGTGCCCCCTGAGACGGGCAGGAGCTACGAGGGCTAGAGGTGCGGTGGGTGGCAGGTCCCTGAGCATGAGCAGGAGCCACAGGGAGTGGAGGCCCTGAGTTCAAGCTGGAGCCCAGGCACTCCCAGCCCTGGAATGAGCCATATGGGGAGGCAGCATCCCCAAGCTTGAGCACCCGGAGCCCAGGCAGAAGCCAAGAGGGGCTGGCGGTTGCAGCCCTGGAGCTCAGGCATCCCGAGCCCTGGCAGGAGCCGGGGGGGAGCCCAGAGCCGGGCAGGAGGCAGCTGCAGGACCTGGAGCTGTGGAGAGGTGGCAGCCCCCAGACCAGGTCCCTGAGCCCAGGCAGGAGCTGCAGGAGGTGGAAGCCCCAAGCCTTGGCTGGACCCTAGGTGGCCCCCAGTCCCAGCAGGAACCACAGGAGGGGAGCAGCCCCCCCAAGCAGGAGCCATGGGGAGAGGGAGCAGAAGCTCCAGAGCTCAAGCACCCCAAGCCCCAGCAGGAAGCCCCGGAACTAGGACCCAGGCAGGAGCTGCAAGGTGGTTGTGGGGGAGGGGCAGCAGTCCAGAGCCCAGTTCTGGGGCTGCTGCAGCACAAAAGTGTGGGTGTACCACCCTCTCTTCTGCGCTGCCTATGGAGGTGGGTCTGATCTCTCCCCATAACAGCCATGCAGGGGAAGGACAAGTCCTGTCCCTCCCAGCCCGGCTGATTTTGGGGAGATCAGATTTCACAGGACAAGGCTTATTCCGGGGTCTGTGACATGTTTTTCACGGCCATGAAAATGGAAGGGCCCTGCTCATATGGGCAGCTTCTCATAGTGACCAACTTCCTGATTTTCTAAATCCTTTTCAAACAAGTTTCCTTTTTGCCCATTCCAAGTGGGATTGGAAACTTAGACAAGGTGATAGGGACTTTGCAAGGGAACCCTCAAGTGTACCAGACAGACCTTGAAGGCAGAGACCCTTATGGTTGAAGAGTGAGTGGAACCCAGAGCCTAGACATGACATGTTTCTCTGTTGGCTCCCTCCCAGGGCCACCCTCACCCTGCTTCTCTCCTCCTCAACTTGCTTTCTCCCCGCCTTCTGGTTTCCCACAGAAACCATACATTTCTGCATGCTAGAAAATAAATGCCCCATCACTTGCATTTGCAATGAGTCTCCAGGAAAACCCCTCGGGTTACATGGCTAAGTGTCTATCCAGGCCTTGCTATGCTGGTCCATGCTGTGGGCAATGGCTTGTATTGTTTAACTATCACTAAACAAAGGGACATCTAACTGCTCCTCATTTAGCCTGAATGAAGTTGGTTAGTGCACCCATCAATTTGTTACCAGGTCTGTGATTGATGGCTGCCATTAATACCTTCCAGCAGAACAGATCCCTCTGGAAAGAGACTGGAAGAATAAAGAACAAGGAGTGCTTGTGGCACCTTAGAGACTAACAAATCTGAGCATAAGCTTTCGTGGGCTACAGCCCACTTCATCGGATGCAACTTGATAATAGATAAAGGGGTAATAAATAAGAATACAGGGATTGGAGGGGAAAAGAAATGCATTAAGCTGCAGCAGCTTGGGGAAGGTGTGGGGGGTTGCTATAAGCAGGGCCAAACAAGGCCCAACTGGGGAAACCCATGTGGGGTGCCAAGGATTTCTGCTGCATGGGGTTCCATGCTCAGAGACTCGCTGGTGTGGGTTGCACTGCAGCCCTTCAAATGTGCTGCAATACTGTTTGCAGACAGGCGATGGCTCCCAAGCTGTGCTGATGTCAACAACTGGGACAAGGTTTCAAACCCTGCAGGAAGCCGCTGCAGGCTCAGAAGGCAGGGGAGAAACTTATAATAAAACCACATCCAGGAACTTTTCCCTGAATGTTAAAACTTGTAGGTTTGGTTGCTGTGGAACTCGGAGTTACCTTGGGTTCTTACCCCTCTGGTGATAATGCTGGGTTGTCGGTAATAAGCTGCTCTCGGGTTTGAGATTGAAAGGACGGATTTACATTGGAAGGCGTTCCCTGTGCTCCCAGTGCTAGTCAGTAACAAATGAAATGCTGCAGCTTTAAACGGAGGTAAACCAGACAGGATCTGAAATCCTGCTACTCCTGACCTTTGAGGCTGTGTGGACGGAGACCCAGATTCAGACTGCCTGGCTTTGGCTGCACCAACACATGCCACAAACCCACAATGCCCTGGACATATTCACATCCAAGCTGAACTTCAGAGCTTGCGTGCAGCCCTCCTAAGGACATCCCGGGGCTGAGATGCTTGAGAAGCAGTGCACTGCGAACCTGGCGTATTTCACAGAGCAGAGATGAAGACATGGGCAGACACAGCTGGTTCACATAGCTTCGAGAGTCCGCTGATGTCAATGGCATTGTGACACTTTACACCAGAGGGGAGTTCTCAACTATTCTTTTCATGGCCTCAGAGAGTGGCCACCAACTCTTGCTGGTGGCCGCTCTGACAATTTTTCCTAAGATACTTAATTAACTTTAGGAAAAACAAATAAATATGCACACGCACATGTCCAAATCATCATCATTTATTTTATTCTTTTGGCAAACTCAACAACATACAGCTGTCTCTATTCTTTACTGGACCTAAACAGACTAGAAACAAAAAACGAGGTCCTTTGCATGTTCTTGTCTTGTGTTGTTTCTTTTGCTTTTTTGGGTTTTTTTTTTTTTTAGACTTGCTAGCTAGTAAGTCTGCTGCTGTGAAAAGCGATATTTATGTTTGTGAAAAATGATCACCAGAATCAGACTTGCTAGCTAGCAGGGAGGCAGTGAAAAGTGATATTAACAAACAGACAAGTATCACTTTTCACAGCAGATTTACTCAGCCCCAGCAAGCTGGGGGACAAATTAAGCCCTGGATGGGGAGGTAGATGAGGCAGTGGGGGCCAGGGGCAATGGATGGGGGGCCAGACGAGGCAGCAGCAGCAGCCAGGGGCAATGGGGGCAGTTGTGAGCCCAGGGCTTCGGGACAGAACCTGCCACCGCACAGCTGGAGCATGAAGCCCCACGGCTGGAGCCTTCTGCCCGCCACCCCAGGGCAGAAGCCTGATCCCCACCACCCTCAGGGAAGTGGGGAACTCACACCGACTGCTTGCTCCTTTGGCGTTTCTGGGTCCAGAGGGGGACAGGACCCAACCCCTTCTGGCAGCCCCGGGAGAGGGTCCACTGCTCCTCCTCTCCAATCACTACCCAGGAGGCTGTGGCTGCAAGAAAAGCCTCTGGTGGCCATGTTTGAGAAATGCGGCTTTCTTCAGAGCTGCAGTCAGCCTGGGCTGTGGCAACTCGCCTGGCCCCTCATTCCACTCTGGATCTCACGTAGTTTATGGTTTTGTTAAGTGACACTTCAGCTAAAGCATTTAACAGACAAGCACAAAAACCTGACTGGACATGCTGGAGAGCGTGAAACTCCATTGGGCTAATGTGCAGAGTCCTCAGCAGGCCTGGCTGTGTCAGCAGCCCAGTGGGCTCAGCTAAGATTCCTGATTCAACTGGGAATTTTGGAGAGTCTTGTTTTTCCACCAGCCTTCCTATCACAGAGTAATTTGTTCCCCATTTGCCCTTCCCTCTTCATAGTGGGGGCGGCGCGGGGGGTGATGGGGGGGAGAGTCACACAGCAGGGAGAGACCTCTTGGGTATTGCATCCCAGTTTGCTATGCATTTCCACTCCATTTGCTTTCTTTCTCTCTTGCGCTGAGAAGATGTTTGCTGCCCAGGAGTCCAAACCACTCCAAGACGGAAATGTAATAACAAAAATATCCATATTGCAGGGAAACTTCTGCCGTGCACAGAATAGCTGCCTGCTAGAGTGACCAGCCTGGGGACATTGGAGCCATTGGAGCCATGGAAACTAAACTTTCACAATCACAGCTGCAGTGTGGGTTTCAGGGACAATGCAGTATGCAAATCCCTGCATTCTGATTGGCTGGTTCCTTGAAAAGAGTAGTCACCTTATGCCCACAACAAACATGGCTGCCATGGCATCTCACCTCATGCAGAACGAGCACAGGGATTGATCCTGAGAGCAGCTGAGCACTTGCAGCTCCCTTTGAAGTGGAGGGTATAGCGGGTGCTCCGCGTCTCTTAGGATCCCATTGTTTTTAACCTGATGATTACTCAAAAATCCTGACCCAGTCGACATACAGAAAGGATAGAATGGACTCCCCACCATGGAGGCAGCTGTCAATGCTCCCCCCTTCCATGCCAGGCCAAAGCATCTTCATCGTGTGAGTGGGCGTTCATTCCAAATGCCAGTTTGCCCCTCACTGTGTTATTGAAAACAAACGTCTGGGCAGAAGAGGAGACCAGGATCCATGGCAATAGCAACAAGTTCCTTGCACACATTTGCCGTGCTGAAGTGTGTCCTTTCTGTGCCACTCCACACCCACCCATTAACTCCCATGGGAACTAAATGTTTGCGGTGAAAAGGAGGGGGGGAGATCCTGGCACTAGTATAGTGCGTGCTCTACCCTGTCCCCACATGCTGCAGCGGTCCAGTCCGTGTAGCTGGACAGGTGTTTGGGGCAGGGACCGGCCAGTACTCTAGCACAATGGGGCCCTGTTCTTGGCTGATCCCTAGCCACTATCGTAATAGTAACAACAGTGATCAGAGGAGACGAGACGGGGGGGCTGGAACAGTTTTTATAATGGGGGGTGCGGATGATGGAAACCGTGTATTTGGTGTTATTACTACTTCAATCCAGGGGTGTGGCAGTACCCCCAGCCCCCCAACTTCCAGCACCACTGAGAGTAGATCTCAATGTGAAAACCAGGGGGAGGGCAGATGCCATAAACTGAAGTCCACACTTGAATTTAGGAACAGAATCGAGGGAGGAGTTAAAAGATGCATCCTGTGGATTCCCTGTTCTTTCCATAAGATTACAAATAGAAGGAAGTCCCCCAGACACCCTTGGGGGTTCAAATAACCATGTTTACTAGTTGTATACAAACACACAAGGCCTAACTATGTATGGACATTGCTGCTCTGTTACGTTCTTCAGTAAGAGACGGAAAGGTGGGAAGGGCCCACTGAAGGGCTAACACACTCTTTAAAGCAGAGGTGGGCAAATAATGGCCCGTGGGCCACATCCGGCCCCTGGGACCCTCCTGCCCAGCCCCTGAGCTCCCGGCCCGGGAGGCTCGCCCCGGCCCCTCCCCTGCTGTTCCCCCTCCCCCACAGCCTCAGCTCACTGCACAGCGGGCGCAATGCCCTGTGCGGCATGGGGGACGGCTGGCTCCAGCTGGGTGGCTTGGCTGTAGGGCCGCCAGCCACCGGTGCTCCGGGCAGCGCGGTAAGGGGGCAGGGGAGCTGGATAGAGGGCAGGGGAGTTTGGGGTGGTGGTCAGGGGGTGTGGATAGGGGTCAGGGTGTTCAGAGGGCAGGGAACAGGGGACTTGAATGGGGGCAGGGGTCCTGGTAGGGCAGTCAGGAATGAGAGGAGGGGTTGGATGGGGTGACAGGGGGCAGTCAGGGGACGGGAGGGTGTATGGGGCAGGGGTCCTGGGGGGGCTGTCGGGGGGGCAGAGGCACAGCCTGCCACAGCCTCCCCTAACTGGCCCTCCATACAATTTCCAAAACCCGATGTGGCCCTCAGGCCAAAAAGTTTGCCTGCCCCTGCTTTAAAGGAAAAGTGATCGAGTCCTATACACTACACAGACCCTCCAATATTTTCTCCCAGAGACCCATGTTTCCATTGTGCCAACACAACTTTCCCACTAAATTGCCCTCTCCTCCTTCAATTCCCTCCTGAAATCCCACTTCTACAATGACGCATACAAGGAATGAGGTGGTTGATAATGGAGATATTGTCTCTATAAAAAATAAAAGTAAAAAACATTGTGTTATTAAAACACTATTATTGGGGCATAGCCAGTTGCCTCTTGCCGTAGGGCATGGCTCATCATGGGGGTCTCTCCTGCTGGCCATCTTGGGAATTAGCTCCACAGTTTGGTATGTCCTCTCCTGATATTGCCTCACACATTGTCATCTGCTCTCAGACCCATGTCACTCCAAGGACCACAGCATCCTCTTCAGGACACAACCATCCGGCTGCATCACCATCTGTGCTCCCCCCTTCCAGGGGACAATACTGCAATCCAACTGTCCAGCCACTTCCCCAGTGACGAGTTGAAGGGAGGGGGAGGGGGAGGGGGAGGGGGAGACAGGCCCATCCAACAGCTCATTGCATTTCCCTAGGCCACTTCCCCATGGGCCCCAGCACCTTCTTCACCCTTTCCTCAGGGCCTCAGCCTGTCAGTCCTAGCAGCCAGGAGCTCCCTCTCACTCCCCCAATCCCTGCCAGCAACTTCTCTGTCCACAGTGCCACAGGACCCTCAGCCTGCTAGAGACACAGTCCTAACTCCTTCAGCTCCCACAGAAACTGACTTCTACTCTGCTCTGCAGCTCCTTTTATGGGAGCCTGCTGGGCCCTGATTGGCTGCTCCTTGCAGCCTCTCTCTGATAGGCTGTGCCTCACACAGCCTCTCCCAGGACTCACCTCCTCTGCTCCCTGCTGAGGTTAACCCTTTCTATTCTTGTGTGGGGCCAACAACCTGTCACACTTGCCAACCTGACTTCTTTGTTGTACCACTTTCCCCTCTATCATGTCTGTCTGCATGCTGGGTTTTTCCAAAGTGTAAGCTCTCTAGGCAGGAACAGAGCCTTCTCTTGTTTCTGTATAGGGCCAAGCATATTTGGGGAGGGGGGCTGTCAGGAACAGATAGTACATCATCATAAAATCATGTATGTGCTGTAAGATTTCCTTCTCCCCCATCCTAGAGCATTTATGACCTTACCTCAATCCCAGCGGTTGTCAGTGTGCAGGACCCTTTCCCCCATCTTACAGCTGTCTGTTCCCACAGGCTTTCCCCCTTTCCAAAAGCTGGTGATGTTACAAACAAGTAAATTTGAGTTTCTTCCCTCCACTCTTCAGCTACAAAATATTTTGTCACCCTGATGAAGTAGCAGGGTGCAAGGAGAGGAGAGTCTCCCACCTGTACTGGTGCTGAGAAATAAAGTAACAAATGAAATTAACTTATTAAACATTTAGTGCTGAAACTTTAATTGCAGCTTTAATTTGTGGGCACTACAATAGGATCCAACACTGAGGCTGGAGATAGGATGAAGTAGAGCAAAATCCCACATTGTTTTACTGCTTCACAATGTTCCAATCCGATGAAGTGGGTTCTAGCCCATGAAAGCTTATACCCAACTAAATTTGCTAGTTTCTAAGATGCCACAAGGACTCCTCGTTGTTTTTGCTGATACAGACTAACACGGCTGCCCCCCGAAACCTGTCAATGTTCCAGGTGCCATTCCACTCAGGGTAAAGTTGTTCTGTGTAAAACATATCTTCCCAACAAAGCTGCCACTCAGACTATTTAATTAGTTTAAACAGGCCTTGCTTGTTAAGTCTACTCTGTATTCCTCTCTCTCCAGGAGAAGTGTCATTAATTCCACAAGGAAGGTTCTGATCTTCAGAGACATTGATTTCATCTGACACTAAATGCACGTTGGCCCAGTCATAAGATAATTGGCCTGCGTTACGGCCATGGAGCATGATACACAACATTCCAGGGATTGCTGACATACTTGGGAAGGGCTATAAAATTATGTTCCACTGGATTAGTCAAGGAGTCTGAATCTCATTTTTAAAATGCCAAAAGTTCTCTCAGTGACTGCTGAGTTTATTGGCTTTACTGTCACTTTGCTCTGCTGGAGCTGGGGAATGTGACAGGCCAGTCATTAACAACATTTTTCAAAGTTTCTCACAAATGTATAAAACAGCATTGAACTCCTAGGGAAACCACAGCCACAAGCCATGTCCCAAGGCCTGCTGGGGAGTTCCAGAGTTTGGCAGCAAGGTGCTGAGCCTTTCTCCTGTAGGTCTCCATTTCTGGGCCTGTCCAGGGCAGAGGAGATGGAAAGGCATTAGTATTGGTGGCCTGTGTGACATGAGTTTGGTGATCTCTGTCCCATTCCTGCAGCACAAAACCCACCACTACCACTGCAGCTGGACCCTTTGACTGTCTCGACAGGAAGGCCAACATTCAACTGTGCATGGACCTTAATTCTCTGCTGTGGTTCCTCTGTTCAGCTGGAAAAACATCCACATGCATTATGACTATATTTGATTCCGTCCTCCATGTATTTTCACCAGATACCTGAGGGAGCTGGAGGTAACAGCCCAGCGGGAAGGATGTGGGGAAGGGTTCTCTCAGACAATTTCTGACTTTTCTCATGTTAAAAAAACTTGTTTTGAACCTCAAGTGGCTAATTTCCAAGGGGAAACCATTACAATGCTGAATGGAAACTCCAAGTGTCCAGAAAGGGCAGAGACTTATATTGCCAGCATGCAAATTATACTGCCTCAAGCATTCCGAAACTGAGCGTCAGCCCCGCTCCCAAAGCTGAGATTTTAAAATATAATAATAAATGCTGGATTCTTTTGATGAGCCTTTCGGGGCATGGGTCATCTTTTCAGGCTTTGCAGTCATGAGGGCTAGAAACTTCTTGTTGTTTTTTCTGGAAGCTGAGATTCTTTTCTAATCATAGGACTCCAGGAGCTGGAGCTTTAAGAGAAAACACCAAATATCACAAACCTTATGATAAACTCATGAGAGTTATCAACACTGCAATTCTTTATGGCCTCCAGCTGGAAGCACAGGGAAGGGCCCCCTGTTCTCTCCACAACCCTCTGGCCTCCATGCAATCTCTTGTATAGACAGTAGATTGTTAAAATAGCCACTGCCTTCAGCCATCACCATTTTGGCTTCCAGGCTGGGCAAACTGACCAGCAGTGTTACTGGGATGCACGGGTGGACACAATGGAGTGCAGCGTAATCACTGTGCAAATTAACATAGAAGAGATTTCTCAAGTCCCTAAAATAACTAGAACTATAATATACAGATGTCAGCCTGGCTGCAGGGAGTTTTGGACGTAGGGAATCTGGTCCCAACCCTTCTCAAGCCACAGAAGAACTCTTCAGTTCAGGAAAGAACACAGAGCAGCCCAGGAGCCAGCACTTCGCTCCAGAGATGGGTAAAATAATCCCGATGCAGAGACTGAGCAGAGTGCCAGATAAATCTGTAAAGCACTTTGGAGTGAAAGGCATTATAGAGATGTATGTTATTCCTGTAGTGATGGCATCGTTCTGGACATGAGGGATAAAGCTGAGATAGTGAACAAAAAGGTCACGGTATCTGGATGTCAGCCCCCAAGCCCAGGGTGCTCTCCTTCGCTCCCAGAAAGAGATAAGATAATCCTCAGATCTTCCACTCATGTTCAGAACTAAATGCAAAACTCATCTCTTTGAGTTAGCTTTGTCTCAATAAACACACTCACAAACATAAGCAAACAGAACACCTGCATGCAAACATGCCTTTTCTCCGACAGGGGAAGGACAAAAGAAAAGATTGTTATTTCTACGTTAACATACTTGTGAAGTGCTCAGAAACTCCACTGGTGAGTGCAGTACAAATACAGAGACAGATAACTGAGATTAGAGGGAAAGAGTCCTTGTAAGGCTAAGAGTATGTGTGTAGTCCCAGGACTGGATTTTTCATATTGCCTGCCACCCAGGTGGAGCCTGTTATACTTCTATGCATTCCTCACTCTTGAGTATTCAGATTGGCTTGTCACTGGAGCGGATGTATAATATTCCAGTGTGAAGACTACATAGTGCCAGCACATAGCCCAGGCATGCAGGGGTATGAGCTCTTTCCCTCTGCATATTGGTAAATACTAAGATGTATCGCCCATGCATCTTACTTTACTACTTTACTAAAGTAACAAAAAAAGAAATGCATTCTGTTAGATTTTGGACCCCTCTCTGTTCATGCATCATATGTTGGATACCAACATGCTTCTGGTTGCTCTTTTGAGCTGTCTTAACCTTAACAAATTAAATAATTTGTAAAAACCAAATACCAAAAAAATGTGATAACATTCAAAGCAGGAGAATTACACATTATTGTTATATGAACAGAGAGCTTCAGAATATGCCCACAAACCACAGCACATAAATAAAGATGATTGTTTTCCTCTTCCTGCTTTCAGGGATTCTCCAAGAATTCTGATCCTGATCATGTTAGATTCTAGTCTCAGAGCTAACTGCTCTGTGCTCCAAAAAATGCCCTAAACGTAAAATAGCCTTATGGATATGGCATGTTCTGTGTTTGGGAGAAAACAGTACACATATGGTCAGTCTGATCTCATCTACACTGTTGTAAATCCAGAATAACTCCATCTGACTGTGACAGGTTTCAGACGGGTAGCAGTGTTAGTCTGTATCAGCAAAAACAAGGAGGAGTCCTTGTGGCACCTTAGAGACTAACAAATTTATTTGGGCATAAGCTTTCGTGAGCTAAATTTGTTAGTCTCTAAGATGCCACAAGGACTCCTCATTGTTTTTTTCATCTGCACTGGTGTAACTGAGATAAGAATCTCATCCATAATCTATTAAATGCAGTGTTGTAGCCGTGTTGGTCCCAGACAATAGAGCGACAACCTGGGTAAGGTAATATCTTTTATTGGACCAACTTCTGTTGGTGAGAGAGACAAGTTTTCAACCTTACACAGAGCTGACCTGAAGAAGAGTTTTCTAATCATTTAGTCATTCTTGTAGCTCATCTCTGACTCCTCCAATTTATTAACATCCTTCTTGAATTGTGGGCACCAAATCTGGACACTGTATTCCAGCAATGGTCACACCAGTGCCAAACATAGAGGTAAAATAACCTCTCTACTCCTACTAGAGAGTCCCTTGTTTATACATCCCAGGATTGAATTAGCTTTCTTGGCCACAGCATCACACTGGTAGCTCATGGTCAGCTGATTTTCCACCATGACTCGCAAATCTTTTCAGAGTCACGGCTTCCCAGGATAGCATCCTTCATCATGTAAGTATGGCTGATGTTCTTTGTTCCTAGATGTACATATTTATATTTAGATGTATTAAAATGCTTATTGTTAGCTCGCACCCAGTTTAACAGGTGATCCAGATTGCTCTAACACAGTGACCTATTCTTTTCATTATTTACCACTCCCCCAGTTTTGTGTCATCTGCAAACTTTGTCAATTATTATATTTCAGAGTAACAGCCGTGTTAGTCTGTATTTGCAAAAAGAAAAGGAGTACTTGTGGCACCTTAGAGACTTTTCTTCCAGGTCACTGATAAAAATGTTAATAAGAGTACAGCTAAGAACCAGACTCTGTGGGACCCCACTAGAAACATGCCTGCTCATTGATGAGTCCTCATTTAAAATTACATTTTGAGACCTATCAGAGAGTCAGTTTTGAACCCATTTATTGTTCTAGTTTTTTAATCAAAATGTCACAGGGTACCAAATCAAACACTTTACAGAAGTTACAACAACACTATTACCTCTATCAACCAAACATGTAATCTCCTTAAAAAAAGATATCAAGTTAGTTTGACAGGCTCTATATTTCATAAATCCATGTTGATTTGCATTAATTAAATTATTCTCCTTTAGTTCTTTATGAATTAAGTCCCATTTTCAGCTGCTCCATTAGCTTTCTCAGGATGAGAGTCAGGTTGACAGGCCTATAATTACCCAAGTCATCCCGTTTACCCTTTTTAAGCATTGGCACAGCATTAGCTTTCTTCCAGTCTTCTGGAACTTCCCCAGTGCCCCAAGACTTATCGAAAAATCAACATTAATGGTCCAGCGAGCTCCTCGGCCAGTTCTTTTAAAATTTTTGGAATGCAAGTTAACTGGACCTGCTGATTTTAAAATGTCTGACTTAAGTAGCTGCTGTTTAATATTCTCCTGGGATTCTTGTGGAATGGAAAGAAAGTTATCATCACTATATAATGAAACTATATCATCTGTTTTTCCCCAGGTACAGAACAGAAATAGTTATTGAACACTTCTGCCTTTTCTACATTATTATTAAAATTCTACTGTGTCCATCCAGTAGTGGCTCAGTACCATTGTCAGAATGCTTTTTGTTCCTAAAATATTTTTTAAAACTCCTTGTTCTTAACTCTACTGGCCATAGATTTCTCCTTATGTACCTTTGCTTCTCTTATCATTTTTTCATAATTCCTGATTTATATTCATTATTATCAATTAATTTCCCCTTTCCTTGTTTGTTATATAATATTTTAATTTTTTAATAAACCATTGCTTATGGTTAGAGCTAGACAAACATTTTTGAACTAAAGGTCTTTTTATCAAAAAGTAACCCAATATTATCTAGTGTTTTGGGTTTTTCATCGTTTTTAATTTTTTTTTAATCAAAATGATTATCAAAATTTGGTTTCATAAATGAAAAGTTTTGATAGCCATTTTGAAAACAATTTCAATTAAAGATATTGCAAAAAATAGAGAGAGATGAAGACTAGGCCCATTTCAAACCCTGCAAAACAAACACTACTTTAAAATGTCAAAAATGTTTGCGGAATTGATTTCTTTTGCATTTTCCAATCAGCTCGGCTGAGGGTATAACTCAGTTTATACCAGCTTCTCTCAAATGTGTCCACTGCAGCCATATGCAGCCACCAGGGGCTTTTCTTGCGGACACAACCTCCTGGGCGGTGATGGGGGGCAAAGCAGCAGCCCCTCCCCATGGGCCACAACCAGTGTTGGACCCTGCCCTCCTCTGGAGACACACAAGCTGGAGGAGGCAGCCAGTGAGTTTCCCACCTTCCCGGGGGTGGTGGGGTTGGGCTTCAGCCCTGGGATGGCGGGTGGCAGGCTCTAGCCGAGGGGATTAGGGCTTCATCCCCAGGCCCTGTCCCCTGGCTATGTGGTGCCAGACTCTGGCCCTGAGCTCACCCTCCTTCACCCCTGGCCCCCTGCTGCCCCACTACCCCTGGTTCCCATTACCACCTCACCGTCCAGGGCTCAGTAAGTCTGCTGCGAAAGAAAGATTTGTATGTTTGTTAATATCACTCTTCACAGCACACACTGTAGCTAGCATGTCTTTTTTAAAAAGCAAACAAAAAGCAAAAGAAACAACAAGAAAAACGACAAGAATGCTCAAAGCCCCTTATCTGTGTTTCTATTCTGCTTAGGTCCAGTAAAGAACAGAGACCACTGTACGTTATTGTTATTATTGAGTCTGCAGCAAAAAAGAAACAAAAAAACTAGGCAGATAAATTACAAGGATTTGGACATGTGCCTGTGCATACTTATTTGTTTTCCCTAAAGTTAATTACGTATTTTAGGAAAAATGATCAGAGCAGCCACCAGCCACAGAGCACTCGCTGGGAGCCCCCGGCTGACGCTGTGTGCGAGGATCCCAGCTCTAGGTGCTCTCGGAGTTGGAGCTTCACGTTTGTGCATCTCCCGGCCGGCCCCTGCACATTCGGCGTTGCAGCCTCTGCGCGGCAGGAACGCGGGGTCTGGCGGGCGCGGCATGAGGGTCTTGGGGGCCCCTTGGGCCCTGGGGCAACCGACGGGCGGCTCGATTCTTATGCCTGGGATTATTGCCCGGGCCAAAGGCCCCTCCCCCCGGTTCCACACGAGGGGCAGGGGGAGCGAATCCCCTCCGCGGGGCAGGAAGGGGAGGGGTCGCGCCGAGACAATCACTCTCCTTTCTGCAGCAGCCTGACCCCATCCCCTTCCCCAGCTGCCAGTCTCCGCCCTCCCCTCCCCTCCCCATTGGCTCCCTGGGAATTTGGGGAGCCTCTGAGCTCGGGGTGGGGGAGGAGCCGGGCGCGCGCGCTGCATTGTGTGCCCCGCCGCGGGAGCGCGCCGGGGGGGATGCGGGTGCACGCGGCGTCGGGGGCGCGCCTCAGGGCTCCGTCCGGCGAGTCCCCTTGTGCGCGGCTGGCTGGCTCGGGGCGGCGGGGCGGGGAGCGGAGCCGGCCGGCGCCATGGAGGAGCTGAGCAGCGTGGGCGAGCAGGTCTTCGCCGCCGAGTGCATCCTGAGCAAGCGGCTCCGCAAGGTGGGCGCCCGGCCCCGGGCATCCCCGGGCATCCCCGGCCCCTGCTCCCCCCGGCTCCCGGGCATCCTCCCCGCCAGGCCCGGCGCTAACCGCTTCTCTCTCCCCCCGCAGGGCAAGCTGGAGTATCTGGTGAAGTGGCGAGGCTGGTCCTCCAAGTGAGTGCGGGGCGGTGCGGTGCGGGGCGGCTGGGGGGACGCGGGGCGGCAACTTGCTCCGGCCCCTTCCTCGCTGCTTTTGTTCGGGAGGCGCCGCGTCCCGGCCCCGGGTCCCTTTTGTTTACCACGCAGTGTCCGCCCCCCGGCCCCGGCGCACGCTGGATGCTGCGGCCCCGGCCCCCGGGCTGGCGCAGGCGGCTCCGAGCGGCCCCCGCGCCGGTGGGTCCGGGCCGGGGGAGCTGCCTGGGTGTCCATGCTTCGCCCGCTGAATGAAACCTGAGCTTCCCATTGATGCCTGTGGGGCTGCGCCGTGCCCCGAACGGGAGGGATCTGGCAGCCTGGCGGGGACCCTTTCTGTTTACTCCTCCCGCCAGCTGCTCCTGGGAGCCCAGGCTCCTCTCCGGGTTTTCGCTCCGCTTCGCCTTTCAGCCCCCCCCGCAGCGCACACATTGTTGTCCTTAATCCTTCGGCTCGTCCAGGGTTTGCCCCCTGTCAGTCAATACACTTCGCGTTTTCTAGACCGTCGCAGTTTTCTGACCCCAGGGCAAGGGAGGGGAGGCTATTTCCCCCCCCAAATCCAGCACCCCCTTTCCAGAGTCACTTCTGTTTCCAGAGCATCTTCTTCAGAGCACTCTCACGAGAATGGGGTTTGCATCCTACGTAGCGTTGCCATTTCTGCAGCGTTTGCAGCGGAACCCCGACTTCCCCTGCGGGATTATTGCTTTGGGGTTAGTCAGAGATGTAGCTTTGGTTGGAGCCTGCGCGCTCTTCTCAGCTTCAGAGCGATCAGACGGGCTGTGGTGTGAGCTGCTTTTGGGCCGCTGATATTCCATCTATTAATCCAAACTTTAAAAAAATGCTTTCATGCTGCTGGTCTCTATGGTGTGTTTACTCTTCTCTTCCAGACACAACAGCTGGGAACCTGAAGAGAATATTCTTGATCCAAGGCTGCTCCTTGCCTTCCAAAAGAAGTGAGCAAACTATAAATACTTCTGGTTGTTGTTGTTGGATGAACAATGTCTGATCGATCATTCGGTCTTTGGAAGTCCTGCAAACGGCATACTGAAGAGCTCATTAGGCTAAAATATGGTGATAATCTAAACTAACAGTTCAGGTTCAGAGACGGCTACCAAGTGTTATAAATGTGGTTAATTTGGGGCCAGATCAGAGTGCATTTTACATAGACTGTGCAATGTGTCTGCCCTAGCACCCATACCCACATGTAACTTCGAAAGGAGCACTGGGAGCTGAATGCACTTGACCTCTGATCTGAAGGTCTGGGCATTGGTTGTCCTTCCCTGTCGGCTGCATGCACAGACAGAGGCAGTTTCTAGAATTACAGAAACAAACTTATTTTAAAAATCCGCTGAAAACATACTTGTCGGAGGAATGTGATACGTGTCCCCTGGCCGTGACTGGGCAGGCTGGCGGGGCTAGAGGAAAGGGGCTGTCTATAATGTTCAGTACTTGTTTCGGGAGTGCAGCTCTGCAATCGGATTGTATGATTAGCTAAGGGAACTAGAAGTCCGTGTGCACTGGGGTGCAGATAGAGCCCTCTGGCTACGTTCGTCACAGTGCTGGCAAATGTTTTGCCGTTGCACTAATATAAAAACACTGAACTTTATGATTGGCCTTAATTATGGCGGGTTTCTAAATCCACTTTGTTTTTAAAAAAACTAGGTATTATTGTGGGTGGCTCAGTGACCTGTTTAATAGGTTGCAGCAGTTAAAAAGTGAGCAAGGGACTCTGGTGTTCAGTCAGCCACCACTTTGCTCTGGAGACACTATTCTCCATCCCATAATTCCCATTCCTATATGGCATCTTGCCTCACAGTCCGAGGGCCCTTTTGCGGCCTCTTATTGTCATAGGGAATCATCTAGCAGAGGACAGCGATGCCTCTTCGCCAGCACCACCTTGCTGTGATCCTGTTTCCAGGAGGTCTCTTTCCTTCATCGTACTGGCAGCGTGGCAGGGCAGAGCTTGGCAGCTGCTGCAGTGCTGCCAGCTTGGCTGCTGTAAGAACTTCACACACAGTCTACAACAGCAGACTTTCTATTCCAGTAAGCAGCATCTGTTGCCATGGGGTAAATAGTCTACATATTGCTCTGCTGAGAGAGCTATTCTGTGACTCCCAGAGACCACAGCAGAATTCCTTCCCCCCACTGCACTTACAGAATGACCTGGGTGCTTTCCCAAACCCACAACAAACAGCCTGGGCCAGTGTGAACTCTGTAGGCTTGGAGCTCTCCAGGAGAGGTTGCTGTATGTTTGTCACAAGTATAATGCTCGGGAGTATCTGTTGCTGCTTGGATTAGAACTGAGTCGTGCAGCATTTCAAACAAAAGGTCTCTGCTGATAAGAGAGGAAATAGGCTGGCTCCTGGGTGCAGCATTGTCCTCAATTGGTGTGTTTGCAGGGAACATGAGAAAGAGGTGCAGAATCGGAAGAGGGGCAAACGACCCAGAGGCAGGCCCAGGAAACATGTGGTAAGTAACAGTGGTGATGTGTAGAGTGGTGGGGTGATGGCCGTTCTTGGGACATTCTTTGTCTGAAAGGTCCCTTACAACCTCTTGTGTCATAAAGTGGAGTGTTCAATGTTGCTGAAATGGATCCTACGTCTTGGATTTCCACTGGAGAAAGGAAGGGCACAGAGCTGCCAGGAGATGCTGTTCTGAGAGCAGAATGTACCCAGGAATGTGTCTCTGAGGTTGCATATAAGGGGCAGGGATAGGGGGAGCTTCTCTTTATCCAGACACTTTGGTAATTGCTCATCAGCAATGATGGGGAGGGAAAAGTGGGAGTCACATGGAATTTGAGGGCAATATATTAGATCTGGCCTGTGTGCAGTGGGGGCTCTTTAACCCTTTGCAGAGTAGAGGCCTGCGCACAGTCAGGGACTGGGGCATGTAATACAGTGATCCGTGGGGGTCACCAGGAACAAATTCGTATCTTGCTGAAGAACGTAGCCACACTCAGTTCTGCCAGCTATCTTAATTCAAGCTAATGTTCTCCCTGCTCCCTCTTTATTTTTGTTTTAAAGGAACCAGAGGTGCCTCCAAAAATCAAGTCAAGTAGCTCCTCATCCTCTACCTCTTCATCTTCCTCCTCCTCTGATGAAGAGGATGAGAGTGACCTGGAGGCAAAGAGAGGTCCCCGGAGCAGAGAGACTCACCCAGTGCCGCAGAAGAAAGCTCAGATTCTGGTTGCGAAGCCGGAAATAAAAGACCCTGTCAGGAAGAAGCGTGGGCGGAAACCTCTGCCTCCGGAGCAGAAGGCAGCCAGAAGGACCATGAATGTGGCCAAGGTGCTGAAAACCACCCGAAAGGAGACGGGGGGAGGTTCTAAACTAATGGGGAAATTGCAGCCCCAACACAATGCTCAGGGCTCAGGTATTGCTGTGCTTAAATCTAATGTGAAAGAGCCCCAAAGTGCACTGAGTGGGCTTGGTCCAGGGGGCTTATCTGCTGAGAACCTGCCCAATATACTGAAGGGCTCCTCTGGGAGCCCAAACCACGGGATCAGCTGGCAGAGTTCTATTGTGCATTACATGAACAGGATGTCCCAAAACCAGAGCTCTGCAGAGGCTCCGCTCCCAGGGAGGCTGGCACTCAAGTCACAGGCATCCACCAAGAGTAGCCTAGGACTGGACTTAAAAATGAGAAACCAGAAAGGACCTGGGGAGCCTGGGTTGAATGTGCCAGGATCCAAAACAGCCAAGGCACTCGGCAGTGGTGCTGGGGGGGATCAGAAATCCGGCTTCACTGCTGGGGCTCAGACCCTGCACAATGGCAGCAAGGCACCTGGGAATTCCCCTGCCCCAGGAAGCCAGCTGACGTCCCATCAGGAGCTGAACCTTCAAGCTTTAAACTTACAGAGTGTCAAAAATGGGCCGAATTCAGCAGCTGGCAGCAGCCTCCCTCGTCATGTCTGTGGGACTCTGGCCAAAAGTGCTGGTGCCGAGGCTGCGAATGTAGGGGCAGCCGCTGCCAAGGGCAGCAGGGTGGGCACAGGGCTGCATGCCCAAAATGCTGGGCTGCCGTCAGGCGTGGACACCTGCAAAAACGAGAAACCCATGCAAAGAGCAGCTGCTGGGGAAAGAGAGTTGACAAAAAGTGGAGTCCCATGTGCGCCAGAGGGGCACCCCACAACGGAGAACCGCAAGCCGGCAGCCCTGTCTGAAATGAGCACCGGCGAAGAGGAGACCAGCTCCGATTCGGATCGGGATTCTGCCTCGTTTCCTGGTATGGGCCAGAACATGTCAGTCTCCATCCAGACCAGCCAGGACTGGAAACCCACCCGCAGCCTGATTGAACACGTCTTTGTCACAGACGTGACAGCCAACCTGATTACAGTGACCGTCAAGGAGTCTCCCACCAGTGTTGGGTTCTTCAATCTTAGACATTACTGAACCAGGAGGTGCGAGGTGGGGAGATGGGTTCCCATAGCCCCTTCTGATGTCTCTTTCCCATTGTTTCACTGGGTTTTTCTTCAAGTGAATGCCAGATGGCAATGAGATTTGGGGAGGCAAAAATCAGGTGTCCCTGCCCCTATAAGCAATTGGCTATTGAACAAGACCCCGGCCTCCCCCAACAAAGGGTTCTGCCATTGCCGGTCAGCATTGTTCTTGGTGGGTCATTGTATCTCTGGAGGCCTCCTGGAGCCAATCGAGATTTTCTTCTGAAGGCTGGGAGGAGTAGGATGCAGTGAAACCTGTTAACAGCTACCAAAGGCCATTCTGTTTTTCTGACCACTCTAGCAGGTGGCACCAGAGTAAGGTTAATGCAGTGGTTCTCTGGTGGGGATTAAGACTGGCTAGCTGGCTGCTAAAAAGTGGTTAGCAAGTGACTGGTAAGCCAGGTTTCTCTGTGGTTGGATTTCTTTGCTGTACATCTTGAAATGTCAGAACACCAAGTGTGCAAGTACCTGGACAATTGGGGAGAGGGCTATGGGGTCATGCAATGTAACAGGCTAAAGCTTTTCCTTAAGAAAAAGTGAGGGTTTTTTTCCTTCTAGGCATTAGCACAAATCTGCCCACAATCTCCTGGGACAGTCAGACTCCATCCAAATCAGACAGCCAACTTCCACAGGGTTCCGCATGCTGCGGGGCGGGGGGAGTTGCCTGTAGATGTGGGGGTTTTCAGGGGACATTAGTTTAAGCCCAGCTACCCTCCTGGGCTAGGTTGCTCCCAGTGATGAGCGTGAAGTGACTGCTCGTTCTCTTGTGATGTTTTGCAAATGAAATGGAAATATTGTTTACATTTTTATACAAAATCCTCCCTTGTTCAGAAGGGAGGTGGGGGGCAAGGGGCCTTCACACTAAACCTGTTACTGTCGCTGGCAAACCCAGACCCGCTGTGGTGGGAATGGGCGTCACAGCCTGCATTCACGCCACACGTGGCACGTTTGAGGTGCACAGCATGAGCTGGAGCTGATCAGCGGTTGGCCAGGGCTGCAAGCAGTACGAGCTGCTGCTGTGAATGTCTCTGTGTGCGTGAAAGAAGAGAAGTCAGGGTTGGGAACCAGTCTGGACAATTTAGTGCTGGGCAGCCCAGTGCTCTCCAAATCCAGGCCTTTTCTTTGTCCCAGTATCTTTAACACTTCACATGGTGCATGCAAATACTTGTGGCAGGATTTAACTTGCTGCATGCACACATGTCCTTCAGGACTGTGTGTAGGTTTTGCAGCCCTGGGCCTAAAGCCACCTGCTACTTGGAGACCCACTGTGAGGCTCAAGCACAATGGAGAAACCTTTTCTACTAGTTCTGAGGTTTGTAGGTGCCATGAGGCATGGGATAGCGGGCAGCTTGGGGCTCTGACTTGCCATTAGCCTTGTCTTGATGCTACCACTAGGAATGAGTGAGGGTTAAAACACAAAAAGAAAAGGAGGACTTGTGGCACCTTAGAGACTAACCAATTTATTTGAGCATAAGCTTGCGTGAGCTACAGCTAGCTCACACAAGCTTATGCTCAAATAAATTGGTTAGTCTCTAAGGTGCCACAAGTCCTCCTTTTCTTTTTGCGAATACAGACTAACACGGCTGTTACTCTGGAACCGGTTAAAACACAGCGTTTGTGGGATCAGAATTCCTGCCGAGCTCCTGTTGCTAGCAGGCTTTATGAGCGTGGTGGACGCAGTGCACGCAGGGCTCAAGCTGGGTGCTGCCAAGTGCCTTCAATTCACATTGATTTCAGTGGAAACTCAGGGTGCTCAAAGCCTCCTAGCTAGACGTGGGGCCCAATGTCGCTGGGGCGAGGAGAGCACACACCTCACTGCCTCTCAAGCAGCAGTTCCCCAGGGACAGCCTTTGGGCTTCCCCAAGGAGGCTCTTGCTGAACTCTGTTTGAATGCAGCCTTTGCGATTGTAGTGATCTGGAACTCTCCTGGGTGTGTGGCAGGGGCAGCCTGGTACCTTCACGCGCTATAAGAACATGCCTGCAAAAGGCAGCCCTTGAAAGATCTCTGCAGCAGGGTGGCCAATGACTGGGCTGTCGGGTCAGTGTGTTTAGGTGCCGCTTCAAAGTGGGTGGGTTCACCTGCTACATCCCTGCCCCAGTGACGTGCGTCTTCCTCGGCCACGGTGTGGAGCACCCGCAGTGTCAGGAGCAGCTGGGCTACCAAAGGGATGCTGTCAACTCGTAAAGAGCCAAAGGCTGCAGGCCCCTTAGGTGAATATATTTCTTAGGTTCTGTTTTACTGCTCTGATGTGGCCAGGCATTTAAAATGCGAGTTCCTTTGGGCCTGGACGGGCTGTTCTGCTGTTCTCTCAGGTCAGGGAGGTTTTATAATCTATTACTGTTGGTTCTGCGGTGTCTGGGTTGCCAGGGAAGGTTCCACTGGGTTTTGTATTTAATTCACAAACCTTAATGGATTTAGGTTTCGTTTTTAACAAACCTAAGATTGGGTCCAGTTTGAGTTGACAAGCCCTTAATCTTATGGAATGGTTCTTGCCTTGAACATTACCCAGGTGGATTTGTGGGGTGGGGGTTTCCACCCCCGGGTAGTCAGTGACCTTTCTGCCAGCCAGACGGCCTTCGCTGTGGCTCCCTCCCAAAGTAATTGACGCTCTAACAGTCAACCTGGGGGCTAGGAGCTCACTTCAGATTTGCTGCGGCAGAGCTCCCGCAGCCTCTGCCAGCCCAGGGATTGTTGGTGGTGTGGCTGGCTGCACTATCCAGCGTAAGAACTGTCCTCCTCAAGTGCGTGGGACAAGGGGTCACGTGGGTCAGACCAGTTTTGTCCACGAGGAGGGTTTGCTTTGGAGCTCCCTGGTGCCAAAAAGTAACGTCTGTTATTCAGTTGACCTCATAATTCACATGCAGCCAAACTAACTACTGCGACTTTGAGAACGTCAAGAAAAAAATAGCTTGTGGGTTCAGAAGCCTTTACCCCTGCGGTGGCCTTTGCCACATGTGTTCTGAAGCCCCAGACATGGGGATGCTGGCAGATCCTTTCCTTCAGTAATGAACAAGAGGGGTCTGGACATCTCAAAGGCTGTGGCTGGCTGTCTTCCCCACACACCAAATATTTACTACTTGGCCTTTGCAAATCCAAACGAAAGTAACTTACAATGTGCCTTTTGGAATGTGCTGTCCCAGCCTTGCCCATGGGACAGGTCACTGACAGCTGTCTTGTGCTTATGCAAAGCTGGGTTAGTCCAGGGTCCTGTGAAAAGCAAGGACGTAGGTGAGGGGCAGGGGAGAAGACCCTCCTCAGCAGTGTGGCACCCAGCATTTATGTGGATCCCCAGGTACACCTGCTTTGGTGATGATAGCAGCTGGTGTGTGTCCAAAGGGAACTGCACCATCCTTTCTGAGGCTGGCATCTGAACACAGAGAGGGAAGAAGCTGCTTCCACAGGGATGAACCCAGAAATCCATAGAATAAGGCTGGTGATGGGTCTGTGTAAACAACCTCCTGGGATGGCCATTGAAAAATGGCATTTGATGCTGGTCTGGAGAGGGGCCAGTTGATAAGACTGTATTAAGATGATAGAAAACTGCTTCTCCGTCCCTACTCCCGTAGTGTCAGTGCCTATGTTTTTACTTTGGGGTGTCAAGAGGGTTGCACTGGTGGAGGACAGGGCTTGGACTGGTGTGACTAATCATGGTGGGCACTGATTTGCACTGATGCTGCATGCCTACCTTAGTTTACAAACAGTGCAAACCACATCTGTGTACGTACGGTGCAAAGTCCTCCAGCCTAGACAAGCTCTACGTAAGATGTCCCCATTCAGAATTCCAGTGCTAAATTAAATTGTATTCACATTTGATGGCTTGGTCCCACTCAAAGACCTGTCAGAGTCTGGGTGATGTTTTCTTGGGATTCTTAATTTTTGCCCTGGAAACTTGTAATACAAATGGAAACTGGCTTTCTTTTAGCACCAGCCACTTATAAAACTGGGTTTTTCCCCCGTCCTGTAGAGTGGGAACCTGCTTTGCCAATGCTAACATTGTGCCTTTCTGTTAACCAGCTGTTTCAATCCCAAAGTTATAAAGACCGTGAAAGTGATAATCTGGAAACACCTTGCTTTCATCTCATTCTTCTTCCCCCCTTTAATCTGGCATTAAATGTGTTGACTCCCCTTAACAATGTGAGTGAGTGTGTGTGTGTGTGTGTCTGAGTGAAAGTTTAACTTTGAAGTCAGCCTCTCAAAGGCAAATTGTGCGTTTTAATTTAATCTTTTGTGGACTGAAGTTTAAAAAGCTGGTGCTAATTGTGTTTACCAATAAACTTAGTCTTCAAAGTCTACCTTTTATAAAATTTGCTGCTATGAGTTTGTGTTTTAGTTGCATGTCAAAAAACCAATTAGAGGTTTGTCACTATTTTTAGTCTTAAGGGGTTTCCCGGGGAATAGTACTGCAGTATTTGTATATTGAATCGGTATTTTATCCTGGCATAATCTGGTGAAGTAAAGGGATTTTTCATTGGACTGGAAAAAGTGGACAATTCAGTCATCTTCCTTAGGAGTTTAGTATATTTTTATATGTATATTGTACCAAAAAACTGGAGTTCTTGGGAGCTGCTTCTTTTTGTTTTGGTTCTGAGGCTGACCTAGATGTGAAGGACTCTGGACCCAAAAAGAAAAGGTTTTACTAAAAGAAACTGAGGAGGTGTGTGTGTGAAAACAATTGTTCTTGTCACAGTGCCAATTACTGCCTGATTTGCATTTATTATTTTTTATTATTAAAAAAGCCAAATCATTCCTGTATGCCACTTCTGATTGCTTTAAACTACAGCAGTGTGTTTGCTTTTTAGAGAACAAGCGTCGGATATGTTATTACCCAGGGAAAGCTTGAGTTCTTTGTTGGAAACAAGACCGCAGCCCAGCCCAGAGGTTAAATAAGGGCTGCCTACCTGAAGACAATGGCTGCCCATTGAGCCTGCAGTGTGTTCACATCAGTGGTTGGCGTTCCTTTGGTGACCCTAGAGTTGGCTTCCTTGCATTTTGTGATGTTTTCTAGTATTTTTGGACACTAATGCTAGTGTAGACTCCAGACCTCTAGGCTGCTTTTAATTTATTTTGCAGGAAAACACTAGAAGTTGGTATGTCAGACAACTTTGTATAATGTTTTTATTCATGTTAGTATATCAATAAATATTTTTTTAAACTTTTCAGACTGCTGTGCA
The DNA here is from genome assembly GCF_965152275.1 of Natator depressus. Taxonomy (NCBI): domain Eukaryota; kingdom Metazoa; phylum Chordata; order Testudines; family Cheloniidae; genus Natator; species Natator depressus. The sequence continues at coordinate 1,867,405 of NC_134247.1, forward strand.
GCATGGGGTGATGGGCTGTGTAAGTGTACTTTCCAGGTGACTGTCTCACAACCTTTCCCAGACATTAGGCTTCCTGGCACGGCCGAGAGACACCGTGTGACGTGGACCTTTCCCTGTCCCGGTGACACTGTCAGTCACAGAGTTAGGACTAGAACACGAGAATTGGAATTCAGTCACCTTGCTCCAACTTCTACCAGGCAAATCCCCCGGACTTAGCTGAGCATTATACCCTGTGCCTGTATTTAGTGGGGAACAAACCACCATGACTAGGATGCGGAGAAAGTGTGACAGCTCCCCAAGAGGAGGAGTTCTGCAACGAGAGGGAAGGGGGAAATCAGCTTTCCTGTAGCTTAGCTGCCAGTGAATCCCTGTTGGGTCACTGTGCACCAGAGGTGATATTATGAGGGGGAGGCGGGGAAAGGTGGAAGCAAGAAAAGCAAGTGACAAAGCACCTTCCACCACCCTCTTACTCACACTGCATCGTCCCTAGTGCAGCTGGGGCTAAAATCTGGACCTGGTCTAAGCTCGCACAGCCCTCTCTTGAGTTCAGCGCGAGGGGCCACAAAGGTTGGCTTGGCCCCTGCCCAATAGACGGGATCAGCCACACGTGCTTCGTAAACCAAAGGAGGGGTGCAAGTCAGGCTCTCGCCACTTTCTGACCAATTTATAGCTTTACATCATTCTGTCAGCAAAGTTTAGCTCCATGAGTATGGCCTTTGCCATGAATTCCCTGGGAATGCCCTGTCCACCCTCAGTTAGTCAACGTACCTAATGCAGGAGAAGAGGCCTCTTTGTCCATGATTTTGGCCCACCTTTGCCCTTCTCTTTTACCAGCCCTGCCTAGGGGCAGCTGCATCGCTTTGGGGCGTCTTAGGAGAGCAAGAGAGACTCAGACCCCAAACTGCCTCCCAGGACCCGGTGTGCTCCTCAAGGGGACCTGAAAAGAAAGGTGAGCGAGCAGGTGCAGGAAGGGGGCTGGAACTAGAAGCTTTGCTCCTGGAAGGTGTTTCCCTCTTCCAAGGATACTTACAAGTATCAAACCCTGTTTTTGCTGGAGCAGGGGAGAACTAATCTCACGGGGCCCAAACCTGCCAGGAGCAGGGGGTGCAGACAGCCTGCTTAAAGCTTCGCCAGGCTCTTCCTGCAGGATCTGTTAGCTCACCTGAGCGGGGAAGCTTTCTGGAGCAACAAGGCCCTTTGCCCTCGCCGTTCCCAGCACTTCTGGGGCAGAGGCCTTCCTGATATTACTCCTCAGCTGTTAAAAAGCACAACGCCGCCCAGGGCGGTGGGGGCCGGACCGCCCCGGCTCCTTTTCCGGCCGCGGCAAACGCGGCCGGTTCGCTCAACTGGCGGGGCCTGGGCTTACTCCCTCCTCTCGCCCCGCGGGAGGAGGCGGCTGGTCTCTGAGCCCCCCTCGCCTGGCCGCTCCTGCGCCTGGCCCCGCGTGCGCTGCGCTGGCGGCGCAAAGCGCTGGGCCCCGGGCCAGGCTCTGAGCGGCACTGGACAGTGCTCCGGGGCCGAGGGAGGGCGAGCAGCACCCCGCTGCCCAGCTCTGGGCCGCGCAGTACTGCGGGATTCCGCGGCTCCCCCAAGTTTCTTTCCCTCTCCGGGGCGTTGGAGGAGCCGGGCCTGCGCGTCTCCCACCTGCGGAGCAGCCAGAGGAGCGCGCCCCGCGTGCGCCTTCCTGCAGCCTGGGCACGGGCGGCTCAGCCCTACCTGCCCAGCCGGGGGCAGGCGGAGCTGGGCAATGGGGCAGGAGCCGGCTGCCCGGGAAGGGCGCGGCTGCCGGAGAAGAGACGCTAATGCAGCGCACAGGCGGAGAGAGCCCGCTGCGCCCCCGGAGTGGGGGTAACCCTGGTGGGAGCCGGGGGCTGCCCCGACTGGCACCGGGCCCAGACTCGCCCTTCTGTTGCACGCGCTGCGCCAGAACACCTCTTAAAATACCCTGCCCGGGGCAGCGTGGACCTTGCACCGGGCGCAGCAGCCAAGCGAAAATGAAACCAGCCGGGAGCCCTCCAGAGCCGGGAGCCGGGGTCAGCAGCACCAAGAGCCTGGGGCCCGCGGCTGCTCCCTCTGGCCTGCCCAAAGAGAGTGTCCGGGCTGGGGTGACAAGCCGGGGGGTCTCTGCCCGGCGTGTGACCTCTCCTCCCCAGGGCAGGCAGCCTGGGCTCCCGTTCGCGGGCCGGTGGGGACGGAGTTCGCTCCCCACGGCGCTTCAGCTCCTCTTGCAGTGAGAGGCTAAGCGCAAGGCAGGGAGGCCTCCCCCTCCAGGCTGGCGGGGGCTCCGTGGGCAGCTCCGGGCCCGGGCTGTTTTGCTGGGAGGGTGTTCGGAGTCGCAGCGAGCTCCCACGCGGGAAGTGGGTTGGTAGCTCCAGTTTCTTGCTGTTCCTTTGACGTTTCCAGGGCCAGGATTTCACTCGGCCAGGCAGGAAGGAAACAGTCCCAGTCGCTCCAGTTTTTGGACTCTCTGGCCCGCAGCCTGAAGACTCCGGAGGAGGAAAGTCCCGGGGCCCACCCGAGCTGGCTGAAGGCTTCGAGTCACGTTCCCTGCGCGGAAACCTTTGCAGTTCACCTTTGCACGTGAGCGCTCCGGCAGGACCACGGCCCCCTTCTCGGTTCTTTGCCGTCTCGCCCTCCTGTCCCCTCCCCCGGCGGTGCCCGTCTCTTCCCGTGCCCAAATCTAACCCCTCAGCGTCACTTGTCCCCAAGCGCTCTACTTCCCAGGCCTTTCTGTGGAAGGCAAGTAAACGCGTGTGAAAGACGAGTCTCCTGCTGGGACCTCCAGGAGAAAAGCCGCATTGTGCGGCCCTTTCTACCTCTCCGCCTCGCCATCGGTGTGCCGCGCACAGATGCGGACAGCTACACTCAGCGGAGCAGCAAAGGGAGGTTAATGAGGACACGGCTAAAAAGCCCAGCCCCTGCTTTTCTTCGGCTCTGCGGTAAAGGAAGGTTTGAATACAAAGGACAGATTTCTGGGCGCCCTGCGGGGAGCTCGCGGGGCAGGTTTTCAGTCTTTCTGGTGCATTCCGGGACCCAGACTTGGGACGTGCAAAGCCAGACACCACCCTCCGCGAAAGGCGAGGGCTGGGATACAAACCGGGTTTGAGCGAGCCCCAGGGTCTTTCACCAGGCTGCGTCCTGTGTCAGTGCCCTGGCAAACGGGGGCCGCTGATCCCCGCAAAGGGGCCCGGTGAGGCGTTCGTGGGCTTGCTGGCACTGTCCGCTTTCCGTGTGGAGGCCTCCGCCCTCCATGAGCCATGTGCCGCGGGCTCCCATCTCTTACTGAGGGGAAACCCCTCTGGTCTCCAGCCTCCTGACTCGGGCCTGCATTGCCTGCGAGGGGAGACCCGAAAGCCACATGGGAAAGGCGTTTCTTTGGGTTTGCCGGGCCCCCAGCCAGACCCCTTGGCTGCCTTCCCCGGCGGGTTTACGGGGCACCCAGAGAGGCAGACAAATGCCCGCCAGGCGCCCAATGAGGTGATGGTTAGACGGGGGGGACACCGCTGGGTCTTATTGGACTCCTGACCAAAAGTGCCACAGCGAGATTATGGAGCGACCCCCAGCTCTGGCAGCCTCCATCTCCCCTTCAAGGCCGCCGGGTGCAGAACCTGCTGCCGGAATTCAGAGGAGGAGCCTTAAAATACCGCTGAGGTGCAAGGTCCTGCTCTCAGGTCCCACCCAGGCTTCCGCAACAGGTCTTTGCAACGCCAGCCACGCACTATACCGAGGTGGTGGCAATTGGTGCGCAGTAATTAGGCAGCCCGGCAGCCCCACTCTGATAGCCCTTCTTAAAGGCGGGTGGGTAACACACACCAGAACGCAAACCTGCCCCATGACAATAATGAACCGGCGCGCACTTCGCAGGCTCTGGCAAACGGAGCCGCTTCCCGTCCAAACAGAGCCCGAAACGTGGGGCTTGGTAAGACAAAGCAGCGCCCCAGCCCCTGGCACAGTCCTCACCTGCAGGCGGAGCCGGCGGGAGCATCGCCCCCGCCACGCCACGGGGGGAAGCTGGCCCGGGACGGTTTGCACCGTTCACAGCCTAGTGATCAACACGCGCGATGGTGTAAATCAGGCAACCCCAGAGGCTGCCCGTGCTCAGCCCTGGGAACAAGCAGCTGCTGCATGGCCAGGACCGTGCGGCTGGGCTGGGCTGGGCTGGGCTGGGCTGGCTCCGGTTCGGTAGCACAGGGTTGCGCTTGTGGGCAGTTACCGTGCGGTAAAACCAAGCAAACGCGCTCTCGGGATGGGTCGCAGCGCGCAGGGAGGAGATTCAGCAGCCAGGGAGCGCAGCACGGGGCCGCAGGCACCCGCAGGGGGCCGCAGACACCGGCAGGGGGCAGCAAACCATCTCGCTTTAAATGCCCGCATTCATTCCCCAGCTCCGCTCCTGCAGCCGAGAGGAGGCGAGAGAAGCCGGGGGCTGCTGGGGGCAGGGCAGTGCAGGGCCCGGGGTGCAGCTTTGCTCCGGTTCTGAGTCCAGCCCGCTCCTAGCTGCCATTTACACGCGGCTCAGCCCCGCTCAGACGGTGCAGCGCCGGTTGCGCACCAACACACCTCCTGCCCCCAGCACCCAAGGGGGCAGGATGTTCTGGGGAGGCCTGGGGCAGCCTGGACAAGATCCGCCCCTTGCTTGCTCCTGGGGGCCGCGGTAGTGTCTGGCTGCTTTCACCCAGTCCCATCACACCGACCAAGGGAAGGCAAAACCTGCTGCCCCTCCGGAGGTGTCAGTGTGAAACACCGACCAGCCGGGTGCTCTATCCAGTAGCGGGCAGGCCAAGTGGTGGGGGCGGAGTATCTATTGCTGGGCATTTGAATCACCTGCGATGGGCTCCGGGTAACTAATCCAGCCACCCCCCTCCACCAGGAGCCGCCTAGCAATCTGGACATTAATTTCCTAAATCGATTCGTGCATTTTAATGCCTGGCAGATAGATGATTTGCAGAGACTGTTTATGGAAGCGGCTGCAGGCTGGGTTTCCATCTAGCGCTGCTGGAGCAGGAGACCCAGGGTCCCCGTGCGGAGGGAACCGGTTCCAGGGCCGGGCTGGAGCCGGCCCGTTCCAGCCAGAGCTGCGAGGTGCCGGGCTGGGTTTTGTCTTCTAGATGCGAAGCCGAGAAGCAGCCGCTGGTGCCGGGGGAGGGAAGCGGACCCTCCCCGCGGCGGGGGAGTCACACTGTCCCCGGCCTCCAAGAACTAGAGCTGCCCCGGTCCGGCGGGTGCAAGGGGCCTCCGGAGCCCTGGCAGACAAAGGGCGAGAGAGACGCGGGGCTCGTTCGGACGCCAGCGCCTGGGATCGCGGCATCCCGGCAGCGGGGAGAAGGGTACGGAGCTCGGCTCCGCCCCGGGCACCTTCCCTGCAAAAGCGGGAGGCAGGGCAGGGCAGGCTCCTCGTTGTTCAACAGCGCTTCCCATTAGGGCAAGTTCCTGTGTCTCCTCCCGCCCAGTAACAGCCAGGACTGGGGGCTTCGGACTGAGGGGAGGCGAGCCCAGCCCACATGCAGGGGCGAGCCCCTCACTCAGCGGCAGGCGGACGGGGCCGGGAATCACGCGGAGAGAGAGATGAGCCAGCTATAAACAAAGCAACGTGGAGATTGCAGGGGGGACATAAGAACCACACGTTTCTATTTACAAAGTATATATTTAAACTCACATAAAAAGCAGGAATTATGTTGACATTCACGGTTGGCAGAAGACACGTAGTTAAGCTTCACTTCTGAGACTGAGATTTAGCCAGATTTGTTTTTACAAGTCTTAGAATTAAACAACACACACACACACACACATCCACTATATGTAGATATGTACATACACACAGGTATGTCTAGCTTTATATATGTATATATGTGCGTATCTAGACACATATATTTATACAGGTCTGGAGTGAAGAATACCAAAACTAAGATCACACCCTGACTCTTTAGAACGAGGCGGGAGCTGCACTGTGATCTGTTTAACAAGGGGAAGTATTTTCCAGGCTTCAGGTAGGTAGGGTGGAGGAGGGGTAGATAAATCCTCATCATACACATGGTAACAGACATGTCCCATGTAGGTTTGACCTGAAAATAGCATCCATATTGTTACATTCCTTGCTTCCATTCTTTGTACAAACTAAGTTTAAAATCTTGGTTTTACAAAATATTAAGTTAAAAAACACACAAGCAGCTCCCGGTGTACAGCCTAAACAGAGTCCCCTTGTTTATTTTATTGAATGAAAGCGATAGTCCCAAGGATGGAAGGGAGAGGGGTCTAAAGAGGTAGGAGGTAAAATTATCCAGAATGGGCCTAAGAGTAGCAAAGGCTACTCCTTGTACTCCTGCCCCTTCCTCTTCCCATCAGGCCCCATGTGCTTTCATCTTATGTGCAGTCTCCACATTAAGAAGCATTTAAGACCTTCACTGAGCCAATCAGACAAGATGGGAAAGGCCAGGCTCCTCTGGCCGGGGTCCTTTGGGGCTGCTGGACAGTTTTGTGCTTTTGAACCAATGAAGGTGCTTAAACCAATATATGTTAGGAGAGGAGAGCTCCTGTTACACCTTGAAAAACAACCCCAATACCTACCCCCTTCTCTCATAACAGGCTCAAAAAATCAACCTCTCCCTCAACTAGGTTAAGTTGGAATATGGAGTTCAGAGCGAGAGAGAGAGAAAACACACTTCTAGAATCCCCACATGCTTTCTGCAAGGTAGCAAAAGATTTCTGGTCTACACTAGTGGATGGAAGCCACTGCGTTTTGTTCAGTCATTAAATCCCACTAAGCCTGGAGCAAAACCAAACCAAAACATCCACATATGCCTTCCAAAGAGAAGGGTGTGAACAAATACTAACAGCCACCTGTGTCAGCAGCACCTATTTTGTGCCTAGTAGCAGATCTCCTCTCAGCCACTGTGAAACTGGCATAAGACAGGGAGAATATTTATTTTCTCTAACCCCAAAAAGTGACTCTGGAATTTGTTGGGGGGGGAGATGTAGATATTACAGAACACTGTATCTGGAGTCTCCCAGCAGTCCAAAGGGAACTGTGCCCTGGAAAAAAAGCAACACTTTCGATAATAGAATGAGCATCTAAATATGGGCAGTGACACTTTATCCTCCCAAACTTTTCTGGCATTTCAGGAATGTAAACAGATTTTTTTAAGTGGGTGGGGGAAAGAATCAAGCAAACAGACAAAATGAAAACAGCTTCTCAGCTCAGTTCTGTCTCCCATAACTGCTATGACAATTCTATTAAAGTGCATTTCAGTATCACTCCTTTTAGGAATCTTAAACATACAAGCCTCCTCTTCATTTGCAAGAAGAGGTCATTCAAGTTAATACTTCACTAGAACAACTTTCAGCCTTTTTATGGACTTCTGCTTTTTTTTGATTTTATACCAATTTTTTTTTTAATTGGAAACAAAACCCAACAATACTGTAAATTCAAGTGCTTATTTCAGCTGTCCAGACTGACAGGTCCAGATACAGCACACTTGATTGTACAAGCAACACCTTATATCACAATCAAGAAATCAGGGCATTTTGCCCTGAAAGGGATACAACTTCCCCACTCATCATCCAGAGCATCTTATGAAAAAATCATAATTAATAAAATCCCAAAACATAATTAGCTACAAACATCATTCATTATATACACTGGCTCCTGCAACAGATACGTGAACTCCTTAGTTCTCAGTTTTATTGTCCTTTCTAAGAGCAACTGAGCAGTCACTGTTCAGTCTCCATTTAAATAAAACAACTTAGAGTTGAAATATATCTATATATAGATATATATATATAGGTATTTTTTCTTAAATAACATATTTACATCTAATAGAAAATATAACTCTAGAGATAATCTTTCCAATGAAACATAAAACTAGAGAGAAATAAAAGAATGCAAGCAGAAAGAATTAAGACAGTTTCTAGGTCCTGTCCTGGAAAAAAAAAAAAAAAAACCACCAAGCTCTAACCAAGCCTTTAACTCTCTGGATCTATCCTGCAAACACTCATCGCTTTTCCTTAAAGAATCCTTGGTCCGTGCTGCTCTCTTTAATTGTGACGGTCAAAAAGTTAGATGTCACATCAGTCACCACCACTTTCTCCAGGTTGTTGAGAGATGGGCTCCAGGACTCCTCTTCCGGGTCCCCCAGAATCCTGGAGACAGGGATTCTGGCAATGAGGGAGGGCCTGCCAGACTGAGTCCCCACACTGTCTCGATATAAGCTTCCCACAGAGCCCTGGTTTATGGAGCTGTGCATGATCTTAGGGCCACCAGGGTCCAATCCATCTTGCCCCTTGGGGTCCAAAAAGTCTGACCTGTGCTTGGTGACCCTGGGTGGGTAAGTCTCTGAAGCTCCCAGCTTCATGCCAGCCTCTGCTCTATTGGGGCTGGACATGGCACCAGAGAGGTCAGGCTCCTGCCTCCTGGCCAGCTGGATCACACTGTGTCCTGAGCCAAACTTCGCCACCCCAGGAACGGCCTCCTCTATTTTCCTGGTTTTGAGGTAGTCCCCCATCTTGTCCCCTGGCTCACATAATTTCCTCTTGGAGACATCCAGAGCTTCTGGCAAGTCCTTGTAATGCTCTTTCCTAGGCTTTGGGCCTCTCTTTTTAGGGATCTCCCCAGGTTTATCTTCCATTCTCCCAACCCGGTCTCGGATGCTCTCACCCTTCAAGGTGCTGGGACTGCCCTGGGCGGGCAGAGCTATGTTTCTCAGTCCTTCCCTAGCCCGGGAAGTGGAGCCCAGCTCCTGGGGTGATCTACCAGGATATGGCACCCGGATCCCCCTGGCAGAGTCACTGCGGAATTCATAGGTTTTGGCTTTTGCTTTTGCCTGTGCCTGCAAAGAAGATAAATCAACCGGTGACTTTGTTATTCTGCCATTCGGCTCCATAATTACAACTTCCCAGATAAGCACTGGCCTTTCCACAAGCATTCCCCATCAGTACTGGAGCCGGATCCTGCTATTAGCATGCTGGTTCGGATGCTCCCCATTGCAGCATGCAGCCCTCTCCACTCACCAACTAAACAATGTCAATGCACGCACTAGGCTCCTGCCTCCTTACCTTTAACAGGAAGGTTTTGGGTTTGGGGCCTCGCTTTTTGGGGCCATATAGCTCCATTTCTCGTTCCCTAGAGGTATTAAAAAAAACAGTTTCAATTCAGCATTGCTACAAAACAGAGCAACGTGTTTATAAGAGTGATGTATATGACTAGCAAAGACCTTGTACCTTTCCTCAAAGGCTGCAAGCAGCCGGGCATCCAGAATGTTTTCCTCGGGTTCCCAGGTGCTGTACCTATTAGGACACGCATAGAGATTGAAAAACAGTGTCAGTTGTGAGTGGGGGGGACGACAAAATATATAAAATTAAAAAAAAAAACAGGATCTGTCTTTCCTTTCTATTACAATGCAAAATAAATAAAAAGATAATAACCACCATCTTCTGAGTATTTGCTAGACTGCATAATTGTACATATAACCTACTTACTTCTGAGACCAGCCCTTCCATTTCACGAGATATTCCATGCGCCCCTGCAGTTGCACAGAGAGAAAACAAATAAGCATGGGGGAATCGAGATAGATGCATACAATAAAGATATGCACGTAGCAATATGCATGCAACCAAATAAGCCTGCACCAATAGGCATGTGTCAAATATATGCAAACGGCCAAATGCATGGAACAAAAAATATGCGTGCAGCAAATCCATGCACCCAAACAGGGATGCAGCAAAATGCATCTGGCAAAAACATGCATGCAGCAAAACGCATGCAGCAAAGCATGCCTGCAGCATTTTTGTAAAAATGGGCATGCAGGACAAAAAAATAACCAGACGCAATGTGTGCAGGGCAAGTCCAGGGGAAGAGGCAGCTTTGAACTGCTGCTGCAAATAGGAGCAGCTGGGGGAGGGAGCAGGGCTGCTCTCCGAGGCGATCCCGGCCTCCCGCAGGCCTGGGGGGCTGCATGCACGGGGGCTGGGGGGCCCGCGAGACACCTACTTTCCGGATGCGGCGCTTCAGCAGGGCCTCGGCCGCGAACACCCGCTCCCCGACGGCTGAAAGCTCCATGTTTACTCGGCCGCTGGCAGCAGAAAAGCAGCAGCCAGCGCAGCCCAGACCATAATACTCCGCCCGCTGACGTCAGCCCTTCCCGTGCGCCCCCCCCCCCTCGCGTCCCTCCCCCCGCACTTGTTGCTGGCGGAGCCGGTGGAATATTCCGCCTGCACCGCATTGGCCAGGCCCCGGCCCCGGCCCCGCCTCCTCCCCCCCGCTGCCTCCGCCCCCTTCTCCCCTCCCCCAGCCGCCCCCCTCCCCTCCCCGCCTCCCTGCTACGTGACCCGCCTTTCAATAGCCAGGGGGCGGAGCCAGCGGAGCGGCGAGAGACCGGCAGGGGGCGGAGGGAGGGAGGCGGGGGCCATCGGAGCTGGGGGGGCAGAGCGGGCCCCACAGGGGCCGGGGCCCCGCTGCCTGGCTGGGGGGGGAGGGGCGGCATACCTGTCCCTCCCCCCTCCCCCACGCACGGCCTCTCCATCCAGCCCCATCTTTCTAAATCGCTGCCCCCCCACCAGCCCCCCCGTGCCAGGCACCCACCGCCAGCCCCTGCTCCAGCACCTGCCAGCTGCAGCCCAGGCTCGACCCCAGCCCGGAGCCACGGCCCCGCCCAGCTCGAGCGAACAGGCCAGAAGCAAACCCCCGTTCAGACCAACTTCTGTGACATCCAGAGTCACTGTCACCCCCCGGCCCCAGCAGCGCGCGGGCGCCCCGGCCGGCCACCCCCGAGCCCTTCCAGCCCGGCCCAAGGGGTGCCGTGACCCCCAGGCCTGGGGGCTAGGGGAGACTCTAGGTCCCCCCAAGCCCAGCGGATGCTGCCCGCTGCAAATGAAGCGGGGACTGGGTTCTTGGGGAGTCGATGGGTCTGTCAAAGCCGGGGCCGGACCGCGCATTCTTGCTCCGGTTTCTTTCCGTTTCCACTGGGTAGATTTGCGCTCCGGGCTGGTGCAGGCCAGTGCGTGCTTTTCAACCCACTCGGCGGCCCGTTTTGCCCGCGGGGGGAGGCTCTAGGACAACCCCCAGCACGCCGGCTGTGCGCGCCGCGGCTGCGTTTCCTGAAAAGCTTCGGCAACGTTTGTGCAGAGAAAGGAAATTTAAAAGCACAAAGGGCTGAAGGAGCTGGATCAGCCGCAGAGTCTCGTCTCGGGGCTTCTGGCTGGCGGCTTGGGACTCGCGGCGTAGCGGGGACTGTTCTAGGCACACGGGCTGGCGCACCGGGGCCCAGCCCCCGGGTGCCCTGGGGCAAGTTTAGCCGCTCGTCCAGCCGGCCTGACAGCGGAGTGCCAAAGAGCGCACTTCTGAGCCGGGCTGGGGCGGACAGCGCGTGTGTCACGCCACGCAGGACGGCGATTTCATTGGATTTGGAACTACTACATGGCTCAGACTCGAGCGGAGGACATGGGATTTAACATGCGCTCGCCTGGCGGCTGATGAAAAGCAAACAAACAAACAAACAAACAAACAATCACGTTTTATTACAAATGCAGCAAAACTGCGAACTTTGACTTCGGCGTAGTGTCTGCACGAGGCGGCTTCACTTCCACGTCAGATGCAGACAGGACTGCCTTTGAGATAAGATGGAACGGAATACGTGCAAAATTTGCCGATTGTAAAAAAATAAAATAAAGGCAAATGACCCTGTTACCTCCTCCTGGTCTTTATTACTGATCTGCTCCTTAGGTACTGGACTGTCCAAGACTGTATGAAACAGATGGATTTGTTAGGTGCAGAGACGGAGGGTTGGGAAAAGAGGGAGAAAACTCTATTGTGGGTTAATATAACAAAGAGAAATTGTATCTTATTAACGAAGTACTTGAAGATTACGTAAAAATCACCTCATTAGACAATATCTGCCAAGAAAGCCGTTCGTTTGGAAGCCAGCAAAACAGCAAAGTTCATAATCATAAAAAGTCATTCACAGTAACAAATAGTTTGGTAGAGTGGTGCCAGGAGTACAGCTGTTTCTGCTTAAGTTTAAATACTTTCCAACAGTTTGGGTAGTGAAAATAAAGTAGACTTCAACAGCCTATAATATGAGTTTCTGGTTTCCTTACTCCAGGAACCTATGGGCTTGATTTCCCCACGTTGGCTCAAGCAGGCGGGCGAAAGGGATGTGGGGTGGGGGGTGGGGTGTCTCAGGACAGAGGTGAAGATGTGACTTGGGTTTCACTGGTTCCTGGAGCGTCAGATGAACTTTTTGTGGGTGCCGCTGTGGCAGGGTTATCAGTAAACAGAGCGGCAAGGTAATTATTGCATTGCTCTCTGCAATCAAGTGGTCATCACCGGGTGATTGCTGTTACCGAAATCTGCCCCGCAGAATTCTCCCTCTCTCCTGCCCCCAGCCCCTTAAATCACTAATGGCTGTTTAAGAGTTTTGTTATTTGTTTTAAGGTAGTATTTCTCTGTATTTCATCCCTCAGTGACTTTACTGCCACTTACTCCCGTAAGTATGTTTACTTTAGGTGCTTTTTTAAAAAAAAGCCGGAACTGTCGACGCTGCTGAGCTGGGGAGATTCCGATAGGAAAGATTTTCTTTCTCAAGTCACTACCATGGGTCTGTTAAAGCGAAATTAAATCACAGCAGAAGAAACAGATTTGCTCCGATTTTATTTAGATATCAAGTTGTGAGTTTCTTTTATCTCCCTGCCTACGTCTGCGTAGGGCAAGAGAGAAATTCAGCAAGAGGCTGGTTCTTGGGAAGCATGGAGGTGCAAAGGTGTTGGATCTCTTATGAACAAATGTGGGGTTTATTCCAGATGGAGCCGGGGGGGGGGGAAATAAATAAAACAACAAACCACTCAAACCTCCCCAGATGCGGAATTTAAATTTCTCCCTCCTCTGGCGGGAGCGTCCCAACCTCTCGCCTAGGCTCAGCATCGCCTGGTCTGGGCGCCCGCACGCACCGGCCCCCTGCCCGGGGGCTATTCGGACCCGAGCGCCAGGCAGCAGCGGCTGCGCCGCCACGCGCACTGTGGGGAGAAGAGAGGCGCCAGCATCCCGCAAACGCTGCCTCCGTCCCTGCACGTTCAGACGGGACCGGATTCCGGCTTCCCGCTCCCCTGCCTCCACCCCGGCACAGCTGGGGCGCTTTGGTGTCTCCCCTGGTTGGATGGTCCCTCCCCTTCAAGCCATACAGCGGAGGCTGGAGTGGAGAGCGGAACCGCAAAACACCTGACCGAGGTCACGCTTCACCCGCTCTTCGAGCAACGACCGCCTGCGAAAGCCCCGGCGAAAGCCCCCGACGGAGGAAAGGTCCTGGGCGGATTCGTGTGCGTCTCCTCTTCAGTAAATAAGGTAACTGCTTCCTATTACCTAGGTTCCCATATGGCTGCAATTTGACTGTCTCCCAGAGTGGGGGGTGAAAGTGGAAATAAAACGGGCTCGTGCTGCAACTTTATGAAGACAAATGCCGGCAGGTCCGCTTAGGGTTGTTACCGGCGTGGTACAGGAGCTCTCTGGTGTGTGTATGGAATGAAATAGGGGCGGTGGAACACCTGTTTCCGAAGCGGGGCGGGGGGGGCTTCTCTGGGTTTGGGGGATACACACATTCCCCTGCCGCCCCTTCAGGGGCATGGCCCAATACGACGGTGGCGGGCGGCAGCGCCTTTTGTTTTTGTTTTGTGCCCTCACATCACAAGTCGCATGTGGCTGCCTCTGACTGTGATGGCGAGAGCCGGGGAAGGGGTTCCTGCGTGGTCCCGGGGTGCCCAAGCCACGCGCGGGTGGGACCGGGGAGGGGGTGCCTGCGTGGTCCCGGGGTGCCCAAACCACGCACGGGTGGGACCGGGGAAGGGCCAGGCGGAGGTGGGGCAGGAGAGAGGCGATGCTTTATTTCCTCTGGGCTCGCCTGCTGCTGAGCATCCCCCGGGGAGGGGTCTGCGTGGCGGCTTGACTCCATCCTCCCTGTGAAACAGCCAAAGTCCAGGAGCCCCGGGCAGTGACTAGCCCAGCCGGGGGGCGCCTCCCAGCAGGTAGCTCCCGGGAACTGGCCCTATGGCAGAGAGGGGGGGTCAGTCTGGGGGCTGCCCTCTCGGGTAACTTGACCGAACGGCTCCTTGGCGGCTCCGGCTGCGTCCCGTGGGAGTGACACGCGGTGAGTGGGCGTGGGGCAGAGGGACAGGCTGGGGTGACCTCGGGCTGGCCCGTCCAGCCACACGGCTGAGAACCAACTCGGGACACGCTTTGCTCCTCTCCGGGCATAGCAAGCCGCCCCGTGGGGATCGAAGGGCTGAGCGAGCCTGGGAAGAGCAACCTAGCTCCTGGGAGCGGACTTGCCGGGTCCATGCGTGGGGCCCTGCCCGCTGCCGAGGCCCTGGGCTGCCTCTCTCCCGCAGGACACTCTCGCAGCTGTCTGTGCCCAAGGAGCGGAGCCAGCCGGGTGCTGATGTTCAGGTCCAGTGAACTGGTGAAACCGATCGACGTGCTCCAGCCAGTGCCGTGGGAAGCGGGTCGATAAAGCGCCCGGGTGGGGGAGGGGGGCAGGGAGGAGGCAGGTGTAGGGAGGGATAAGGGGCCAAGCAACTCGGGGGCGAGGCCAGAAGCTGTAGCTTACGGGGCTCTGACAGTGGGGCGGGGGAGTCAGAGGTAGAACAGGGAATCCAGACTGCAGAGCGCATTGACCCGGGGACCTGCCAGCAGCCCCAGGGGCTTAGCACCTGTCTGCGCAGGGGTTTATATGGCCGCCTGTCACCACCACACGTGAGTACCTTCCACCTAAACTCAGGAACAGCCAAGTCCCCGGGGCCTCCGTGGAGCCTCTGGCTCTCCCTGTTATTTTGGGGGTGAAAATTCTATTGGGGGTAATTGTTTCCTTGTTCCAGTGCCCCAAAGTCCAGGCTGGTATTTGTAGGGTTTGGGTGATCAGAGCTAGCGCCAGGCTGTTTGCCAGCCTAGACGTACCCACGTTCAGTTTCTTTGCCCATTTGCCCCAAAAAGGAGACAATTAATTTGCATCAGTCTTCTCTGAACGTTCACCCCCTCTCTCCCGGCCCCCCATGCTCCTCATCTCCTCGGCAAGCTGCTTCAGAGGCGCCCTCAAATTTTATGAGGCAAAGGCTGAGGTTTCTGATGAAGGGAATTTAGACGTATATATTCCTTGGAAATGAATGCACTCGATTAGTGCCTGTGTGAAATCTGCTAGGCTGCTCGGGAAAGCTCATTTAAACGGGGGTGTGATTTGCAGAGGAAGCCTGGAACCCGCATGTCCCAATCAAATTGCATTAACACCCGAGTGTAGTAAAGGCTCTTTCCATTCCCAGCGCTGCGGAAAGCAGTACATCGCGGAACATCTTGAATTTTCTGGACTCCTCGTTAAACATATTTACAGGACACCTCGTTTTACCGGTGCCCGGGTTCCCTTCCCACCTCCAGAGGCAAACAACAAAAGCGGGAGGGACTTACCTCGCCCTGGCCCCAGGGGATGGGGCGATGGTGGGTTCTCTGGCAGGCAGTTAGTGGGGTTGCCAGGAAACCTTAAGTTCCAACCCTTCCCGATCCCTGTTCCGAATCACCTGCCCCGATAACACGAAGCGATAGATAGACTCGGGCGGGGGTTTTGTCGCCCCCCACCTCCGCTGGCGGGGAGTTCTGGCACAGACTTGCTCTCTATAGAGGCATCCCTGTCCCCCCGCCGACCCTGATTCAAACCTTCCTGGGGGGAGCGGGCTGGAGCCTAGATTGCGGGGGACTTAATGCGCTCCCCGGAATCGCACTGGGACGGGACGGGGACGGGTTTACAGCGTTTCGCAGCCCCGGTGCCGCCCCTCTGGACAGCGCTGGGGTCGCCATCAGCCCACGCCATCGAGCGGCCCTGCTGGATTTCCCCTGCGGGGTGCGGTGTTTCGGCGGGTATAGGCAGGGGCCCAGGGCAAAGTGCGGGGACTAAGCCGGACCGGGGGGAACACACGGAACCGACGTGCTGGTCCCCAGGCGTTAACCACCAGGCCCTGGAGACTGTCTCCTGGGTAAATCCGCTCCGAGCACCTGGCCAGGGCCGCAGGAAGGACACGGAGCGTGAGGGGCAGCGCTGCCCACGCGTGTCCCGGGCTCGCAGGAGTGACGCGTTTGGTTCGAAGGTTGCAAATTCAGGCCCAACGGATCAGGCGAGCTCCCTGCGCGAGCCTGGCGGGGACGGCGCGCGGGTCTGCAGGAGGGGCCAGGAATACTTCCCCCAGCCCCGGGCCCCCCGGGTCCCGAGGAGGCAGGCCCCGCGCTAGGCAGCCGATAGACGGATCGATCGGGCAGGGCTGGGGCAGCGGAGTCCGCCTGAGAGCAGCAGCAGTCTCGCCCTCCCTGCGCCCCCGGGGAGGGCGCCGCGGGCAACTCCTCTGCCTCGCGAGGGGCTGGCGGGTCCGGGGGCCCGACACCCTGCGGAGGGGCTTGGCCAGGCGCTCTTGGAAGAAGCCCCCACGCGCCGCCCCCTTTCTGGCCCACTTCGGTTCCCAGGTACCAGCTCCCCGCCCCCACCCCGGGAATTCACGCTAAACAAAGCCCGGGCGCTCCCGGAGCCTCCCCTCGCGGGTGGGCCCCCGGGCACTTCCAGCCCGCACCAGTTTCCTACAGACAATTAAACCTCCCTCGGCCGCACGTGCCTCGGTCCTGGCTTCCGCGAGACCCGCCGCCTGGCCTCCCCTCGCTGGGCCAAGGCCATGGACAGTGTCACCTGGCCACCGGCGGGGGGGGAGCGATTCGCTTCGATACAACTGGGCAGTCAGGGGGTTGCTGGTGAGTCAATCGGCCGGCTTTGGGCTGGGGCCTTAGCCCAGCTGTGTCCCGGGTCCTCGCCGCGCACTGGCTCCCCCCCCGTGCCCCCAGGGGCTCAGGCGCGGTGACCCCGGAGTTTCCGTTTCTGAACACAGACTGCAGCCCCAGCTGGAGCTAGGCGCCCGGAGAGGGGCGGGGTCCCGGCGGGGATGCAGAGGGGACACCCCCACCGGTCCCTGTGGGTGAGGTGGGAAAGGGGCGGGATGCTGCCCCAAGCCAGGGTCCTTTCCACCGCAAAACTGACAGGCCGGCGCGCTGGACCTTTCAAAGGAATAAACAATTAGCTAACCCGAGCCCGGCCGGGCCCCCTCGTCGGGCCCCCTCCCACCAGCCAGGCTCCCGCCCAGCAGGGAATAATTTGCTGACCGCCAGCGATTTACTCTCAGCAGCCCGTGAGTCACTGCTCCGGCTCCGGGGTGCAGCTGAGGACCCGCCCCCCGCGGGAAGGTGCCCAACACCAGACACCTCCCATAGGCTGGCGGGGACCCTCTAAGGTGGGGCACAGGCTCCCCTCTTGTGGAAAAATCACAGAGAGCAAAATATCCACGTTTCACCTTGTCCCTGATCCAAAACCAACAGGGACTTTACCCCTGAGTGCTCCAGAAGCTGTTCCGCCCCGCATCCCACACCGGCTCTGGGCACCCACTGGGCTCCGCCCCTCATCCCACACCGGCTCTGGGCACCCACTGGGCTCCGCCCCGCATCCCACACCGGCTCTGGCCACGCTGTCGCTCGCTCGGCTCCGCCTCCTTTTCCCACCCCACACGGTGCTGGTGCTAACAATCAATCCGCCGCCACCTGCCA